>NW_004443964.1:7681234-7753076 GCF_000243295.1 Trichechus manatus latirostris | reverse complement strand
AGGCAATCTCTTGAGATATAAAAGAGAGAAGTGAGCAGAGAGACAGGGGGACCTCATACCACCAAGAAAGCAGTGCCAGGAGCAGAGTGTGTCCTTTGGACCTGGGTCCCTGCAAAGCTCCTAGTCCGGGGGAACACTGATGAGAAGGCCGACAGAGAGAGAAAGGCTTCCCCTAAAGCTGATGCCCTGAATTTGGACTTATATAGCCTACTTCACTGTGAAGAAATAAATTTCTCTTTGTTAAAGCCATCCTCTTGTGGTATTTCTGTTGTAGCAGCACTAGATGACTAAGACACTCATTTTTTCTTTCCTAGATTCATGTCTGCTGTTTTGGAAACTCTGGCGGTGTAGTGGTTAAGTAGTACGGCTGCTAACCAAAAGGTTCAGCAGTTCGAATCCATCAGGCCCTCCTTGGAAACTCTATGGGGCAGTTCTACTCTGTCCTGTAGGATCATCTATGAGTCGGAATCAACTTGATGGCAACAGGTTTTTTTTTGTTGTTGTTTATTTTTTTCCCCAGATACGAAGCGCAGACAGTAAGGTGATGTGTGTGAAGCTGATGCTGGCCACCCAGGTAGAGGACACTAGCCCTGCCCTGAGCTGAGGGGCAGGTGCGCCTGGGCAGCTGTGAGTGCCACCCCCACCACCCTCGGAATTCTGTGATCATGTGGCTTGTTCTCTTCTCCAGAGTTAGAACTATTTCATTTCACTTGCTTCTTCAGGTCCTTAAATCCCTTCACTTGCAGACTTTGGCACCACTTGAATATCAGCTCCAGGAGGGTAGAGCCTTGTCCTTGTTACAAATTCAATGCCTAGAAGTGCCTGGCACATAGTAGGCCCTCAATAAATACTTCACTGTGAGGTTCCTTCCTCATCTGGGGCTTCTCCAAGAGCCTTGAGCCCTTTCTTCAACCCATGGAGGCTCCATACCTTTCTCGACCGCTGTCCAAAGCTGCCCACAAGCTCCCATCAGTCCCCCTCCTGGGGGCCCTGGACCTCCTTTCCTGGCCTAGATGCCCAGATGCTCAGAGGAGAGCTCCAGAGAAGGCCTTCCAAGCCCTGAGGTGGGTGTGACCTTTACAGAAATTCTGGGTAGTGATTGCCAAGGTGAAGTTCAAAGGTACACCCTGACTTTAGCATCAGAAAAATCTGGGTGTATGTCTCAGCTTTATTACATATCAACTGTGTGTTTAGGGGTAATTTACTCACCTTCTCTGGGCTTCAGATGTCTCATCTGTAAAGTGGTGAAAACTGTGCCCATTTCACATGGCATTTGAGGGTGTTAAATGAGATAATGGATGTAAAATGTCTGCTAAATAATATTAAGTTGAACAGTATGAAAAAGCTGATGTTCAATTATTTTTGAACCAAAAAAGCAGGAATGTCACATGATACAATCTAATAAAAATTGATAACCCCCTGGCTAGCCAAAACAAGAATAGAGAAAATACAAACACATAAAATTAGAAATGAAGGAGAAAGTAACCACAAATACAGAGAAAAGCAAAGGAATCAAAACAGTACATTGCAGAAATACTCTACAAATACATTTACAAACTCGGATAAATGTATGGTTTTCTAGAATAACATAAATTATTAAAATTGACATACAATTTAAATGTTTAATAAATAAATGTCAGTCCCCAGCCTTCCTTCACCCAAGATGCTGTTCCTGGTCACTACGTCCTAACTCTGTTCCCTACCTCTCCTTGGCTGTAAATTGTGTGAACCACTGCCCCTGTTCACAGCTTCTTGTCTGCTGTTCTGTCTCAAGGGTCTGGCTTATCTTTGGTTGCTCTCTCTCTCTCCTGATTCACTTCTCTCGCCTTACAGCAACAAAAATAAACCTTTTTTTTTGGTCCTTGTCTTAGTCATCTAGTGCTGCTATAACAGAAATACCGTAAGTGGATGGCTTCAACAAAGAAAAGTTTATTTCCTCATAGTAAAGTAGGCTGAAAGTCCAAATTCAGGGCATCAGCTCCAGGGCAAGGCTTTCTCTCTCTGTCGGACTTCTTCTCATCAATGTTCCCCCGGACTAGGAGCTTCTCCACGCAAGGATCCCAGGTCCAAAGGACACGCTCTGCTACTGGCACTGCTTTCTTGGTGGTATGAGGGCCCCCTGTCTCTCTGCTCACTTCTCTCTTTTATATCTCAAGAGATTGCCTCAGGACACAATCCAATCTTGTAGATTGAGTCCTGCCTCACTAACACAACTGCCACCCATCCTCCCTCATTAACATCATAGAGGTAGGATTTACAACACATGGGAAAATCACACAATACCCAGAATCATGGCCCAGCCAACTTGATACATACATTTTGTGGGGGACATAATTCAATCCATGACAGTCCCACTTTTGAGGACATCCTGCAGTTGAAATTTTGAGGGTAAAAATATCACCAGGACTCCCAAAAGATTCTATGTCACTTGTGAAGGTGTCCTTATACTTAAGAGATAGGAAGGATGTCAGGAAACCTTCAGTATTATCTCCCCACTTACCTGGAACAATAACAGTTATTTACAAGCCTCCTAATTTGCCTTTCTGTGCTTTCTCCCATCCAGCACTTACCAATCCTCCTCCCCCAGTTTCTGTAAAAATAAACACAGGAGACTGGAGGTCATTCTTGGGCTAGGACTTTCACTTTTTCTGTAAGTCCTCTATGGGATGCTCTTCTGTTGTCTTAATGTTTTACCTTAGGATCCCAAAGTCTCATCTCACATCACTGAATGAGAAAGCAGGAAAGTAAATGAGCTAATCGTCCAACTCAAGAAGTTGGCAAGGACACCCAGCAGAGAAGGGAAGAAAGAGTAAATCTAGCGCAGACATTGGTGAGTTAGGAAACAGGAAAACAGTGGAATTCATATATACATTGAAAAACTGATTTTTCTTTGGGAAGGAGCAAATGATAATACAGACAAACCAGTGGGTAGCCAAGTTAAAAAAAAAAAAAAATGAAGAAGACACAAATACACAATTCAAAAGAAAAATAACCAGAGTAATTTGCAAGTCTCTACAAATAAGTTTGTAAACTTGGATAAAACAGATGATTTTCTAGGAAAATACAAATTATCAAAATTGGCCTGGAATAGTTTTTTTTTTTAATTTTTTTTATGTAGACCAAATAAAGACGAATGTTATCAAGTAATTACTTCCCATCCGAAAGGGGCAAAACTCAGACAGTTACACAAATGAATTCTTTTAAATCTTTAAGGAACAAACAATCCCAACTTTATTTAAACATTTGCTGAGAATATAGAAACCAAAAAATTTCTTTAATTCTTTACATAAAATTGCATAATATATCCAGACTAAAGTCTGACCAAATCTCTTCATAGTCATCACCTTCTTAGTTCACAGGAGGAAAAAATAATCATCTCCATAGATACTGAGAAGGCATCCAACACCTGTTGCTGGTGTTTTGAAGAATCCTCGTAAATAGATGTGAATAGACACATCCTTCAGACTTACTGGGAAACACTAGACCCTTTCCCGTGAGTCAGGGACAAGGCAAGGATGAGAACTATCACTACAGCACTGGGCGTCATTCTGGGGGACATCTTTCTCAGTGAGAGAAGGAAATACAAGAAATAAACATCAGAGAGGAACACAAACTCTCAGTCCATGCAAAGCATGTGAAAGCCCAAAAGAATCAACGGAAAACTTGATAATAGGAGGATGACTGGTTTCCAAATCAACATACAAAAATTAATTGATTTTCTATAGATAACTAGTTAGCAAATAAAATAGAAAAAACAGCCAATTTATGAGAAAAACAACCAAAAAGGTTTTAGATATCCCAGGAGTAAATAAACCTAACAAGAAATGTGCAGGGCCTGTGAGAGGAAAGCTGTCCTGGCTGAGGGCCCAGAAGCTGAATCCCTGGGAAGGAAGACTCCAGCCTTGGAGTTCTCACCAAAGGAACGCTCCTCCCTTCTCTCCCCACCGCCCTTCCATCTCCCCTCCATCCCCATCTCTCCTTGGAGACAACTGACCCTGGCCCTCAGGCCCATCTAGGGGCTGTCACCAGCCAAACCTGTGCCAGAGCTTCTCCCTGCTCAGGCTCCAGTCAGTTCCTGTGCTGCTCCAGCTACACCTCTGTGTCCCTGACACCACGGTCTGCTTTTCCCCAGTCCCCATGCTTCCTGCACATCTAGCAACAGGAGAACCATGGGGAGGATGCCTCCCCCAAAATACATGCCCCTCATACCACTCTCCCACCCACTCAGAGGGCAGCCTGCCTCTCACCTTCCTTCTTCCCATAATGATTCCTCTGAGAAGTTCCCACAAATACCCTCCTCCACACCTACCTCTGTGCCCCACAATCCATGAGGCTATCAAAGGTTGTGGGGTGCAGAAGGAGGGACAGGACCTAACCCCTTCTCTCCAACGGGTGCAGTCCTTCAGTGGCAGACAGAATGGTGTCAGAGTCCAGATTTGGGGTTCCTCATGTGACACCTCCTTTGCTTCCCTCCCCCTCATACACTCTCCCTGCCTCCCACTGCCCCAAGACAGAGTTTCAGTCCAGGATGCCCCCTCACCTGGGACCAAGAGAAGCAGCAGAGCTGAAGGCAGCCACGTGGCACAGTCCCACTGGGTCATTTCTCAAAGGCAGGCGTCATCTGAAATAGCCTGAGTCCCAGCTTGATACCACATTTCAGCCCTTCCCAAGAGAGGAGGGTCACACTTCTGCTTTTCTTCGAGACTCACACTTCTGCTTCTCTTGGAGCTGCAGCACTGCTTCCTTCTTCAGATTCTGTCTTCCAGAGCTGGTCAGAAAATGGACACTGAGGGGGCAGAGCAGCCCATAGCTAGCAGAGATGCCACTTGGAATGAGTATTCTCCTATTTAATCCCAGTTGAATCGAGGATCCCTAGCTATTTCCAGTCAAGATACCGCCCCCACCCCCATTACTCACTGTACTCACAGGCCTGCTCTGTCTACCCTCTCCCGCATACCCCAGGACTACAGGGCTTGGTGGGGTGGCTCCCTTCTGCTGTGACCAGTAACTCCTCCCTCACTTCCTTATGGTCATGATTAGTAGCCCTGTGGGGAGGAGTAAGGCCACACTGAGCTTATCTGGCCCTTGGTGGTACCAAAAATGAGGCTGTGTCCTGGGAATCTTCCCTAACCCCATGATCCTCCCAGCTCTAGCCCTGAACCTCCAGTTGGCACTATAACCCCAGAGTTCCTGAATGGTTTCTAGTCTTGAACATGTGTCCTCATCTTGACAGAAGGTCCTCAGGTTGTGGCCTTCCTTCTTGCATAGCCCCCACTGGACCCAGTTCAGGGCTGGGCACAAAGCAGGGACCCCATAAACTTGCATGGACCCACCTTCTTTCAGATCCACATGGACCCCAAACTCTAAACACACACATACATTCCTTGTGGTAAGCGTCTTCAGCTTGCACAGAGTGGCCATGTAAGGATAGGAAACCGGGGTCCTAACCTGTAATGCATTCCCTGAGAGCTTGCAGTTCTTAAACTCCCAGCATCCACCTGTAAGGAACACTGTTCCGGCTATGAGGTCCCAAGAATGTCCTTCCTTTCTGGCTCGTTGATGCTCCTTTCGGAATTTTCACTTTCCTCCTTCCTTCTGGCCACATCAACACCTTCCCTGGGAGAGTGCTAGAAAACGAAGGAGAGTTGCTGGTATTCCTGCTGGAAGATTCCAAGGACAGAGTGTGGTAGACACTAGAAGAATTTCTATGAAAAGGGATTTAATTAACTAAAGCTAGCATGGTTTTTCCTTTGGATCTTCACATTTTTTAGGTGAACATGAAAATGTATGAGAGAAGTTGTATGAGGTGGTTTACTTGGTGTAATAATTGTAATGTGTTCCAGAAATGTATGTTTCAATCCAACCATGATTCAGAAAGGATTCCTATAGTCTTGAATGTCAAGGTTAAGAGGAGAATGCACTAGACTAGGAAGCAGGAGGCTAGGTCCTCCTGTGACTCATTCACTTATCACCTGCATGACCTTGAGCAAGACATGTGGTGTCTCTATAAAATGCCGATAATAAAATCTAATTTATGGAACAACCAACACCAAAACGACAAACCATTCAATTAAAAAATGAGCAAAAAAAAAAAAAAAATGGGCAAAGGACTTGAGTAGACATTTCTCCAAAGAAGATGTACAAATAAATGGTCAATAAACAATTGAATATGGCCTTGGTGATATAAATGATGCCAGACATTACGTGATAGAATTTTGCAAGATCAATGAGTTTTTCATTGCTGATACCTTTTTCAAGAATATAAATGGTGACTATATATGTGGACTTCACCAGATGGAATATACAGGAATCAAATTGACTATATCTGTGAAAGAGATGGTGAAGAAGCTCAATATCATCAGTTAGAACAAGGCCAGGGGCCAACTGTGGAACAGACCATCAATTGCTCCTATGCAAGTTCAAGTTAAAGCTGAAGAAAATTAAAACAAGTCCACAAGAGCCAAAGTACAACCTAGAGTATATCCCACCTGAATTTAGAGACTATCTCAAGAATAGATTTGACTCACTGAACTCTAATGACCGAAGCTGACAAGTTGTGGGATGACATCAAGGACATCATACATGAGGAAAGCAAAAGATCATTAAAAAGACAAGAAAGAAAGTAAAGACCAAAATGGATGTCAGAAGAGACTCTGAAACTTGCTCTTGAACATAGAGTGGCTAAGTTAATGGAAGATATGATGAAGTAAAAGAGCTGAACAGAAGATTTCAAAGGGCAGTTTGAGAAGACAAAGTAAAGTATTACAATGAAATGTGCAAAGATCTAGAGCTAGAAAACCAAAAAGAGAAGAACACACTCGACATTTCTCAAGCTAAAAGAACTGAAGACAAAATTCAAGCCTCGAGTTGTGATACTGAAGGATTCTACAGGGAAAACATTAAACCATGCAGGAAGCATCAAAAGAAGATGGAAGGAATACACGGAGTCACTATCCTAAAAATAATTAGTCGACGTTCAACCCTTTCAGGAGGTAGCATATGATCAAGAACTGGTGAAGAAAGAAGTCTAAGCTACAATGCCAATATTGGCAAAAAACAAGGCTCCAGGAATTGACAGAATACCAATTGAGATGTTTCAACAAACAGATGTAACGCTGAAAGTGCTCACTTGTCTATGCCAAGAATTTGGAAGACAGCTACCTGGCCAACTGACTGGAAGAGATCCATATTTGGGCCCATTCCAAAGAAAGTTGACCCAACAGAATGCAGAAATTATCGAACAATATCATACACAAGTAAAATTTTGCTGAAGATCATTCAAAAGTGGTTGCAGCAGTACCTTGACAGGAAACTGCCAGAAATTCAAGCTGGATTCAGAAGAGGAGATGGAATGAGGGATATCTCTGCTAATGTCAGGTGGATCTTGGCTGAAAGCATGGAATACCAGAAATATGTTTACCTGTGTTTTATTGACTATGCAATGGCACTCAACTGTGTGGATCATAACAAATTATTGATAACATTGTGAAGAATGGGAATTTCAGAACACTTCATTGTGCTCATGCGGACCATGTATATAGACCAACTGGCAGTCACTCAAACAGAACAAGGGGATACTGCATGGCTTAAAATCAGAAAAGTTGTGGGTCAGGGTTGTATCTTTTCACCATACTTATTCAATCTGTATGCTGAGCAAATAATCCAAGGTGGACTATATGAAGAAGAGCAGGGCATCGGGATTAGAGGAAGACTTACTAACAACCTGCAATATGCAAATAACACTACCTTGCTTGCTGAAAGTGAAGAGGACTTGAAGCACTTACTGATGAAGATCAAGGACTACAGCCTTCAGTACGGACTGCACCTCAAAGTAAACAAAAATCCTCACAACTGGACCAATAAGCACATCATGATAAACAGAGAAAATATTAAAATTGTCAAGGATTTCGTTTGACTTGGATCTACAATCAACACCCATGGGAGCAACACTCAAGAAATCAAAAGATGGATTGCATTGGCCAAATCTGCTACAAAAGACCTCTTGAAAGTGTTCAAAAGGAATGATGTGACTCTGAGGACTAAGATGCCCTTGAGCCAAGCCATGGTATTTTCAATCACTTCATAAGCAAGTGAAAGCTGGACAATGATTAAGGAAGATCGAATAAGGATTGATGCCTTTGAATTATAGTGTTGGTGAAGAACACTGAGTATACCATGGACTACCAGAAGAATGAACAAATCTGTCTTGGAAAAAGTACAGCCAGAATGCTCCTTAGAAGTAAGGATGGTGAGATTTTGTCTCATGTACTTTGGACATGTTATCAGGAGGGATCAGTCCCTGGAAAAGGACATCATTCTTAGTAGAGAGTCAGTGATAGAAGGAAGACCCTCAACAAGGTGGACCGACAAGTGGCTGCAAGATTGGGCTCAAACATAGCAATGACTGTGAGGATGGCACAGGACTGGGCAGGGTTTCGTTCTGTTGTACATAAGGTCACTCTGAGTCAGAAACAACTCAACAGCACCTAACAATGAGCACATGAAATGATGCTCATCATCATTAGCCATCAGGGAAACGCAAATCAAAACCGCAATATTGTTTCACACCCACCATCATGGCTATGATCAGAAAAACAGGAAATAGAAAGTACTGATGAGGATGTGGAGAAACTGAAACCCTTATATATTGCTGGTGGGAATGTAAAATGGTGCACCCGCTGTGGAAAACGGTTTGGCGGTTCTTCAAAAAGTTAAACGTAGAATTACCATATGATCCAGCAATTCCACTCCTCAGTATATGACCAAAAGACTCACAAGCATAGATCCAAACAGATACTTGTACACCAATGTTCACTGCAGCATTATTCACAATAGCCAAAAGGTATCCATCAATAGTTGAATGGATAAACAAAATGTGGTACATGCATACAATGCAATATTATTCAGCCATAAAAAGAAATGAAGTTCTGAGACGTGCTATAACATGGATGAATCTTGAAAACATTATACTGAGTGAAATAAGCCAGACACAAAAGGACAAATAATGTAGGATTTCACGCATATGAGGTGTCTACAACAGACAAATGTATAGAGACAGAAAGTAGAACGTTGTTTGTCAGGGTCTGAGGGGAGGCAATGGGGAGTTGTTGCTTAAGGGTATGAGTTTCTGTTAGGGGTGATGAAAAGCTTTTGGAAATGGATAGTGGTGATGGTGGCCCAACATGACGAATGTAATTAATATCACTGAACTGTACACTGAAAAATGGTTAAAACACAACATGATGATCATAACTAAGCCACTAAATTGTACACGTGAAGAATGTTGAAATGGCAAATAATTTGTTACATACATATTTTCCACAATAAAAAAATAGAAAAATGGTCAAAATGACAATTTTTTTGTTACATATATTTTGCTGTTATTGTTGTGTGCTATTGAGTCCATTCTGACTCATAGCAACCCTATAGGACAGAGAAGAACTGCCCAATCGGGTTTCCTAGGCTGTAATCTTTGTGGGAGCAGATTTCCAGGTCTTTTTTCCCAAAGAGCTGTTGGTAGATTTGAACCACCAACCTTTCGGTTAGCAATTGTGCCACCAGGATGCCTCTGTGTGTGTGTGTGTGCGTATACAGTTTAAAATAATTAATTTTATTTTTATTGTTGTTGAGAGTATACACAATAAAACATACACCAAGTCAACAGTTTCTACATGTACAATTCAGTGACATTGATTACATTCTTCAAGTTGTGCTACTGTTCTCACTCCCTTTTTCAGAATTGTTCCTCCTCCATTAACATACAATCACCATCCCATTTTGAGTTGCTGTTGTTGATTTGATCCCATATAGATAGATCTTAAAAGAGCATAATCCTCAAGGCAGGCATTCTTTACCAGTTAAGCTAAGCTATTGTTTGGTGTTAAGAAGACTTTAGGGTATATTATTGGTTTAAAGTTTAAAGATTGTCTCAGGGCACTAGTTTTGGGGATTCATCCAGCTTCCATGGCTCTAGAAAGCCTGGAGTGCATGAGAATATGAAATTCTGTTCTGCATTTGTCCCCTTTTGATCAAGATTCTTCTGTAGAATACTTGATCAAAATGTTCAGTAATGATAGTCAGGCACCATCCAGTTCTGGTTATGGCAGAGGAGGCAGTTGTTCATGGAGGCAATTGGTCACACATTCATTTTCCTCTTCCTGTTCCTGACTCTCTTCTTCCTCTGTTGCTCCCAGCAAATGGAGACCAGTTTGTACCTTGGATGACTGCTTGCAAGCACAACAAACAAGGAGGTAGAGCAGAAGCACTGAACACGTCATTAGACCAATTAACTGGGACATCTTGTGAAACCATGACCCTAAACCTCCAAACCAAGGAACTAAATCCCATGAGGTGTTTGGTTGTCCTATGTATATTTTACCACAATAAAATTTATAAATAAAAAGTATGTAATCTATGGGAATAAATAGTATAGTGATTATAAAGATACTAAAATGTGAGGTATTATTTAATGTCTTTAAAAACCAAAACTCTCGTTGCCATCAAGTTGATTCCTAATCATGGTGACCCCACGTGCTACAGAGGAATTTCTTGGCTGTAATCTTTGTGGAAGCAGTTTGCCAGGCCTTTCTTCTGCAGAGCTGCTGCCTGGGGTCAAACCCCCAACCTTTAGGTTAGCATCCAATCGAAAACCGCTTGTGCCACACTTAGGCCAGTCTTTCTTCCAAAAGAGTTATATCTATACTATCTACAGTTGTCACCTGCAACAGCACAGGACAAGTGGGGCCAGCCTCAAGCCTCCTTACAGAGGGTCCTCGTCCCCACTTCTGCTTTTCTCTGCACCTCTCTGTTCCTTTCCAGGACTGATGGTGGTCTGCTCCCCGAAGCGGTCAGGATGGAGGGTGCTCAGGGAGAAAGCAGCTGGTGGAGGGAGTGGACACACTGGGACCTGAGGCCTTTTGCTCCTGTCATCCCAACTGACTCGCAGCCTGGGGTTACTAGGAGGGAATGCAACCCCTCCCCACCACTCTCAGGCCTGCTGGTCTCCATGGCTCATGCTCTCACACAGCAGAGCCCGGGTGAGTGTTTCCTTCTAGATAGCGTGATATTTTTCTCCCTGTGGTCAGGGTAACTATCTTGGGGATGGAGGTGGTGACAACACAGGGGCTGTGTCCCCTCTGACCTTCAATTCCATGCACCCGTGGAGGGCTCCACCCCTAGACCCCAAGCACTGATTCTGACCATACGGGGCACTAGGACCCCAGGCACCTTCAACAGTGTCCTATAGGTGCTGAGTCCCCAACCAGGGTGCATGTCCCTCAGGCTGCTGCTTCCCTTCTCATGTGCTCCCTGCTCCCAGACCCAGGAACAGGACAGCCCTCACAAACTCTCTGAGTCCCTCTTATCTTTACCACACTCTGCCCCACAGTGAGACTGAGGACAGAGAACGGAATGGAGCAGGTGGAACTGAAGGGCAGAAAGCTGCTGAAAGGAGAAGTGGAGGCCATGAGAAGTGGAGACTGACCCATTCCTCCCCCAGTGGCCGCAGGGAAGGAGGTTTCATAGCTAAGAGGGCATCCACGATGAGCACAGGCTGTGCAGTCTCTCCTGGGTCCACAGTTATAACCAGGGGATTCACAGGAGGCAGGAGTGGAGACAGGCCTTCCCGGGATGGGGCAGGGGGAGGCTGGTCTATCCTAACCCAGAGCAGCTTGTCCTCATGACAGGATGGATCTTAGGTTCAGGTTCTCCCGGAAAGGTGATGAAGTCAGCACAAGGGACAGGACCTTTCTGCCGTCTCCCCAGGTGTGTCACAGCTTCTCAGCCTTGTCATGCACAGACTAGGTCCCTATTCCCCTCTTCACATCCCGCCCCCAGATCTGTCTGTCTCCTCTTGAACCACTTGAAAGTGGTCATCCAAGGTACAACAATTGGTCTCCATTCCCCTGGACAGCAGCACCAGCATCTCAGGCATGGCCATCAGGATGGAATGGGGGAGACATGAGCCTGGCTGAACCTCCCATGGTGACCAGGTCCCTACACTGTGTCCCCTCCTATTCCCTCCACCACATGCAGCTCTGGTCCTTCTCAGACTGCATCCTGCCCCTGCAACAGCTCTGCCTAAACTCCCCAGGGCCCCTGCCTGTGTGCAGGATGAACGTACATCAAGATTCTCCTCCCGTGGGCAGCTCAGGTGGTCCCTTCATGCTGCAGCATCCTGGTTCCAGATTGACTCAGACCTTGCCCAGACCCTGGTCTCCTCCTCCTCTGCCTGGCTTACACCCTCGGGCTTGGCCGACACTTCCATGACCCTCCCAGGTCATGTTGATCCTTGATCCTTTTATATACATCCTCATGGTCCCCGCAACACTTCTCTCTGGGTCTTTTTCAGACCTGTGATTCTTTATTTTGTCTGTCCCCTCTGCACTGGAGCCATGAGCATAGGGACAGCATCTTTGTCTGGTCCACAGTCGAGCCCAGTGACCCCAGGGCTTACTTATTACAAGTCCATGCAGGGCCTGGTGAGTAGAGGAGCATATGAATGAACGATCCTCTCAGACCTCACCTGCCTTCAGAGAACTGAGGTCTCCAATCCTGGTGTGACATTTTCTATCCAGAAGGCAGAAGACTGATCCCTGGAGCCGGGGGCGGGGGGGGCTTGGCCATGCAGACATCTGCTCCCTGTCTGCCCAGATGGACATCTGGAGGGCTCCCTGGAGAGTCCCCTGGAATTGCCAGTCCCTGTGCCAGCAGTGCTGTTCCTACAGGTATGCACAGGGCTCACCCCATGACTTTCCCTCTGCTCTCTGCCTAAATGTCACCCCATCAGAGGGACATGACAGCAGACCCCTGCCCCTCTGTCCCCATTTCATGAAATCTCATGCTCTGCCTCTGTGTTTCTCCATGTGTGTGTATGGATTTTCCTGTTTGTTCACTGTTCTTGGCCCACAGAACGTAAGGTCCATGGAATAGACCTTTGTCTGTTTATTGGACTGCAATGCCTAGATCAGGGCCTGGTATCTGGTGAGTGCTCAGTAAATATTTGCTGACTGAATGAGTGGGTGAGAAGACCCAGTGGTAGGGCTCAATGACTAAGGAGTCCTCAGCACAGCGTGACATGCGGAGATCTTTGGGGTTAAAAGTCTATCGAGTGCCCCTGGGACTGAGGTTGACGGGCAGTCAGCTGAGTCTGACCTGATCTGCATGAGCTGAAGAGCTCTAGGTCTAGTGAACAGAAGCCTGACTGACTCGTGTTCCCAAACAGAGAATCATTGCTGCCCAGTGTCCACACTTGAGGAGGGTCACCAACCCAGAGCCCATGAATGAAGGGGAGGTCAGGTCCCCTAAGGAAGGAGAAGGGAAGCACTCTACTGTACTGCCAAAAATCTGTGTTCGTTAATCCTCCCAACCATCCCCAAAGTGTCATGGAACCACAAATTGGGTTGACCTTCCATGCAGAAGGGAATAATCTGAACTTCCAGGGAATCCTGGACACTGGCTCTGAACTGACCCAGAGGGCCCAGTGGATCCCTGAACCTCTCTGTTATTTCCCGAGTTTTGGAATGCGTGATTGAATAACCATATTTAGCAACTGGCGGAATCTTCACACTGGTGTCAGACCTGTGACATGTAGGTTATTAGGGCAGGAAAGGTCAAGTGGAAGCTGTGGACCCGACTTACTTGTGAAAATAGTGAATGATCCGAGACCAACACCTTGTCCTGGAGGGATCATAGACATCAGGAAGACCTCCTGAGGTTTCCAAAGTATTGGTGATGTTGTTTTTTTAGTTGGAAGTTGTATACTCATTGCCAAAGTGCACTCTTAGTCAGAGAGGACATATTTATTATTAATTATTGTTGTGGGAGGATCATGCACAAGAAAAAGTTTTTAAGACATTAACAAAGAAAGTGTCTCGATAGAGATGTGGACAGTGACACAGGATGTGTTTCTGAAAGAATCATTCTGATTCCACTCAACAGTCTGTGTTTTTGGACAGGGCATCCTGGGCACCAGGACTACTAGTTCTCATAGTTGGGCTCACCCCACCTCCTTCCTCAGGGCCCCTCTGAGGCCTGTTTACCCAGAGGACAGCACTGAGCATCACCAGTAGCAGAGGCATCTCCAGGAAAACCAGAATCCAGAAGTAGACACTGCTGAGAAGGGACCTGTAGGTGACACAGTGACAGGCAGTGAGCTGCCTTCTCAGGGGAAGGCCCTTAGCCTCCTCTTCCTCCTGCCCGCCAGGTACAGGTTAGCTCAGTAAAGGTGAGATGAAAAAATGCATGAATGGACAAACCCATAAATCTACCAACTGCACAGAGCTCCAGGATGGGGGTCTGCAGGGGCTAGAATGACACCGTGTGGCCTGAGAGCAAGCGGGACAGGCCCCTGGCACCCTCACCCTATCAAAGGAGCTGAGAGTTTCAGCCCAATCTCCAGCTAGAATCTGGGACGACAAAGCGTTCCCCCAATGGAGAAGCTTGGGTGAGTAGGTCACTGGGAACAGTAGCATCTGAGCTGGCTTACCTGACATCGGAGAGCTGGCTGGTCATAGTGGGGGAGCCTGTGGTCTCCTCTAGGGTGGCTGGTGCTGTAAATGTGGTGTTGGGGAAGGTGGTGGTGGTCCACATTGTAGTTAGTGCTTGGCATACAGACAAGATTACATAGCACTCTGCCTGCTGACCCACCCAGCACTACACATGGCTCTGAACCTGGGGAGGGGGCAGTGCCCTTGCCTGAGGAGCCTTGAGCAGGGCTGTGAGGAGGGGGCTGTATTCTAGATCTCTCATATCTCCCCAGCCTCTAGGATCCTCAAGAGCCTCAGAAGCAAGTGGGGCTGACACAGGCACATATAGGACCTTGATCAGACCCTGGAAGGGCTGGAGGGGGCCCAGGAAGAACCTCAGGACAAGGGTGGCTGGAGTTCACTTGGATTCTAAATACTTCCAATGCTTATGACAGCACCTCAGCCCATACCTCTCCCTGATCTTATTTATCCAGCAAGGACAGGGTGGAATGGGAGCTTGCACACTGCTATCAACATATATCCTAAATCTGTGACTTCTAAGGTCAGAGCTAAACAAAATCCTGAACAAAATCATGTTAAGAAGAACCTTTACTTTGGGCAAGTTCCTAAGCTTCTAGGATGTGGCTTCTCCGGAGTGTTGTGAGGATTAAGTTAGATGAAGTACATGTTGCACTTTGCAAACTGTAGTGTTTCATCAGGCCAGGAGTGACTGGGGCTCTGTTGATTGTGGTGCCCCAAGTGTCCCGAGAGCTGGTGCTGCCCTTCCAAGGGTCAGCAGAAGCAGAGCCCAACAGATAAACTCCAGCCAAGGCACTGGGATCTCTAAGCTGACCTTCCCAGGAGTGTCTGCCTTGTAGAAGGACTTAGGAAGAGACATTATTAGGTTCAGATGCATAAATGGCTGACAGTGAGATTTCAGATACCAGGAGGGCAGTGATTTGATTGTGGGAGCCTTTCCAGACCTCAGAATTAGACCAAGCAATCCAACTATGCTGGACCTCTGTCTCCCCCGAGGTTGGATACGGGATAGGGAGTGGGAAGAGGCAATGAAGTCCCAGCCTAGAACTCCACAAAGAGTAGCCACACCTGGGCACCAGAGGTCCCAAGAAAGCTTTGGCAGGGATTGGTGTCTCTGGGTCCCATGGAAGGGGGTCCCTTTGATCCATGAGCTAGAACTGGGGACCATCGCCTTGTTCTCTATGGGAAGAGACTGAGCTGTGTAGAGAAGAGAATGTGCCCAGAAAGGCTTCATTCCATCCTGGAGGAGCCCTGGGAGCCATGAGAGACCATGTAAGAGAAGCCCCTCTCAACCCTAAGTCGACAGTGGGGTTCACTGACACCCTGGGGCTCAACCACCCTCTGCCCTACCCACAGTTGAGTCACTCAAGAGAGCCCTCAGAGACCAAGACAGAGCAGACACTGAAAGACACATCCACAGCCACACACTCTTACCTGGGTCAATTGACACGTTAACTTTGACTGCAAGGTCAATTCCGGTTCTCTCAATCCCACACCAGTAAATGCCTGCATCATCTTCTCTAAGCTTCCCCATGGTCACACGGAATATGCGGTTTTTCTGACTGTCCCTGATGGACACGCGGTCCTTCTTCACCTGCTGCTCTGACCCTGTGGTTTTAACTAGGATTTTGCAGTTAACCCAATGAGCTCCTCGACACCACCACTTGTAGTAGGTCTCCCATCCTGGGTCATAAACACACTGCACGGTCAATGAGCCTCCCTCCAGGCCACTCACTGCATTTGGACCTGACATGGGGGAGCAGCCTGGAAAACACAAATCCATGTACCAGTCACCTCCCACCCTGAAGGGAGGGCCACAGCTTCCTGCAGTGGGAATAGCTCCCAAATCCAAACGCCTGATGAGTTGAATAACAGTCAAGTATGGAATATACCTTCTACAAGACAGACCTTTTTTCCTTTGAAATTCCACTGGTCAAACCCCCACTTAAGTCACTGAAGAGTGTAACTACAGATTTCAAAAGAAATAAAAACGTTGACACTGAGCAATAACAGCTTTCTGTAATTCACTGCTCTCCCTCCCCTGTGGCCAATATAATCTCTATATTTCAAGGGATGCTTGCAGCTGTTACTTCTCATTTTGAGTCAAGTCACATCATCAGATGAAGGTCCTGAAAGCTTGACTCTATCCATGTCATTAAGGCTGACTCTACTTTGAGGAGGCAGCTCTCCCTCAGTCATATTTTGAGTGCCTTCCAACCTGAGAGGCTCATCTTCCGGCACTATATCAGACAGTGTTCTGCTTATATTCATAAGGTTTTCACCAGTCAGTTTTTTCAGAAGTAGACCACCAGGTCTTTCTTCCTAGTCTGTCTTAGTCTGGAAGCTCCGCTGAAATCTGTCTACCATAGGTAACCCTGCTGGTATTTCAAATACCAGTGGTACAGCTTCCAGCGTCACAATAACACACAAGCCACCACAGTACAACCAACTGACAGACAAGTGGTGGAAAAGCCACCCCTAGCAATGCCAAATATGTCACTGAGGACTAAGGTGGGCCTGACCCAAGCCATGATATTTTCAGTCACCTCATATGCATGTGAAAGCTGGACAGTGAATAAGGAAGGCCAGAAAAGAATTGATGCCTTGGAGTTATAGTGTTGGCAAAGAATATTCAATGTACGATGGACGCCAGAAGAATGAACAAATCTGTCTTGGAAAAAGTACAGCCAGAGTGTTCCTTGGAAGCAAGGATGGGGAGACTTTGTCTCACTTTAGACATGTTATCAGGAGGGATCAGTCCCTGGAGAAGAGCATCATGCTTGGTAGAGAGTCAGCAAAAAAGAGGAAGACCTTCAACAAAATGGATTGCCACAGTGGCTGCAACAATAGGCTCAAATATAGCAACAATTGTGAGGGTGGCGCAAGACTGGGCAATGTTTCGTTCCGCTGTATATAGGGTCGCTATGAGTTGGAACGCATTCGATGACATCTAACAACAAGCATGGCCAGGGCTCAGGTCGTTTCCACTCTGAGGTAGCACATCCAGGTCTAGTCCATCTTGTGGTGCAGCTTGTTAGACAAGGCAGTCAGTTTTTCCCTAATAAAACAGATATTATGGATTGAATTGTGTGCTGGGATTGGGGTGCTGTGTTAACAGATGCCTACTATGTGGAAGTGGTTTGAAACTGTGACTGAGTAGAGGCTGGAAGGTTTTAAGATGCCTGATAGTAAAAGCCTAGGTCGCCTTGAAAGGACCGTTGGTGGAATTACGGACATGAAAGGCAATTCTGGTGAGGGCTCAGAAGGAAGTGAGGAGAGCAGTAAAGCTGGAGATGGTACAGACTGTGAGAACCAGCGGCAAAGAAACAGCGGCAGCAGAACCAGGATACTGATGCAAGACAGCATCAGAGCAGACCCATGGCTCAAGAGGGCTGAGTGCCTTCAGACCGAGAGGACAAGGAACCAGGAAGTAGAAGATGAAAAGACAAGGACTTGGTTGGTGCCTCTTATCCCTTCTTTCCCTCCAATTTCTCTCATTGGTAAAGAAAATGTCTACCTTGTGCCTGTTCTACCATTGTACTTTGGAAGCAGATAACTTGTATTCTAGATTTCACAGATGAAGATGAATTGTGCCCCAGGATGGAATTTGCACTTGGAGTTGATTTAAGACTTTTGGGATGACATGATGGGGTGAATATATTTTACATGTGGCAAGGACATGAATTTTGGGGACCAAAGGGTGGAATGGAATGGAATGAATTGTGTCCCCCGAAAGTGTGTGTCAACTTGGCTAGGCCATGAATCCCAGTATTGTATGGTTGTCTACCATTTTGTGGACTGATGTGATTATCCTAGGTGTTGTAAATCCTACCTCTATGATGTTAGTGAGGCAGGATTAGAGGCATTTATGTTAAGGAGGCAGGACACAATCTACAGGATTAGGTTTTATCTAGAGTCAATCTCTTTTGAGATATGAAACAGAGAATCAAGCAGAGAGGAGAGGGGCCTACTACCACCAAGAAGGAAGAGCCAGGAGTGGAGCACATCATTGGACCGGTGTCCCTGCGCTGAGAAACTCTTAGACCAGGGGAAGATTGATGACCAGGACTCTCTCCAAGAGCCAACAGAGAGAAAAAGACTTCCCCTGGAGCTGGTGTCATGAATTCAGACTTCTAGCCTCCTAAACTGTGAGAGAATAAATTTGCTTGTTAAAGCCATCCATTTGTGGTATTTTTGTTATAGCAGCACTAGATAACGAAGAAATGGAGTAATTAAAACTCTCTTCATTTCTCACAAAAGACTGAGCAAATGCAATAAAACCTAGTGAGAACTTTTTGCTTGATGTTTCTTAGTATGGGCTTTAAAACAATGAACTCTTTAGATGTTCATTAGAAGGGAAGTAGTGTGAGTTAAATTTGTTGCTTGTGACTGGAAGTTTCGTGGTGTCTTAAGTTATCAAGTGCTGCTATAACAGAAATACCACAAGTGCGTGGCTTTAACAAATAGAAATTTATTTTCTCAGTGTTTAGGAAGCTAAAAGTCCTAATTCAGTGCACCGGCTCCAGAAGAAGACTTTCTTTCTCTATTGGCTCTGGGGAAAGGTCTTTGTCTTTTTTCATTTTCTGTTTCTTGGCTCTTTGGTGATCTTCATGTGGCATGGCCTCTGTATTCCCCCATCTCTGCTTTTTTGTTGCTTGCTTAATCTGCTCTTTTGTATCTCAAAAGAGATTGATTTAAAAACACACCCTACAATAATACTGCCTCATTAACATAACAAAGAAAACACATTCCCAAATGGGATTATAACCACAGGTATGTTGTTAGGTGCCCTCTACTCAGTTCCAACTCATAGCGACCCTACGTACAATAGAATGAAACACTGCCAGGTCCTGGGCCATCCTCACAGTCATTGCTATGTTTGAGCCCATTGTTGCAGCCACTGTGTAAATCCGTCCCGTTGAGGGTCTTCCTCTTTTTCACCTACCCTCTACTTTACCAAGTATAATGTCATTCTTCAGGGACTAGGCACTCATGATAATGTGTCCAAAGTAGGTGAGATGAAGGCTCATCACCCTCACTTCTAAGAAACATTCTGGCTGTACTTTTTCCAAGACAGACTTGTTTTTCTTCTGGCAGTCCATGGTATATTCAATATTCTTTGCCAACACCTTAATTCAAAGGCATCAATTCTTCTTCAGTCTTCCTTATTCATTGTCCAGGCTTTGCATGCATATGAGGTGATGGAAAATACCATGGTTTGGGTCAGGCACACCTTAGTCCTCAAAGTGACATCTTTATTTTTTAACACTTTAAAGGGGTCTTTTGCAGCAGATTTACCCAATGCAATATACATCTTTTGATTTCTTGACTGTTGCTTCCATAGGCATTGATTGTGGATCCAAGTAAAATGAAATATCTGACAATGTTGCTTATTGATCCAGTTGTTAGGATTTTTGTTTTCTTTGTGTTGAGGTGTAATCCATATTGAAGGCTGTAGTCTTTTATGTTCATTAGTAAGTGCTTCAAGTCTTCTTCACTTTCAGCGAGCAAGGTTGTGTCATCTGCATATCTCAGGTTGTTAATGAGTCTTCCTCCGATCTTGATGCTATGTTCTTCTTATAGCCCAGCTTCTCGGGTTATTTGCTCAGCATATAGATTGAATAAGTATGGTGAAAGGATACATCCCTGATGCACACCTTTCCTGACTTTAAACCATACAGTATCCCCTTGTTCTGTTAGAATGACTGCCTCTTGAGCTATGTACAGGTTCTTCATGAGCACAATTAAGTGTTCTGGAATTCCCATTCTTGACAATGTTATCCATAATTTGTCACGCATCCTGGAAAACACAAGCTAGTCCGGGCTCCTCATCTGGATGGTCCTGGGTCAGAGGTGCCCCAGAGGTCAGTCCTCAGGATCCCTCATAGTCTGGAGGGGGCAGCAGCCAGGGACTTGGGCCTGAGGGATGAGGAGCTCCCTGCTGTCAGAGGTGGGAACAGGAACTGAGAGTGTCCAAGAGACAAGAGGGGCCAGGACAGGAAAATACCGTGTGTGTGTGTGTGTGTGTGTGTGTGTGATGTACCAAGACACCATTTCTGATGCAATAATTACAGTAACGTTCAGGCACTGACTCTCATTGAGGCCCCTCTGAGTCTTGTCCTGTGGGCAGGTGCTGATGGCTCCGGAGTGTTCTTGGCACCTCTCCCCTCTCCTCACTCCACTGCACCTTCATCCGCTCCCCTCACCCCTTCCCTCATGCCTTCGCCTTACTCCCTTCCTCACTCCCTCCTCTCATCTCTCCCCTCATCCCCTCCCCTCACCCCCTCTCATCACTCCCTCTCTTCACCCTCTCTCCTCATCCCCTCTCCTCACCCCTCCCTTCACCCCCTGCTCTCACTCTCTCCCCTCTTCCCCTTCCGTCACCCTTCCCCTCATCCCCTCCCCCATCCACTCCCCTCACCCCTTCCCCTTACTCCCCTTGTCACCTCACCCCCTCTCTCCCTTTACTTCTTCCCTTCACCCCTTCCCCTCACCCCTCCCGTTACCCCCTCCCTTATCCCCTTTCCTAGCCTCTCCCTTACCCCTCTTCTCATTCTCTCCCCTCACCCTCTCCACTACCCTTTCCTCTCACTTCCTTCCCTCACCTCATCCCTTCCCCCACCCCCTCCTCTCATAGTCAGAGCAGAAGTCCCCAAGCCAAGGCCGCCCCACTTATCTGGAACACTGAGAAGGAGCAGCACTGTGAGCAGCCACAGGGTCTTGCTGCCCCACAGGGTCATTTCTTCAGCACAGATCTCCACCGCAACAGCACGGGTCCAGTGGGCATGGCCTCAAGCTTTCTCTCAGAGGTTATTGTGCCCACTTCTGCTTTTCTCTGCGCCTCTCTGTTCTTCATCCAGCACCCATGAAGGCCTGCTCCCCAAGGGGTCAGGACCGAAGGGGCTGAGAGGAAAAGCAGCTGGTGGCTGGGTTGGACACACAAGGAGCTTGGTCCTTTTGCTCCTCTCATCCCAACTGACTCACAGCCCAAGGTCACTCAGAGAGGACACAGCTCCTGCCCACTGCTCTCAGGCCTGCTGGTCTCCATGGCTCACACTCCCACACAGCAGAGCACCGTTGGGTGTTTCCTTCTAGTTGGGACTTCACCCTTGTCCATCTAAAACTGTTGTTTCCTCGTGATCAGGGTGACAGTTATGGCAGTGGAGTCAAGGTAGTCCATCCTTCTCCAGCCTTGGTGGTGATGACACAGGGGCTGTGTTCCCTACAATCTCCAGCTCCACATGCTCATGGAGAGCTCTGCCCCTAGATCCCCCTCCTCTAATTCTGACCACAGGGGTCCAGACACCTTCAATGGTGCCCTATCTGTGCTGAGTCCCCAACCAGGGTGCATGTCCCTCAGGCTGGGGCTTCCCTGCTCTTGTGCTCTCTGCTCCCAGACCCAGGCATGGGACAACCCTCACAATCCCTCTGAGACCCTGGCTTTTAACTCTTGCATTTACCGCCAGTGAGAACGAGCACAGAGAACTGAATGGAACAGGTCGAGCTCAGGGGCAGGAAGCTGCTGAAAGGGGAAGTGGTGGCTCTGAGAAGCAGTGAATGACCCACTCCACCCCTAGTGGCCACAGCCAACGAGGTTTCATAGCTTAAAGGGCATCCTCGACAAGCACAGGCTATGGGATCTCTCCTGGATCCACAGGGATAACAACAGGATTTGCAGAGGCAGGGGTGGGGACAGACCTTCCCAGGAGGGAGGAGGGCAGGTCTGTCCTAACCTAGAGTAGCATGTCCTTATGAAAAGATAGGCCTTAAGGTCAGGTTCTCCTGGAAAGAGGATGAAGGCAGGACAAGGGGCAGGATCTTCCTGCTGTCTCCCCAGGTGTGTCACAGCCTCTCAGCCTTCTCAGGCACAAACCGGGTCCCTGTTCCCCTCTCCATACCTGCCCCCAAATCTGTTCCTCTCCTCCATCCTGACCCTGGTCAGCAAAACCAGCATCTCAGACACAGCCATGAGGTTGGAACGGGGAGACGGGAGCCTGGCTGGACTTCCCACGGTAACAGGTTCCTGCAGGTATGCACACAGCTCACCCCATGACTTTCCTCTGATCCCTGCCTAAATGTCACCCCATCAGAGAGGCCTGACAGCAGACCCCTGCCCCTGCCCCTGTGTCCCCCTCTCAGTTGATTTCACTCCACGAAACCTCATACTCTGCCTCTATGTTTCTCTCTGTGTGTGTACTGATTTTCCTGTTAATTGTTGTTCTCAGCCCACAGAAAGTAAGGTCCATGGAAGAGACCTATGTCTGTTTATTGGACTGTGATGCCTAGATCAGGTCCTGGTATCTGATGAGCTCTCAATAAATATTTGTGGACTGAGTCAGTGGGTGAGAAGACCCAGCGGCAGGGCTCCATGACTGAGGAGTCCTCAGAACAGCGTGACAAGCGGAGATCTTTGGGGTTACAGGTCCATCAAGTGCCCCTGGGACTGAGGTTGATGGGCAGTTGGCTGAGTCTTACCTGACCTGCATGAACCAAAGAGCGCTGGGTCTACCGAATAGGAGCCTGGCTGTCTTGTGTTCCCAGAGAATCATGGCTGCTCAATGTCCACACTTGAGTCAGGTCACCAACCCAGAGCCCATGAATGAAGGGGAGGTCAGGTGCCCTGAGGAAGGAGGAAGGAAGCACCCCACCATGCTGCCAAAGATTTCTATATTTATTCATCCTCCAAACCATCCCCAAAGAGTCATGGAACCACTAACCGGGTTGACTTTCCATGTGGAAGGGAATAATCTGATCTGTCAGGGAATCCTGGACACTGGCTCTGAACTGACCCCAATTCCTAGAGAAACACCTGGTAGGAGTGAGGCTTATGGAGGGTGGGCATCAAAGGAGTTTTGACTCAAGTCTGTCCCCCAAAGGGCCCAGTGGATCCCTGAACCTCTCTGTTATTTCCCGAGTTTCAGAATGCATGATTGAATAACCATATTCAGCAACTGGCAGAATCTTCATACTGGTGTCAGACCTGTGACATACGGGCTATTAGGGCAGGAAAGGTCAAGTGGAAGCTGTGGATCTGCCTCACCTGTGAAAGGAATGAATGATCCCAAAACAACACTTCATCCTGGAAGGATTATACACATCAGGAAGATCTCCTGAGGTTTCCAAAGTACTGGTGATGTTGTATTTTTAGTTGGAAGTTGTATACTCATTGCCAAAGTGCACTCTTAGTCAGAGAGGACGTATTTATTATTAATTATTGTTGTGTGAGGATCATGCACAAGAAAAGTTTTTAAGACATTAACAAAGAGAGTGTTCCGATACAGATGTGGATGGTGACACAAGATGTGTTTCCAAGAGGATCATTCTGATTCCACTTAACGGTCTGCGTTTTTGGACAGGGCATCCTGGGCACCAGGACTACTAGTTCTCATAGTTGGGCTCACCCCACCTCCTTCCTCAGGGCCCCTCTGAGGCCTGTTCACACAGAGGACAGTATTGAGCATCACCAGGAAGAAAGGCACCTCCAGGAACACCAGAAGCCAGAAGCGGACACTGCTGAGAAGGGAACCGTTGGTGACACAGTGACTGGTAGTGAGCTGCCTCATCAGGCGAAGGCTCTTAGCCTCCTCTTCCTGCTGACTGCCAGGTACAGTTTACCGCAGTAAAGGTGACATGAAGAAATGCATGAATGGACCAACCCACAAACCTACCAACCGCACTGAGCTCCAGGATGGGAGTCTGCAGGGGCTAGAAGGACCCTGGGAGGCCTGAGAGCATGTGGGACAGGCCCCTGGGCCCCTCACCCTCAAAGGAGCCTCAGGGTTCAAGCCTAAGCTCCAGCTAGAATCTGGGATGATGAAGAGTTCCTGTGTTGGAGCAGTTTGGGCCGAGTGGGCCACAGGGAACAGCAACATCTGAGCTGGCTTACCTGACATCAGAGAGCTGGCTGGTCATATTGAGGGAGGCTGTGGTCTCTTCTGAGGTGGCTGGCACTGTAAATGTGATGTTGGTGGTGGTTCACATTGTAGTTAGTGCTTGGCATACAGACCAGACTGCATAGCATTCTGCCTGCTGACCCACCCAGTGCTGCTCATGGCTCTGAACCTGGGGAGGGGGCAGTGCCTGATGAGCTTGGAGCAGGGCTGTGAGGAGGGGGCTGCAGTCTAGATAGCTCATATCTCCCCAGCCTCTAGGATCCTCAAGAGCCTCAGAAGCAGGTGGGGACGACACAGGTGCAGAGAGGACCTAGATCAGGCCCTGGAAGGGCTGGAGAGGGCCCAGGAAGAGCCTCACGACAAGGGTGGCTGGAGTTCACTTGGATTTTAAACACTTCCACAGCTTATGACAGCACGTCAGCCCATGCCTCTCCCCGCTCTTATTTATCCAGCAAGGACAGGGTAGAATGGGAGCTTTCCTGGTGCTGTCAATATATACCGTACATCTGTGACTTCTAAGGTCAGAGCTAGTCCTGAACAAAATCATAACGTTAAGAAGAACCTTTACTTTGAGCAAATTCCTAAGCTTCTAGAATGTGGCTTCTCCGGAGTGTTGTGAGGATTAAGTTAGATGTGGTACATGCTGCACTTTGCAAACTGTAGCATGCTCATCGGGCCAGGTGTGACTGGGGCTCTGTTGATTGTGGTGCCCCAAGTGTCCTGAGAGCTGGTGCTGCCCATCCAAGGGTCAGTAGAAGCAGAGCCCAACAGATAAACTCCAGCCAAGTCACTGGTACATTTAAGCAGACCTTTCCAGGAGTGTTTGCCTCGTAGAAGGACTTAGGAAGAATACGTTATTAGGCTCATGTATAAATGGCTGATAATGGGATTTCAGACACCAGGAGGGAAGTCACTTGATTGTGGAAGCCTTTCCAGACCTCGGAATTAAAAAACAGCAACCCGGCTATGCTGGACCTCTGTCTCCCCTGAGGTTGGATATGGGATGGAGGGTGGGAAGAGGCAATGAAGTCCCAGCCTAGAACTCCACAAAGAGTAGCCACACTTGGGCACCAGGGGTCCCAAGACAGCTTTGGCAGGCATTGGTGTCTCTGGGTCCCATGAAGGGGGTCCCTTTGGCCCATGAGCTGGAACTGGAACCATCACCTTGTTCTCTATGGGCAAGAGACTAAGGTGTGCAGAGAAGAGAATGTGCCCAGAAAGGCTTCATTCCATCCTGGAGGAGCCCTGGGAGCCATGAGAGACCATGTAAGAGAAGCCCCTCCTAACTCCAAGCAGACAGTGGGGTTCACTGACACCCCGGGGCTCATCCACCCTCTGCCTTGCCCACAGTTCAGTCACTCAAGAGATCCCTCAGGGACTAGGACGGAGCAGGCACTGAAAGACACATCCACACAGACACACACTCTTACCTGGGTCAATTGACACGTTAACCTTGACTGGAAGGTCAATTCCAGTTCTCAATCCCACACCAGTGAAGGTCTGCATCATCTCTTCTGAGCTTCTCCATGGTCACAATGAATGTGTGGTTTTTCTGACTGTCCCTGATGGACACACGTTTCTCCCTCGCCTCCTCCTCTGATCCATTGGTTTTAACAAGGATTTTGCAGCTTCTCCAATGAGCTCCTCGACACCACCACTTGTAGTAGGTCTTCCATCCTGGGTCATAACCACACTGCACAGTCAATAAGCCTCCCTCCAGGCCACTCACTGCATTTGGACCTGACATGGGGGAGCAGCCTGGAAAACACAAATCCATGTACCTGTCACCTCCCACACTGAGGGGAGGGCCACAGCTTCCTGCAGTGAGAAAACCTCCAAATCCAAATGCCTGATGAATTGAATAACAGTCAAGGATGGAATATACCTTCCACAAAACAGACTTTTTGTCCTTTGAAATTCCACTGGCCAAAGTCCCCATTTAAGCCACTGAAGAAGAGAACTACAGATTTCAAAAGAAATAAAAATGTTGACATTGAGCAATAACAGCTTTCAATAACTCACTGTGCTCCCTCCCGTATGGCCAATATAATCTTTATATTTCTTGGGATGTTCTCTTCCAAACATCTTTGTGTTATACTGGTCTTTTGTTGTTAGGTGCCATAAAGTTGATTCTGACTCATAGCGACCCCATGTGACAGCGTAGAACTGCTCCATAGGTTTTCTAGGCTGTAATCTTTATGGGAGCAGGTCACCAGATCTTTCTCACGCAGAGCTGCTGGGTGATTTCCAAATGCTAACATTTTGGCTAGCACCTGAGCACTTAACCTTTGAACCACCAGTGCTCCTTTGTATACTGGATTAGTCGGGAGGAAATAACAGAAGACCCATTTCCATAGGAGAAGTGGAGTTATTGCCTTGACTCTGTCCTGACAAACCTCAGGAGGTCCAGCTGAGCATCCCTAGCAGATGGTCATGGAGAGTCTTTTCCTAATGGTTCTGTTCTAGTAAAGTACCTGGAAAGAATACCTTTGAAGCTGTCCAAAACTGTGAGGCCACCTTGTCTCCGTGTGCCATGGAATTCCTGTCACACAGATCCCATTTTTTTCATTACATTTTTGCAAATTCCAGTTCCAAACTTCCTAACAAAAGTGAACTTTCATGACAAAAGCAATCAAAGTTTAGGTGTAAACAGAACAGCACCTGTGCTACGTCCTCTGGTGTCTTATCAGATTTCTACTAAGTCTAACAGAGATGATTCAAGTGAGAGTTGAAGAATGAGATACCTGACTGCCTTATCAGCTCTTCTCTTCAAACAATCTGTCCCAGGACAAGGCTGGTCTGCAGGACATTTTCATCCTGATCTGTTGCTTGAAGGCTATCTGGGAATGGGAATACCTTAAATGACACCTCTGCTGAAAAATCCTTTAAATTCAACTGAGCTAAAGGGAAGGCCATGTATGGAAATGATGGATTCCAATAATTTATGTACTTGCAATGAGCAATAACTTTGATTGTTGCAGCAGAAGTTTGAGATGGAGTAGTAGCGTATTGGAGCATTTGAAGTAGCCCTGGGAGTAATTCATGTTGAAGAAGAGAGGATGTTGTCTTTCGTGCACTAAGAGACTATCAAGGTACCTGTTAAGAGAACAGGCTGTGCCAGGAGGCTTGGGTTTGAATCCTGGCTCCACCTCTTTCAAGCTCTGTGAACTTGGGCAAATTAACCTCTCTGTGCCTTTGTATCCTATAAACATGGGTGATGATAATAGCATCTATCTCTATGTTAGAGCCCTGGTGGCATAACCTTAAGTGCTTGGCTGCTAACCAAAAGGCTGGCAGTTCAAATCTACCCAGATGCTCCATGGGAGAAAGACCTGGTGATCTGGTACCATAAAGATTACAGCCTAGAAAACCCTACGGGGCAGTTTTACTCTGTCACATGGGGTCGCTATGAGTCAGAATTGACTTGATGGCATAGAACAGCAACAACATCTCTATATTATTATATTTTGTTGTGTATGATGATTTTACCACCACTACCAGTTGCCATCAAGTCAATTCTGACTCATAGTAAGTCCGTGTATTTCAGAGTAAAACTGCGCTTATGTTTTTCGAGGCTGTGACCTTTCAGATGTAGATTGCCAGAGCTTTCTTCCAAGGAACCTCTGGGTAGATTTGAACTGCCAACCTTTCAGTTAGTAGCTGAGTGTTTCACCGTTTGTGCCACCCAGAGAGCCCATTATAACCATTATAACCCGTCAAGTAGATTCCCACTCATAACAACCCTATATGATAGAGTAGAACTGCCCCATAGGGTTTTCTAGGCTGTGATCTTTTCTCTAAGTCTTTTCTCCCACCGAGCCCCTGGTGGGTTCAAACCGCTGACATTTCATTTAGCAGCTGAGTGCTTAACCATTGCACCACCAGGGCTCCGTACATTTACATTAGAAATGGCAATTTCTGAGGCAGAATAGAATAGTAGATCTCTCCTCAGCTTCACTGCTTACCACCTATTTGATCTGCACGACTAAATTACGGCTGCCTCCATTTCTTTACCTGTAAAATGGACCCAATCAATTTGCCCTACATTTATCATTGGATTGTTTTGAGAAACGAGTATTAAAGGGGATTCCCAAGTACTACCCAAAATGTCATGTACGCTAAGCAAGGATGTGGCTTTCTTACATCTCAACCTTTCCCCATCCGCCCATCCTCTAGGGGCACGGACCAGACTCCGGTGGCAGCTACTTCTGCTGCACTGCCTCCTCTTCCTCAGTTCACATGCTTTGCCATCAGTTGACTCAAGAAGACAGATATTCAGAGATTTCAGATAGTTCTGCAAGTTATGCTGATGACACCTGAAAGGGAATGGTTCTAGCATTTTAGGCACATTTGGTGGTGGTCCTGAATCAGTCGTTCTTAACTGGTTGGGGGGAGGGGGTGGGTTGCCTCCCAGGAGACATTGGGCAATTTCTAGAGACATATGCTGTTGTCACAACGGGGAGGATGCTCCTAGCAGCTAGTGGATAGAGGCCAAGGATTCTGCTAAGCGACCTCCAATACACAGGACAGGACAGCCCCTACAACAAAGAACGGTCCGTTCCTGAATGGCAACCGTGCTGAGGTTGAGATACTCTGCCCTAAAGATCAGGTAGGGGAAGGAACATTCTCCCAGTGGACAAAACGTCAAGCCGTACAACTGCTTGCTCACTTTGCCTGAAGGGAAGATGGCCAGAGTCACAGATCTGCATGGATTCCGGGGCAGTTCTAATGCTCATCTGAGCGGTCAGGGAAGTTGACACTGTGATTATGGCCAGAAGCTCCGATGTGGGTTTTTCTTTCTTTCTTTTTTTTTTTTAATTGTAACAAATTATCACAAATTTATTGGCCTAAAACAACACAAACTTATTATCTTATAGTTCTGTAGGTTAGAAGTCTAACGAAGGTCACACTGGGCTAAAATAAAGATGTCATCAGGGCTGTGTTCTTTTCTGGGGACTCTACGGGAAAATCTGTTTCCTTCCCTTTTCGTTTCTAGAGGCCATTTCTTGGCTCATGGCCCCTCCTTCCATCTTAAAAGCCAGCAATAATGGATTGAGTCTCTCATATTGTATCACTCTGTCCTAACTTCCATTGTCACATCTCCTTCTTCGACTGTGATTCTTCTGGCTCCTTTACACACTTTTAAGGATGCTTGAGATGACACTGGGCCACGTGGGTTTTTCTAAAGAGCTCATCAGAGCTGCTGCAATTCTAAAAAGTCTCTGCAAACCTCCCACCCACTGTCTCAGTCTACATCAACAGAGAGAGGCTTCCTAAGAGCCTGCCAGGAAGCCCTTCTGAGTCTCTCGTTGCCCAGGCATGCTTCCACTGCCCCAGAGAATAACTGCTTCTCTTCTACCTTCCAATTGCTGGTAAGTTCTTCTCATTGGGAAGCCATAGAGAGAAGGTGAGTTGGGGAAATGCAATTCTTGAATTTTCCTCTGTGATGCAAAAACTAACTCAGAAGACAGTGGTGGTGATGTTGACTTGACCACACATGAGCTAGGACTGTCCACCTCTTTGTCAACTCAGCATCCATATGTACCCCTTTTACCCATGTGAACTTCCACATTAAGATAAAAATAATGTGCAAGTCTCCCCAGTCAACTTTCTGCATGCAAATCTCCATGTGAGTTTGTCTCCTGCATATTTGATGAACAAGTCAATGTGGTCATTTTATTTCCCATGATAGCCTCCTTCCCAGAAGACAGACTCTCTCTGCATTCTGCCCTGGATTCCTGTGGTTCCAGTTCTTCAACGCCTCCACCAGACTCACCTTGTAGCAAAGCTGGGGGCAGCCACATGGTCCTTCCTCCCTACCTCCTGTCTTCTCTGAGCACCAAGTACCAGCTGCCCCCAGAAGCTTGTAATGAAGCCCAGAAATGGAGATTTTCTCATCCCTGGTCAACTCAGCCCCTCCAGGCACTGCCAGACCACTTTGTACATGTCTCGGTTATTGGTCATCACACTTGCTACACTGGATAACGGTCTGGTCTTTGGCTCTTCCAGAGCAGAAACTCAGGCCGGCCTATGTGTGGGGTTAAGCAACACTCCAGAGAGCCTGTTACACCTTTGTTTTCTGCCTGTCTTCCTTTCTGCTCTCAATTCCAGCTGTAAGTCAAGTAAAAACTGTCCAGATGCCAGAGCCTCTGGTAATCGAGTGGGTCTGAGTTGGAGACCAAGCATCTATACTCCTTAAAAGTTTGTTATGGATGGATTCATTCATTAGTTTATTTGTTCATTCATTCGTCTGTTTATGTAGAACAGCGAGAGAGAGTTGAGAAACACTGTCTCAAAAAGGGGGTGCTTTTGTTTTTGTTTATTTTCCTGACACCTAACATAGAACATGTTAGAAAACAGAAACTTGATTTTAATTTAATAAATAAGGCCATGGATCAATGAATTGGTCCCACCAGGACAGACCCTCTCGGTTCCTGCCCCAGCCCCAGGGGTTCCAGTTTCTGAAGCCCCAGCCCCACCCTCCTGGGAGGATGAGAAGGAACAGGGACAGGGGTAGCCCATGGTCCTGCTTCCTCTCCTCAGTGACAACAAGTGCCAAATGCCCCCCAGGGACCCGAAGTCAGGCTGGGAAGTGAACGCTTTCAACCTGCTTGATCTCCTTTGAGTTTCTCTCATTCACTTCCTGGCATTGCTGCAGCTACTTTCCAATTTTACATGTTAGGAGAGACGAGGCATCTTTCTTTGAGAGGACCGGGTCACCGCGTGTGATGGGGCTGGCTCAGGTCTTCCATGAACGTGGGGAAGAAGAAGGGTCCCAGCTGGTCAGATGGGCGCTCAGGAGTGCATGTGAGGAGCTGGAGGAATTGAAGATGAGCTGCAGAGACAGCATCCAAGGCCGTGATGGAGACTCGCTGGCTTTGCACCTGTTTGGTGAGAAGGCACCACACAGGGCTCACCTCCACCTCCTGGAGAAACAGCCATGCCCCAAACCTCCTCCCAGGAGGCTCCACCGCAGGGCCCCCCAAACTACCCTCCCTGCCTGACTGCTGTCCTTCCCTGTACCTGACCAGCTCTCCTTGGATGACCTTCCTCTGAGGTCTCAGTCACCCTGAGCAGAGGCCCATGGTGGGAAGATTGTAAGGAAGGAGAAGTTACTTTTCCTCTGTAGCCTCATTGTGCCCTCTATGCCTCCCTCCCACCTCTTTGCATAGTTCCCCCTGGCAGACTCTGTGGCCAGCTTCCTCCAGGGAAACTGGTTATTCAAATGACCTCCTGAGTGACTTTCCCACACCTCACCCTCTTCCTTCAGACATCCCCTCCTCTCTGTCACCTGCTCTCTCTACCTCTCCTCTCTCTGACTTCTCTGCTGAAGCCCCCTCCTTGCTCTTGCCCCCTCCCTCCCAAAATCTCCTTGTCCCTATCCTTGATGCCTTTCTCTCGGCCCTTCTCTCTGGGGTTTTAGTCAACCCAGAGGTGACTCGGAAGAAAGGCCTGGGGATCTACTTCCAAAAAATCAGACACTGAAAACCCTATGGAGCACAGTTCTACGCCGACACACATGGGTCTCCGTGGCAGCTGGTTTTAAGTACCCACCATACTGTGTCTCCCACTGAATGAAAAACCCAGGCAGAATGCATGGAGCAGCGAGTGGTCCCAGGGCTCTGCAAAATGATGGAAGCAGGAAGACAGGGGAAGGAACCAGAACATCTTAGTACATCCAGGGATGACTTTCTGGATTTTGTTTCCTTCTGTGTCCCCTGACTGGACTCACACCCTGTAGCCCACATCCCAACAAAAACGCATACAGGGAAGAGACAGGAAGGGCTCCCATAGAAGCCTTCTGTCTCTTTTCTGATTAGCAGGAGAGGGCCTAAGGGGAAAACAGAGTGCGGGAGGGAATGCTGTTTGTTTTCCTTCCCTCCCACCCAAACCAAACCCACTGCCATCGAGTCCATTTGAATTCATAACGACCCTACAGAACAGGGTAGAACTGCCGCATAGGGTTTCCAAGGCTGTAAATCTTTGCAGAAGCAGACTGTCACATCTTTCTCCCACAGAGCAGCTGGTGGGTTCAAACTGCAGACCTTTTAGTTAGCTAGCAGCCAAGTGCTTAACAACAGAGCCACAAAGCCCCCTCCCTCCCGCCCAGCCCCCACCAAACCTTTGTGCGGAAGCAGCAATCTCTAGATGGTGGGGCAATGTCTTCAGAGGCCAAGAACTCTGAGGTGAAGGGAGGGAGTCCTCTCTGACCAGAGGAACTGTGCTCTTGGGAGGTGCGGCAAATACCACTGCATTTTTCTCTCTTTATTCTCCCTCCCATCCACGTGTCTGTCAGTTTGTCTTCCTGCGGGGACTTGCGAGTTGCTGTGATGCTGGACGCTAGGCCACCAGTATTCGGATACCAGCAGGGTCACTCAGGCTGACTGGTTTCAGCTGAGCTTCCAGACTAAGGCTGACTAGGAAGAAGGACCCGGCAGTCTACTTCTGAAAAGATTTAGCCAGTGAAAACCTTATGAATAACAGTGGAATATTGTCTGATAAAGTGCCAGAAGATGAGCCCCTCAGGTTTGAAGGCTCTCAAAAGACAACTGGGGAAGAGCTGCCTCCTCAAAGTAGAGTTGACCTTAATGACATGGATGGAGTCAAGCTTTCCGGACCTTCATTTGCTGATGTGGCACGACTCAAAATGAGAGGAAGCAGCTGCAAACATCCATCAATAATTAGAACGTGCAACTCACGAAGTATGAATCTAGGAAAATTGGAAATCGTTAAAAATGAAATGGAACCCATAAACATCGCTATCTCAGGCTTTAGTGAGCTGAAATGGACTGGTATTGGCTGTTTTGAATCAGACAACCATATGGTCTACTATGCCGGGAATGACAGCTTGAAGAGGAATGGCATTGCATTCATTGTCAAAAAGAACATTTCAAGATCTAGCCTGAAATACAACGTTGTCAGTGATAGGATAATATCCATACACCTACAAGGAAGACTAGTTAATACAACTATTTTTCAAATTTACGCACCAACTGCTAAGGCCAAAGATGAAGAAATTGAAGATTTTTACCAACCTCTTTAGTCTGAAATTGATTAAACATGCAATGGGTGTGTATTGATAATTACTGGTGATTAGAATGTGAAAGTTGGAAACAAAGAAGAAGGATCGGTAGTTGGAAAATTTGGCCTTGGTGATAGAAATGATGCTGGAGGTTGCATGATAGAATTTTGCAAGACCAATGACTTCTTCATTGAAAATACCTTTTTTCACCAACATAAATGGCGACTATATACATGGACCTTGCCAGATGGAATACACAGGAATCAAATCGACTACATATGTGGAAAGAGACTATAGAAAAGCTCAATATCATCAGTCAGAACAGGGCCAAGCTCTGACTGCAAAACAGACCATCAATTGCTCATTTTCAAGTTCAAGTTGAAACTGAAGAAAATTGGAACAAGTCCACAAGAGCCAAAGTATGACCTTGAGTATATCCCACCTGAGTTTAGAGACCATCTCAAGAATGAATTTGACGTGTTGAACACTTATGACCAAAGACCAGAGGAGTTGTGGAATGGCATCAAGGACATCATACATGAAGAAAGTAAGAGGAAAGAAAGAGAAGACCAAAATGGATGTCAGAAGAGACTCTGAAACTTGCTCTTGAAAGTCGAGTAGCTAAAGCAAAAGGAAAAAAAGATGAAGTAAAAGAACTGAACAGAAGATTTTAAAGGGCGGCTCGAGAAGACAAAGTAAAGTATTATGATGACATGTTCAAAGAGCTGGAGTTAGAAACCCAAAAAGGAAGAACACACTCGGCATTCCTTAAGCTGAAAGAATTGAAGAAAAAATTCAAGCCTCGACTTGTAATAGTGAAGGGTTCTATGGGGGGAAATGTTAAACAATGCAGGAAGCATCAAAAGAAGATGGAAGGAATACATAGACTCATTATACCAAAAAGAATTGGTCGACATTAAACAATTTCAAGAGGTAGCATATGATCAGGAACCGATGGTACTGAAGGAAGAAGTCCAAGCTGCACTGAAGGCACTGGCGAAAAACAAGGCTCCAGGAATTGACAGAATATCAACTGAAGTATTTCAACAAACAGATGCAGCAGTGGAAGTGCTCACTTGTCTATGCCAAGAAATTTGGAAGACAGCTACCTGGCCAACTGATTGGAAGAGATCCATATTTATGCTTATTCCCAAGAAAGGTGATCCAACCGAATGGGAAAAATATTGAACAATATCATTGATATCCCATGCAAGTAAAATTTTGCTGAAGATCATTCAAAAGCAGCTGTAGCAGTATGTCAACAGGGAACTGCCAGAAATTCAGGCCAAGTTCAGAAGAGGATGTGGAACCAGGAGTATCATTGTTGATGTCAAAAGGATCCTGGCTGAAAGCAGAGAATACCAGAAAGATATTTACCTGTGTTTTGTTGACTATGCAAAGGCATTCGATTGTGTGGATCTTAACAAATTATGGATAACATTGTGAAGAATAGGAATTCCAGAACACTTAATTGTGCTCATGAAGAAACTGTACATAGATCAAGAGGCAGTTGTTCAGACAGAACAAGAGGATATTGTGCTGTCTTAAGTCAGGAAAGGTGTGCATCAGGGTTACATCCTTTCACCATACCTATTCAATCTGTATGTTGAGCAAATAATCCGAGAAGCTGGACTATATGAAGAAGAATGAGGCATCACAATTGGAGGAAGACTCATTAGCAACCTGTGATATGCAGATGACACAACCTTGTTTGCTGAAAGTGAAGAGCACATGAAGCACTTACTGGTGAAGATCAGAGACCACAGCCTTCAGTATGGATTACATGTCAACATAAAACAGAAATCCTCACAACTGGACCAATAAGCAACATCATGATAAATGGAGAAAAGAGTGAAGTTGTCAAGGATTTCGTTTTACTTGGATCCACAATCAACACCCATGGAAGCAGCAGTCAGGAAATCAAAAGACACACTGCATTGGGCACATCTGCTGCTAAAGACCTCCTTGAAGTGTTGAAAAGCAAAGATGTCACCTTGAAGACTAATATGCATGTGGCTGACCCAAGCCGTGCCATTTTCGGTCACATCATATGCATGCAAAAGCTGGACAATGAATAAAAAAGACCAAAGAATTGATGAGTTTGAATTGTGGTGTTGGCAAAGAATATTGCATATAACATGGACTGCCAATAGAGCAAACAAATCTGTCTTGGAAGAAGCGCAACCAGAATGCTCCTTAGAAGCAAGGATGGCAAGACTACATCTTACATACTTTGGACATGTTGTCAGGAGGGATCAGTCCCTGGAGAAAGACATCACGCTTGGTAAAGTAGAGGCTCAGAGAAAAAGAGGAAGACCCTCAACAAGATGGATTGACACAGTGGCTGCAACAATGGGCTCAAGCATAACAACCATTGTGAGCATGGTACAGGACTGGGCAGTGTTTCATTCTGTGGTGCGTAGTTTTGCTATGGGTTGGAACCAACTCGATGGCATCTGACAAAAACGACATTCTCCCTCTGCCTGGCCCTGAAAGCTGACCCAGTCACAGGACAGAAGCCCCAGCTTCCTAAGCAAAGGACCCAGAAGGGGGCATCCGTGAAGCCGGGAGGGGTTCCTACAAACCCCAGGATCACACCCAGGCTATGCGTGTACAGGTCTGACCCTAAAGAGGACACTGTGGGGAGGACCAGCGGTCAGGTCACAGACTAGCCACTGGGTGGTGCACACGCAAAGCAGATCGGAAAAGAGCTGCAAAGAGCAGGGAAGCAGAACTTTTATTGGAACCACAGCCCCCAGAAACAGGACCAGCACTAGAGTTCCGAGCCTAAGCAGCTTGACCGCCTGTGGCTAAAGGGATTTAACTCATAGTGAAAGACCTTTGGCAGAGGGGATGGATGTTTTTTGTTTTGTTTTGTTATTGTACTTTAGATGAAGGTTTACAGAACAAACTAGCTTCTCATTAAACAACTACACACATATTGTTTTGTGACATTGGTTACCAACCCCACGACGTCAGCACTCTCCCCTTCTTGACCTTGGGTTCCCTATTACCAGCTTTCCTGTCTCCTTGTGTCTTTTAGTCCTTCTCCCTGGGCTGGTGTGCCCTTTTAGTCTCGTTTGGTTTTATGGGGCTGTCTAATCTCTGGCTGAAGGGTGAACCTCAGGAGTGACTGCATTACTGAGCTAAAAGGGTGTTCAGGGGCCATACTCTCTGGGTTTCTCCAGTCTCTGTCAGGCCAGTAAGTCTGGTCTTTTTTTGTAAGTTAGAATTTTGTTCTACAGTTCTACATTTTTCTCCGGCTCTGTCTGGTACCCTCTATTGTGATGCCTGTCAGAGAATTCGATGGAGGTAGCCAGGCACCATCTAGTTGTGCTGGACTCAATCTAGTGGAGGCTGTGGTAGTTGTGGTCCATTGGTTTGGACTCATCTTTCCCTTGTGTCTTTGGTTTTCTTCATTCTCCCTTGCTCCAGACTTGGTGGGACCAGTGGAGTATCTTAGATGGCCACTCACAAGCTTTTAAGGCCCCAGATGCTCTCACCAAAGTACAATGTAGAACATTTTCTTCATAAATTATGTTACACCAGTTGAGTTAGATGTTCCTTGAGACCATGGTCCCTACAATCCTCAGCCCAGTAAGTCAGTCCCTCAGGGACTTTGGAGGTATCTATGGAGCTTCCATGACCTTGCCTTGGAAAAGTTGTGCTGGCTTCCCCAGTATTGCGTACTGTCTTACCCTTCACAAAAGTTACCACTTATCTATTGTCTATTTAGTGTTTTGGGGGATGAGTGGTTTCTTATGCATGTGGTGGCGACAACAAGAATCAGTGCATGTGGTAAAACTCATAGAGCTGTCCACCAAAACCAAGTAAATTTAAATGTATGTAAAATTTGAAAACAATGATAAAAACAGCAAGAAAACTTTTCAAATTGTATGCTTTAAATATGTGCCGTTTATTTTATCCCTGTTGTGCCTCAATGAAACTGTTAAGAAAGCAAGGAAGAAGGGAAGGAAGATAGGGAGAAAGGAAAGAAGGGAGCAGGCCAATGCTCCTCTGCAGGCCTGTCCCCTCCATTTATGAGTTGCTGGCTCCCAGCAGAGTCACCAGGGCCCACTGGGACACCCCACCCCAAGAGACGGCTTAGTCCTCAAACCTAAAGTCTGCTAAGCTCGGCTTCCTTCGAGCAGTGAAAGCAGCCAGAGGACAGCCGCAGGAGTGCCCCTCATGGCTCCCTCCCCAGAGCTGTCCCACCATACCAGCCCCTGCTCCTGCCAGTAAAGGTCTTTCCTGCTCCCCCTCCAAGATCTCCACCCTTGCCAGCCCCTCTGAGGGTGACAGGTAGCAGGAGGAGACAGGGATGGGCTTTGTCTTGTTGTTTTTGTTGTTAGGTGCCGTCGAGTCGGTTCCAACTCATAGCAACCCTATGTACTACAGAACGAAACGCTGCCCGGTCCTGTGCCATGCTCACAATCGTTGTTATGCTTGAGCCCATTGCTGCAGGCACCATGTCAATCCACCTGCATGAGGGCTTCTTCTTTTTCACTGACCCTGTACTTTACCAAGCATGATGTCCTTCTCCAGGGACTGATCCCTCCTGACAACACGTCCAAAATATGTAAGACGTAGTCTTGCCATCCTTGCTTCTAAGGAACGTTCTGGTTGTACTTCTTTCAAGACAGATTTGTTTGTTCTATTGGCAGTCCATGGTATATTCAATATTCTTCACCAACACCACAATTCAAAGTCATCAATTCTTCTTTGGTCTTCCTTATTCATTGCCCAGCTTTTACATGCATATCTTAGGTTTGTCTTAGGAAAGCTAATGGAGCAGAGGTATATGGGGGGTATTAAAGAGGGAGGCCCTGGGTCCCACAGACCAGGTGTTGTTCAGAGCCACTTTAGGGGAAGATGATGGGAATTTAATTTGGGACATGTCTGAGATGCTAATGGGTTTCTATCTCTAAGAAGCAGCCAGCAGGGATTGGAGATGAGAACCAAGACAGAATGGGGTGATGGAAGATGTGGATGTGACAGTGATCCGGGGGGTGGGGGCGTTGCTCCCCAAAGCAGAAGAGGTAAGAGAAGAGCATCAGGGACAGACTCCAGGAGATGCCAGTTGTGAGGGGGCGAGAGCAAGGACAGGGATCCCTAAAGAAGAGAGGAGAGGTAGAGAGAGCAGATGACAGAGGAGGTAACTTCTGAAGGAAGGGGGCAGGGAAAGTCACTTGGGAGGTGATTTGAATAAGCGGTTTCCCTGGAGTGAGCTGGCCAATGGCTGTCTGCAAAAGGAGGCTAACAATTTCCCCACCATGGGCCTCTGCTCAGGGTTACTCAGACCTCAGAGGAAGGTCATCTTAAGAAGAGCTGGTCAGGAGCAGGGAAGGACAGCAGTCAGGCAGGCAGGGTGTTTTGGGAGGCTCTGCAGTGGGGTCTCCAGGGAGGAGGTTTGGGGCATGATCTTTTCTCCAGTAGGTGGAGGTGAGCCCTGCATGGTGCCTTCTCGTCAAACAGGTGAAAAGCCAGCACCTGGTTGTTTGTTTGTTTGTTGACTCATCTAGAACAGAAACCCAGGTAGGCCGATGTATGGGGTTAAGAAGTACTCCAGGAGCCTGTTACACCCTTGTTATGCTGCCTGTCTCCTTCCAGTATCTGAGGTTCTTAGAAGAAAAGTTCTCAGTTCTCGCTACAAGAACAGTCACAGAGGCTCAACAGTTGCAGGGCCAGTTCTTTCATCCCTCCCTGGACCCTTCTCTGTAGCTCTCCTCTCCCCATCCCCCTCCACCGCCTGCCCTGCTTTCCAGGCAGCCACCTCCTGTGGCTCCTCCACACACCTGCAAGTGGAACCCTGGTCAGGCCTGGACCCTTTCCTTCCCCCAATCATGGGAACACATCACAACCCCAATCACACACTCCCCAATGATGACCCGGCCTTTTTCCTAATTTATGAAATTAGGAAGTGACTAAAGAACATAATTAAAGCAAGTAGATAAGAGACACTTAAAAAGAATGATTCAGGCAAATAGAAAGCAGTTTGCCTCTGGGCTGGGTTACAAGTCTTGGAGAGCAGCTGGCATTTGATGACGTCCAGGGGGAGAGTGCAGGCGAGTAGGACCATGTGGCTGCCCCCCCCCCACCCCCGCCCTGCTACTTCTCATCCTCCCAGGTGAGTGGGGCTGGCCTTGCAGAACTGGAACCCCAGGGCTGGGGCAGGAGACTGAGAAGGTCTGAACTGGGGGAAGGAGACGTGTCCGGCAAAACAGCAGGACCAATTCCTTCATTGATGTATTTATTCATTTTAAAAAAAAGTATGTATTTGCAATGAATGGATAAACAAAATGTGGTCTATACACACACTGGAATATTTCTCAGCCATAAAGAGAAATGAATTCTGACACATGCTATACCATGGATAACCCTTGAAAACATTATGCTGAGTGAAATTTCAGTCACAAAAGGAAAAATACTATATGATCCCACTTATATAAAATATCTAGAACAGGCAACTGTATACAGACCCAGATTTATTAGTGGAAAGTGGAAGTCACTGCTTAGGGGAGCTGAATTTCTGTTAAGGGTGATGGAGAAACTTGGAAACAGATGGTGGCGTTGGCTAGACAGCATGATGAGTGTAATTAATGTCACTGAATTATACACGTCAGAGAAGTTGACACGGCTGATGTTCTGTTTTATGTATATATATAACCATGATAAAAACATATATGTTATATATATTTTTATATATAATATGTGTGTGTGTTTGCTATCTGATAGATACTGACTTGGGTGTTGGGGAAAGAAAATAAAAATAAAGAAAATAAATGGTATTTGTTTTCTAGGATAATGATTTTCAACTCTAACAGATTGATGGATGGATAGATACATAGATATATAGATATAGATAGATGATTGATGATTTATTGACAGACAGATACACAGATAGATGGATACATAGATGATAGATGATAGATAAAAAGACAGATAGATAGATGGATGATAAATAGATAGATTGATAGATAGAAGGGAGGTAGATACGTGAATCCTGAGGAGTTTTTAAGGAGCACAGATGCTTGGGCCCTAGCTCAGACCTACTTGGTCATGGCAAGACTCAGGCATCTGAATAGTTTAAGAGCCTCTACAACCGTTCTTAACTTGTAACTAGAACTGAGAACTTTTCTTCTAAGAACCTCAGATACAAGAAGGAAGATAGGCAGCAAACCAAGGGTGTAACAGGCTGTCTGGAGTGCTGCTTAACCCCACACATTGGCCTGTCTGAGTTCCTGCTCTGGACAAGTCAAAGACCGACAGTGTCCCAGTATAGCAAGTTCAATAACTGAGATATGAGCAAAGTGGTCTGGAGGCTCTGCGGAGGGGCTGAGTTGGCCAGAGACTCGGGTTAGTCCCCAGGGAGTTGCCAGGCACCCTGAGCCTGACCAAGGCCGGTATTTTGGATTCTGTTTTCCAGGGTTCTCCTCCGTCAGTGGTCCTATAGCAGTCCGTGGCGCAGAGCAGGGGCTGTTGACCGTGCAGTGTTGCTATGACTCAGGGTGGGAGACTTACCACAAGTGGTGGTGCCACAGGCAGCACAGCATTTCCTGCCAACTCTTCATTAAAACCACAGGTCAAAGCAGGAGGTGAGCAGGGGCCGAGTGTCCACCAGGGACAACCATGGACACCACTAATTCACCATAACCATGGAGGAGCTCAGGGGTGACAAAGCCGGCACTGACTGGTATGGGATTGCGAGAAATGGAACTGACCTTGGATTCCAAGTTAAAGTGGCCATTGTCTCAGGTAGGAACTAGTCCCTCCTGCACGCTGAGGCCCTGGTGCTGACGAGGAACAGAGGAGTCAGAACCTTCCCTCTGTCTTCCCCGAGGGATGGAGAAGAGTCTCAAAACCTGCCTGAGACTGCACCTATGCGTGAGTGTGCATGCATGTGAACGTATGCGTGCGTGTGCGCGCGTGCGTGTGAACGTATGCGTGCGTGTGCACGCGTGCGTGTGAATGTATGCGTGCGTGAGTGTGCGTGTATGTGAATATATGTGTGCGTGAGTGTGCGTGCATGTGCATGGGTGTGCGTATGTGCCTGTGTGTGTAGGTGCATGCAGCTGTATACATGTGTATGTGCATGTGTGTGTGCACATGCATATGTGTCCATGTGAGAGAGAGAGAGACAAAGGGGGATGGGGGACCAAGAGTCAGGAAAAACTAACAGAAAGAAAGCCGCGCATTCCACAGGTTTCCATCCTGGATTCTCAGAGGGAGCAGAGCAGGGCATGCTCAGCTCAGCTTGGGGAAAGGCTTGGAAAGAAAATCCTCCATTCCAGAACACTGGATCATGGCCTCTAGCCTCTGAGGACCCCAAGGTGACCAGGGGGACTGATTTGGTATGCAGGGAGGTGATGATAGAGAGCCATGATCCTGATTGTCCAGCTGCTGGAGAAGCACAGAGTGACTAAGAGTCTGTTGGTGACCCTCTTCCCTGCCCCCACCTCCCTCTTGCTATGGTAACATAAGGGTGAAGGAGGAAATGAGAGATTCTGAGACCATTAATGGGAGAAAGAAGGCACAGTTCCACCACAGCCCAGGGACCTTCCACGCTCTTTCCCATTGCTGCCTCAGAGCCTCTGAGGGGATCTGGACTCGGCCTCCTTGCCCCAGCAGCACCAGGGCCTCCCTCCAGAAGAGGCCAGAGAGAGACTCTGGTGGCAACCCCTGCCCCACAGCTCTCAGTCTCCCTCAGTCCTGCCTCTGCTGTGGGCACCAGGGACACTACCCTCCCCCACATACACACCCACACAAGCGCAGGCTCCGTAATATATCTGTTATTCACGGGCCTCTTTATAAAGCAGAGAAAAGCCATTTTAAACTTAATATATGCAAATATGGAGTACATGCTTATGTGTGGTGGGAAGGTCTCTGGGTTTTAGAATATTCTAAAAATTGACTGGAAAAGAGAAGAAAGCAGGAGTAGGTGTGTGCAAGAGTGGAGGAGGGGTGGGCACCAGTTGAATTGGGAGCTGGGAGCCTCCAAACACGACACGTCTTGTTCCAATTTCTCCACATCCTCACCAATACTCATGATTTTTCTATCTATATAATCACCATGCTAGTGGGAGTTAAGTGGTATAAACTTCTAAAAAGTTATTTTAGCTATTTTTAAAAATAACTTAATGGAGGTATAATTGTACACCTCAACAATTATATACAAAACATGTAGTGTACAGTTTAATGAGTTTTTCGAAATGCTATCCCATAGATTATTGTCTCCCAGTCAAGATCTTCACTGGAGTGGTGGTTATATGACTATCAGTTTCTCAAAACTCATTGAAAGTACTCTTTCCCCTCTGTAATTAATAAGGCTGCTTCGGGGGCAATAATGGGAAAGGAGTTGAGAAACCCTGCTCTAGTCTATTGAATAAAGCATTCACAGCCCACCCAGATTCAAGGGGAAGGGACATCAACTCCAGCTCTTAATGGGAGGAGTGTCAAAGAATTTGCACCTGTGTATTACCACAGCCACATGGAAGAATCTTCACGTAGCACTTTCTATCACATACGAGAATAACAAGACGGGCAGGGGCGAAGCCACTTCCTGAAGCCCAAGGCCTGGGAGCATAGCTGTCTTTGCCCCTGGATGCCAGCCTGGGCACGTCATCCCAAGGACCCATCTGTGCACTTAGGAAGGTCAGTTCCCCAGCCTGCTGGCATGCCACATGGTCCCGGACATAAACACTAGGCAGACACAGTGAGGCTCTGGAATTTCTGTCCTCTACTCAGAAGTCATGACTAGCATTCCTGAGTTACATGGGATTATAGACATGTTTTGTGCTAATCACAATCTTTTTTTAAATGGAATTTGTTGTCTATATGTAACAATGAGAAAATTTCACTTCTGGCTTCTCTTTGAAAGATAGGAATGCCTGCAAACAGTGGGCCCACAGTGCCACATGGCGATAACTGGCTGGCTGCTGCCCATTAGAGGGGACATGCATATCCCAGCTGACCACAGACTCCACCCCACCCTACTGTATTATACCCAGCTGTTTGACCCCTTTGTGTTATCTGTCTGGCACCTGTCGGTATTTGAGATTGCTACCACCACTTCATACTTTCAGGGGGCTGAAGTGGCTAGAGAGGAGAAAGGAGGAACCAAGCACAGGGACTGGATCCAGGCCCAGGAAAACCTCATTCCCTGTCTTACTCTGAGGACTCAAAGCAAGTGTACTCTAAGATCCAGGCCCCCCACCAGGCACAGGAACAAAATCCCCACAAGGCCCAAGACCCCTGCAAAGTCCAGTCACTTCTCCTCCTGCCCTGGGGCTTGGAGTCCGAAGGTCTTTCTCATCTTGTCTGAAGGGCCGTATCCCGGGACAAGGCATTCCTGGGATGGTGACCTGTGGTTCCTCCTGGACAGGCTAACTCTACTTCCCCCAGGATCCCTTTGAGGCCTGTTCACCCAGAGGACAGCACTGAGAATGCTCAGGAACAGGGGCACCTTCAGGAAGACCAGGAGCAGGAAGTGGATGCTGCTGAGCAGAGACCTGTGCGGGACAAGGTGACCAACAAGGAGTTGCCTCCTTGGGAGAGGCTTAATACCCTCCTCTCCCCACCTCTCCCTGCACTGTGACTCTAGAGCACAAATAATCCAGGGTCAAGCCTGAAAGGACCCATGCTAGAGCAGGCCCTCTCTGGGGCCGTTTGCCCGTACTCCTAGGTCAAGACCTGCCCTTGAGACTCTCTTCAAGGAGACATGATAGAGCAAAGAAGAAGAAGGACGCAGGTGGTCCCTGCTTTCCAGATCATGTTCCTGAGCCCACCTCTCTGTCCCCTCCCCCTCACAGTGTCCCCATTATCAGTCGACTTCTTGAAACCTGTCCTCACCCAGACTTTAAAGCCCTCACCCCTCCGTTCCCACCTGCCAGGGTCTAGCAACAGCATCACAAACCTTTCTGGGTATTTTTGGGGGGAGAGGGAGACCAGATGCAAACTCCAGCCTGGAGCCTTCCCTTCTCCCCACAGACCCCAAAGGCAACTCCTGGTAGCAGTATCCTCGGCAGAACAAAGACCTTTGAAGGTGACTCCAGATTAGGGACCCTAGAACCAAGACCTAGAGTCCAGAACCAGTGGAGAAGAAGAGGGGAAAGGGTGGGATTGGGTGAAGGGGTGGCATGTCCACCCATAACCAGCCTCTGGCCTGTACCCCACATTTGCCTTATGGGGGAGGGGCTCACAGCACAAGTGACATTTTCTACCCAGAATCCACCTGCTGCCTTCGAGTATGTGGAAACCAGGACCAGGTTTGGAGGAAAGCCCAGCACATGGTGAAAGTTTTGGGACATGGATGCTTCCACCAGCCCCCACCCCAGGGTGCCCAGTAAGGTGCTGAGCCCCCTCCCACTATAGTTTCCAGGATGTGAGCCCTTACCCCGGGTGGTGAGACAACGTGGTGCTGAGGTTTTGTCCAGCAGTCCCCAGAGGTGTGACTGGAAGTTTGGTCCTCTCTGTTGCTAAAATAAAAATCACACATCAGGTTACTGCTCTCCCTGCTGAGCTCTAAGACACCTGTTCGGATCTGATTCACATGGAGCCATTCGCTCACAGAAGGGGCTCGAGAGACGGCCTGAATCCACACCAGGCCACTTCCTGGGTGAAGTGTGGACAAGGAAACCTTCCCACCACCGCCTCATTTCCCATCATCTGCCCCTCAGGGCCCAAATGAGCCCTTCCCAAAACTTCCCACGAGAGTCATCTCCAACAAGAATCAGGTCTTTCTTTGAATCCCAAGTCTGACTCTGTCTGGGGTGAGGGTGGGGATGTCTTAGGGGCTTCTCCAGCCTGATGAGGAACTCCAAAAGGATAAGGGGCATGGGGAAGTCTGAAGAAAGATGGTTGAGCCTTTGGACCAGGGAACCTCACAGAAAATGGGTGGAGGCTCAGAGCACCCCCTTTCAAGTGGAGATCATTTGCGGCCACCTTTCCCACAACTGGAGAGGGAGGCAAAAAAACAGGGAACTCAGTGTAGAGGCAGTCACCAGATCCTCCCAAGGACTCAGGTGTCTTAGACTATTAGCATGACCTGTACCCTCACCCCCACTCCACTCCTACCCGTGATTCCCATAACAGAAGCTCAGGCCTTCATAGAGTGCCCAACAAGACTCCATTTCACCCAACAAACAGTCTTTGGCCTCCTTGCTGTTGGAGATTCATTGATGGAAATGATACCATCCCTGCCCTTACAGAGAGGCAGAGACACATAAAAAACTAGGCTAATTCCAATACAAAGTGGTGCGCACTCGAATGGAACTCTGTACCAGGCACAACAGGAGCACCAAGGAGGAAACATCCCATTCATCCACCTTCTGGGTAAGTGGAAAGGAGGAATGAGAAATGGGGTGGCACCTAGAGGAGGCTACATGGATGAGATGCATATTTTAGGACATGAGAGTCATAAACATGTGTTATAAGCTCAGGTGAAGGAATAGTGATGAGGAAGAGGCTGAGGACAAGACACGGCATGGATAATTGATGGAGTGAGAACATGGATGAGAGAAGAGGGAATTAGACTCAAGGTGATAGGGAGGCAAGGAGCCATGGGGTGAGAATCCAGCCTCAAGGATGATTGTCCTTGAACAGGAGGAGGAAAACGTTATCCTCATCCTGAAAGGGAAAGAGGGAAGGATGAGTTAGCCTGAACATGTTTATAGGTGGAGAAGGAAAGAAGTTGAGAGTTCATGTCTGATATCCTGCGTGCCTTTGGTAAGGTAGAAGAATAGGAGAGTAATATTGGAAATCAAGAACTTCTATTGACACCATATGCACCATTCTGTGGCTTTATTCCAGCAGTACTGAGCAAGTGGATTTCAGGGTAGAATGACATCTTGTCCTGGTTTGCCTAACATTTTCTAAGTTTTAGCAATGAAATCACAGTGTCCCGAGAAACCTCTCAGTCTTGGGAAAATCAGGATGGTTGGTACCCTAATTGGCCCAGAGATGAGAGTTTTGTAAAGTGGATAGAGAAATGGTGCCCGGGAGTTGAGGGTGCTGGTAACAGAAGAAAATACAGTCTACTATTGGTGTTCAGAGTTGCTTAGGAAGGAAGTGAGAACGGGGCAGGGTGGAGAGACAATAAATTGGGAGAAAATAGAGGAAGTGGAGGAAAGGACCAAAGGATTGGAGGTGTCTGTGAAGTTGAGAATAGGTATAATATGAGTGGGAGAGGACTGATTGATAGAAAGTTGTCAGAAAGTAGAATATTTCAGTGCAGGATTCTGGACATGGACCACTCTGGGGTGATGACAAAGTTTGTGATGTTGCCATGGGTGGAATTTTGAAAGAGTGTACATGAAGATCACTGAAAGTGAGAAGATCTTGGAACCCAAGGCAAGGGTGTTTGACAAGTTATTTATTAAAACCTCCCAAGATGATGGCAGGGCTTGGGGTCGTTGAATGTTGGGGAGTAACCTGGAAGCCAATAGACGGAATGTCAAGGAGAGGTAGAGGGTGGGTGAGGCCATGCGACACAAATTTTAAAGGGAGCGGATGGGAATATAAAAGGTGGGAAATTGTAATGGGAGTTGGGAGAATATGGACAAGGTTTCATGGTCCCAGAGCCTATGGGGTATAGAAGAGAGTAGCTTATACTCAAGAAGACTATTAAACAAGAGGAGTTTTCCCAAGTGAGGCCAATTTCAGGACAACATGGTAGAGGGAATGTTCTGTGAGGAAGCTGAAGATGCATGGGAGTTTGTTTCCTTTGGGACAGGCTTTCCAAAGTGTACAGTGGAAAGAACTTTGGCTCAGCCTGGAGGCGCCTCCACAGGCAATAGGGTGAGACCCAGGCCCTATAAGAATGAGGGTTCCATAAGCTGTGTTCCCCTCTGACCCATCCCAGAGCGGAAGGCTCAGCCACCTCCCTCCCTGCCCACATCCCAACTCCATGAAGACGAGGACAAGACCCAGAGACACAGGTAAGTTAGGCTCCTCTTCGCCCGCCCCCTGCTCAGTCACATCCCATAATTCTGCTGCTGGAGTGCAGGGAACTCTTATCTGGATACACAGACACATTAACCTGGACCGAGGGGTCATGTGACAATGCATCCAGGATCCACATTGTCTGAATTCTGCACCAGTAAGACCCAGCGTCATCTGTGTTGAGATTCTCCACCGTCACCATGAGGGTGAGGTTATCAGCATGGTCTCTGATGGTCACACAGCCATTCCTCTCTTCTTTCTCTTCTCCTTTGGTCTCCACAATTACGTCACATGCTGTGTCATACTGTCCTCAGCGCCAGTATTTGTTATACCCCTTGTACACATCCTCATACCGACACTGCACGCTCACAGAGCCCCCTGTGGTGCCACTTACAGAGCTGGGGCCTGTCAGAGATGGACAGCCTGGAAGACACAAGCCCACATCCCAGGTCTCCATCCAGATGGGCTCATAAGAGCTTTCCCTGAAGCTCAAGGGGTAGGGGATATAGGAGAGCAATAAATTCAGAATGGAAATACCAGATGGTGTAGCAGAGAGACCAACAGAAAACACTCTGGAATGTTTTGTGAATATTGCCTGTTTAGCTTTAATCTAAACATCCCCATGGCCAGGGAATGGAGCTCTGTGGAGAAGGCAGATTTGGGACTTCATTCTCAGCTCTTCTACTTAGCTGAAATGTCATGGGCTAATCCCTTCACCACTTCATCTGTCAAATAGAAATAAAGCTATCTTCCCTGCCTAGATCCCAAAGTTGTCAGAAGGTCAGATTGTGTCATAGATTTGAAAGTGTTTGCAGACTGTGAAATGCGTAATAAATCAGAGTTTGCCCATTTTATATTGAAATTCACTTTCTTCCTCTATATTCGACTTCACCTCACTACCTTTGTCCTTTTTTTCCTCATTCTGCAATTGTCCCTTCTTTCTTTTCATCTCTTTCTCATTCCTCATTCGCATGCTGGAAATACAACCTTTTCAGGTCCCCTCCATAAATTAAAAGAGACCACAAGTTTTCCAGACAGTTTGTAACACCAGATAGGTGCGATGGGTGGAGGAGTATGCTGGGAAAGAAAGCAGGGAGCTGAGCCAGGCACACCAATGAAACAAGACAAGCTGTAGAACATCTGAGCCCAGAAGGAATCCCCAGCTGCAAATTACCATGGATGTGAGCTGAACCTGTGGGGTTGGAGATGTCAGCCTGCTCCACACAAGAGAGACGGGAAAGAAATTTCCAGCTTCAGTTTAACCCAGGCTAGGGCACATTTAGATAAAAATTAGCAGATTTAAGCAAGAAGGTACCACAAGCAGTTATCTGCCAGTAAACCAGCTCTTGGGGATGGAGGTAGGGACCCCTGATTTGTATGTAGCTTTTGCTGATTCCTGTGGTGTAAATACTCTCATCGTGACTGATTTTAAGCTAACAACATGCCATCACTGAATGCAGAGTTGGGAAGACATAACCATAATCGGCTCTTTTGAGCCGAATACCGGTGGCATAGCTTCCAGCATCACAGCAACACAGAAGCCCCCCCACGTGTCTGGCAGTTTGTCTTGCTGTGGGGGCTTGTGTGTTGCCGTCATGGTGGAAGCTATGCCACTGCTATTCAGATACCAGTAAGGTCCCCATGCCGGACAGGTTTCCACTGAGCTTCCAGACTAAGACAAACTAGGAAAAAGGACCCAGCAGTCTACCTCTGAAAGGAATTAGCCAGTGAAAACCTTATAAATTACAGGGGAAAATTGTCTGATATCATGTCAGAAGATGAGCCCCCCAGGTTGGAAGGCACCCAAAAGACGACTGGGGAAGAGCTGCCTCTTCAAAGTAGAGTCAACCTTAATGACGTGGATGGAGTCAAGCTTTCGGGACCTTCATTTGCTGATGTGGCATGACTCAAAATGAGAAGAAACAATTGCAAACATCCATTAATAATCAGAACGTGAAACGTACAAAGTATGAATCTAGGAAAATTGGAAATCGTCAAAAACGAAATGGAATGCATAAACAGCGGTATCCTAGACATTAGTGAGCTGAAATGGACTGGTATTGGCCAGTTTGAATCAGACAATCATATGGTCTACTACGCCAGGAACGAAGACTTGAAAATCAATGGCGTTGCACTCATCATCAAAAAGAACATTTCGAGATCTATCCTGAAGTACAACACTATCAGTGATAGGATAATATCCATATGCCTACAAGGAAGACCAGTTCATACGACTATTATTCAAATTAACACACCAAAGACTAAGGCCAAAGATGAAGAAATTGAAGATTTTTACCAGCTTCTGTAGTCTGAAATTGATCAAACATGCAATCAGGATGCATTGATAATTACCGGTGATTGAAATGCATAAGTTGGAGACAAAGAAGAAGGATCGGTAGTTGGAAAATATGGCCTTGGTGATAGAAATGATGCCAGAGATCCTATGATAGAATTTTGCAAGACCAACAACTTCTTCAATGCAAATACTTTTTTTCACTAACATAAATGGTGGCTATACACATGGACCTCGCCAGATGGAATACACAGGAATCAAATCAACTACATCTGTGGAAAGAGATGATGGAAGAGCTCAGTATCATCAGTCAGAACAACGCCAGGGGCCAACTGTGGAACAGACCATCAAGTATTCATATGCAAGTTCACGTTGAAACTGAAGAAAATTAGAACAAGTCCACCAGAACCAAAGTGCAATCTTGAGCATATCCCACCTGAATTTGGAGACCATCTCAAGAATAGATTTGACGTGTTGAACGCTAATGATTGAAGACCAGAGGAATTGTAGAATGACATCAAGGACATCATACATAAAGAAAGCAAGAGGTCATTAAAAAGACAGGAAAGAAAGAAAAGACCAAAATGGATGTCAGAATAGACTCTGAAACTTGCTCTTGAACGTCGAGTAGCTAAAGCAAAAGGAAGAAATAATGAAGTAAAAGAAATGAACAGAAGATTTCAAAGGGCAGCTAAAGAAGACAAAGTAAAGTATTATAATGACATGTGCAAAGAGCTGGAGATAGAAAACTAAAAGGGAAGAACATGCTCGGCATTTCTCAAGCCAAAAGAAATGAAGAAAAAATTCAAGCCTCCAGTTGCAATAGTGAAGGATTGTATGGGGAAAATATTAAACCACACAAGAAGCATCAAAAGACGATGGAAGGAATACGCAGACTCATTATACCAAAAAGAACTGGTCAATGTTCAACCATTTCAAGAGGTAGCATATGATCAGGAACTGATGGTACTGAAGGAGGAAGCCCAAGCTGTGCTGAAGGCATTGGCAAAAAACAAGGCTCCAGGAATTGACGGAATATTAATTGAGGTATTTCAACAAATGGATGCAGCCCTGGAGGTTCTCACTTGTCTATGCCAAGAAATTTGGAAGACAGCTACCTGGCCAACCAACTGGAAGAGATCCATATATATGCCTGTTCCCAAAAAAGGTGATTCAAACGAACGCGGAAAGTATTGACCAATATCATTAATATCACACGCAAGTAGCATTTTGCTGAAGATCATTCAAAAGTGGCTGCAGCAGTATGTCGACAGGGAACCTCCAGAAATTCAGGCCGGATTCAGAAGAGGACAGGGAACCAGGGATATCATTGCTGATGTCAGATGGATCCTGGCTGAAAGCAGAGAATACCAGAAAGATGTTTACTTGTGTTTTATTGGCTATACTAAGGCATTCAACTGTGTGGATCATAACAAATTACAGATAACATTGTGAAGAATGGGAATTCCAGAACACTTAATTGTGCTCACAAAGAAACTGTACATAGATCAAGAGGCAGATGTTCAGACAGAACAAAGGGATACTTTGTGGTTTAAAGGCAGGAAAGGTATGCGTCAGGGTTGCATCCTTTCACCATACCTATTCAATCTGTATGCTGAGCAAATAATCCAAGAAGCTGGACTATATGAAGAAGAATGGGGCATCAGGATTGGAGGAAGACTCATTAGCCACCTGCGTTATGCAGGCGAGACAACCTTCCTTGCTGAAAATGAAGAGGACTTGAAGCACTTACCGATGAAGATCAAAGACCACAGTCTTCATTATGGATTATACCTCAACATAAAGAAAACAAAAATCCTCACTACTGGACCAATAAGCAACATCATGATAAACAGAGAAAAGATGAAGTTGTCAAGGATTTCATTTTACTTGGATCCACAATCAACACCCATGGAAGCAGAAGTCAAGAAATCAAAAGACGCATTGCATTGTGCAAAGCTGCTGCAAAACCTCTTTAACGTGTTGAAGAGCAAAGATAGCACCTTGAAGACTAAGGTGCACCTGACCCAGGGAATGGTGTTTTCAATCACATCATATGCATGTGAAAGCTGGACAATGAATAAGGAAGATCGAAGAAGAATTGAAGCCTTTGAACTGTGGTGTTGGCGAAGAATATTGAATACACCATGGCCTGCCAAAAGAATGAACAAATCTGTCTTGGAAGAGGTACAACCAGAATGCTCCTTAGAAGCAAGGATGGCGAGACTACGTCTTACTTACTTTGGACATGTTGTCAGAAGGGGTCAGTCCCTGGAGAAGGACATCATGCCTGGTAAAGCAGAGGGTCAGTGAGAAAGCAGAAGACCCTCAAGGAGATGGACTGACAGAGTGGCTGCAACAATGGGCTCAAGCATAACAATGATTGTGAGCCTGGCACAGGATCAGGCAGTGTTTCGTTCTGTGGTACATAGGGTCGCTATGAGTCAGAACCGACTCGATGGCACCTAACAACGACAACAACAACATAAGCAGCTCCAGTCACCACTGCTTTGGGTGCCCGTTTCATTAATCATGGTGATCACAAAGTGTCCACTGCACTCTACAGTTTGTCCATCATCATCATCTAAGACTTTTCAAGTACTTCCCATGTGTAAGGAGATGCATCTCCTTACACATGTCTTTCTGAGTCTAGGATCATAGATTACAGGGGCCTTAAGGGACCTTAGAGATCACCCAGTCCACTCTCTCCTTTTATTGACAAGAAAACTGTCTTTTGGTTAATGTCACCAGCTAGTCTTCCTCCTTTAAATCTCTTGCTTTCTCATTAACCACGTGGGAAGAGGCTGGTCATCATGTTGGGCGTCATGAGGGAACTCAACCATAAAAATCATTCTAATGTGAAGAACATCCTCTATATTTTATCCTAAACTTATTTCCCACAGAAAAATGTGCACTCGTGCATTCTGAATGTATTTTTAAAAGTACATTCCGAAGGTTCAATCTTTGCAGGACAATTTTGTTTTCTTAGCCCGACACCTTGTTCCAGGAAGGATTTAAAGTGGATGTTTAGGATGTTTCATTATTTCCTTCTTCTTTTTCTTTATTATGCTTTAGGTGAAAGTTTACAGCCCAAGTTGATTTGTCATACAAAAATTTATACCATATTGCTATGTGACATTGGTTTCAATTCCTACCATGTGACAGCACACTCCCCCTTTCCATCCTGGGTTCCCTGTGTCCATTCAACCAGTTCCTGTCCCTTCCTGCCATCTCATCCTGCCTCTGGACAGGAGCCACTCATCTGGTCTCGTGTATCTGATTGAACTAGGAACCACACTCTTCACGTGTATTATTTTATGTTTTATAATCCCGTCTAACTTTGTCTGAAGAGTGGGCTTCGGGCATGGTTTTAGTTCTAGGTTAACAGAGTGTCCAGGGGTTTCAGGGGTTCCTCCAGTGTCAGCCGAACTATTAAGTCTGGTGTTTTTATGTGAATTTGAGTTCTCTGCATTTTTCTCCCACTCCATCTGGGACTCTTTGTTATGTTCCCTGTTAGGGCAGTCATTATTTCCTTCTAACAAACTTTTCCAATCCCTTTAAACTAAGTTCTGGCAAAATAGAACTATTGGCTGATTCCTGAGCCTTCCACAATCTTTAGTATCTCTACACTTCCATATATTCCCATTTTATGTTCTGCCAACTCATTCATCCTTCAAGACTGACTTCCAAAGAATCCTCAGTGAAGATTTCCATCTTTCCAGAAGCAGAATTAGAGGTCCCTGTTGTGCACTCTCAAGATGTGTATATATCTCTACCACATCAAGTTCCACATTGCATCGTTTAATTCACTGCCTCATTCAACCATGAGTCCGAGTGCAAATGTGACTTGCAAATGTTACACAGCTCCCAGAACAGTTCTGGCACATACTTGGGGCTCAGTCAATGTTTGTAGGACTTGTCCACCAATGTATGAACGTGTGAAAGGATATATAGAAGGATTAATGGATGTTGCCTTCCCATTTCTGCTGACACTTCACTTCTGGTTTAAACCTAGGACTGACCCTTCTACCTACTATCCTTCCCCCAGAAATACCAGGTTCTCAAAGCCCCAGCCCCACTCACCTGGGAGACAGAGAAGGAGCAGCACTGGGGGCAGCCACATGATCCTGTCTCCCTGGTGCTGTCCCCAGCAAATTCAGGTCTCAGTTGGAATCCAGGTATTTGTAACAGAAACTAGAGTCATCTACCTTCTATTTGTTTAAAGTTCTTTTGTGTTTTTCTCTCATCTGCTTCCTTTTTCACTTCTCAGCAACTTCCTAATTTTAAGAAAAAAAAAGAAGAGAGGCAAAAGACACTTCAGAAAATGAACTAAAAGCAGTGAGGGAAATCTGCTGATTTTTCCCCCTTCATTTAAAGACAATATGATGTTTAGGGCACAATCTGATCCTTCATGAAAGTCCGTCACAATATATGAAACATCCAACAGAGGAGGCTGCTTGTCCCCTGCCTCATGCACTCTTCTTCCTGCCTGGCGCCTCTTCCTTGATCTACTCAGTTGCCCCTTCTCTCTGGCTGCCTACATTAGATCATAACATTTATTTGCACACCTGGGGTGAGGACTCCTCATGTTTCTCTCTCAACCATTTTCTCTGTACAGATGACCCCATACCTTCCTCTGATTCAGTGTCCTTCCTGGGCTCCAGACCTAACACTCCTGTGGGGAAACTCCACTGATTGTACACTCTTAACTGAGTTAAGTAAAGAGTCATCATTAAGAGCATAGATTCTGGAGTCACACGAACTCAAATACCATCCTCATCATTTACTAGCCATGTGCCCTTGGACATGTTACTAAATCACTCTCATCCTCAGTTTCCTCATCTGTCAAATGAAATAATAGTAATAATTCTTTTCTCATAGAGTTGCCATAGGAAATAAATAAGTCAATGCAAGTAAAGTGCTTGGCACAGTGCCTGGAACATAGTAGCTGCTCAGTAAATATCTTTAGAATAATCCTGGACCATTGAAGTAGCTTTCCATCTCAGCCAGCTATACATTCCCTCCAATCCAGTTTACACATCAAAAGCACATTCTTCTCTAAGATGCAGGTGTCTGAAAATAATAATTCCAGTGATAGCCCCCAACAGGTGCTTCTACTTCTTCTCTTTCCCAAGACAGATGCCCATAGTCTAACCTTCACTGTCTTTCAGAACACTCTACTGATTACCTGGCATTTCTAAACTTTGCTATCAAAGCACAACTTCTTGTCTCCTCTCTTTTACCATATCTGATGAAGTATGATATACAGGATTGAGTCCTGGATGGGACAGCAAAACACATGGGTCCTAGTCCTATGTATATTACTCGCCACTCACCTGGGGAACCCAGGACGAGCAGAGCTGATGGTATGAGCAAGTTGTGTGCCTCTGTGCCATTTCTTCAGCATAGACAACAGCTGGAGGCTTCAGTTCTCCCCCAAAAAGAGGATGGAACAAATCTCCAACTCTTTCAGTTCTACTTTTATGTTGTTTCCCTCTGCTTTTTTTCCCAATCCAGTCCCTGGAGTTGTTTATAAAATAAATAAAATTGGAGTGAACAAAGGTAAGAACAGATGATTGAAAAAATATATGAAAATACGTCCAATGTGGTCACATTTCATTATGATACAAGAAAGTCCAAATTCCAGGCCATGTGGCAGACTGAGCGAACATAGAGACTCCCCACTAGTTCCAAACACTGAAATTGTGTATAAAATACATCATGTTTTAATGCATAATTGAAATCAAAATCAAGAAAGAGAAATCCCCAGAGGCCAGAAATGTAAAGGGAACTGAATGCCAGAACCGTGAACAGGATCTGATACCAAATGTCTAATGGGGACTGTTAGAAATGGATATGGGCTTTAGAAGCTGGAGGAGGGGTGCTGTCTGTATAGAGCTGGGTCCGTGAAGGGTCATCACATCCATGAAGCCAGGGAGGGGAAACTCCATCAACTGGCTCAGGGAGGCATCAAGGCATCTTGGCCACCTAGAGCCATAAGGAGTTGGAAAGTCTGTCACGAGAATTGGCACTTTCAGTTGCACTGCAAAGAGATGTGAGACTCAGAGTCATAGCTTCCATGGTATGGAGGTCTCTGGTAAAGCAATCAATATAAAAGCGGGTTGACAGATGATGAGGTTTGTAGGACCTTGGAAGAGTTGAACACAAAACCACAACCACACCTTCAGGCACTGCCTGTTTTTGTAGGACCTATGAACTAAGGTTCATTGAAAGCAAGGGAAACCCTCAGAGAGATGGGTTGACACAACAGCCACACAAGGGACTCAAAGCAGGGCTTCAAACCTGTTAGGTCTTGTTCCAACCCCTGCTGAGCATTTGCATTTCTAACAAGTTCCCAGGTGATGCTGATACTGCTGGTTAGGGACCAGTTCTGAGAACCACTAGTAGAGCTATGGTTCTCAAAACTTATCATCCATAAGAATCACCTGGGGATCTTGTTAACCTGTAGATTCTGATTCAGTATATCTGGGATGGAAATGCAAACCGAAACGAACCGGTTCGAAGCACTGGCTTAAATATACCAGCAACCGCGAAGATGGCTCAGGACCGGACAACACTTCTTTCTGTTCTATATTAGGTCACCATGAGCCGGAGCAAACTCCTCTGCAGCTAGCAACAACGTGAGCTAAGGATAGGTTTATAATTTATTTATAAATGGTTGAAAAAAATCAAAAGAAAAATTGTATTTCGTGATCCATGAAAAGTATATGAAACTAAAATTTTCAAGTATGTAAATAAGTTTTATTGGATCAGAGCCTTATGTATTGCCTGTGCCAGCTTTTGTGCTACAACCATGGAGTTGAGTAGTTATGACAGAGACCATATGGCTCACAAAGTCAAAAATGTTTACTGTCTGACCCTTTGTAGAGAAAGTGTGCCAGCCCTCGGATGAGATACCAAGAGAATGAGTGAAGAGGGCTGAGTTGCCAGGCTCTGTAACATTTACAGATTAAGTGGAGGAGGGACAGTTAAGTAAGGAGTGTCTAGTGAAGCAGGAGGAGCCTGGTGGTGCAACAGTTACGCACTTGGCTGCCAACCAAAAGATCAGCAGTTGAAATCCACCAGGGGTTCCTAGGAGAAAAGAGCTAACAATCTGCTCCCATAAAGAATGCAGCCTAGGAAACCCTACGGGGCAGTTCTGCTGTGTCCTATAAGGTTGCTACGAGTCGGGATCAACTCCAGGGCACACACAACAGCAACAGCAGTGAAGCAGGGGGAGATCCAGGAGAGTCTGAAAGCAAAGAATGGAGCAAGTTCCTAGAAGGAAGGAAGGAGTGATGGACTGAGTCAAGCGCTGCTGAGAGGTTGAGTAAGATGTGGAAAGAGAAGATGCCTTTGGATCTCGCACCAAGGGAGGTTGCTGGTACCCTTGTCAAGAGCGTCTTATTAGATGGCGGGGAGAGAAGCCAGATGGAAATGGTTAAAGAGCAAATGAGAGATGAGGAAAGCTAGTGTCAGTGAGTGTAGACAGTGCTCTTCAAGAAACTCTAAGAAAGAAATCAGAGGGAAATGGAGAGCTCTGGGGGGCTGAGGGGACTGTCTTTATTAAGAGGGAATCTAGTCCTTGGGTGGTGCAAAGAGTTAACAAGCTCAGCTGCTAATCAAAAGATCAAAGGTTCAAGTTCACCCAGAAGCTCCTCAGAAAAAAGGCCTGGAGATCTACTTGCAGAAAATCAGCCACTGAAAACCCTATGGAGCACAGTTCCACTGTAACATACATGGGGTTGCCGTGAATCACAGTCGACTCCATGGCAGGTGGTTTATTCCAGTGTGGAGATAGAGTGAGTGGGCAGGTCTGCTGGAAAATCTGTCTTTTTTGATAGGCAGGCTCCAGGATATCATTCTGCTTCTTAAAGAATGTAAAATCCAAGCACAGAGATAGATTTAATCACATAAAATTAAGAAACATTGGAGTGTAAAAAAATAAAAAAGATAAACAACAAAATAAGATAAATTGAAACAGGAATGTAAAAAAAATTACTATATGAAGAGCTTATGCAAATCAAAAAGAAAAATACTAAAACCCTAGAAGAAAAATTGCCAAAGGCTAAAACCCTCAGTTCACAAAAGAAAAAATGCCAAGGGCTAATATTCAACAGAAGAAAAAAAATTGTTTAACCTCATTGGAAGTCAAACACATGAATATATTGCATGATAAAAGTATAAAAATTTCTCCAGTTAGCCAAGATGTGTTTAACAGCCAATAAAGGCAGCCAAGGGGTGGTGCCGTGGGCACCCCATATACAATTAGTGGCTGACACATTGCTCTAATTCTGCAAAGCAACTTGACAATAACTCTGAAGAGCTCTAACAACGGACTTTGTCGTTGCCTAATAATTGTACTTCTCATAATCTGGTCTAAGACAAAATTGGGAACGTGGACACATGTTAGTGAAAATTCAGAAAGATCCGAATCATTCAACAATAGGATACTATATAACTATTACAAGTACTATACAGCTGTGTCTTAGGCTGTGTTCTCTAGAGAAGCAAAACAAGTAAAGTATGTAAATATATATATAGAGAGATTACATCAAGGAAACAATTCAAGTGATTGTAGAGGCTAGAATGTCCCAAGTCCGTGGATCAGGGTAGAGGCCTCTCCCAAGTCACACAGCCACAGAAGCTGGCAAGCCCAAGATCGGCAGGTTGGAGAGCAAGGCTCTGGCTCACAGGCTGTGCAGATGGACGAATCCCAGGTTCGGCAGATAAGCTGACAGCCCAAGTCCCAAGAACGGGAGTTGAGATGACAGGAAACAGCTGCAGGATCCAGAGAGAGCAAAAAGCCAGAATGTCTGCTTATATACAGATGCAGGCCACACCTCCAAGGAGACTCCCTTTCATCTGACTGGCTACTCACAGTATATTCAATCATGGGAGTGATTACATTAAAACATTATAACTATAGTTAGGTATGTGGTATAAAGAGCCCTGGTGGCGCAGTGGTTAAGAGCTCAGTTGCTAACCAAAAAGTCGGCAGTTCAAATCCACCAGCTGCTCCTTGGAAGCCCTATGGGACAGTTCTACTCTGTTCTGTAGGGTTGCTATGGGTTGGAATCGACTTGACAGCAATGGGTTTTTTCATTTTATGTGGTATAAAGGAAATAATAGTGGACAATAAAATCAGTTAAACTTTAGAATTCATGTCTAAATCACTATTGTTAATGGGGTTATTGTATTTCTTGAGAATGTTAAAATTAAGTCTTGGAAAGAAGATACACATGGTTTAAAAAAAAAAAATTTTAATAAAAGCCACCATCTGGGTCTCCAAGCCCAGATCAGCACAGATTCTTCGCACTTCCTGCGGAAATTCTGGGGAAAAGGATGGTGGCTGGGTCAGTGGATTCTGTTCAACCACTGAGGGGTATGGGCCTCTCTTCCTAGGCAGGTTTCGGGTTGCAAATGGAGAATCGAATGTTCCAGTGGACAACAGAGTGAGCAGCTTCCCATGTGGGGAAGGGATTTGCAGCTTCTGGGGAAAGGTCTGGGCTGACCTTGAGTATCTCAGGAACACCAAATGGCACAGCCGCAGCAGCTGGATGAGTCTGGACAGAGTGATTCATAACAATAGCTGCAGTGCTAGGAGCCTTACTCAAATTATTTTTAATGTTCACAACAAAGCCGTAAGGTAAGTACACTACCCTCACTTTACAGATGAGAAAACAGGCTCAGAGAGGTTCTGAAACCAGAGGTCATCTATGCAAGCTCTCAAACCCCAGGTTAGTTTGTTGTCCTTTGGGAAAACTCAGAGCAGCCAGCAGGAAACCTACCTGTAGAGGAGACCCAGAGCAAGGAAGTAGGGAGATCACTTTCCCAAAGGAAGCACAGTTCCCATTCCCATAGCCCCAGTGCCCTTTAGAGGAGCCTGTGAGCTGGGAGCCACAGGCTGAACAATGCACAGCGTGACTCAGAATGACACCACCATCCAGGTGTCTACCCACTGCCCAGATCTACTCTGCTAGGGAGCAAAATGAGGCTATTAGAGCTCTGGTCTGCCAGCGTAACCAGGGACCAGGGACCCTGCCAGAAACACCTGCAACAGGTACATTTGGGGGAAGCAGGCAAGGGAAGAGGCTTCACACCCAGGAGAAAAAGCTCCTCATCTCATTGTCCCCCAGTCATACCAGGGAGGAAGTGGAAGCTGCACCAGTCCAAAGAAGAGCACAGAGCAGGAAGGGTGTTCTGTGGGTGGGGATTGAAGGGTGGGTCTCAGGATGATGATATCCTCCACCTCCCATTCTGTGTCTTCGTGCAGAGAACAACACACACCAGGCTCCAGAAGACTGGCATCTTCAGGAGGGTCAGCTGCAGGAACTAGAGGGGTCTGGCAGGTTAGACAGAGCAACACGAGTGAGATGCCTCCCACACTACAAATATCTGAGCCTCTTCCCACTCCTCTTCTCACTCCACAATGGGTGGCCCATAAATAAGAGAAAACTCAGAAAGTTCACCTCCAAAATGAAAAATAAAAAAAAAATTAGGTACCTGCCAATATAGGTCACCACGACCATCATCAGTTGTCATCAGGTCAATTTTGACTCATGGCAACCCTATGTGTGTCAGAGTAGAACTGTGCTCCATAGGGTTTTCAATGGCTGATTGTTCAGAAGTAGATCTCCAGGCCTTTCTTCCAAGGCACCTGTAGGTGGACTCAAACCATCAACCTCTTGGTTAGCAGCAACTGCATTAACCCTTTGCACCACCCAGGGACTCCTAAATGTGCTTCTTGTCATTGTGTGCCATTGAGTCGATTTTGATTTGTAGCAACCCTACATGATAGAGTAGGACTGTCCCATAGGGTTTCCTAGGCTATAAATCTTTACAGGAGCTGATTGCCAGGTCTTTTCTCCCACAGAGCATCTGGTAGGTTTGAACCACTGACCTTTCAGTTAGCAGCTGAACACTTAGCCATTGTGTCACCAAGGCTCCTTAGATGTGCTTAGTAAATGCTTCTTAATAATTATAATAATAATCTGAATTTTTGAGGGATTTCTACTACATTTATTATCTCATTTCATTCTGACAATAACCCTATGAAGAACATACAATTAGTGTCCCCATTTGCAGATGAGGAACCTCAGGCTTAGTCAGGTTAAGTGACTTATCAGAGATCAAAAAGAAAGGAGGCAGCAGAATCAGGGTTGAGACCAACATTCTTCTGTTTCCAAACCCTATGCTTTTAACCAGTGTACTCCCAGCTGCTATTGATTAAATGAGGCCCAAGAAGATAAAAGAGCAGATGTTCCACAACTCAACCTTTCTGTGGAAAATCACTCTGAACTCTGAATTCTGTCAACAAGTCCCCGACGCACTCTTTTCCTTTTTGGAAATCTCAGAAAATGTCAGAAATGGAACTCAGAGGACAACAACTGATTCTGGAAATCTTCAGACAAGGGGTCAAGATCTACCTGCAGATTCCAGTTTTCTAGTTGGTGAACCCCATAGCAGAATACACACAAATGCTAACGACCAAGTACAAAGATCTTCCACACATTCACACTTACATTCATACTGATGTGCACTGTCACCTAGTCAAAGAGAGAAGAACAAAAAGCAAGTTTCTTATTGAGGAATCACGAGAAAACACATATGCCATAACTCTTAGCAACTGCTCAACATTGTGCAATTCCTTCTAAATTTACCTTGAAGTTTTGATTCCCAGACCCACAGAAGTTTCAGTGTGAGCTCCTGTGTGCATGTGTTGGGGTGAGTGTCCTGGAAAAATGAGGGGTGTAAACAAATGAGATGTAGCCACAAGAGAAGCTCAGGGCTGTCTATGGTCATTGATTAGGAGGCTGCAAGTTAAAGAGTGTGTTGTCCCCTAAATCTATAGGCAAGGCTAGCCAAACAGATCAATGGAACCAAATAAAGAGTCCAGAAACAGGCTCACACATACATGATCAACAGATTTTCTGAAATTGAGATCCTTCTGTAAATAAATTGTCCCCTTTTTTCATCATGACCATTTTCCTTGGATCAGCTAATTTTCTTAGTATCCTTTCCCCTCCAAGATTCAGGGATTGTAAAATGATTCCCAAATATGCTTATTGTTTGAACCAGAGAGACGGTTTTCCAAAAAAGAGCCAGAGCCAGGAATTAATAGACTGGGGAAAATCTTTCACATCTGGCTCCTCTCTAAAACATAAACTAAATTAAGTGATTGATACAGTGCATTCTGTTGTGCCTGGCAAGTAAATGTTGATTGATGTTCATGTCTCCTGAGGCAAAATGTATGAGGCATCTCTGGGATAAGAGACAAAGTGACATTCAGAGCTTTTGTGGTCAACAGAAATGCCCTACAAGCCTTCTCTACAACAGCAAGCAACATCCTGGGCCTATGGCGGATGGTCAACACATACCAAGAATGCATAGTCCCTGTGCCTCGTTGTTGCCTCTTTGTTCGATCATCTCACATAATTTGAAGAAGGCAGTTCATGGAAAGGCTTAATCTTGGGGGCAACTGGAACTAGGTACTCAAACACCCTTTGGACTCTCTCTTCCATCTCCTCTCTGGGCTCCATTCTCTCTTCCTAGAGACAACTTACTGATGGAGAAGAGAAATACGACTACTGACATCGCCCAAGTTTTCCATCTTATGGGTGTTATCTGCAGAGAAAGACTTAGTCCCTTCCTGCATCTCAGTTAAAAGGAAAAATAATATCCTGGTGCCCATTCCTGGACCATTCAATGGTAGCCATGTCAACAGAGTTATCTAAAACAGCAGCAGCCCATCTCCATTATAGCCATGTGGTTGGACAATACCTAAGGCTGGTATCAGGAGAGAGTTCTGAGCTGGAGATCAAGTTTTAAGAGTCATCAGCCTATAAGTGGGAGCTGAAATCATGAAAGTGGCTGAGATCACCCACAGAGAGTGTAGAAAGAGACACAAAGAAAAGGACAGAACCTTGGAGAAAATGAGATTCAAAGAGTGAAAAAAGGACAAGGAGCCCCAGAAGGAAAGATGGAAGAACTGGCAAAATAGATAGGTGGAGAACCAGGACAGCGCAAGGTCTCAGGAGCCACAAAGGTTAGAGTTTTTGGGAGGAAGCAGTAGTCAAGAGAATCAAGGTGCCACCAAAAAAATGCAAAGAAGAATCAGCATGGGATCTGGCAGCATAAAGGTCACTGGTTGTCTATCTAAAGGCCATTTCAGCAGAGGAGTAGGAATGGAAGCTAACTGAAGATGAAATGCAGATGCTGAGTGTCATTCTTGAGCAACTTAGAGAGGAAGGGTGGAGAAGCTGTGCAAGATGAAATTCTAGAGGTGAGGGACCGTCCCCTCTGCCTTAGCCACATGGTTTTATGATGGAGACACCCCCTGAGTGTGCATGCAATCCTCATTATGAAATCAAATTATCACACCATATGCTCATAGAATATAAGAAACTATCTCTAATAATAACGTTGCTAGTTGCCGTTGAGTCTGTTCCAATTCATGGCGACCTTATGTATAACAGACTAAAATGTTGCCTGGTCCTGTGCCATCTCTATGGTCTTTGATATATTTGAGCCCATTGTTGAGGCTATTGTGTCAATCCATCTCATGGAGGGTTTTCCTCATTTTCACTGACCCTCTACTTTACCAAACATGATGTCCTTCTTTTGTAATTGGTCTTTCCTGTTGCTGAGTCCAAAGTAAGCAAGCCAAAGTCTCGTCAGCCTTGCTCTAATAATACCAAAACCAGAATGCTCTGATAATTGTAAACCCGTTGCCCATTGCCATCAAGTTGATTCCAGCTCGTAGCGTTGCTGTTGTTGTTAGGTGCCGTCGAGTCGGTTCCGACTCATAGTGACCCTGTGAACAACAGAGCAAAACACTGCCCAGTCCTGCACCATCCTCACACTCATTGTTATGCTTGAGCCCATAGTTGCAGTCACTGTATCAATCCATCTCTTTGAGGGTCTTCCTCTTTTTCGAGGACTTGTACTTTACCAACCATGACTTCCTTCTCCAGGGACTGATCTCTCCAGACAACATGTCCAAAGTATGTAAGACATAGTCTCGCCATCCTTGCTTCTAAGGAGCATTCTGGTTGTACTTCTTCCAAGACAGATCTGTTTGTTTTTTGGGCAGTCCATGGCATATTCAATATTCTTCGACAACACCACAATTCAAAGTCATCAATTCTTCTTCGATCTTTCTTATTTATTGTCCAGCTTTTGCATGTGTATGAGGCTATTGAAAATACTATGGCTTGGGTCAGGCACACCTTAGTCCTCAGGTGACATTTTTGCTTTTCAATACTTTAAAGAGGTCTTTTGCAGCACATTTGCCCAATGCAATGCATCTTTTGATTTCTTGACTGCTGCTTCCATGGGTGTTGACTGTGGATCCAAATAAAATGAAATCCTTGACAACTTCAATCTTTTCTCATAGCGACACTGTAGGACAGAGCAGAACTGCTGCATAGGGTTTCCAAGGAGTGGTTGGTGGATTTGAACTGCCGACTTTTTTGTTAGCACCCTAGCACTTAACCACTTAGCCACCAGGGCTCCCTGATAATAATAGATAATATATTTATTGCCATAGATCACACTGATCTGCCTCAATGTTTCAATCTCATCCATTCTTTCTGTCACCACCACCCCAACTAGTTCACCAAACTGAATGGCATATAAAGCTATAAATTGTCCAGAGGGAGACAATGTAACAACAAAGGCCAGTGCCTCCCAGACTCAGGGCATTCTCCAACGAAAAGTGGTCTCTCCTCCTATGTCTACCACTTGTCTACCTCTATTCTTACCAAGACTCTCTATGAGCTCTCTTAAGGAAACAGAGCCCAATTTGAATTAGATTTTCAGGCACAACCCTTAATTTTGAATCAAACAGCAATTTCAGGTAACTGTAATGTCCACTCTGCTGCCCCCTATGCTTACTGCCCCACCCTGAAGTCTGATTCTCCCTTCTTCATGCCCCACAATTGCTGGGCCAGCAGTGAGGTTGTGAAATGACTTGGATATATAACAGATATAGACAGTGCTAGACTCTGGGGGATTATTCCAGGCTGACTTTATTTAGTGTGTCTTGCAGCCACTGATTACCTGGCAGACAATCCTGCCACAGCCGATAGCACAGCACAATATAGCTCTGACAGTTTCAAAGTGGCTCCAAGAAATGGGAACAGCATGGGACCAAAGTCCCAACCTCAGGACTTGTCCTGAAAAGTAGGTTCCTCCTCTAGCCAGCCATGCCCACTGCCTGGTGACATCATTTCAAAGGTGGCTGTGAGGTGTCTGGGTTGCTGACACTCACCTGACTGTCACAACTCCCTGTCCTTTGTCACATTCCCCCTGTTGAGCTCAGTATTTTTCTCCTTACCTTTGCCTGGTTTTTAAAGCAGGTAGATTAAATAAGACCTTCCATCGGTTCCCACTTCTAAAATATCTGGTGTAAAGGAATATTCTGTCTGAATTGAAAACTTTCCATGTAGAACCATTAACTTGAACGTAATTCTTTGCTCTTTTCTTCTTTTCCTCTCTTATCTTTCCCCTCCACCCAACCTCATCTTCACTCTCTCCTCTCTGTATTACCACCCCTCTTCTTCTTCAGTGCCTATCCCTCTATTACCTATCTCCCTTCCTACCTCTGGCTGATTCTAGGGTGAGGCAAGAGAAGAGCCTAGGGTGCAAATTTCAAGAAGGCTTACACAACCCTGACACTGATTGTTCAGAGTAACCTCTCTTGCCTCATCCTAGGTCCAGTCCTGTTCCCTCCTTCCCCATATCTCTCTCTACATCATTCAAACAAGTATTTTTCTCCCATCTTTCCTTACTCCTTTGCTCTTTTGACCACCTGATCAAATGTTTACTCCTTATACATATATACATAACAACTACTGTATTAAAAGCCAATATAACAATGACATACACAAGATAGAAACATATTTCTCTTTCCTGTAATGCCAAGTATAAGCAGTCCAAGGCTGACATGGCAGCTCCATGTCAGCCCAGAATGGCTCTACCATCCTCAGCACCTGGCTGCCATCTCAGGGTCTAAGATAGCTGCTCCATCCTCCACCACCACTTCCATATCGCAGCCATCATGAAGAAAAGAAGGGGAGGGGAAGACTTGCTCCTTTTTAAGGGCATGACTCAGAAGTTGTGAACATGACTTCTGGTCTCACATTCCACTGGCTATAAGTTAGTTATGTGACCATACCTAGCTGCAAGGGAGTCTGGGAAATGTGTTTTTTTAACTGCTCAGTCATGTCCTGCTAAAACTTCTGTTACTATAAAATAAGGGGAGAGCAGATGTTTGAAGGATAACTAGCAATCTCTTTTACATTTGTATTCTCCTGAGAAGTGTTATCTTTTCTTCCTCAAAATAGTAGGGAAAGGAAAACAATAGCTATCCTTCTCCTATCCTTATCGTATACATGTCAGATAATCATGCCGGGAATCTTATGATACGTGGAACTCATTGCATAAGAGTGAAGAATGAGAAGAAGAAAGAAAATAAGAATAAGGAGGAGGAGGAGGAGAGGAAGAGGAGCAACAACAACAACAAGACAAGAAGGACAAGACACTATTCTGAGTCTTTGTATTAATCCCTATATATTAATTCACTTTATCCTCACAATAATCCTATGAGGTAGATATTATTGTCTCCATTTTACAGATGAGATAATTGAGGCACAGAGAGGTTTTGGTGATATGTACAAGGTCACACAGCTAGTAAGGGTTGAATCTAGATTCAAAGCCAGGTAGCCTGGCTCCAGAAAAAAGCGACAACATAAATAGATATTATTCCTATGTAGTAGCACGGAGGCACGTAGCACAGCTTCGGGAGTGCCATCTCATAGAGTACAGTGTTGTTCTCTGAGGAGGAGGGAGTCATTCGTGCTACATTCTGTGTGAACAGTGCTCCCTGCAATAGTGCAACAATTCTCCAAATCAGGGACAAATGACCACAAAGTGGAGGCAGTGAGTTGCAAAGAGCTTTGAGCTCAGTAGGGGAAGTTGGCCTCTCCCTACTCCCACCTGGGTGCTCAGTCTCTCCTATGATCTTCAGCTGTTGGACCGTGTGTTAGACAGGAGAACCAGTACTGGTGACCATCAGAAGGAACACAGGCTCACAGAGTCCTAGACCACAGGGGTGTGTTAATGCCCCAGGTAAGAGTGGTTGTTTGTTTTGTTTGTTTGCCCAGCTCTGGGGCACTGCTCTGTGCACTGTGATAGTCCCGCGTATGTACTTGGACTGGGAATCTTGGGGAAGATGTGGCAATGTCACCAGGCACTTCCTGTGCACCTCTGGAGAGGTAGGCCCCTTAGCTTCTCGTCTCCTGACCCTGACCAAGTGCCATGGAATGTAGAGTCAAAAAAGTCCTGTATGCCAAGGAGTTTTTCTAGCTATGGAGCTAAAAGCACAACTTTTGGTTGATGATGCTATGCAAATGAGGCAGCGTGAGATTACAGAAAGCTTATCAACTTCAGGCCACATGGGCTGGGGACGGCATCTTGTCTGTCTGCCATCTGGTACATCAGTTTTCACAATAAAAATCCACTCACTGATTATTCATCCTTGTTTCCCCCAGAAAACACCCAATAAAGAAGGTGGGAGATAACATGGCAGCAGAAATCTGTTATCATGGGAAGTTGCCTAGATTGCTCATAGAGATTGTCCCCTATCAAAGGCTGTGTCACAATTGTCAAAAATGTGACTCATTGGAGTTCTGGGACAGGGAAAGATACCATTTGGGGATCTTTATTAGGAAGTAAGAGTTGATGCTTGGAGGCTGCTTCCTGAGTGAAACCTTCCCTGACTCCCAACTTCTTCCTCACCTCACAAGCATGAAAGAAGAAGGTGAAGATTAGCAAGGTGAAATAATTGACCAAGTCACACAAATAAAAAATATCAGAGATTGGATTCAAACTCACTTCTGTTGATCTAACTCTTGAGCTTCTAACCACTGCACAATACTATCTCCCTACATACCACTGTGGCCCCTATCACGTGGTGTGTTATTTCTGTATCTGTTAGTCACCCCCAGTAAACTGTGAGCTCTTCAGAGCTTTGGCTCAACTATCTGTGTATATATTAATCCACAGTGTCTAGTGCAGTGCCTTGCTAAGAATAAATGAATGAATGAACAAATGAAAAATCTCCAAAGCCCCAAGGAAGTAAATAGCACCATCCCTCCTCTTAGGTCAGTATGACTCATAACCTCCATTCCCATCCAAGCTAGGGGAGGAGGGGAGCAAGGACAGGTTGCTGCGTGTACAGGTTGCTCCTTCTCTACAGTGCACCCCTCACTCATGTCAAGAGCCCAGAGCTTGGCCATGGGAGTTGTTTCAAGCCCTTCGCAGGAGGAGAGGTGCTGCTGGATCATTAATGCTAGAGAAGCCATCCCGCCCTGCACCCCCAACTTTTTGCAGCATTCAGGCATCATGGAGTTTACTCTGGATGTTTTCTTCAAATTCTGCCCAATGAATTCATCAGTTCTCTTACTCTGGTTTATAGATTATTTCTTTAGGGATCCAAAATGAACCTTCCACTTAGTTTCCACATGAGGTTCAACTCAAAATTTTAGAATACAGATAACGTATTGGTTAAGAGTGGGAACTCTGAAGTCACATAGTCCCGGGTTCTAGTTCCAACTACACATATAAGCTTTTAAAAACTCTCTAAGCCTCAGTTCCTTCTTCTATAAAATGTAGATAATAACAACTACTTCATAGAGTTATTGGGGAGCCCTAGTGGCATAGGGGTTAAGCGCTTGGCTGCTACCCAAAAGGTCGGCAGTTTGAACCCACCAGCCACTCCACTGGAGAAAGATGTGGCAGTCTGCTTCTGAAAAGGTTACAGCCTTGGAAACCCTATGGGGCAGTTCTACTCTGTCTTACAGGGTCACTATGAGTCAGTCTTGACTCGATGGCAGCGGTGGTGAGTTATCAGAGGCCACTTCCATAACATAGCATCTGACACATAATAAATATGCAGTAAATGTCCATTTTTTTCAAGTTGGGTCTAGTTCAGGGACTCCTAAACCAGGTATACAGGTGTTAGTACCACCAGAATAAAGCCTTGATCATTCTAGCTTTAGGGGTCAGATTACCAGCAAATTCCCTGACCATTCACCCAAAAGTTTAACTGACTACAAGTCCTGTCCACATAAAGAGATCTCAGCCAGCCTTTCTAATGCCTCATTCTCAAACATCCAAAAATTCCCAGACATTTTGGGGGAAAAAAGTCTGCAACATGTAAGAGAAAACCAATATAAATCACAAAACTGATCCTAGATAAACCACAGATAATTTAAAGAACAGCAAAGAAATCTGAGCGCACTCAGAAAGATTTGAAAACATACTGTGTCCATAAAACAAGAAAATGAGAGCAAAATAATTCTTGGAAATTGAGAAGCAGGTTGTCAAGACTTTCGGCTTGAGAAATGCTGAACGTGTTCTTCCCTTTTAGTTTTCTAACTCCAGGTCTTTGCACATTTCATTATAATACTTTACTTTGTCTTCTCAAGCCACCCTTTGAAATCTTCTGTTCAGGTCTTATTTCATCATTTCTTCCATTTGCTTTAGCTACTCTACATTCAAGAGCGAGTTTCAGAGTCTCTTCTGACATCTATTTTGGTCTTTTCTTTTTTTCTTGTCTTTTTAATGACCTTTTGCTTTCTTCACGTATGATGTCCTTGATGTCATCCCACAACTCATCGGGTCTTCAGACATTACTGATCAATGTGTCAAATCTATTCTTGAGATGGTCTCCAAAATCAGGTGGGATATAGTCAAGGTATGTTGGCTCTCTCAAACTTGTTTCAATTTTCTTCAGCTCCAACTTGAATTTGCATATGAGCCATTGATTGTTCTGCAGTCAGCTCCTGGTTTGTTCTGACTGATGATATGGAGCTTCTCCATCATCTCTTTCCACAGATGTAGTTGATTTGATTCCTAAGTATTCCACCTGGTGAGGTCCATGTGTATAGTTGCTGTTTATGTGTCAAAAAAAGTATTTTCAATTAATAGGTCATTGGTCTTGCAAAATTCTGTCACACAATCTTCAGTGTCCTTTCTATCATCGAGGCTGTATTTTCCAACTACAGTGTTCTTTGTTTCCAACTTTCACATTCCAATCAGCAGCAATTATCAATGCATCTTGACTGCATGTTCAATTTCAGACAGCAAAAGTTGGTAAAAATCTTCAATTTCCTCATCTTTGTCATTTGTGGTTGGTGGGTAAATTTGGATAATAGTAGTATTAATTTGCCTTCCTTGCAGGTGTATGGATATTATCCTATTACTGACAACATTGTACATCTTGAAATGTTCTTTTTGATGATGATTGTGACACCATTCCTCTTTAATTTGTCATTCCCAGCATAGCAGAAAATATGATTGTCTGATTCAAAATGGCCAATACCACTACATTTCAACTCACTAATGCCTAGGATATTGATCTTCAAGCATTCTGCTTCATTTTTTACAACTTGCAATTTTCCCAGATTCATACTTTGTACATTCCATGCTTAGATTATTAAAGGATGTTCTTGCAGCTGCTTCTTCTCATTTTGAGTCATGCCACATCAGCAAATGAAGGTCCTGAAAGCTTTGCTCCATCCACATCATTAAGGTCGACTATACTTTGAGAAAGCGTTTCTTCCCCAGTTGTATTTTGAAAGCCTACCAACCTGAGGGCCCTTCTTCCAGCACTGTATCAATGTTCCATTGCTACTCGTAAGGTTTTCAATGGCAAATTTTTTTCACAAGTAGACCACCAGGTCCCTCTTCCTAGTCTGTCTTAGAATGGAAGCTACGCTGAAACATGTCCACCAAGAATGACCCTGCTGGTGATTGAAATACTGATGAAATACTGATGGCATAGCTTCTGGCATCACAGCAACATGCAAGCCACCACAGTGTGACAAACTGACAGACACATGGTGGTATACACTTAGGTAAATTACTGTGAGATTTTAGAAAACCAAAGATGAAGACAAGAGCCTAAAAGTTGCCAAAGGAAAAAAAAATAAAACAGGTAATCTACAAAGGTAGAACAATTAGAGTAACGACAAAGTTCCTGTTAGTAACACTTCCAATTAGCAATACTGACTCTTATTAGAGTTTCTGACAAGACAATGAGAAAACATCTTCAAGGTTCTTAGGAAACAGTCTTCAATCTGGAATTCCAAGCCCAGTCCAAATAGAGTAAGGGTAGAATAAACGTATTTTCAGACATGCAAACGCTCAGAAATTTTGCCCTTGTGCATCCTTTGTTGAGAAGTCATTTGACTACATTCTTAAGTAGCTTCCTCAAATACTTAGTTTGTGAAGGTGTAAAACAAGAAAGAGGAAGGTATGAGTTATGAGAAATACTAAACCCACACAAGACTGAAACTGAAGGAAAATTTCAGGGTTACAACTGTACAGCAGGCCCAGAAAGCAACCAGCTTGTATTAGAGCAAAAAGATAGCAGGAAGGTTTACACAATAGTATGAATGAGAGCTTAGAAGATAAGACTTGAGTATATGATGAAGACCCAGAACTCAATTTTTAAAAGCAATTAGAAACTCAGGGGAAGGGGAAGGAAATGTAAGAAAGTCATTAAATACAAAGCAACTAGTCCATATCACAACAGGAAGTCTTTGGGATTCAAGAAAGAAATGGAATGTATACCAAGGAAAAAGAAATAGAGTAAAAAGCTGGATGTAATGAAAAATCATGTATTTCCTCTCCCAACAAGAAAAAAGAAAGCAATCATAAATTTAGGGAAAAGAGCAAATATCTAAAAAGGTGAACTACAGATTAAAACCATGTGTGCTGGAACACATTGATTAAGGGTAGGGTTGCACAGCCATTTATTGTAATTGCTGTCAGTAAGTTGTACACTTATAAAAGTTGAATTAGCAAAAGTTGTGTGCTAGACATATTTGCAATGACTATAACAACAATAAAAATAGTAGTGCTGTCATGGAAGCTCCATAGACCCTTCCAAACTCCCTGAGGGACTGAATTGCTGGGCAGAGGGCTGTGGGGACCATGGTCTCAGGGAAAATCTAGCTCAATTGGCACAACACAGTTTATAAAGGTAATGTTCTACATTTTACCTTGGTGAATAGCGTCTGGGGTCTTAAAAGCCTGTGAGCAGCCATCTAGGATACTCCGCTGGTCTTGCCCCTTCGGGAGCAAAGGAGAATGAAGAGAACAAGATACAAGGAAAAGATTA
>NW_004443964.1:7678349-7680667 GCF_000243295.1 Trichechus manatus latirostris | reverse complement strand
AACAGCAACTCCAAAGATTTGATGGGAAGCCTAGGGGACAGTGAGTTGAAGATAATGGTGATGGAATAATTTGGAAAAGGATAGTGAGAATAGCGGCACAACTGGAAAAATGTAATCAATGTCACTGAATTGTACGTGTAGACACTTTCAAAATGGTGTAACTTTGGCTATATATATTTTCACCAAAAAAAAGGTCCTCAAGGTCAAGAAGGGAGAGTGTTGACATGTTGTGGGCTTGTTAACCAACGTCATAAAACAATACGTGTACTGACTGTTTAATGAGGAACTATTTGTTCTGTAAACCTTCATGTAAAGTACAATTAAAAATTTTTTTAAAAAAAAGGAGTGCTGAGGCTGCCTAGGTACAATCAAACACCTCATGGGATTTGGTTCCTTGATTTGGAGGCTCAGGGTCATGGTTTCATGAGACATCCCAGCTAACTGGCCTAATAACTTGTTTAGTGCTTCTATTCTACCTCCTAGTTTGTTGCATAGTGCCTGGGGTCTTAAAAGCTTACAAGCAGCCATGCAAGGCTCAACACTTGGTCTCTCTTCACCTGGAGCAACAAAGGAAGAAGAGTCAGGAATAGTAGGAAGAGGCAGGTGGGGCCAAGATGCAGGAGTAGTCAGACACTTCCGGTGGTCCCCCTTACACCAAAGACCTGAAAAAACAAGTGAATTGATTATATATGACAATCTAGGAGCTCTGAACATCAAAGGCAAAGTTGAGGAATCGGACTGAGTGGAAGGGGGAGGGAGAGCCGGTTCGGAAGTAGCGAGGACTTGCCAGACCCGACCCAGTGGGAGCCTAAGACCTTCAGCCCTGATCAGTTCTGGGGTGAGCAGTGAGGCAGGCAAACAGCAGTGCTAGGGAGACGTTTTCCACACAGGGAGAGAGCCAGCGGCATCGAGAACCAGTGAGAAGCAGCCCTCGATCGGTGAAAGATAAGTATTTGCTTCTGGCCTACCTCCTAGATCAAAAACACCCCCCTTAGGGAAAAACCTCTCTCCCATTTACCTCCCTTCTCCATGCTCTGCACTAGGTGCAGGACGGCTTCCGCGATTGCTGAGTCCCCTGGCCGGAAGTAGGATCCATCACACGCCCTGAGCCATTCTCCCAGCCTTGGAGAGGGAACAAATTAACAAAGGGTGTTGGGGGAATAATCTGCCAGCTCCCCTAAGCCAGGAACTCAGGGTAGGCACAGCTCTTTTGCCTAGGCACAGGCATAAGGGATCCACGGGCTTTGAGTGCCTTTTCCCCTGCCTAGACTTGTGTGGGCCCATCTCAACAGCATAGGCCTTCATTGCCGCAGTACAACAGGGTATATACCTGAAGTCTAACTTCAGCTGTTTCAGCTGTGAAGTGGTAGGTTCGTGACATTTGACACTGCTCTATCCATTAAGCAGGGTCTTCACCTACCCACATCAGGGTCCTGAGGACTGGTGGCTCCACCTATGCCACCTAGCTACCTGCAATAGGGGTCCAAGAATAAGAGGTGCCCCCCAATCCTTACAGCCAACAGCATTGGGTGCTCATAGTCCAGCTGCAAAACCCACCCACCTACGCACTCTAGGAAACAGGGACATGCTTTCCTCCTGGACACTTGGGGGCAACCATCAGCCCCCTGCCTTGCTCAGCATGTGTCCTCCTGCTACAGCTGGTTGCCTGTGCCTACACCAATCACCCATGCCTGTCTAGGACTGTAGGTGAGAGCCTGCACCACACACTTGGTGGCTGACTACCTGGACACCTGAGCTGAATCCATATAGGAGGAGTGGGTGGACTCCTGGGCTCACATACTTAGTGGCAGGTCTGGCCACCTGGTGGCAGGACATTGAAGATTTGAGGCACTGGTGAGTGGGCTAGATCACACTGGCAGCCTATTTGGGCATATCAAAGCAAAACAAAACAAGAAGCTAGGACACCGTAAGCAAACATAAAATAAATAAATATAATAATTTATTGATGGCTCAGAGACAACAGTTAATATCAAATCACATAAAGAAGCAGACCATGATGGCTTCAGCAAGCTCCCAAAATAAAGAATCTAGAAATTTTCCAGAGGAGGAAATTTCTTGGAAATACTGGAGGCAGAATACAACAGATTAATATACAGAACTCTTCAAGAGATCAAGAAGTACATTAGGCAAAACACAGAACACGCAATAGAGGAACTTAAAAAGATTAGAGAAGAGCATAATGACAAATTTAACAGGCTGCAAGAATCCATAGAGAGACAACAATCAGAAATCCAGAAGAATAACAATAAAATTTCAGAATTAGACAACTCAATAGAAAGTCATAGGAGCAGAATTGA
>NW_004443964.1:7624902-7676734 GCF_000243295.1 Trichechus manatus latirostris | reverse complement strand
ATAAAGCAAGCCTTAACAAAATCCAAAGCATTGAAATATTACAAATTAAGGGCATTTATACAAAGCCAACCCCATCCTAAATGGAGAGAGTTTGAAGGCATTCCCCTTGAGAATGGGAAGCAGACAAGGATGCTCTTTATGCATCTTTTACGTGCAACATTGTGCTGGAGGTCCTAGCCAGAGCAATTACATGAGAAAAAGAAATAAAGGGCATCCAAATTGGTAGGGAAGAAGTCAAAGTATCTCTATTTGCGGGTGATATGATCATATACACAGAAAACCCCAAAGAATCCACAAGAAAACTGCTGGAACTAATAGAAGATTTCAGCAAAGTATTAGGATACAAGATAAACATACAAAATCTGTTGGATTCCTTTACATCAACAAAGAGAACTTCGAAGAGGAAATCGTCAAATCACTATCATTTATAATAGCCCCCAAGAAGATAAAATACTTAGGAATAAATCTAACCAGAGACATAAAAGACCTATACAATGAAAACTACAAGACACTACCGCAAAAAAAAACAAAAGAGACCTGCATAAGCAGAAAAATATACCTTGCTCATGAATAGGAAGACTCAACATTGTGAAAATGTCAGTTCTACCCAAAGCGATCTACAGATACAATACAATCCCAATCCAAACTCCAACAGCATTTTTTAGTGAGATGAAGAAAGAAATCACCAACTTCATATGGAAAGGGAAGAGGCCCTGGATATGGAAAGCATTACTCAAGAAGAAGAACAAAGTGGGAGGCCTCACACTACCTGATTTTAAAGCCTATTATACTGCCACAGTAGTCAAAACAGCCTGGTACTGGTACAACAACAGATACACAGACCAATGGAACAGAATTGAGAATATAGACATAAATTCATCCCCCTAGGAACAGCTGATATTTGACAAAGGCCTGAAGTCCGTTAATTGGGGGAAACACAGTCTCTTTAACAAATAGTGCTGGCATAACTGGATATCCGTCTGCAAAAACTGAAACAAGACCCATACCTCACACCATGCAGAAAAACTAACTCAAAATGGATCAAAAACCTAAATATAAAATCTAAAACAATAAAGATCATGGAAGAAAAAATAGGGACAACACTAGGAGCCCTAATACATGGCATAAACACAATACGAACCATAAGTTACAATGCTCAAGCACCAGAAGAGAGACTAGATAACTGGGCGCACCTAAAAATCAAACACTTATCCTCATAAAAAGATGACTTCACCAAAAGAGTCAAAAGACAACCTACAGACTGGGAAAAAAATTTTGGCTACGACAAATCCGATCAGCATCTAACCTCTAAAATCTACAAGATACTGCAAAACCTCAACAACAAAAAGACAGATAATCCAATTAAAAAATGGGCAAAGGATATGAACAGGCACTTTGCCAAAGAAGACATTCAGGCAGCTAACAGAGACATGAGGAGATGCTCACGATCATTAGCCATTAGAGAAATGCAAATCAAAACTACAATGAGATACCATCTCACCCCAACAAGGCTAGCATTAATCCAAAAAACAAAATAATAAATGCTGGAGGGGTTGTGGAGAGACTGGAACGCTTATACACTGTTGGTGGGAATGTAAAATGGTACAAGCACTTTGGAAATCGATTTGGCGCTTCCTTAAAAAGCTAGAAATAGAAGTACCACACGATGCAGCAGTCCTGCTCCTTGGAATATATCCTAGAGAAATAAGAGCCATCACAGGAATAGATACATGTGCACCATGTTCATTGCAGCACTGTTCACGATAGCAAAAAGATGGAAACAACCTAGGTGCCCATCAACAGATGAATGGATAAACAAATTATGGTATATTCACACAATGGAATACTACACAATGATAAAGAACAACAATGAAGCCATGAAACATAACATGGAGGAATCTGGAGGTCATTATGCTGAGTGAATTTAGTCAGTCACAGAAGGACAAATATTGTATAAAATCACTATTATAAGAACTCAAGAAAAGGTTTAAGCACAGAAGAAAACATTCTTTGATGGTTACAAGGGTGGGTAGACAGAGTGAGGTTCATTCACTAACTAGATAGTAGAGAAGTATTAGGTGAAGGGAAGGATAGCACACACTGCAGGGGAAGTCAGCACAACGAGACCAAACCAAAGCTAAGAAGATTTCTGAATGCCATCAAACACTTCGAGGGACAGAGAAGCAGGGATGGGGATCTGAAGTCCATGCTTTCAGGGGACATCTAGGTCAATCGGCATAACAAAGTTTATTAAGAAAATGTTCTGCTTCCTACTTTGGTGAGTGGCGTCTGGGGTCTTAAAAGCTAGCAAACAGCCATCTAAGATGCATCAGTTGGTCCCAGTCACCTGGAGCAAAGGAGAATGAAGAACACCAAAGACACAAGGAAAGTATTAGATCAAGAGACAGGAAGGGTCACATAGACCAGAGACTTCATCCCCTGAGACCAGAAAAACTGGATGGTGCCTGGCTACCACCAACGACCACCCTGACAGGGAACACAACAGAGAGTCCCTGATGGAGCAAGGGAAGGGTGGGACGCAGAACTCAAATTCTAGTAAAAAGACCAGACTTAACGGTCTGATTGAGACTGGAGGAACCCCAGAAAGCAGGGGGCTCAAACTTCCTGTCAACCCAGAACTAAAACAATTCCTGAGGCCAATTCTTCAGACAAAGGCTGGAGTGGACTGTGGGACATAAATTGATACTTATGAAGAGTGTGCTTCTTAGTCCAAGTAGATACGTGAGACTAAATGGGCAGCTTCTGTCCAGAGGTGAGATGAGAAGGCAGAGAGCGTTAGGAGCTGGTTTAATGGACTCGGGAAATCAGGGGTGGAAAGCAGAAGTGTGCTGTCACAGTATAGCGAGAGCAATTAGGGTCACATAACAATATATGTATAAATTTTTGTATGAGAGACCAACTTGAATTGTAAACTTTCAGTTAAGTTACAGCAATAAAAAATATATTTTTTTAAAAAAAGAAATTAGAAGGAATAGGAGGAGGATGTGGAATGTGTGGCTAATTGCCTCCGTGAATAACTGCCTCCTTTGCCATGAGACCAGAAGAACTGGATAATGTGTGACTATCATTACTGAAAATTTAGATTGAAGATTCCATACAAGAATTTTAATCAAAAGGGGGAAAATGCAGAACAGATTTTTTCAAATTCTCATGGACTCTAGACTTTCTGGACCCATGGAGGGTGGATGAACCCCTGAAACTGTTGCCCTGAGATCATCTTTAAACCTTAAACCAAAAATATCCTCTAAAGTCTTCTTAAAACAGAACAAAAGCTTAGCTTAACTAGTAAAAAAGGTCTGCCTTGAGCATTATGCTCTTTTTAGAACTATCTATATGGGATCAAATTGACAACAGCAACTTGAAAGTTTAGATAGGAAGCTTAGGGGCCAGTCATTTTCTGTTACTGAGGGAGATGAACAACTCAGAAAAGGAGGGTGAGAACGGTTGCACAACTCAAAGAAGGTGATCAATGTCACTAAATTCTACATAGAGAAACTGTTGAATTGGTGTATGTTTTGTTGTGTGTATTCTCAGCAACAACAACAAAGTAAATAACATTTAGAAAAAGACAATGGATGAGTCTGAGGAATGGATGTATTGTAAAGAGGAATAATTGCTTTGAGCTTGATTTCAGAAACATTTGAAAATGAAATAAAAAATATAATCATAACATACTCTTTGGATCTTACCAAGCACAGTAAAACATACTTGCCTAATTATAGCAAGGTAAATGCTAGAGGCTTGGGAAAAGGTTCAAACTTTATAATAGACCTATAAACAAATTATAAAATATTACACAGAAAAGAATGGGATACCTATCAGCAGAGAAACTGTAAGAGAAAAAGAACATCTGACAATACCCCAGTAGTAACAAGCACATCAAGCAACCAGATCTTGTTTACTAATTCCATTCTCCAGTGAAAGAAACTAGGGCTCCTTGGAGAAATGGTTGATTCTAGGGCTGAGACAGGTGATACACAAGATGATGCTGGAGCATCTTGTAGTGCCATAAAAATAGAAGCACTCGAAAACAAAATCGCTGCGACATGTCAAAGGGACACAGGAGCCAACCGAAAGAGCTCCCAGTGGCCAAAGCTGGAATAATTTGAGCAACAAATTAAATAATTTAGTGTTGAACTTTAACCCAAAGTATAAAACAAATATCTGTGAAGCCATACTGATACAAATAAATGATTGATTGAATAAATAAATAAATAAAATGTGGAGAAGAAATAATTCTCCCGTACGAAAGAATTCTAAATAATTTATATAGATACTCCCTCCTCAAGGAGATGGAGCATAACTTCCCACTACTGAAGTGTAGGCTTCTCATAGTGACTTCCTTCCAAATACCACAGTATGGAAAGGAAGAAGGGGAAGTAACCTCACAGTAGATATATCTGAAAAACACTACCTCATTCAGGTGATCAAGGTTAGGATCATCAGTGATAAGTCATATTGATACCATATACCTTTGATGCGATGTGTTGAGAAGAGCACTTCACCTCTAGAGTCCTCTTTCCAAAAAATATACCCTCAGTCTAACCATGAGAACCACACAAGACAAACTGAAGGACATTCTACAAAATACCTTACAAATATTCCTCAAAACTGTCAAAGTCATCACAAACAAGGAAAGTCTGAAAAGCTGTCACAGTCTAGAGGAGCCTAGGGAGACATAACAACTAAATGTAATGCATGCTAGTTTGGATCCTGTGATAAGGACATTAGGTAAAAATTAAGGAAATGCAAATCAAGTATGGACTTTAGTTAATAATAATGCATCAGTATTGGTTCCTTAGTTGTGATGAACGTACCACAGTAACATAAGATGTTAGCAGTGGAGGAAACTGAGTGTGAGGTATACAAGGACGCTACCATCTTTGCAAATTGCCAATAAATCTAAACTATTCTAAAATAAATAAAAATAATGGAAGGGGAAGAGAAGCAAAAGGAAGGATAGGGGTGCTATTTCTTCTTCTTACAAGATGGGGATCCAAAAGATACAATTTATGATTAATGACGCAAGAAATGGAGGTTTAAGTCTGTTGCATGAAATTGCAGAATTGACCAGTGGAAGCACAGAAAATAGTGGCATAGCTATATAGAGAAGAATGCGGGAAGGAGATGCAGGGATAGAAATCAGTAGAAAGTCTGTAGCTGATAAATAAAAATATTAGCACTATGTTATTGTTAGATGCCGTCAAGTTGATTTTGACTCATAGCGGCCCTGTGGGCAACAGAATGAAACACCATCTGATCATACACCATCCTCACAATCATTGCTATGTTCGAACTGATTGTAGCAGCCACTGTGTCAATCCATCTCTTCGAAGGTCTTCCTCTTCTTTGCAGATCCTCTGTCTTACCAAGCACTATAGGAATTAAAACAGAAACAGTTAAAAGGGGATGCCCTTAGAGGAGTGGGATTGGAAGTGGGGAAAAGAGGGATGTATAAACTCTTGCATTTTGCTTTTTTACTATATGCATTTATTACTTTGATTAAAATTTTCAAAATGAAACTGAACACCATAAAAGGTCTTTCACTTAGTTTGTACATATCATGACAGACATGGAAACAGAAACCCACCAAAAGTGACTATAACTCCTAGACAAAGAGCTGAAAGCTTCTGCGTTAAAATGTAAATTTGTGCTCTTCGGAATCTCATATATCAAGAAGCTGCTGGCAGAGATTAATTTATCAGAGAGGATAGAAATTATTATTAATATAAAATGTGGATTGTAAGTCACAAATGAGGATATTGTAAAGGGGAAGCTGCCAACCGAACTCACATATCCCAACACTGCTGACTACTGGAGCTGTCCAGGAATGGAATATACAGATAAAGAAGAGAAACTGAGAGTAGAAAAATAAATATCCACTGACCCTGAAATCAAGGATGGAGAGAAGGAACTTTGAGAATTCAGCCTTGGGACCCCGTATGGCCCAATAGAGCCAAACACCATTTCCCAGTAGAGGGAGCTGGAACAAGAAGCAGATACAAGAACAGTGGACAGCAAAGCTGGGCTTATCAGGTAGCTGCCCCCTCTCCTTGTTTGGGGAAACACGGCATAAGAGAGTCCAACTCCCAAACAAATTACTTCCTCAGAACATGGAGATAGTATTAGAAAATGTCACTTCTAAAAATTTAGACCAGAGACTCCATAAAATGAGTCACCCATCATGAGAGATGGCTTGCAAATGTGCTTACCAATGACACTGGAGTGGCCCAAAGCTCAGAAAGATACCAAACAAAAATGTAATTACTGTGAGAATAACTTGTCTTTGAAAATTATTATCTTAATTAGAAATGTTGCCAAAAGGTCCAGAAGGCATGGAGCCCAGAAAAAGAGAGTGGAGATTCCAAAAAAAATTTTTTTTTTCCCTAGGGGAGATATATACTCTACTTCTAAACAAAGATCTTCTAGTTAAAGCTCTGACATGTAAAAAACTTGGAAATCATCACTCCCATGCTTACGACAAGAAAAAGCGGGCCAGATAAAAATCAATGACTTTCCTTGGATCCATCAGAGAGCTGAGTTTTCAAACTGCCATCTTGAAATCCATAGAGACAGGTTAATCCAGAAAGTTATAGTCGAGATCTGCTACCTGGAGCAGAAGGCCCTGGAGCTGTGAACTGATAGAAACACTTAAGTGGTAATTTTGAGAAATTGCTGGAGGCTGAATGTGAACTAATGTGAAAGTGAGCAACTCCTGGGGCCAAAGTCTCAAGGGGTCCTCGTACTTTCATGAGCTTTACCTCCAGGAAGCCCACCAGGTTCTGAGAAAGTGAAGATCTGAGAAACAGTTCCTCACGGCTCTGGCAAGGGAGGAGAAGTGTAAACCTTATGAAATACACCCAAAGCCTTCTCCATAACAAACACATACTCTTCAGGGAAAAGACTTCACCAGAGTCTTGTTCCTGAGAAGAGAGGGCATTTCTCTCACTCCAGCCTCCTCTAGCCTTCCTGTCTCATCTACTGGGGGTAAAAAATCTATACAATAAAAAAACACTTGTAAAGGTCCCAATCCAGAGACACAGGCCCACAAAAAGATAGGTTCAATTAGAATATTATATAACACTCCCCTTCCCCTACCTTCAGAGCTCAGAAGCAGATCCTAAGAAATGGTGACTCTTCTAAGGAATGTGAGGTTCAAGGCAAAGCAGCCTCTGGCTTCTGGAACCTTCTTCTCTACAACAGTCAGGGGTGGTGAGGAAGCTTAGGAGAAAGTTAACACGAGAAGGTTTCCTAAGTTATTGGTCCTTAACTTTTTTGAGTAAAAGCAACTTGGAGAATGTAATGAAATCTATGAGACTTCTCCCCAGAAAAAAACATGCATCTAAACAAAACTTTTTATGTTTTCAACCTTTCACAGGTCCCCTAAAGCCCATCTATTCACCTCAGGTTAAGAACCTCAACCACAGGCCTAGTGAGAATCTCCTGCACACAAACAAATACTCTGGTTCCCTGACTTTATCCATCTAATTGATATTTGTTGAATATCTACCATGTAGAGGTTCCAATAACAATAACACCTTATACATGAACTTTGATTTACCCTTCAAAAGAAAGATATTTACATATATTGTCTTACTGACTCTTCACAAAAATCCAATGAGGTAAGCATGATTATTCTACCTATTTTACAAATGGAAAAATTTAAGCAATCATGGAGAATATAAATGATTTGGCTTAGGCAACCCAGGCCTAAAAAAAAAAGAATCCAAGTCCAGAGGTTAAATGCACCCTTTTAACTCTAGCCCTGGCTCTTTCCCTCCATGTTGTTATTGACTCCAAGGCTGCTGGTCCTAGAACTTGTTCCTAGCTAGGTAGCTGTCTGCTGAACACCAGGGTCATCATGTGGGGATAACCGCAGAGACGATGGTTTCAGCCCCCAATCCCCATGGCAGTCAGCTTGCACTTCCCTACTCCAGGGGGGTGATGCAACACTGCAAAATGGAGATCCCAGCAGCAGGACTCCCTTGATGTTTAGAGGAGACAGCCAGGTTCCCCATCCCTTTGCCCAGAGAGAATAATAGCTAGCATTTATTGAGTTCTTAGTAGATGCCAGGCACCATTCTAGGCTCTTTCCATGAATTAACTCATCAAATCCTCACAATGCCATGAGGTACTAAGGCCTGTCGATCTACCTCTACAGCCATTGAGAACTCTATGGAATGCAGTTCTACTCTGAAACACGTAAGGTCGCCATGAGTCAAAATCAACTCTACAGCAAGTGGCTTGATATTTTGAGGTCACTTAGACAAGAAAGGTTAAGTAACTTGCCCAAGGCTATGCAACTAATCATTCTCAGAGACAAGTTTTCAGAGTCAAGACTCTTAACCAAAACACCACTCTGCCTCCCCTGGGCCAATTGTTGTTGACTTTTCGGGGTTATGTGCATCTTTGAAAGGGTAATTAGAGCTCTGGACCCTTTCCCTAGAAAAATGCAGTTAAACAGAAGTGTTGCATAATATTTCAGGGATTTCAGGGACCTCTAAGGCCACTCATCTACCGATCTCAGCCTTTGAACAGCTATTGTCTTAGACATACTGGAGGGAACTGTCCGGGGACTGAAAAAAACAAAAAAACAGCGCCAGCGCCACGGGACTTCTCTGCACACACGGGATGAGAGCAGAGCTTGATGGTGTGACTGGGGCATTCGTTCATGAAGGATAAGCGGGAATCGCGGGCTCCTGGGACTGCAAAGCCCCAAGAACCCAGGCAGATCACTGAGCCTCCGGAGTCTGCTGGCTGAATGGGATACGCACGGACCACTGGCTAAACAGAAATCCTGCGTCTTTCCAGCGTCCTGGAATCGTGAGACAGGGGATTCAGAGCGGACAGGATCTTGGAACTCTAGTCCCAGGCGCACAGGAAAACAGCGTGATTGCGGCGGTGAGCGGCAGCCTGCCCTACGGGGACCGCGCCTAGGCCACTGCGGGAGCTGTCCGGTGCTGAAACCGGATGCGGCCGGGCCCGCGAGACGCAGATCAGAGCCTGCTGCACCCAAAGGGCCAGGACAGAGCTTCTTTCTGGGAGAGCTAACTCAGAGTGCTGAAAGAGCCAGGGGCAGCGTGCTCTAAGCCAGGCATGGACTTGCAGAGACTCGACTCCTACCGGGGGGAGCTGCCCCTGACTTCATTGAGCACGTCTTGCATAAGGTAAGAATCTCCTTGGGTCCTCCGCCTCCCATCCCACCGGAGTTCCTAGGTCCCCCTGGCTTTGCTTTGGGCCTTAAAGAGAAGCCAGCCCTTATCTGTGAGCCCCGAGGACTCTTTCTGTTTGATCCTATTTGCTGTCCAAAACAGATATGCCTCAGCGCTGGGAAGGTGTTTCTCACTCACCCTCCCCTGCCCCGCCCCTGTTTTAGCTCCTGTGTACCCCCAGCGACTTTGCTCTTGTGGGAGTACCTGTTGTCCTCTCTCTCCCTCCCTCACAAACTGCAGTCTTCTTAGGTCTGGTAGCAGTAGGCACAGACCGGAATTCCTGGCCAACTTGGCTGAAATGAGATGTAGAAATGATTTGCAGCAAAGATAAACTGTTGTTTGCAAACCAGACTCCTTCCTGGCTCCGTGCCTTGCTCAGCAGCCTCCTGAAAGTGTTTGCTTATTTCAAACCTCTAACATCATCCCTTTCTTCCTCATTCAAGTTTCTTATGCAATTCGATTCTTAGCAATGTAGGTCTCCTCTTAAAGTGGTAGTTGGGAGAAAATATCAACCTCTCTCTAGGTAGCCATATTGTTTTTTGACTGAGCATGGTATGTAATGTAATGTGAAGCACATAATACAATCCCTGGCATATAAGAAGCATTTACTGAATGGTGGTTGCTATTAAGCCTACTAGGAGCCCTGGTGGCATAGTGATTAAGAGCTTGGCTGCTATCCAAAGGGCAGCAGTTCAAATCCACCAGCCCCTACTTAGAAACCCTATGGAACAGTTCCAGTCTGTCCTATAGGTTGTCTTTGAGTCAGAACCAACTCGACGGCACCTAACAGCAACAACAATTAAACCTACTATATAGCAATGTTAAAATAATCCAGATACACTGATACCCTGCCCCTTTACAAACATAAGACACACATCGTGGGCTCCTAACAACTTGAGGAGGTGTCACATTCAGTCTCACCTAAAATGATGAAGCAGCTTTGTGAGAAGAGCAGCAGCCTCATACACAGAGTCCCTCAGAAACACACACACACACATAAGTCACAGGCACCCTCCCAGGGGAATAAGATCACATAACCCTCCCTCATGCAAAAATTACTACTTCTTGCAAACATCCCAGTCTTCATTTCCTAAGTTAAGTATTTCCTTTCTATAGGAGGTAAGGCAAGGGATTTATTTTTTTTAAAAAAAACTATCATTAAAATTTACTTATATGCAAAATATCTGCCATATATCACCAGCCTTGGATGGTACTTGCACGTTAGCTAGTCCAAGAGTTGGATGATGACCCAGATGAACCCAAGTAACTCTTAGAAGATTCCTGGAGTGTGGGCCAGAACCTGGAAACTTGGAGTTTTTAAATAGAGTTACTGCTGTTCTCATAAATCTGAATATTTGATGCAACTAAATAATTTAAAACATGTAAACAGTCTTGCTGCTCTATTCCTGAGAGAGCTCCTGGCCCTCTCTTGCTACCCATACAGGTTTAGTAGCCATCAAGGGCAATGATACAAACTCCTTCAATGATGCAGAAACAACCCAAGGATTAAATTCTTTCTGTGCCAGGGCCTGAGCTTGGGCTCTGAGACAATGCGGCAGAGACTGGGCCGGCTTTTGTCCCAGATGCTAATGAATCAAGACAAAAGGTGCTTAGATTCTACCTCACCACCAGCACTCTGAAAGAGTGCTTCACCAGCATTCTCCCTTGTTCCAAGAGGGGCGAACAATAGCAAAGCCCAAGTCCATCTCCTCTGTAGCAGCCAGAGGTGCAGAAAGACACGGACTGTCTATCTGTTCATCCAGGGCTTGGTCCATCTTAGATGAAATAAATTTTTGAGGGAGATAAGCACAAAGGGTCTCTGTTCTACAAGGTATTTCCATTCCCTCTACCCCAGCTTTAACACCTCTTCTCGGTGAATGAGAGAGGCAAGCAGGTAAGAGCCACTCCTCTCCCTCTTCTGCGTTTGTCCTTCACTTTCATCTTCTACTGCTCGTGTTGTGAATTCTACATCTCTAAGCCTCAATAGCCCCTATGCCTCATCCATTTATTCAGCAAGCATTTATTAAGCATCTCCAAAGTGTAAGAAACTCTGCTGGGCATTTTTAGAGAACACCTCCCTGGGGACATCATCCACTGATCCAAGAGAAGGGTCTGATACAGCAGCATTTTTCTTCCCTGCCAGAAAAGTTTACCTGAGGGAGACAAATCAGCCAGCAAAAGATCATGACCTACTGCTCTGGGTCCCTCCACCATTCTTAGGGGCATTTTTTCCTATTAAACAAAGTTAACGGAACACAAATTCGTGGTCCAAAAATCCAATTCCACAGGAAAATCCATGCCCGGTAGATGAAGAGATTTTTACTTTCAAAGTGAGAGTATTGGCTCCAATTCTTGCCAGATTTTCACCTTCAGCTCAGGAACAAGCAAGAAAGCCAAGAAAACTTGACTACTCCCTGCATAATGTTTCCACGTGTTTATTTTCCTCTCTGACTCACTCTGGAGGGCTAAGGATAAACAAATTAAGTGTATATTATATCACTGGCAGTCTGTGATCATGTGGGACTCCTTTGGCTAATTTGCTGGGTCTGCCCAAATCCCAAGCAGGCAGCTGGTTTAGGGAGTGGTGCTGGCTGGTTGTCTTGAATAACTTTAGCAGGAAGTGATAGTGACTCAGCTCAATGTCTCAAACTCATTTTCCAAATTCTGCAGGCTTTTCTCCCCCTGAGCATTCTCCCCTTTAATTTGGAGTTCCTGGGGAAGTTTTAAAGGAGCCCTGGTGGTGCAGTGGTTAGATGCTTAGCTGCCAACTGAAATGTCTGTGGTTTGAACCTACCAGCCACTCCCTGGGAGAAAGATACGGCAGTCTGCTTCTTTAAAGAATACAGCCTTGGAAGCGCTATGGGCAGTTCTATTCTGTCCTATTACAGGGTTGATATGAGTTGGAATTAACTCAGCAACAGGTTTCGTTTTTTGGTTTGGGATCTTTTCAGAGAAAATGTCTGAGACTCACTAGTGTTGGTGCTCTCTGCACTAGTGTTTCCTCCTGGAAGCTGTTCTGGGCAGGGACTTTGACTTCTTTTGTTTTCAGGGCAGGAAACCCAGCTTTGCTGGCAGTACACAGCCAGAGGTGTGTGGAGCTGAGCATTTGACGTGGCTCTAAACTTATCCCAGCACGCTCCTCGCTTTCTTCCTCCCCTTCTCAGGCAAGAAGAGTGGTCCCAAGAGACTGCAAGTGAAAATGGAGATCACAGCTCCTTCGCTACCTTGCTAAGCACTCAGGCACTGCAGTTCCCCAGCTGGGAGAGCGCTGGACCAGCCTCCCATCAGCAACCAGGGAAGGTTTTCTGGGGCCAACTGGGAGAGCGCCAAGCCAGCAACAAACAACAGATCCAAAACTGTTAATGCCTGATTGAGCTTACCAATCAGAGCCTCCCTAGAACTCACCCTGCTCTTCGAGGCACCCAGGTCCGAATTGGTGCAGTGAAAATAGCATCACTGTTGAGAGAAGTAGGTCACATGGTCTAGTAGAAAACTTTTTAACCAATCCCTCACTAAACAACTTACTAGATCAACCAGTACACCTCAATCTCTTGGTAAAACCTACTGGCTTTATGACCATGCTACACCGAACGCTCACAACTGATCAGTTCTTCTTTAGAGGCCTGCTCACTTCCCTCATCTCACACATTGAGATGCATAGTTACCAAGAAAAAGCTGTGTCTGCACCCAAACTTGTTTCCTCTGGTTGTACATGTTAATTATAATTAGGTAATCTATAATTCACCCATAAGCTAATAAACAGTGTAAACAGGAAGAGTACTGACCAATGAAATCAGAGTGCAAACAGAAATAGAACTGTCATTTCTACAAAAACGAAATTGAATGCTTTGGAAAGACTCAGTGTAAGCAGGTCATTTATTTCTTAATTGCTGTCACATTAAGAGTGGGCGAGACAACTATAAAAAACTGGGAGAAAAATCACAAACATGGAGAAGGATTTTGCAACCAGATTGCTTCAAGAATGTCTAGAATTTCTTGCTCCATTTAAAAAAAAACTGGAACTAATTCTAAGACATTTGTAGAATAGAAAGTGTGTGCAGTTTGTGTAGGAAAGTCAATGATCCCCTCTTTCAGCAGACCCAAGAGCAAAGAAGGGCCTTAGGTCTACATCAAAATATTAGGAAATTACTATACAGTTAGATATTTTGAGTTAAAAGAAAATATTTAAAGGAAGAATTGCCTTGTTTATGATTCCTTGGCTTAACCAACTTTTTTGATGAATTGAGCAATTGTCAACTCCAGTTACACCGGATAAGAAAGCAACCCAGTTAAGGATGACTCGTCCCATTGTCTCACTCACTCTTAACTTGACAGAAATTTTCTTCTTCTTCTTCTTCTTCTTTTTTTTTTTTTTTTGTGGTAAAGAAAACAACAAAAAAATATATATGACAGAAACCTTATATGGCCTTCAAAGCCTAAAATATTTACTATCTGGCCCTTTCCAGGAAAAGTTCAGTGAGCCCTGGTGTATGGGAATTCTTTGCATTATTCTTGAAACTTTTCTCTAAGTCTGGAATTATGTCAAAACAAAAAGTTGCAAGGAAATAAAAGTACAGTAAGTCCCTGGGTTATGAAGTTTGGACTTACGGACAACCTGTACTTGCCCTTTCATGGTATGTAAATTTGTACTCACTTTGAAACTACTGAACCAACCCCTACTAGCAACAACTTTTTTTTAATGTATTGTGCTTTAGGTGAAAGTTTACAGCTCATGTTAATTTTTCATACAAAAAGTTATACACATATCGTTATGTGACAGCAATACAATGTAACAGCACACTCCCTACAATGTGACAGCACACTCCCCCTTTCCACCTAGGGTTTCCCATGTCCATCCAACCAGCTCCTATCCCTTCCTGCCTCTGGACAGCAGCTGCCCATTTGGTCTCATGTATCTGATTGAACTAAGAAGCACACGATTCAAAAGTGGGCTTCAGGAATGGTTTTAGTTCTGGGTTAACAGAGCGACCAGGGGCCATGGCTTCAGGGGTTCCTCCAGTCAGCAATTTTTTTTTTTTTTAAATGACATGTTTACATTGGGTCTTTCCAAAACATTCAATTTCATTTTGGTAGACATAACAATTCTATTTCTGTTTACACTCTGACTTCGTTGGTCAATATTCTTCCTGTATACTCTTAGTTGATTAGTTTATGAATGAATCGTTATTGTTAATTGCTGTTGAGTCAGGTCTGACTCATGGCGACCCCATGTGTGCAGAGTAGAACTGCTCCAGAGGGTTTTCAAGGCTGTGCTCTTTTAGAAGCAGATCATCAGGCCTGTGTTCTTCTGGGTGGATTCAAACTGTCAACCTTTTGGTCAATAGTCAAGTGCTTAATCATTGTGCCACCAGGGACACCTAAGAACGCACTTATTAAGTAAAATAAAAGGCTAGCCACTATATTTGTCCCTCCCAACCTAAAAAAATTATTGGTACATGAAATCAATGGACTCTGGCAATCTGCCCTGTCCAAGCCTGACCAGTTATGAACTCTAACTTTCAAGGTGTCCAAGCAAAGGTAGCTTTTAGCTTCACTTCCTTCTGACATTTCTATTAATCATGTAATTTGAAAGTTACCAGTCCAGTAATTTTTTCTTTCCTCTCTCCACTGATTCTCAAAAAGGCTCTGGCTTCTAAAAGTCAATAATATTCACATAGTTCTCCAAAGCAGACTGTCCAAACCCTCCGATTTTTATAAGGTGGAATCTTTAAATATGAATAATTCAAAAACCAAAGGAGGGAAACCCCACCAAGTTTAGAGGAGCTATAAATAATTAGTCACTCAACCAGAACTAAGTATTTAAATATCTTGGAACTTGTTTTAGCAGAATGCTTTCCTGGAAACCATACAGCAAGATGGTAAATGCCATCCTCAGTCAGAGCAGAGGAGCCCAGCTGAACTCTCTCTTGTGATAAAGGTGCTAGCCTGGCCCCCAGACTTGGCCTTGGCAAAGTCTTTATGGAGCAGCTGAATAGGGTTGAGACAATACTCAAATACAAACCTGTAAACATTATGAAATAATTTCCTCTCAAACCTTTTGCATGTGTTCGCTTCCTTTCCTCCACCTGCCCACTTCCTCCAGTGCCCTCTAAACTCTAGTGCTCTTGTTAGCTGCTGTCGAGTTGGCCTGAGTCATGGTGACCTCATATACAATGGAATGAAATGCTGCCTGGTCCTTCGCCATCCCCAAGATTGGTTGCAGAACAGACTGCTGTGATCCACGGGGTTTTCACTGGCTGATTTTTGGAAGTAGATCATCAGGACTTTCTTCCTAGTCCATCTTAGTCTGGAAGCTCTGCTGAAACCTGTTCAGCATCATAGCAACATGCAAGCCTCCACTGAAAGATGGTGGGCCTTGTACATGAGGTGCATTGGCTGGGAATCAAAGTCAGGTCTCCTGCATGCTGAATTAGAGGCTGATTTCGAGGTCATAACCAACCCCCTAAGAACCTAAACACTTCCCATCAGGACCACCCGTCAGAAATCTGCTCTGTCCAGCTATGGAATTGACTGGACTAGTTTCACAAATGTCATAGGCTACTCGACTCCATCTAGGAGGACAAGGAAAGGTCTGTTTTCAGACAGCCACCACTCCAGTCAGATATTTTGGATAAAAACATTATCTCCAACAACGTATCCATCTTGTATACACTTTTTTTTCATTTAAAAAAAATTTTTTTATAGTGTTTTAGGTGACAGTTTACAGCGCAAAGTAGTTTTTCATTCAAAAATTTATACACAAATTATTTTATGACATTGGTTATAATCCCCTCAAAGTATCAGCACTCTCCCCCTTTCCCTTTCCACCCTGGGTTCTCCATGTCCATTCATACGGTTTTCCTGTCCCTTCCTGCCTTCTTGTCTTTGTTTTCGGGCAGGTATTGCCCATTTGGTCTTGTATATTTAATTGAACTAAGAAACATGTTCCTCACATGCGTTATTGTTCATTTTATAGGATTGTCTAATATTTGGCTGAAAAGTGGACTTTGGGAGTGGCTTCAGTTCTGAGTTAGTAGGGTGTCCGGGGGCAAACCAGTAAGTTTGGTCTTTTTTTGTGAGTTTGAGTTTGAATTTTCTGCATTTTTCTCCCACTCTGTCTGGAGCCCGGTATGCAATTCCGATCAGAGCTGTCGGTGGTGGTAGCCGGGCACCATCTAGTTCTTCGCAGTTCAGGCTGGTGGAGGCTGTGGTTCCTTTGGACTAATATTTCTCTTGTATCTTTGGTTTTCTTCATTCTTCTTTGCTCTAAACATAATGGTGCCAGTAGATGTATCTCAGAATATATCTTTTTTTTAAAGCTTGACTAAGACAATTAAAAGTGATCAGAGTGGATCACTCTTTATAAGCTGCTTTTGCAGTGGTTAAGACCTCGGCTGCTAACCAAAGGGTGGGCAGCTTGAATCCACCAGCCACTCCTTGGAAACCGTATGGGTTCTACTCTGTTCTATAGGGTTGCTATGATTTGGAATCAACTCGACAGCAACGGGTTTGGTTTGGTTTTTGGTTTTCCTCAGCTCAGCCAGGCCACCAGAACCTTCCATTTCCAACCCATGTCCACTGTCCAGATAAAGAGAGAAGCACTTAGACGCCTCTAGCCAAGCGAAACTGAGTTAAATTCTAGTCTCCCCTGTCTTTCTAGATTCACATCGAAAGTTTCTTGGCAGTAATCTTCACTAGTATCTGTGACAGTATATTACCAGAAAAAAATAAGCTCTTTACTATCCAACATGAGGTCCCTGGGTGGTGCAAACAGTTGGCAGTTTCAATTCTCCCAGCAGCACCATGGAAGAAAGGCCTGGCAATCTGTTTCCCTAATGATTACAGTCAAGAAAACCCTATGGAGCAGTTCTACTCTGGAACATATAGGGTTACCATGAGACGGAATTGACTCAATGGCAACTGGTCAGGTTTGTTTGGCTTGACCATCCAACACAAGCATGTACTTACAGATTCTGTGTGGTGCTGGCTACTTAAAAACTCAGACAGAAAGTAACTTTACACACAGTAGTTAAAATGGCACCGTGGTTCGCTCGTTCAAGGCTTTATGTTATGACTTTTATACTTCAACTCACTCCAATTTTTCCATTTAAACTTCTTTCTGCAGCCACTTCTTGCTCTGTAAATCTTAAAACAGCCTGAGTCAAAAATAGTCTCACTCAAACCTGACAGCTTAAGTGCCCAGCTAAAGATATGTAAGCCTGCTCTGCCTCTGCAAATTCCCCCAGGAAGGAAAAGCTGTTAAGTCTCTAGAATCATCTCTGGGGGCATGAGTGCAGGAGCAAAGAGCCGCAGCAGCATGCTGGGATGTCCATCCACCAATGCCACTTCCCCTGCTCCACTTGGGGTGTCCAGAGCTGTGCGAAGTCAAGTAAATCCAATGACACATTGATTTAAAAGAAAAAAAAACAAAAATCCGTTGCCGTCGAGTTGATTCCAACTCGTGGTAACCCAACCCAATGTGGCACAGAGTAGAACTGCTCCAGAGGGTTCTCTTGGCTGAATTTTTATGGAAGTAGATCACCAGACCTTTCTTTCATAGCGCTGCTGGTGAGTTTGAACCACTGACCTTTAGGTTAGTAGCCAAGTTCAAACCTCTTGTGCCACCCAGGGAATGAACACACTGATAATGGCCCATTAAACACTTCCATGGCCCCTGTACTTGCCGGGCCACTTGCCTGTGAACCATGAGGCCAATGGTCCTTAAGCATAGCTGGTCGTTTGTCCCAAGCCATGGTGACACTTCATGCACAGCCCCCACCAAAATAGACCTAAGTGAAGGAAAAGACACTTGCCCCCAGTCAGGAGGAAATCATGGCTCCTCACTTCTCCCCTGATTGGCAGGAAGGGAGTAGTCTCCACACTTCATGCTCCTGGGAAGTCAATCCTGAAATTCCTGGATCAGTTGGCCCAGGACTCCCTCCCTGGAGTGACAGACACAGTCAGTCCTCCCTACTCCTGAGAGCTTGTCCTGTGTTCCTAAGTCTGAACCAGCTGTGTTATTCATTCATTCATTCAACAAACAAGCATTTGAGAACCTACCACTGTACCAGGCTCTAAACTAGGCACAAAGACTAGAGAGGAGAATGAGACAGAGTTCCCACCTTCAGGCAGCTTTCAGCCTAGTGGAGAGGGATACACAATAAACCCACCTATCAATAAGTAAGTAGTTTCATAAAGTAATAAATGCTATGAAGGAATTAACACAAGGCAGCATGACAGAGAGAAATTGGGTTCAAACTGGGAGGTGGGCAATAGGGGCCACTGCCATCACAGTACTCAGGGAAGATCTCCCTGACAGAGGACATTTGAGCTGAGATGTGATGACAGAAAAGAAGCTAACTAGTCATAGATCATCACGAAGAACATTCCAGAAAGAAGCAGGCAGCAAATGTCAAAGCCCTGTGAAGGGAGAAAGCCTCACCTTGTTAGAAGGACAGAAGAAAGACTGGTAGGATGAAGCAGAGTGAGTGAGAGGGAGAGATTCCAGAGATGGGGTTGAAGGGGTGGGCAGGGACTCATGTGTCAACTTGGGCCTCTTGTGTCAGGGAGGGAAACCACCAGAAGGTTATATGCAGAAAGTGATCAGATTTCTGCTTTACAAAAATCAATCTGGCTGCTGTGAGCAGAATTCAGGAGAATGAAATCTAGGTCACTTGGACTAGAGTAGTAGCCACAGAGACAAAGAGATGGATGGGATTTGGGACATATTCTGCAGGGAGAGCTCCAGGACTCTAGAACAAAGACAGTAGTCCAGTGTCTGTAAGTACTCATTAGTATTCTTGTGTGAGTGGCACACACACACACTATCCTCTTTACACATATAGGGCAAGGTAGTGGCCCAGACTCCAGATTCTGGAGCCAAAATGCCCGGGTTCAAATTCCAACTCATTCACTTGCTGGAGATAAAACTTGGTTCCAGTCACTGAAGCTCTCTGGATCCCAGGCCAGGTTCCCATATGTAAAAGGAGATGACGCAAGGAGCATCCTCCTGTGGTTGCTGTGAGGATACATTGGTTACAAAAGTGAAGCAAGGAATAGAACCTGCAACATAGTATCTGAGCTTGCTTTGGCTGCAGTAGCAAACTACCACAAACAACCCCTTCTATTCGCCTACAGTTCTGGAAGCCAGAAGTCCGAAATTTGTTTCACTGGGCTTACGTCAAGGTGTCAAATGGGCTGGTTTTTTCTGGAGGCTCCAGGGGAGAATCCATTCCTTGTCTTTTCCAGCTCATTCCTTGGCTCCTGGCCACATCACTCCCATCTCTGTTTCCATCCTCACATCACCTTCTCTTTTGACCTTCTTGCCCAACTCTTATAAAGACCCTTGTGATTACATTGAGGACCCACCCTGATCATCCAGGATAATCGCCCTGTCTCATGATCCTTCAATTAATCACAATCCCTTTTGTCATTGTGATGGTTAAGTCTGCGTGTCAACGTGACTGGGCCATGATTCTCAGTGGTTTGACAGTTATGATGTAGTTTGGCAGTGAAGTAATGATGTAATTTGGCAGTTACGTAATGATACAATTAATTCCATGATGAGATCTGCTATGAGCAGCCAATCAGTTGAAAGGGAGTTTCCTTGGGAGTGTGGCCTGCATTCAGTATATAAATGGATGTTCCAGCAAGGCTGTCACTCTGGATCTTGCATCCAGCGTGTCATCATCTGACCTCCGGTTCTTGCGACTTGAGCTAGTAGTTTACCTGCCAGTCTTGGGATTTGTCAGCTTCTACACCCTATGAGCCGGCGGCCTGCCATCTAATCTGCTGATCTTGGGTTCATCAGCCTCTGCAGTACATGAGTCAGGAGACGCCTCCATCTGACACCTGACTTACTGACTTGGGACTTGCTAGCCTCTACAACCATGTGAGCCATTTCCTTGAGATAAATCTCTCTCTGTCTCTCACTCTATCTCTGTCTCCCTCTATATATATGTGTGTGTGTGTTTATGGATATGTATATAAATTATATATATACACTTCACTGGTTTTGCTTCTCTAGAGAACTCAGTCTAAGACAGTCATATACAGTAACATTCACAGGTTCTTGGGATTAGGATGTGGATATCTTTGGAAGGCCATTTTTCAGCCCACTACATGCGGTAACCAATTAGTAAAGGTTACCTGCTATTATTATCATAACTATTATTATTTCCAAGGCAGCCCAGAGCATCCCTGCAGCACCCTCCCAAGCAGTGTGGGAGAGGAGAAGTTGTGCAGAAACTCCTGAGTCTGCCTTGAGCTGGAGCTGGAGCCCAAGCTGCGGGTGACACTGGCTGGATCGGGGCAGAGGTCTCAGTCACCCACTGGTCCTGGTGAGGGGACCGGGGTGAGAAGGCAGAAGAGACAGGAATGTGCACACCATGGTAGGCTCAGGTGAAGTCCCAGAGGAAGCCCTGGAGTAGTGGCTAAAGGTTCCTGATGGAGCTGTATTCTGTGGGCTCCTCGAGGCTCCCCATGGGAATGCAGGCCGTGAGGTGGCTCATGTTGCTGTAGGTTGGCTCCTGATTCAAGATGTCCAAAGATAGAGAAGCATAGGAAATGTCCTCCCTTGGCAAGGGGTCCTACAGTAGAGATGGCCACAGGGTCAGAAAGGTTGGCAGACTCCATGCCCAGGAGATAGAGGAGGCCTTGGATGAGGCTGGGGGACCTCAAGAGTCCAAGACAGACCCTCCAGGGCTTCTGAAATCAAATTCCAAGCCCTCCAGCACCCCCTCCCTACACTCAGCCAAACACCCTGAGCTCTGGTCGTAACAGAAAATCTCTCCCTCCAGTCCGCCACCAGGACAGCACTTTTGGGTAGAATTGCAGGTCCCTCAGCATGTCTGGGTCCTCCTTCCCAGCACTAGGACCATGTATGATTGGTCCTCAAATCCTCAGCACTGAGACCTGGTATATGGACACTTCCAAGAGCCCGGACAGGTCCTCAGGCAAGCCTTTCAGGGCTGTAACTCTCTTGGCTCATCAAAGGGGTACACACTATGAGTACACACCGCTGAGTACACACCACTGAGCACACACCGTGAGTCTACACCACTGAATACATACCACTAGTACACCCACTGAGTACACACCATGAGTACACACTATGAGTATGCGGCATGAGTACACACAACTAAGTACACACCATGAGTACACACCACAGGTACACACCACGAGTACACAACACGAGTGCACACCACTGAGTACACACGAGTACACACCACTGAGTACACACCATAGTGACATATTCTGCTTCCTTCTGGTTGGCTCGGACAGTGGAGGCTGACTTGGCAGAGGCCTTTTTCCAGACGGAAACCAGGGAGGTGCCAGTGTGGTGCAGGGTCATGTGTGCGTAGCAAAGGTCACCCTCCAGGGGCTGGATCACCTGGAAGAGGACACAGGATGAGAGGGGGTGGTCACAAGACTCCCCCTGTGTGGGCACAGGTCGCTCCTCTGCTGAGGACCATGGACCTCTTTACTTCCCTGAGCCCCCTCTCACCCAGTTCCCCGTTGACCCTCACTTCTAAGTCTCCCACTCCCACCCCTCCCAGCACTCCACCCTTCTGGCTGTTGTGAGGCCCCCGCCTCCCAAGCCCCTCTCAGGCGCTGTGGGATATGGAGGCCATGAGGATATGGAAGCTGTTTGGTACATGGTTGGGACCTCTATGCTACCGGAAGACGGGAATGAGGAAGTGGGGGAAGAGCCAGCTGATCTCTCAGTAATCTCTCCTGCTTTGAGGATGTCCCAGCAGCTGAAAGACAAACACAACCCAGAATTAGAAAGCCCATCCCAGTGCAACCCACTGATCAGGTGGCCTTGCCAGCCATTCATTCCTCTGGGATTGAGTTTTCTTCTGCCCAACCCTAGGCTCAGCCTGTAGCTTCTGCCCACAGTTTTGCCCGTAACTCCACCATTTCTCTACTGGATTCATCCTCCAGGAGATAGCTCAGAGTCACACCTTCCTGCCCCAACTATCCAAATGGCACTTGATTTGTTTCTCTTAGTTGCCTTCACCCCACTGAATTCTAGTTTATCTTCAGCGGGCTGTGAGGGGCTGGGTGGCTGGGGCTGCCCTTCCTTGCATCCTGTGGCTTCGATGAGGCTGACACATGGATGCTCAGGCAGTAAAGCTGCCACAGAGGCAGTCCGAGCTATCTCCCAAGGGTGTACGCATTAGGTCAGCACAATATGAACTGGTTTTGAGGTTGCTGCTGGTTCCTGTATTTCTTCTGCCCCTCGGCCCTCTCCTGCCACCCCCCATGTCCCCTGCTTTAGGGACAACAAAGTAATAAAGAAGGTTTTCCCTAGTTTTTAGTTTCTAGATACTGAGGAAGTATTTAGAACTCAGCTCATGGACAGGATATTTGGGAGAAAAAGTAAAGAGTAAGAGTCAACTCTTCCCCCCACATGAAAAGATTCCATGTGAGGGGGAGGAGAAGTGGATTGGGCTCCATAAGAGTTTGGATCCCAGTGGGTTTCGGGGGATGACTGTGAAACGTGGAAGTGAAGCCAGACAGGAAAATGGTTTGATTGGGGCCAAATGTCATGACTTCAGTCTTCAGGCTCTTCCCCAAAGAGCAAGTTCAGACAGCAAGTGAGACGGCCTGAGGAAGGGCTGGGGGCAGAGGAGGAAAAACAGTAGGGGGCACAACCAGCCTTTTTGATCGAACCCAGAGAAGTGTGTTCATGTGTATATAGATGCGTGTGTGTGTGTGCATGCATGTGTGTGCACCCTGTTTACAGGCACCCATTTCTGGTTTCGGCTCTTGGTGGCAGAGGTGGCAAGGGCCTTAAGCAATAGTCCAGTCTTATTATGAGTGTGTATGCACATGTGTACATGGACTTGTGTACATGTGTGCATGCATGTGTGTGTGTGTATGTGTATGCACACATGCATTTGTGTTGATGTCCTGTATACTTGCATCTGTGTATCCATGTGCTTGTGTGTATGTGTGTCCATACACAGGAGTGCATGTGTACACGTGTTTGTACATGCTCGTGTGTGTGCATGCACATGTATGTATGTACTCGTGTGTGTGTGTGTGTGTGTGTGCCTTCCTGCCCCCATGTCAGCTCAGTACTTCCTTGGCAACCACACAGAATCTGCTAAAGTATCCAGGCACCCTAGACCGGGCTGTCTGCCTAAGGCCATTGCCACCTCTACCACCAAGAGCCGAAATGGGAAAACAGGGAAGGAGGAGGGTCAGAGAGAAGAGAAGGTGCACAGCAGGCACCTAGCAGCAAAACCCCTTGGGGCTCACCTACAAGGTCCAGGTCTCCCCGCAAGCTCTGGGACAGCCAGGTGCTGGTTTTCGCAACAGAGCCCATTACAGACCATGTGGGTAATCTCTTGGGACCAGATGATCCTCGATGACAACACCAGCCATCGGCCCCACACACTTCCGACTGCCCCAGCCCCAGCCCAGCCTCAACCAGGTCCTCTCACCTTCCTTCTGTCGCTTCACCATCCTCCAAGCCAGGAGTGAGGCTGCCACCAAGAGAAGCAGCAACACGGCACAAATGAGGGGAATGAGGATGCTGAGCTCCATGATCTTAGGCCTGGAAACAACAATTGGAGGAATTCCCTGCACCCAGGGCTCACCTCTCAACTCTGGGCCTTATCCACATGGGAGGCACACACCTTATGACTTGCAGGGAATCCCCACTCCCTGGTGCCCTCAAAGATAGTAAACAAGGAGAAGGGGGCTCCACAAGATGGTTTGGATGTGTCTACAAACCTAACAGGCTCCTAACAAGTCTCTCTGCTTCTATACTTGCCCTCTGTTGTGGATTGAATGGTGTCCCCCCAAAAATATGTATTGAAATTCTGGCCTCTATGCCAGTAAATATGATCCTGTTTGGAAATAAGGTTTTCTTTATTATGTTCATTAGTTCACGCTGAGTAGAGTGGGTCCTAAATCTAATCACTTGCGAGTTATAAAAAGAGCAGAACAGACACAGAGACACACACAGGGAGAAGACAGACATCAAGGAACACCGAGCTCACACAGTGCCTGCCAGGTAGATGTTACCTTAGTAAAGGTGAGTTGAAGAAATGCATGAATGGACCAACCCACAAACCTACCAACTGCACTGAGCTCCAGGATGGGAGTCTGCAGGGGCTAGAAAGACACTGTGTGGCCTGAGAGCAAAGGGGATAGGCCCCCTCCCCGTCACCCTCTCAAAGGAGCCTGAGGGTCCGAGGCCAAGCTCCAGTTAGAATCTGGGACAATGAAGAGTTCCCCCATTGGTGCACTTTGGGCCAAGTTGGTCACAGGGAACAGCAGCATCTGAGCTGGCTTACCTGACATCAGAGAGCTGGCTGGTCGTATTAGGGGAGGCTGTGGTCTTTTCTGAGGTGGCTGGTCCTTTAAATGTGGTGTTGGTGGAGGTGATGGTTGTCCACATTGTAGTTGGTGCTTGGCATACAGACAAGATTACATAGCAGTCTGCCTGCTGACTCACCCAGCCCTACACATGACTCTGATCCTGGGGAGGGGCGGTGCCCTGGCCTGAGGAGTCTGGAGCAGGGCTGTGATGAGTGGGCTGCACTCTGGATCTCTCATATCTCCCCAGCCTCTAGGAGCCTCAAGAGCCTCAGAAGCAGGTGGGGTTGACACAGGCGCAGAGAGGACCTTGATCAGGTCCTGGGAGGGCTGTGGGTGGGGGGGCCCAGGAAGAGCCTCAGGACAAAGGTGACTGGAGTTCACTTGGATTTTAAACACTTCCACTGCTTATGACAGCGCCTCAGCCCATGCCTCCCCCCGATCTTATTTATCCAGCAAAGACAGGGTGGAATGGGAGCTTGCCCGGTGCTATCAGCATATCCCCTACATCTGTGACTTCTAAGGTCAGAGCTAGTCCTGAACAAAACCATAATGTTAAGAAGAGCCTTTACCCTGGGCCAGTTCCTAAGCTTCAAGAATGTGGCTTCTCCAGAGTGTTGTGAGGATGAAGTTAGATGAGGTACGAGCTGCACTTTGCAAACTGTAGCATGCCTCATCGGGCAGGTGTGGTTGGGGCTCGGTTGATTGTGGTGCCCCAAGTGTCCCGAGAGCCTGTGCTGCCTGTCCAAGGGTCAGCAGAAGCAGAGCCCAACAGATAAACCTCAGCCAAGGCACTGGGATCTCTAAGATGACCCTCCCAGGAGTGTTCGTTTTCTAGAAGGACTTAGGAAGAAATATTATTAGGTCCAAAGGCATAAATCACTGATGGTGGGATTTCAGACACCAGAAGGGTAGTCATTTGATTGTGGGGGCCTTTCCAGACCTTGGAATTAGAAAACAGCAACCCAGCTGTGCTGGACCTCTGTCTCCCCAGAGGTTGGATATGGGATGGGGGGTGGGAAGAGGCAATGAAGTCCCAGTCCAGAACTCCACAAAGAGCAGCCACACCAGGGGTCCCAAGAAAGCTTGGGCAGGGATTGGGGTCCCTGGCTCCCATGGAAGGGGGTCCCTTTGGCCTATGAGCTGGAATTGAGGACTATCACCTTGTTCTTTATTGGCAAGAGACTAAGCTGTGTAGAGAATGGAATGTTCCCAGAGAGGCTTCATTCCATCCCAGAGGAGCCCTGGGAGCCATGAGAGACCATGTAAGAGAAACCCCTCCCAACCCCAAGCAGACAGTGGGGTTCACTGATACCCCGGGGCTCAACCACCCTCTGCCCTGGCCACAGTTCCGTCACTCAAGAAAGCCTCCGGGACTAGGACAGAGCAGGCACTGAAAGACACAGACACACCCTTACCTGGACCAATTGACACTTTAACCCTGACTCCAGGGTCAATTCCGGTTGTCTCAATCCCACACCAGTAAAAGTCTGCATCGTCTTCCCTGAGCTTCTCCATGGTCACACTGAATGTGCGGTTTTTCTGGCTGTCCCTGATGGACATGTGGTCCTCCTTCACCTCCTGCTCTGATCCATTGGTTTTAAGAAGGATTTCGCAGCTTCCCCAGTCAGCTCCTCGACACCACCACTTGTAGTAGGTCTCCCATCCAGGGTCATAACCACACTGCACAGTCAATGAGCCTCCCTTTGGGCCACTCACTGCACCTGGACCTGACATGGCAGAGCAGCCTGGAAAACACAAATCCATGTACCTGTCACCTCCCATCCTGAGGGAAGGGCCACAGCTTCCTACAGTGGGAATAGCTCCCAAATCCAAACATCTGATAAGTTGAGTAACAGTCAAGGATGGAATATACTTTCCACAAAACAGACCTTTTGTCCTTTGAAATTCCCAAGCAGATGGCCGTGGAGAGGCTTTCCTAATGGTTCGACTGTAGCAAAGCACCTGGAAAGAATGCCTTTGAAGCTGACCAAAACAGTGATGCCACCTGGTCTCCATGCGCCATGGAATCCGTATCACACAGATTCCATTCTCTTCATTACATTATTGCAAGTTCCAGTTTCAAACTTCCTACTAAAAGTGAACTTTTATGACAAAAGCAAACAAAGTTTAGGTGTAAACAGAGCAGCACCTTTGCTATGTCCTCTGGCGTCTTCTAAGACTTCTACTAAGTCTAACAGAGATGATTCAAGCAGGAGTTAAAAGATGAGACACCTGACCTGCCTTATCAGCTCTTCTCTTCGAATAGTCTGGCCTAGAACCAGGCTGGTCTGCAGAACATTTTCAACCTAATCTGTTGCTTGAAGGCAATCAGGGAATGGGAATGCCTTAAATGAGACCTCTGCTGATAAATTCTTTAAATTCAACTGAATTGAAGGGAAGGCCATGTATAGCAATGATAGATTCCAACAATTTGTATCCTCGCAATGAGCAATCACTTTGATTGCTGCAGCACAAGTTTGAGACGGAACTAGTAGTACGTTGCAGCATTTGAAGTAGCTCCGGGAGCAATTCCTGTTGAGGGAGAGGGGGTGTTGTCTTTTGTGCACCAAGAGACTATCAAGGTACTGGTTAAGAGAACGGTCTGTGTGAGGAGGCTTGGGTTTGAATCCTGGCTCCTCCTCTTTCAAGCTCTGTGAACTTGGGCAAATTAACCTCTCTGTGCCTTTGTATCCTATAAACATGGGTGATGATAATAGCATCTATCTCTATGTTAGAGCCTGGTGGCACAACAGTTAAATGTTTGGCTGCTAGCCAATAGGTTGGCAGTTCATACCCACCCAGAGGCTCTGCAGGAAAAAGATCTAGTTATCTGGTCCCATGAAGATTACAACCTAGAAAACCCTATGGGGAGGTTTTACTCTGTCACATAGGGTCGCTATGAGTCGGAATCTACCCAACGGCATACAACAACAGCTCTATATTATTATAATTCGTTGATGATGATGATTTTACCACCACCACCAGTTGCCATCAAGTCAATTCTGACTCATGGTAAGTCCATGTGTTTCAGACTAGAACTGGACATAGATTTTTTTAATGGCTGTGACAGTTCAGATGTAGGTTGCCAGGGCTTTCTTCCAAGGAACCTCTGGGTGGAGTTGAATTGCCAACCTTTTCAGTTAGTAGCCGAGTGTTTCACCATTTGTGCCACCCAAAAGGGCCATTATAACTAAAAAAAAAAAAAAAATTTGTTGCCGTCGACTCGATTCTGACTCATAGCGACCCTATAGGACAGAGGAGAACTGCCCCCATAGGATTTCCAGGCAGTAGCTTCAAACTGCCAACATTCTGATTAGCAATTGAGCTCTTAACCACTGTACCACCAGGGCTCTGGGCCCATTATACTACCTGGCAAATGAAAACTTTAGACTGTAACAGACTCTTGCAAAGCCAGAATTCAAAGTGTTTAGAGCTGGAGAGACTTCATCACAAATAGTACGTGCTCCAACATGGATGAACTTTGAAAACATTACACTAGGTGAAAGAAGGCAGACACAAAAGACCACATATTGTGTGATTCCCTTTTCATAGGAAGTATTCACAATAGGCCAATCTACAGAGACGGAAAGTAGATTACTGATTGTCAGGGGCTGGGTGGAGGAGGGGAAGGGCAGTGACTACTAATGGCCACAAGGTTTCTTTCTGAGGTGATGAAAATGTTCTGGAATTAGAGCTTATAGGGTTGCTATGAGTCAGAATCGACTTGACAGCGATGGGTCTGGGTTTTTTTTTTTTTTTTGTATGGTGGCAAAACTTGTGAATATGCTAAAATTGAGATAAAAATCACATACCATACAACTCACCATGAATTGTATAGTGTGTGAATTACATCTCAGTTGTTGAAAGTGGAGAAAAAGTAAGTTCTTAGCCTTAAACATGCTTTAATTAATTTTAGAAAGGAAGAAAATGATCATAGTAATCAACTTAGCAAAATAAGGGGAAATCACAGATAGTAACACCAAGGAAATAAGAGGAAGAAATTGTACTATGAGAAATTAATAATTTAGAAAATAACAAGAACATTAACGAACTGTATCTCAAAACCATTTCATACAGAAAGAAAGAAGGAGGGAGAGGAGAGGGAAGAGGAAGTGAAGGCAGAAGAGGGGAAAAGAAACAACAATAAAATAGAAAATCTTATGGCGCATGCATTCAATAAAAATGAGACAGCCCGTGTAATCAAAATGAGTTTATTATGATAGACATGTAACATTCCCATTATACAACAATACTTTATAATTGCAGAACTTCATGCTAATACATATTCAATAAAATAGACAACTTTCTCGGGAGAGAAACAACAGCAACAAAATTGATTAAGTAACAAGCAAAAGCCCTGAATACGCCAATAATCAATAATCATGGAAAAAAGCTTAAAGTGATGAAAGAATTTGCTCTAATAAAAGCTCTCCTACCAGATAGTTTTATAGATAATAATTTTTAAGATTCTAAAGAAACAAAAAATCGTTTTTTAAATTTTTGCTCTGATTCTAGAAAATAAAGAAGAAATCTGCCGATTTCATTTTGTGAAATTAATATATCTCTACTGTTAAAGTAACCTGCATGAAGACAGCACAAAGAAGGTGACAGAAAAGAACCCTGCTTATGAACGTAGATCTGGAGTTGAGCACTGACAGCCGGATTCAGCCCGCAGAGCGGGTTGGTGTGGCCTATGCTGTATTGCTGTTGTTTCTAATGAAGCCAGCGTTTAAAAATGAGAAGTTTCACAAAAATCCACATTTCTGTTTTTTCTTGAAAAATTAAAGGATCTGAAGTTACAGAATCCACTTTTTGCATGATACAATGGGCTGAAGTGGGACAGGAGCTGTGCCTTTGGATGGGTCATGTGCTCTCCAGATTGCTGTGGGCCTTACTGCTTCACGGTGTCTCTTTGACAGGTATGTATGTATATCAAATATATATATATATATGTATATATCAGAGAAAATCAACTGATGACTGGACAGTGCTGTTCAACGATGTGGTCAGCAGACCAAAGGAACCTCAAAATTGTCCATGTCTTAATCCCCAGAACCTGTGAATGTTACTTGATGTGGCAAAAGGGACTTTACAGATGTGATTAAATTAAGGCCCTTGAGATGAGATAATCCTGGATTATCCAGGTGGGCCCAATGTAATCCAAAGATCCTTATAAGAAGGAGGCAGGAGAGTCAGAGGGAGAGAAGGAGATATGAGGATGGAAGCACAGGTAGAGTCATGTGGGGCCACCAGCCAAGGAATGTAGGCAGCCTCTGGAAGCCGGAAAAGGCAAGGAAACGGATTCTATCCTAGGGCCTCCAAAAGTAACGTAGGCCTGCTGATCCATTTTAGACTTCTGTAAAATAAAATAATGAATTCGTGTTGTTTAATTTGTTACAGCAGCCACAGGAAACGAATATAGATGGCCATCCCGTTCTTAGATGCACATCCCTTCAGCTCATCTCCCGACAGACTCCTCTGGCCTGAGCATTTGGTATTGGGCCTGACCTTTGAACCATCTGCTCCACCCACTGCCTAGACCCTCTGCCCCAGGTGCCCACTCCCCATGCAGCCTCCTCAGAGCCCCAGTCCCGCCAATGACCCCTCCTGACACAGACAGAAGGAGTCCTGGAGGCACAGTGGTTAAACCGCTTGACTGCTAACCATAAAGTCAGCAGTTCCAACTCACCAACCGCTCCAAGGGAGAAATATGTGGCGGTCTGCTTCCATAAAGATTGACAGGCTTGGAAAACTTATATGGTCACTCTGAGTCGGAATCCACTTGACAGCAGTGGGTTTGGGTTTGGGTTTGGACACAGATGGCTGCCCTGAGAATTACGGAGCATGTTCTCACCAGCAATGATCTCACAGCCTGATGACTCAAGTCATCCTAGGAAGGCGAGCCCCAAAAAGAGGTCGCTGTCTGTGTGTGACAGACTCAGGACTAAAAGCCATCCTTGTTGTTGTTGTTACATGCTGTCCAGTCGGTTCCTACTCATAGTAACCCTATGTACAACAGAACAAAACACTGCCTAGTCCTGCACCATCCTCACAATCGTTATGTTTAAGCCCATTGTTGGCAGCCACTGTGTCAGTCCATCTCAATGGAGGTCTTCCTCTTTTTTGCCGACCCTCTACTTTACCAAGTGTGATGTCCTTCAGGGACTGTTCCCTCCTGATAACATGTCCAAAGTACATGAGATAAAGCCTTGATGCTGGGTTCTTCTTCATATATCCAGTTTCTCAAATCAATTGCTCAGCAATGAGTTTGAATAGGTATGGTGAAAGGATACAACCCTGACACACGCCTTTCCTGACTGTAAACCACGCAGTATCCCCTTGTTCCATTTGAATGACTACCTATCGGTCTATGTACAGGTTCTGCATGAGCACAATGAAGTGTTCTGGAATTCCCATTCTTAGCAATGTTATCCATAATTTGTTATGATCCGTATGGTCAAATGCCTTTTCATGGTCTATAAAACACATACCATACAACTCATCATGAATTGAATAGTGTGTGAATTATATCTCAATTTTTGAAAAGTGGAGAAAAAGTAAGTTCTTAGCCTTAAACATGCTTTAATTGATTTTAGAAAGGAAGGAACTTATCATATTATTCAACTTTCTGGTATTCTCTGCTTTCAGCCAAGATCCATTTGATAGCAGCAGTGATATTCCTCCTTCCACATCCTCTTCTGGATCCGACTTGAATTTCTGGCAGTGTCCTGTCAATGTACTGCTGCAACCATTTTTTAATCATCTTCAGCAAAATTTTACTTGCATGTGATATTAATGATACTGTTGACCATTTCCACATTCTGTTGGATCACTTTTCTTTGGAATGGCACAAATATGAATCTCTTCCAGTCAGTTGGCCAGGTAGCTGTTATCCAGTTTCTTGACATAAATGAGTAGGTACCCCCAGCACTGCATCTGTTCATTGAAACATCTCAATCAGCATTCCGTCAGTTTTTGGAGACATGTTTTTTTCACCAATGCCTTCAGTGTAGCTTGGACTTCTTCCTTCAGTACCATTGGTTCTTGATCATATGCTACCTCCTGAAATGGTTGAACATTGACCAATTTTTTTTTGGTACAGTGACTCTGTGTATTCCTTCCATCTTCTTTTGATGCTTCCTATGTCTTTTAATATTTTTCCCATAGAATCCTTCCATATTGCAACTTGAGGCTTGAATTTTTTCTTCAGTTCTTTCAGCTTGAGAAACGCTGAGCTTGTTCTTCCCTTTTGGTTTTCTAACTCTAGGTCTTTGCACATTTCATTATAATACTTTATCTACTCAAGCCACCCTTTAAAATCTTCAGTTCAGCTCTTTTACTTTATCATTTCTTCCATTCGCTTTAGCTACCTTATGTTCAAGAGCAAGTTTCAGGATTAATCATCAACTCACCCTTGGCCAACCTCTCCAGGTGACCATGCCCCACTCAGTTCTGACCATCTTAGAACAGAGAGGGTCGCATTCGATCTCCCCAGGGTGAATGGCCCAGTACCAAGAGGTACTATAGACAACCCAGCCATCACTTATAAGAAATAGTGAGTTTAAACCCAGCCACCCTATTGCCCACATTGCCAAAGCAAGAAAAGGAACATTGACCTGGTGTATGCCAGTTGACCTGACCTCACTCACCAGCCTCTCCAAAACCAAGACCTTGAACTGCTCACCAGTGGAAGCAGTTACATGAAACAAGAAGAAAGAAAAGCTGGATATGCGGTGGTCACTTTGGAGGACTTTCTAGAGGCTAACAGGCTTCTTCCCAGAAGGCCAAGCTCATTGCATGCCACACAGGCCCTTAAAATTGCCAAAAGTGGGCAATATTTATACTGATTCCAAGTACATATCTGGGGTATTGTATGTACATGGGGCAATCTAGAAGGAAAAAAGGCTCCCAACAGCAGGAGATAAAAACATTAAATATTCTCAAGAGGTCTTAAAATTTTTACAAGCTGTTCTCCTACCCACCCAAGTACTGGTAGTATACACTGCAGAGGGCATCATAAAGAGGACACCACAGCGGCCAAAGGTAATTACAAAGCAGATGCAGCAGCAAAGAAAGTTGCAATCCAACAGAAACCTATTGCAGTAGCCCCGCAAATTCCTCATTTGGAGTTACCGCCACCGGACCTCCACTCGGACTGTTCTGAGCAAGATAAAGACATTGCCAAGACCTGGGGGACCACTCTAAACGACGATGGATGGCTGTACACCCCCCATGGAAAGATTTTCATTCCGTCAAAACTCATGCCCCCATCCTACAGAGAGCCCACCAGTCCACCCACTATGGATGCGATGGACTATATGATTGGGTTAAGAAATATTTAATTGGATCACGTGTCCATGCCACTGTTTCAGCAGTGGTAAAGAGCTGCCCCGCCTGTGTGAAAAATAATCCCCAAAAAAATGCTGAAGCTCCGCCAGGGGTCCAGCAAACTGGGGCAATGCCTGGAGATGACTGGCAGGTAGATTTCACTGAGATAACTTGAGCTTCCAGGACTTACAAATATCTGTCACTAACTGGGTTGAAGCTTTTCCTTACAGGACTGAAAAGGCCACCCAGGTTGTGAAACACCTCCTGAAAGAAATCATCCCTCGATTTGGGCTTCCTGTCTCCATTGACAGTGACAACGGGCCCCATTTTGTGGCCTTGGTGGTACAATCAGTGGCAACCACCCCAGACATTAAATGGAATTTACACATAGCCTGGAGACCCCAGTCCAGCGGTAAAGTAGAGCGGGCTAATCAAACTCTAAAGAGACACCTAGCAAAGCTGTGCCAAGAGCCCAAGTTGGTATGGACAAAGTCCCTGCCTATGACCCTCTTGAAAGTTCGGTCTGCCCCTAGAGGCAAACTAAAACTTAGAACACTTGAACTATTATATAGGCACCCTTTATTAGAGAACCCCAATATGACCAATGTAGCTTGCCTTAGTGATGATCAACTTCCCCGATCCATGAGGTTGGTGATGTTCAAGTTACTAAATACTTGCAGTCCCTTTGGGTGACTCTGTCTTCTCTCCACCGATACACTCACCTGCGGAGCCCGCCTGAGCCAGAAGGGCCCTTACATCCATTCCAGCCTGGTGATTGGGTCCTTCTCAAGGTGTGGAAAACCAATCCCCTTCAGCAGAAGTGGACCAGCCCCTTTGAAGTCCTTTTGGCTACCCCGATGGCTGTCAAACTCAACGGACTCAAAGCTTGGATCCACCACGCTCGAGTAAAGAAAACCATCCTACCAGACACCGAGGGCCAAACTGGCCAGAACTGTGAGAACTTGACTTCTCAGCCAGTTGAGGACCTTAAGTAATTGTTTTCCCATCATCCTCCTACATGGGTGAGATCCTTCAAAGACTCTTAAAACTGTTAATAACCTTGGTGCCAGTATTCTGTTCCCTATACCTGTATACTCTACTTGAACAGGTTAGATTGCTGTAGACTTTTGAATGAGCAGAATCAACCATAAACAGGGTAATGCAGTTATTCCTAGGAGTCACCCTATGTGTAAATGCTGGATGGGATTTCAATGTTCTTAATAGGTTGTGCCAGGCAGTACCATAGTTCATGGGCTAGCAATTCCTGGATTGTTCACTCTCTCCTTCGTATGGATGGGAAGCATTACCCATAATCCCTGTACCTCTCCATTCTACTTTTGACTAAAAGAAGAGGGGGCACAATTAATAAATAAAAACAAAACTCTAGACAGAATCCAATGCACCACTGTGAGATATGACTATCCCACAGCTTGGTGCATACAGCGGCATCCTACCTATAATGCTTCAACAGTGAGACGGTGGCAAAGATGCAATACTACCTGGGTCTATGCTAACCAAACATGGACTAAATTCAATAACAACATCACTGTTAAATGGGACAGCACTAGCATGGTTATGTCAAAAAAACTGGGGTACAATGTAAATGATCAAACATTATAAATGCAGTCTCCCAATTTCCCCCCTACAGCCTACTCTTTACAACACCAAGGGCTTTATTGGTTATGTGGGCATTCAGCCCTTAAGACATGGCCAGCTAATCATACTGGCACATATACTCTGGGCTGGATATGGGCAAGAGGTATACATTTACTCCCCACTAAAAGAGGTTCTGTGTTCCACTACAAGCATTCATAGGTTTAAAAAAGAAACTGTAGATATTACTAAGAGTGCTTGGGAAAAGGCACAGAGTGTGCTATTCCCAATGCTTGGGGTTGGGAAGAATTATGATGACGTTCATACACTATATCAGTTCATTAAGAATGTATCTCTGTCTCTTGAGACAGTAGCCAATACCACCAAAAGCTTGACCCAGGCTTTGCAGTCTGAAGTAAACTCCATTGAAACCATGGTCCTACAAAATCAGGTTGCGTTAGATCTAATGTTAGCGTCTTATGGAGGAGGTTGTATATATATATAAGCTAGCTGTTGTTCTTTAGTCAATGCATCTAAACAGATTGAACATGACCAAGTAAAGTTGAGTTCAGTAGTCAGGCAACTACAAAGAGATTGTGTGACTGCCAAACAATTAATGATGTATTCAGGTCCTGATTTTAGCTGGCTGACATCATGGTTACCCAACCTAGGATAATTAAAACCATTGGTTACTTTTATAGTGTTAATAACTGTCATAGGCACTACTACTAAAGGTATTTCAGAGCATAGAAAAGGATGGAATACTCCCAACTCATTCTATGAAGCCAGAATAACCCTGATACCAAAACCAGGTAAAGACACCACAAAAAAAGAAAATCACAGACCAATATCCCTCATGAACATTGATGCAAATATCCTCAACAAAATTCTAACCAATAGAATTCAACAACATATCAAAAAAATAATTCACCGTGATCAAGTAGGATTTATACCGGGTATGCAGGGATGGTTCAACATTAGAAAAACAATCAATGTAATCCATCACATAAATAAAACAAAAGACAAGAATCACATGATATTATCAATTGATGCAGAAAAGGCATTTGACAAAGTCCAACACCCATTCATGATAAAAACTCTCAGCAAAATAGTAATAGAAGGGAAATTCCTCAACATAATTAAGGGCATTTATACGAAGCCAACAGCCAACATCATCCTAAATGGAGATAGTCTGAAAGCATTCCCCTTGAGAACGGGAATCAGACAAGGATGCCCTTTATCACCACTTTTGTTCAACATTGTGCTGGAGGTCCTAGCCAGAGGAATTAGGCTGGAAAAAGAAATAAAGGGCATCTAAATTGGTAAGGAAGAAGTAAAAGTATCTCCATTTGCAGAAAACCCCGAAGAATTCTCAAGAAAACTACTGGAACTAATAGATTTCAGCAAAGTATCATGATACAAGATAAACATACAAAAATCAGTTGAATTCCTCTATACCAACAAAGAGAACTTTGAAGAGGAAATCACCAAATCAATACCATTTACAATAGCCCCCAAGAAGATAAAATACTTAGGAATAAATCTAAACAGACATAAAAGACCTATACGATGAAAACTACAAAACACTACAGCAAGAAACCAAAAGAGATTTACATAAGTGGAAAAACACACCTTGCTCATGGATAGGAAGACTCGACATTGCAAAAATGTCTATTCTACCCAAAGCAATCTACAGATACAATGCAATCCCGATCCAAATTCCAACATTTTTTAATGAGCTGGAGAAACAAATCACCAACTTCATATGGAAAAGGAAGAGGCCCTGGATAAGTAAGCATTACTCAAGAAGAAGAACAAAGTAGGAGACCTCACACTACCTATTTTAGAACCTATTATATCACCGCAGTAATCTAAACAGCTTGGTGCTAGTACAACAACAGATACATAGACCAATGGAACAGAATTGAGAATTCAGATGTAAATTCATCCACCTATGAACAGCTGATATTTAACAAAGGCCCAAAGTCTGTTAATTGGGGAAAAGACAGTCTCTTTAACAAATGGTCCTGGCATAACTGGATATCCATCTGCAAAAAATGAAGCAAGACCCATACCTCACACCATAAACAAAAACTAACTCAAAATTGATCAAAGAACTAAATATAAAATCGAAAACGATAAAGATAATGGAAGAAAAATAGGACAACGCTAGGAGCCCTATTATATGGGATAAATAGAATACAAAACATTACTAACAATTCAGAAACACCAGAAGAGAAACCAGATAACTGGGAGCTCCTAAAAATCAAACACTTATCCTCATCAAAAGACTTCACCAAAAGAGTCAAAAGACAACCTGCAGACTGGGAAAAAAATTTTGCCTACAACAAATCCCATCGGCATCTAATCTTTAAAATCTACAAGATATTGCAAAACCTCAACAACTAAAAGACAAATAACCCAATTAAAAAATGGGCAAAGGATATGAACAGGTACTTAGCTGAAGAAGACATTCAGGTGGCTAGTAGACACATAAGGAAATGCTCACGATCGTTAGCCATTAGAGAAATGCAAATCGAAACTACAATGAGATACCATCTCACCACAACAAGGCTAGCATTAATCCAAAAAACACAAAATAAGAAATGTTGGAGAGGTTGTGGAGAGACTGGAACACTTATACAGTGTTGGTGGGAATGTAAAATGGTCCAACCACTTTGGAAATCGGTTTGGCACTTCCTTAAAAAGCTAGAAATAGAAGTACCATATGATCCAGCAATTCTGCTCCTTGGAATATACCCTAGAGACATAAGAGCAGTCACACGAATATATATATATGCACACCCATGTTCGTTGTAGGACTAAACCAAAGCTAAGAAGTTTCCTGAATACAACCAAACACTTTAAGGGACAGAGTAGCAGGGACAGGGTCTGGGGACCATGATTTCAGGGGACATCTAGGTCAACTGGCATAACAAAGCTTACTAAGAAAAGGTTCTGCACCCCACTTTGGTGAGGGGTGTCTGGGGTCTTAAAAGCTGGTGAGCTGCCATCTAAGATGCATCAATTGGTCCCAACCCACCTAGGATAAAGGAGAATGAAGAACACCATAGACACAAGGGAAGTATTAGCCCAAGAGACAGAAGGCGCCACATAAACCAGAGACTTCATCAGCCTGAGACCAGAAGAACTAGATGGTGCCCAGCTACCACCAATGACCTCCCTGACAGGGAACACAACAGAGAGTCCCTGACAGAGCAGGAGAAAAGTGGGGTACAGAACTCAAATTCTAGTAAAAAGACCAGACTTAATGGTTTGATTGATACTGGAGGGACCCTGGAAGACATGGCCCCTAGACTAAAACAATTCCCGAGGCCAACTCTTCAGATAAAGATTCAACTGGACTATGTGACATAAAATGATACTCGTGAAGAGTGTGCTTCTTAGCTCAAGTAGATACATGAGACTAAATGGGCAGCTCCTGTCCAGAGGCAAGATGAGAAGGCAGAGAGGGTCTGGAGCTGGTTGAATGGACACGGGAAATCCGGGATGGAAAGGAGGAGTGTGCTGTCACAGTATAGGGAGAGCGACTAGGGTCACATAACAATGCGTGTATAAATTTTTGTATAAGAAACTGACGAACTGTAAACTTTCACTTAAAGCACAATAGAAAAATAGAAAAAAAATAATGGTCATAGGTACACGCTCATGTTGTTGCATACAATGTATCCCTGCCTGCATGTCCTAGTTAAAAAGGCCAGCTATTCAAGCCTATGTCCATTATTTGCCCCCACCCAGAAAACATGCCAAACAATTCTGAGCCAAGGCTATAGTTCGGAGTGGACATTGGTCCTGAACGACCAATGTCGAAACAAAGAAAATGAGGAAATAATACAGAGGCCCCAGGCTGCAGAAAATTCCTCTGCAGCTTTCTTGATCGGCCTTGCCATTTCCAGTTCAGTTGCTTGGCCAGCCTCACAATCTGCATCAGAATTCCAGTTCCTTTGCTTGGCCTGCCCAGTGAAAATCCTGGTGTCTCTGTGGTATGATTACGAATATCGCTGACGTATCTTGTATGAACTCCCTATTTGTAAGCCCCTTAAAAATAACTTTTCTTCCCTCACCCTCTCGAAGCAATCGTGGCAGCAAGAGCCCTGATTGCTTCCTTCCTTGCACAACAAAATAAAGGCACCTTTACACTCTTTCACTTCGATCTCTCGTTTATTGGCTGATTTGAGTCACGCAGAGCAAAACCTGGGTTTCCACCCTGTAACACCCTCAGCCCCTTCCTTGCCCCCTCCCATCACTCCTCCCCTTGCCCTTCTCCTCACCCCCTCCTGTCGTCCCTTTCTCACTCACTCCCGTCACTCCCTCCTCTCACCCCTACCTCACCGTCTACCCCTCTACCCGCACTCCATCCCTTTCCCCACCCCCTCCTCTCATTATCAGAGCAGAAATCCTGGAGTCCAGGGCTGCTCAGCTCACCTGGGACACAGAGAAAGAGCAGCACTGGGGGCAGCCACATGGTCCTGCCCCTCAGGATCATTTCTCCAGCACAGATGTCCCCTGCAACAGCACAGGACCTGAGGGTGCAGCCTCCAGCCTCCTCACAGACAGGTCTTCTCCCTACTTCTGATTTTCTCTGCGCCTCTTTTTTCCTTGTCCAGTGCTGATGTGGGTCTGCTCCCCAAGTGGTCAGATCGGAGAGGGCTCAGGGGAAAAGTTGCTGGTGGCTGGGGCTGTCACTCCAGGATTTGCTCCTCTCATCCCAACTGACTCACAGTCCGGGGTCCCTTGGACACAGCCCCTCCCCACCCGTCTCAAGCCTGCTGGTCTCCATGGCTCATGTCCCCACACAGCAGTGGGGCTGCAACTTCCTTTCTCTGTGAAAATGTCATTTCATCACTATCAGGATGAACAGTCCTGGGGGTGGAGGCGAGACTGTCCTTCTTTCTCTGAACTTGACCTTCACCACCCCAAAGGACAGTGTCCCCTCAGACTTTCAGCTCCATCCACTGCAGAGAGCTCTACCCACCCCCCATCAAAAACCTATATGCTTAGAGAAACACCGAAAATTAGTGTAACCGATTATATTTACCATGAGTAGATACAATTCGAATCAGGCAGCCTCACCCAAACATATCAGGAAGACTTTCCACTCCATAGAGGGGACAGTGAAAGCAGTTTATACAGGTTATTGTAAAGTTATTTTCTCAAGAGATAGCATCAGAGCACAGGGTAGGGTTTCAAGGTCTGGTTACAGAAACAGAATCACCAAGGACCTAGCCACACATGCTAAAACCCAGCCTCTAATCAGACCTTGCAGTTCCAGCTTCTCGAAGCTGGCGGCACTTAGATAATTTTCCAAAAGAACCCAATGCCTAAGACCAGATGGTCTCTGCTAAACTGCTTACTGGGCTATTTATTATTTGACCTGAAGGTGACTCCAGGGAACCATTTCCTTCATGGTTGAAAAGGACACCTAAGGGCAGATAGCCTGGGTGGATCACCCCAATTTCATGAGCCCAGAAATGTGGATTCCAGGAGCCCCCAACTCTAATTCTGGCTTCAATAGTTGGCACTAGGACCCCAGCCATGTTCACTGGTGTCCCATATGTGCTGAGTTCCCAACCAGGGTGCACATCCCTCAGTCTGTGGCTTCCCTCCTTTGCACCCCTTGCTCCCCAGACTCAGGCACAGAGCCACTTTCACAAACCCTCCAAGACCCTCCCTTTCTCCCGTCACCTACATGAATCTAAAATTTTAAGAAAAACAATACATAACTCAGTATACATTGAATGAATGGCCATGACAGAATTTGCAAAGGCAGATGGTTATGGATTGAATTGTGTCCCCCAAAATATGTGCTGTAAATCCTAACCCCTATACCTGTGGTTCTAATCCCAGCTTGTAACGGATTTTCTTCGTTATGCTAATGACGCAGTATTACTGTAGGGTGTGTTTCGAGTCAAACTCTTTTGAGATATATAAGGAGTAGATTAAGGAAGCAGAGATTAGGGCAGATGCCAAGCCACATGAAGATTGCAGAGGAACCAGGGAACAGAAGCTCAAAAAGAGACAAGGACCTTCCTCAGGAACTGAGAGAGAGAGAAAGCCTTTCGCTAGATTCGGCACCCTGAATTTGGACTTCTAGCCTCCTAAACTATGAGAAAATAAATTTCTGGATGTGAACGCTCCCCACTTGTGGTATTTCTGTTCTAGCAGCACTAAATAACTAGGACATAGATGTAAATTTGAAGTCTCTTATTACAGAACTTGGAACCATGAAATCATGACATTCTGGGAGTTCTGGTCAGTAGTCATCCCCTTCCTATCTGCTCACTTCAGTAAATACAATTCCCCATTCGCTGACATTCACTTTTATTGTGTGGGGGTGGGGGGGTGGGAGCTGGGGGATGAAAAAGGATGTCTCCTTTTGCCCTTCGAGAGCCTCTAGAAGCCACTAAAACTCTAGCTGGCCTGGAAGATTGACTCATGCCATCTGTCACTCAATTTATCTGTCGGTAACAGGCTGTCCCACCTTGTGTGCCCCAAAAGACAATCAGCTCTCTATAAGCAGTGTCCCCACATTCCTGTGAGCTGTAGGAAGGGGAGTGGCCACATCTTTCCTGCCTCCTCTGCTCTGGGATTTAAAAAGTCAATAACAGTCAAAACCACCCCTTACTCCAAGCCCTTCAAATAAGACCCTCACTCGTTGTATGGCCCACAAGGCCCAAGTGGGCTGGCCACTACATGGTTCTTCAGTTTCACTCTGGCCCCCCATGTGGCCCTTACACTCCAGCCACCATGCTCTTCTCTGCTCAGGGCCTCAGCACCTGCTGTTCCCTCTCCTGGGGTCCTTCCCCAGATCTTCTCATCCTTGAGGTCTCATTGCAGATGTCACCTCCTGTCATGGTTTGAATTATGTCCCCCAAAAAATGTGTGTACCAATTTGGCTAGGCCATGATTCCTGGTACTGTGTGATTTTCCTGTATGTTGTAAATCCTGCCTCTATGATGTTAATGAGGGAGGATGGGTGGCAGTTGTGTTAGTAAGGCAGGACCTGATCTACAAGACTGGATTGTGTCCTGAGGCAAACTCTTGAGATATAAAAGACAGAAGTGAGCAGTGAGACAGGGGGACCTCATACCGTCAAGAAAGCAGTGCCAGAAGCAGAGCGCATCCTTTGGACCGGAGTCCCTGCGCAGAGAAGCTCCTAGTCCAGGGGAACACTGATGAGAAGGCCGACAGAGAGGAAAAGACTTCCCCTGGAGCTGATGCCCTGAATTTGGACTTTTAGCCTACTTTGACTGTGAGGAAATAAACTTCTCTTCATTAAAACCATCCACTTGTGGTGTGTCTGTTATAGCAGCACTAGATGACTAAGAAACCTCCTCAGAAAGGCCTCCTTGATCACCCCGCTTTTCGCAATCACTGAACCCGGTTATTTCCTCCATAGTTCACCAAATGTTGTAATTATGTTTTCTTTGCATGGTTTCTATCCCTCTCTCCCACCAGGGCATAACTTCCCTGATGGCGGCATTTTGGTCTGTTTTGTTCACCATGGAATATCCCAATGCTCAGCTACAGTAAGTAGCAAATGGTCAACATTTAATATTTGCTGAATGAATGAATGATGAGTGAGTGAATGAATAAGGATTGGATGCGGCTACGGAGACCGTCCCTAGGCAAGTGTCCCAACTATATTAGCTATCTATTACTCTGTAACTTATGACCCCAACTTAGCAGCTTAAAACAACGAACATTTAATATCTCATATTTTCTGAGTCACAAATCTGGGAGTGGCTTAGCTGCATGATTCTGATTCAGGGTATCTCTTTCATGAAGTTGTAGGTAAGACGTCAGCCAGGGCTGCATCTTCTGGAGGTTTGTCTGGGGCTGGAGGATCAGCTTCCAAGATGGCACACTCACGTGGCTGTTGGCAAGAGGCCTCAGTTCTTCAGTGGGTCTTGGTAGGAGGCTTCAGTGCCTCACTCAATAGATCTGCTTGAGTGTCTTCATGACCTGTAGTTAGCTTCTTTCAGAGTGAGTGATCTAAGAGAGCAAGGCACCATCTCTTTTTTGACCAATGCTTGAAAGTCAGACACCATTACTTCTGCCATATCTACTGATCACACTGACCCACCCAGATACAATGTGGAAAGGAGATTACACAAGAGCATAAATATCTGACTTGGGATGTGGATACACAAGTTTATTCACTTCCTAAAAACTTCACTGTACATTTATGATTTGTATAATTTCCTATTGGGATGTTATACTTCAACAAAAAATTTTAAAATCCAACATGAGATTATACCTCTGAAAGTTTGCTTGATTTTCCTTTGTTGGTTATTGTTTACTGATCTTCTTTCATGAAGAGTTTAAATATGTCAGTCTCTCCTACCAACTCCCTTGCCAGGAGCTCAGACAGAGTAAACAACCTGAACAAAAGCTTGTTGGAAGTGATGGTGTCAGGATCTGAACCCAGATTTCTCAGGCACTGATTTCCCACCATCCCATAACTCTGAAGGAGAGAGAGTGGCTGACAGATGGCAGAAGCGAGAAGCACCATCTTCAGACCCAGGACACAGGATGAGGACGGTTTATTAGGCAGCTAGTGGACACAGTAACCCAAACTGAGGAACTTGAGAACCACTGTGTCCCATGTCTTCCCCACCCACCACCACCTTCCCCTTCCCTCTTCCCCTAACCCCAACGCATAAGTCCCAGTGCATCTTCTGTTCCAGAAAACACATCACAAACTAAGAGCAAACTAAAAGCATTCCTGCCAGTTCTTGGCTCTGCAGAGAGGTTGGAACATTCAACTGGTGGACAGTGCAAAGCCATAGTAATTTGGAAATGCATGTTTGACTGATCTTTGAGCATGCATGTATTTGACCCTATGGGAATTGACTTCAGCTTTCACAGGCTGCGCACACGAGGACAGAACTCAGGTCCGTGTGAAGACTCAGTATAGGAAGGTCAAAAACCTCACCAGCTCAACCCTCCTCTCACCTGCAAGATGGCCTTCCCATAGACATTTCCTGGAGTTGATCAAGCCTTCCCACAGACATTTCCTGGGGTTGATCAAATGTTCATTTTTCGAAGAGCTGTGTCTTAGTTACCTAGTGCTGCCTTAACAAAAATACCACAAGTGAGTGGCCTTAAAGACCAGAAATTTATTTTCTCATAGTTCTGGAGGCTAGAAGTCCAAATCAGGACTTCAGCTATGTCCATTCCTTCTGTGATCCTCTCTCGTAGTTTCTGGTGTCTTCCAGCAATCCTTGGTGTTCCTTGGTGTTCCTTGGTCAGAAGGCAGCCCAGGTGTGGTTAATGAGGAGGTGGCTGGGGTCAGGAGGCTGCCCAGGTAAGGGAAGTTATGAGGTGGGAGGGGCCAGGAGAAACAAAATGAGGAGAGGTAAGGGTTCAGAAGACAGCCCAAGTATTGAAAATGAATAGGTAAGGAGGGGATAAAAAATGCCCATTTGTGCTTAATGAGTAGGTGGGAGGATTCAGGAGGCAGCCCAGGTGGGGGTAAAGAGGAGGTGAAAGGGGGCCAGGAGGTAGCTTGGCAGAAGTTAGGAGGAAGCCCAGGGAAGAAAAGTGATGATGGGAGAGGGGCCAGAAGGATCAGCTGTGGGTAATGAGGAGGTGGGCCGTGGCAGACAACAGCCAAAGTATAGGAAGAGAGGAAGTGGGAAGGGTCAGGACACAGCCTGTATATGAGAAGTGGAAAGGTGGGAGGCATTAGGAAAATGCCTAGGTGTGCGTAACGAGCAGGTGGGCAGGGTTAGGAGGCAGCACAGGTAAGAGAGGTTATGAGGTGGGAGGGTCCAGGACAACATGTAGGTGTGGGAAATAAGGAGGTGGGGTGAGTCACTGACAACCAGAGTATGTAAAGAAATAAAGTGGGAGGGGTATGGGAAGTGAGAGGTGGGAGGGGTTTGGAGAATGCCCAACAGTGGGTAATGAGGAGGAGCTAGGGGCCAGGAGGCAGCCCAGGTGTGGTTACTGAGCAAATGGGTGGGGTCAGCAGGCAGTGCAGCTATGGGAAGTGATGAGGTGTGAGGGGCCAGGAGAAAGAGTAGGTATGGGTGATAAGGGAGGAGGGGTCAGAAGACCGTCCAGGTATAGGAAGGGAGGATTGAGAAAAGTTATAAGAACAGTAGCTGGCAATAAGAAGGAAGTGGGAGGAGTCAGGGTGGGGTCAGGAGGCACCCCATCATGTGAAATGATGAGGTAGCAGGGGCCAAGAGAACTAGCAACTATGCTCCATAGGATTTTCAATGGATGATGTTTGGAAGTAGATCACCAGACCTTTCTTCTGAGGTGCCTTTGGGTAGACTCAAACTGCCAACACTTTGGTTGATGCAAGCTATTGTAAAGAAAATATTACAAGATAAAATCTGAAAGTACATTGAAAGAATAACATAACATGACCAACTGGAACTCATCCCAGGAATGTCAGGGTGATTCGTATGGGAACTATTTTAATGTAATTAATTTCTTTAAGAGTTCAAAGGAGAAAAATTATCATCTTCTCTACAGGAAAGAAAAAGGCATTTGACAATATTCAATATCCATTTCTGACTTTAAAATAACCCTTAATAAGATAATAATACATGGTTCCACTTTGATTTCTCTCTTGCCTCTTGTGCTCTCTCTCTCACTCATCTTTTACCAAGACCAGCATCACACATAACAGGCCACCACCAAAGACTAAAAGACGAGCCAGAGATGCTCATTAACCACCTCAGATGCTTGACATCATCCAGCAAGGTCAACCAAGGCATCCAGAAGTCAGTGCCATCAGCGAGAGAAACATGGAAGAGACACAAACGTTGGAAAGAGTAAGCAAAACCATTAATATTTGCAAGTAATGCAATTTTATACCCAGAGAACCCAAGGAAAGCAACTGCAAACTCTTTCAAAATAATGAGTTTGATAGTCACAAAAGCAATACATAAACATCACTAGCTTTCCTATATACAAACAACAACCAGATCAAAAATACTTTGGAAGAAAAAATTTAATTTACAAGAAATAGAACCTCCTCCCCAAATAACAATATCAAAAAGGTTATTTAAAAAAAACTAGGAATAAACCTAACAAATATGCAAGGTCTATATTAAGAAATCTTTAAAATTCTATCAAAAGACACAAATATAGTAAATTGAAAGCTATCCTTTGTTCTCTCAATATTGTGTATGTGTCTGTGTCTGTGTGTGTGTGTGTGCACTCATGCACGTGTGTGCCTCTCTGCTTCCTCTTTCAGGCCCTTCTTGACTGTGACCCTAAAGCTGATCACAAAAGGGAAAAAACTAGGGAAGCAAAGCAATATGTGGCTACTTAGAATTCGCTCTAGGTTCTCCTACTAACCACTCTTCAGTCAGAAGCCCCCACGTTATGAATATATGTTGTTATTAGCTGCCCTGGAGACAGCTCCAACTCATGGCAGCCGCATGTACAACAGAATGAAATGTTCCCTGGTCCTGCACCATAATCCCCATCTTTGGCATGTTGAAGTCCATTGTTGTGGCCACCGTGTATTCTGAGTGCCTTCCAACCTAGCGGGCTCATCTTCCAGCCCTATATCAGACAATATTCTGTTGTGGTTTTCGGAAGGAGATCACCTAGTCTGTCTTAGTCTAGAAGCTCCGCTGACACCTGTCTACCATGGGTGGCCCTGCTGGTGTTTGCAATATAGGTGGCAAAGCTTCCAGCATTGTAGCAACACAGGCCACCAGAGTACAACAAACTAACAGATGGGCGGTGGTATCGTAACTTGCAAATATTTTACTTGCTTGCTTACTTGCTTTTTGAATGTAAGCTCCATAAGGCCAGTTACTCTATCTATTTTTGTTCATCTCTGTACCCTCAATGCCTTTAACAGTGCTTGGCACTTCGTAAACCAAAAAAACCAAACCCGTTGCCATCGAGTTGACTCCAACTCACAGCTACCCTGTAGGGCAGAGTAGAACTGCCCTATAGAGTTTCCAAGGAGCAACGTGTGGATTCGAACTGCCGACATTTTGTTTAGCAGCCGAGCTCTTAACAACCGTGCCACCAGGACTCCCCTGGCACTTGGTAGGTGCTCCATAAATATTTGTTGAAAAAGTAAAGGGTTTCCTTTGAGAGGCCTCACACAATTCCATAGGGGTCGGGGACTGAGAGAGAGAAATGTTGATTTGTTTGTGATGCCACTTTCATTACCAGGTGGTGCGGCCATTTGTGGCTGGAGGATGGAGGGTATCTGCCCCATCAGACCTTGCCAGGGTCACCTGGCAGCCCCACACCTGTTCATTCTCAGGAGCCCCAATAGTACCATCAACCTTAATCCAGTCCCAGAGATTTTCTCAGCCTCCTTCCCTTGCTACCCATACTTGGTACCAACTGTCCCTCTTGCATTTTGCCTGAACCCTGACCCTCTTTTGTCTTCCCATACCAATTGGGAAGTAGCTGAAGGATAAAAAAAAGAAGTAGAGAAGCAAGAAGCTCAAAGGAGAGTCAGACAAGAAGAAGGTGGAAGATGTTTGCTGAGGTCTGGGTTTGCTGCCGTTTGTGGATCAGAGAGGACATGAGCCAGAGGGACAGCACCACGAGGCTGATGCCAGTTCTGTTCCTTCTCAGCTTCCCAGGTGAGTGGGGCTCTGGCTTGGTGAACCTGGAACCACACGGCTGGGAGAAAGAAGCAGACAGGGTCTATTCTGCCCTCCAGGGAGAGGGGATACATGAGGGAAAGTGGCAGGGACCCTCCCACCAGATGAAAAGTCTTTCCAAGTGTCTAGAATAATGGTAGATCCCTAGATGGCGCAAATATTTTGTGCTCCAATGCTAAACCTAAACATTGGTGGTGCAAACCCACCCAGTGGTACCATGGAAGATAGGCCTGGTGATCTGCTTCTGTTAAGATTACAGCCAGAAAACCCTATGGAGCAGCTCTACTCTGTAACACATAGGGTTGCCATGAGTCAGAATTGACCTGACAGCAACAGGTTTGGTTTCCCTTTTTGAAGCTGCCCAGAAGTCAAAGTGGAGGGGGAGAGACTTGAGAGGAAGAAATAAGCTGTCTTTTTCTCCTTATGAAGTCGCTCACAGTTGTCTTACTCACTTCCTTAACAATTAACCATCAATAAAAGCTTACGTCCATATATGGGGACTTAGTCTAAACCAAACCAAAACAAAACTCGTTGTCTTCGAGTCGATTCTGACTCATAGTTATCCTATAGGACAGAGTAGAACTGACCCATAGGGTTTCCATGGAGCAGCTGGTGGATTCAAACTGCCAGCCTTTTGGTTAGCAGCCGAGCTCTTAACCACCGCACCACCAGGGCTCCAATCTTAGTCTAGGGCTCTTTAAAATGATAAGGAGACATCGCCCACCTACTATCTCAGTCTACATCAACAGAGAGGGTTCCCAAGATCTTGTCAGGAAACCCCTCTGAGTCTTTCATTGCCCATGTGTGCTTCCACTGCCCCAGAGAATAATTGCTTCTCTTCTGCCTTCCAATTGCTGGTAAGATCTTCTCTTTGGGAAACTATAGAGGGAAGGTGATTTGGGGAAATGCAATTCTTGAATTTTCCTCTGTGATGCAGAAAAGACTTTAGAAGGGGGTGATGGTGATGTCAACTTGACCACAGATGAGCTAGTACTGTCCATCCTTTTGCCATCTCAGCATCCATATGTACCCCTCTACCCACGTGCCCTTCCGCATTAAGACAAGAATAACGTGCAAGTCTCCCCAGTCAACTTTCTGCATGCAACTCTCCATGTCAAGAGTTTTGTCTCCTACATATTTGAAGAGTAAGTCAATGTGGCCATTTTATTTCCCATGATAGCCTCCTTCCCAGAAGACAGACTCTGTCTGCGTCCTGCCCTGGAGCCCTGTGGTTCCAGTTCTTCAACGCCTCCACCAGACTCACCTCGTAGCAAAGCTGGGGGCAGCCACATGGTCCTTCCTCCCTACCTCCTGTCTTCTCTGGGCACCAAGCACCAGCTGACCCCAGAGGCTTGTAATGGAGCCAAGAAATGGAGATTTTCTCATCCCTGGTCAACTCAGCCCCTCCAGGCGCTGCCAGACCACTTTGTGCATGTCTCGGTTATTGGTAGCTACACTGCGTAACGGTCTGGTCTTTGGCTCGTCCAGAGCAGAAACTCAGGCCAGCCTATGTGTGGGGTTAAGCAACACTCCAGAGAGCCTGTTACACCTTTGTTTTCTGCCTGTCTTCCTTCCTGCTCTCAATTCCAGCTATAAGTCAAGAACAAACTGTCCAGATGCCTGAGCCCCCGGTAATTGAGTGGGTCTGAGTTGGAGCCCAAGCATCTACACTCTTAAAAGTTTGTTATGGATGGATTCATTCATTTGTTCATTTGTTCATTCATTCATCCGTTTACGTGGAACAGCGAGAGAGAGTTGAGAAACACTGTCTCAAAAAGGGGGTCCTTTTGTTTTTGTTTATTTTCCTGACACCTAACATAGAACATGATAGAAAACAGAAACTTGATTTTAATTTAATAAATAAGGCCATGGATCAATGAATTGGTCCCGCCAGGACAGACCCTCTCGGTTCCTGCCCCAGTCCCAGGGGTTCCAGTTTCTGAAGCCACAGCCCCACTCTCCTGGGAGGATGAGAAGGAACAGGGACAGGGGTAGCCCATGGTCCTGCTTCCTCTCCTCAGTGACAACAAGTGCCAAATGCCCCCCAGGGACCCGAAGTCAGGCTGGGAAGTGAACGCTTTCAACCTGCTTGATCTCCTTTGAGTTTCTCTCATTCACTTCCTGGCATTGCTGCAGCTACTTTCCAATTTTACATGTCAGGAGAGACGAGGCATCATTCTTTGAGAGGACCGGGTCACCGCGTGTGATGGGGCTGGCTCAGGTCTTCCATGAACGTGGGGAAGAAGAAGGGTCCCAGCTGGTCAGATGGGCGCTCAGGAGTGCATGTGAGGAGCTGGAGGAATTGAAGATGAGCTGCAGAGACAGCATCCAAGGCCGTGATGGAGACTCGCTGGCTTTGCACCTGTTTGGTGAGAAGGCACCACACAGGGCTCACCTCCACCTCCTGGAGAAACAGCCATGCCCCAAACCTCCTCCCAGGAGGCTCCACCGCAGGGCCCCCCAAACTACCCTCCCTGCCTGACTGCTGTCCTTCCCTGTACCTGACCAGCTCTCCTTGGATGACCTTCCTCTGAGGTCTCAGTCACCCTGAGCAGAGGCCCATGGTGGGAAGATTGTAAGGAAGGAGAAGTTACTTTTCCTCTGTAGCCTCATTGTGCCCTCTATGCCTCCCTCCCACCTCTTTGCATAGTTCCCCCTGGCAGACTCTGTGGCCAGCTTCCTCCAGGGAAACTGGTTATTCAAATGACCTCCTGAGTGACTTTCCCACACCTCACCCTCTTCCTTCAGACATCCCCTCCTCTCTGTCACCTGCTCTCTCTACCTCTCCTCTCTCTGACTTCTCTGCTGAAGCCCCCTCCTTGCTCTTGCCCCGTCACTTCCAGAATCTCCCTGCCTCTGCCCTTGATGCCTTTCTCCAGGCGCTTCTCTCCAGAATTCAAGTCCACCCAGAGGTGCCACAGAAGAAAGGCCTGGCAATCTACTTCCCAAAAATCAACCACTGAAAACCCTGTGACGCACAGTTCTACGCTGACGCACATGAGTCTCCACGAGTCAGAGTTAACCCCATGGCAGCTGGTTTTAAGCACACCCCACACTGTGTCTCCCACTGAATGCAAAACCTAGGCAGAACGCATGGAGCAGCAAGTGGTCCCAGGGCTCTGCAAAATGATGGAAACAGGAAGACAGGGGAAGAAACCAGAACTTCTAGTACGTCTAGCGGTGACTTTCTGGGTTTTGTTTCCTTCTGCGTCCCCTGCCTGGACTCCAACACTGCAGCCCACATCCCAAAAAAACCCATACAAGGCAGAGACAGGAAGGGCTCCCAGAGAAGCCCTCTGTCTCTTTTCTGACTACAAGCAGGGGAAAAGAGAGTGCGGGAGGGGATGCTGTTTGTTTTCTTTCCCTCCCACCCAAACCAAACCCACTGCCATCGAGTCCATTCGAACTCAGAACAACCCTATGAGACAGGGTAGAACTGCCGCATATGGTTTCCAAGGCTGTAAATCTTTACACAAGCTGACTGCCACATCTTTCTCCGGCAGAGCGTCTCCTGGGTTCGAACTGCCGATCTTTTAGTCTCCTAGCAGCGCGGCGCTTAACCAGTGCCTCACCAGGGCCCCTCCCTCCAGCCCAGCCCCCAGCAAACCTCGGAGCAGAAGCGACAATCCCTCCGCAGCTGGGCAGCCTGTGCAGCAGCCAAGAACTCTGAGGTCAGGGGGAGGGAGTACTCTGTGACCAGAGAACTGTGCTCCCGGGAGCTGCGGGGAATACTTTTTGTCTCTATTTCCCCTCTTCCTGGCCCTGGATGCCGACCCAGTCACAGGAGAAGAAAGCCGCAGCTTCCTAAGAAAAGGACCTGGAAGGGGGCATCTGGAAGCCAGGAGGGGGTGCCAGGAAGATTGGGGAAAGGATCCTACAAACCCCAGGTTCACCCCTAGGTTATGCGTGCACAGTTCTGACCCTAAAGAGGACACTGTGGGGAAGATTACCGGTCAGGTCACAGACTGGCCACTGGGTGGCGGACACGTGCGGCAGAGCCGAAAAGCGCTGCAAAGACCTGGGAAGCTGAACTAGGAACTGCAGCCCCCAGAACAGGACCAGCACTAGAAGTCAGAACCTAACTAGCTTGACTGCCTGCTGTTAAAGGGATTTAATTCATAGTGAAAGACCTTTGGTGGAGGGGATGGATGTTTTTTGGGTTTTGTTGTTTTATTGTACTTTAGATGAAGGATACAGAACAAACTGGCTTCTCATTAAAGGATTGGTACACATATTGTTTTGTACATTGGTTACCAACCCCATGACATATCAACACTATCCCCTTCTTGACTTGGGTTCCCTATTACCAAATTTCCTACCTCCTCCTGCCTTCTAGTCCTTGTCCCCTGGCTGATGTGCCCCTTTAGTCTCATTTGGTTTTATAAGCCAGTCTAATCTTTGGCTGAAGGGTGAACCTCAGGACTGACTTCATTACTGAGCTAAAGGGGTGTCTGGGGAACATATTCTTGGGGTTTCTCCAGTCTCTGTCAGGCCAGTAACTCTTGTCTTTTTATGGGAGTTAGAATTTTGTTCTACATTTTTCTCCAGTTCTGTCCGGGTCCCTCTATTGCGATCCCTGTCAGAGAAGTCAATGGTGGTAGCTGGGCATCATCTAGTTGTGCTGGACTCAGTCTGGTGGAGGCCATGGTAGTTGTGGTCCATTAGTCCTCTGGACTAATCTTTCCCTTGTATCTTGTTTTCTTCATTCTCCCTTGCTCC
>NW_004443964.1:7622247-7623809 GCF_000243295.1 Trichechus manatus latirostris | reverse complement strand
AAAGGTAATTTAAAAAACTCCCAACAAAAAAAAGCCCTGGCCCAGATGGCTTCACTGGAGAATTCTACCAAACATTCAGAAAAGAGCTTACATCAGTACTATTCAAACTATTTCAGAACATAGAAAAGGAAGTGACACTTCTGAGTTAATTCTATGAAGCCAGCATAACCCTGATACCAAAACCAGGCAAAGATGCCACAAAAAAAAGAATATTACAAACCAATATCTCTCATGAATATAGATGCAAAAATTCTCAACAAAATCCTAGCCAATAGAATTCAGCATCATATCAAAAAAAATAATACACCATGACCAAGTAGAATTCATACCAGGTATGCAAGGATGGTTCAACACCAGAAAATCAATCAACGTAATCCACCACATAAATAAAAGGAAAGAAAAGAATCACATGATCATCTCAATTGGTGCAGAAAAGGCATTCAACAAAGTCCAACACCCATTCCTGATAAAAACTCTCAATAAAATAGGTGTAGAAGGGAAATTTCTCGACATAATAAAGGGCATCTATGCAAAACCAACAGCCAACACCATTCTTAATAGAGAGAGGCTGAAAACATTCCCCTTGAGAACAGGAACAAGACAAGGATGCCCTTTATCTCCACTCCTATTTAACATTGTGCCAGAAGTCCTAGCTAGAGCAATAAGGCAAGAAAAAGAAATAAAGGGTATCCAAATTGGTAATGAAGAATTTAAACTGTCTTTGTTTGCAGATGACATGATACTATACACAGAAAACCCTAAAGACTCCACCAGAAAACTACTGGAACTAATAGAAACATTCAGCAGAGTAGCACGATACAAGATAAACATACAAGAATCAGTTGGATTTCTATACACCAATAAAGAGAATGATGAAAAGGAAATCAGGAAAACAATACCATTTATAATAGCCCCTAAAAAAATAAAATACTTAGGAATAAATCTAACCAGGGATGTAAAAGACCTGTACAAAGAAAACTACATAACACTACTGCAACCCAAAGGGATCCACGTAAACGGAAAAACATACAATGCTCATGGATAGGTAGACTCAACATTGTGAAAGTGACAATTCTACCCAAAGCAATTTACAAATACAAGGCAGTCCCGATCCAAATACCAACAACATCCTTTAAAGAGATGAAAAAACTAATCATTAACTTTATATGGAAAGGGAAGAAACCCTGGATAAGTACAGCACTATTGAAGAAGAATAAAGTAGGAGGACATGCGCTACCTGAACTCAGAACCTACTATACAGCTACAGTAGTCAAAACAGCCTGGTACTGGTACAACAACAGATACATTGATCAATGGAACAGAATTGAGAACCCAGATGTAAATCCATCTACCTACTGTCACCTGATCTTCGACAAGGGCGCAAAGTCCATCAAATGGGGAAAAGACAGTCTTTTTTACAAATGGTGCTGGCAAAACTGGATGTCCATCTGCAAACAAATGAAACAGGACCCATACCTCACAGCATACACAAAAACTAATTCAAAATGGATCAAAGACCTAAATATAAAGCCAAAAACTATAAAGATCATAGAAGAAAAAAT
>NW_004443964.1:7618717-7621276 GCF_000243295.1 Trichechus manatus latirostris | reverse complement strand
AAGTGGTAGCTTTGGCGAAGGGTGAAGACAGTACACAATACTGGGGAAGCCAGCACAACTTGTACAAGGAAGGGTCATGGAAGCTCCATAGACACATTCAAACTCTCTGAGAGACCGAATTGCTGGGCGGAGGGCTGTGGGGACCATGGTCTCGGGGAACATATAGCTCAATTGGCATAACACAGTTTATAAAGAAAATGTTCCGCATTCTACATTGGTGAGTAGCGTCTGGGGTCTTAAAAGCCTGTGAGCAGCCATCTGAGATACTCCAGTGGTCTCACCCCTTCGGGAGCAAGGGAGAATGAAGAAAGCAAGATACAAGCAAAAGGTTAGTCCAAAGGACTCATGAACCACAACTACCATGGCCTCCACCAGACTGAGTCCAGTGCAACTAGATGGTGCCCGGCTACCGCCACTGACTGCTCTGACCGGGATCACAAGAGAGGGTCCTGGACAGAGCTGGAGAAAAATGTAGAACAAAATTCTAACTCACAAAAAAAGATGAGACTTACTGGCCTGACTAACTGGAGAAACCCCAAGAGTATGGCCCCCAGACACCCTTTTAGCTCAGTAATGAAGTCACTCCCGCAGTTCACTGTTCAGCTAAAGATTAGCCAGCCCCATAAAACAAAAAGAGACTAACAAGGCACAACAGTCCTGGGACAAGGACTAGAAGGCAGGAGGGGACAGGAAAGCTGGTGATAGGGAACCCAGTTGAGAAGGGACAATGTTGACATGTCATGGGGTTGTTAACCACTGTCATAAAACAATATGTGTACTAACTGTTTAATGAGAAACTGTTCTGTAAATCTTCATCTAAAGTACAATAAAAAAATAAAAATAAAAAAAAGAATCAGTGCATGTGGTAAAACTCATGGAGCTGTACGCTAAAACAAAGTAAATTTAAATGTATGTAAAATTTGAAAAAAATAATAAAAACAGCAACAAAACTTTTCAAACTGTGTGCTTTAAATATGTGCTGTTTATTTTATCCCTGTTGTGCCTCAGTAAAACTGTTAAGAAAGCAAGGAAGAAGGGAAGGAAGATAGGGAGAAAGGAAATTAGGGAGGAAGGAAGGAAGGGGAGGTGGGAGGAAGGAAGAAAGGAAAGAAGGGAGCAGGCCAATGCTCCCCTGTAGCCCTGTCCCCTCCCTTTATGGGTTGCTGGCTCCCGGCAGAGACCCACCAGGGCCCACTGGGACACCCCACCCCAGGAGAAGGCTCAGTCCTCAAAGGTAAAGTTTGCGAAGCTGGGCTTCCTTGGGGCAGTGGAAGCAGCCAGACAGAGGGCAGCGGCAGGAATGCCCTTCACGGCTCCCTCCCCAGAGCTGTCCCACCATGCCCGCCCCTGCTCCTGCCAGCAAAGTTCTTTGCTGCTCCCCCTCCAAGATCCCTACCCCTGCCAGTCCCTCTGAGGGTGACAGGTGGCAGGTGGAGACAGGGACAGGCTTTGTCTTAGGAAAGTTAATGGAGCAGGGGTGCATGGAGGGACTAAAGAGGGAGGCCCTGGGTCCCACAGACCAGATGTTGTTCAGACACACTTTCAGGGAGGATGATGGTAATTTAATTGCGGGCATGTCTGAGCTGCTAACGGGTGGCAATCTCTATGAATCCACCAGCAGGGGTTGGAACCGAGAACCAAGACAGAATGGGGCAATGGAAGATTGGGTGTGACAGTGATCCTGGGGTGGGGGGATGCTTCCCAAAGCAGAAGGGGTGAGAGAAGAGCATCAGGGACAGACTCCAGGATATGCCAGGTGTGAAGGGGTGAGAGCAAGGACAGGGATTCGTAAAGTAAAGAGAGGAGGGGTAGAAAGACCAGGTGACAGAGGAGGGAACTTCTGAAGGAAGGAGGCAGGGAAAGTCACTTGGAAGGTCATTTGAATAAGCAGTTTCAGTGGAGTGAGCTGGCCAATGGCTGTCAGGCAAAAGGAGGCTAACAATTTCCTGGCCATTGGCCTCTGCTCAGGGTGACTCAGACCTCAGAGGAAGATTGTCCGAAGATGGCTGGTCAGGGGCAGGGAAGGACAGCAGTCAGGCAGGCAGGGTGGTTTGGGAGGCCCTGCAGTGGGGTCTCCAGGGAGGAGGTTTGGGGCATGATCTTTTCTCCAGTAGGTGGAGGTGAGCCCTGCATGGTGCCTTCTCACCAAACAGGTGCAAAGCCAGCGCCTGGTTGATTGTTTGTTTGTTGACTCATCTAGAGCAGAAACCCAGGTAGCCAATGTATGGGGTTAAGAAGTACTCCAGGAGCCTGTTACACCCTTGTTATGCTGCCTGTCTCCTTCCAGTATCTGAGGTTCTTAGAAGAAAAGTCCTCAGTTCTCACTACAAGAACAGTCGCAGAGGCTCAACAGTTGCAGGGCCAGTTCATTCACCCCTCCCTGGACCCTTCTCTGTAGCTCTCCTCTCCCCATCCCCCTCCACCGCCTGCCCTGCTTTCCAGGCAGCCACCTCCTGTGGCTCCTCCACACACCTGCAAGTGGAACCCTGGCCAGGCCTGGACCCTTTCCTTCCCCTAGTCATGTGAACACATCATAACCCCATTCACACACTCTCCAAT
>NW_004443964.1:7539394-7617962 GCF_000243295.1 Trichechus manatus latirostris | reverse complement strand
CCTGACCCAAGCCATGGTGTTTTCAATCGCATCATATGCATGTGAAAGCTGGACAATGAATAAGGAAGACCAAGGTAGAACTGACGCCTTCAAATTGTGGTATTGGCAAAGAATATTGAATATACCATGGACTGCCAGAGGAACAAACAGATCTGTCTCGGAAGAAGTACAGCCAGAATGCTTCCTAGAAAGAAGGATGGCAAGACTATGTCTTACATACTTTGGACATGTTGTCAGGAGGGAGTAGTCCCTGGAGAAGGACATCATGCTTGGTAAAGCACAGAGTCAGCGAAAAAGAGGAAGACCCTCAATGAGATGGATTGACACAGTGGCTGCAACAGTGGGCTCAAGCGTAAGGATTGTGAGGACGGCGCAGGACCGGGCAGTGTTTAGTTCTGTGGTACATAAGGTCGCTATGAGTCAGACCTGACTCAGTGGCACCTAGCAACAGTAACATAAAGCGATAAAGAGAAATGAAGTTCTGACGCGTGTTATAACACGGCTGAACCTTGAAAACATTATGCTTTGTGAAATGTCAGCCACAAAAGGAAAAATATTATATGATCCCACTTATATAAATCTAGAACAGGCAACTATATAGAGACCCAAATTTATCAATGGCTACCAGGGGTGGGAGGAAGAAGGAAAGGAGGAGTCACTGTTTAGGGACGTTGAGTTTCTTTTAAGGGTGATGGAGAAACTTGGGAACAGATGATGGTGATGATTACACAGCACGATGAGTGTAATTAATGTCACTGAATTGTACACGTAAAAAATGTTGACATGTGTGATGGTTAAGATTGTGTGTCAACTTAGCTGGGCCATGATTCTCAGTGTTTATATGTGATCACTCCCATGATTCAATATGCTGTGAGTAGCCAGTCAGATGCAAGAGAGTTTCCTTGGGGTGTGGCCTGCATCTGAATATAAGCAGACGTTCTGGCTTTTTGCTCACACTGGATCCTGCAGCTGCCTCCTGTCATCTCACCTCTGGTTCTTGGGACTTGAGCTGTCAGCTTATCTGCCGAAGTTGGGATTCATCAACCTTCACAGCCTGTGAGCAGGAGCTCTGCTCTCTGACCTGTCAATCTTGGGCTTGCCAGCTTCTGCAGCTCCATAAATTGGGAGAGGCCTCTACCCTGATCCACGGACTTGGGACGTTCTAGCCTCTACAATCACGTGAGCAGTTTCCTTGATATAAATCTATATATATATATATTTATACACTTTACTGGTTTTGCTTCTCTTGAGAACCCAACCTAAGACATTTGGTACCGAGAGTGGTTCTAGACAAACAAAATTGTAAGGATGAGTTTTCTAAATTTGTTCTCAAGTCTGCTTAGTCTTAAAGATGTTGATGACTCTGCTTCCAGCAGTAAAGAGGCCACTGCTAGTCCATGGAGTGAGGTGGTGATACAAATATGCAAAATATCACCACCAGTAGATCAGGTATTAGTGAACAGCGAGGCTCAGGGTGAACATATGTGTGATATCTTTCTACAGCTTTGTCGGAACAAGAAGTACAAGGAAGCTGGTTGGTTTCTCCTACTTTCACTAGACAAGCTGGTGAAAGAAAGAGATGCACTCAGGGCTTCAGAGTCAAAGCTCAACTGCTGCATACATGACCTCAAGGCTTTCACTTGTGGTTTCAAAGAAAGCCTTATTTCTTGTAGTAACAGAGCTGAAACTGCCGAAAACCAAACCCAGAGTCTTAGTGTAAGAATGGCTGAATTACAACGCCAGCTCAATTGCTAACCTCAAGAGGTGTCTGAAGTTAAAGTAAGGGCATTGATTGGGAAGAAATGGGATCCTGAAACTTAGGATGGGGACAAATGGACAGATGATCAGGAAGCTGGGGACACTGAGCTCGTAAATTCCATTGAATCACTCCTGCCAGCCGAGCCAGTCCCATCTGAAGAGATTACTTCATGTTTGTCTGCTAAAGAACCCTGTCCAGAAAAACCATCAGCCCCTCCACTCCCATCTAATGAGATTAGCCTTAGCTCAGCTGCCTCTAAAGAGCCCTTGCCTGAGTCATTGCCTGGGGCATCACCTGAGGCAGATGCTTTACAAGACAATGCTGAATGTTCTCAAAACAATTCCACACTACTGATTCTGGCTTCTAGACCTATAACTAGGCTTAAGTCTCAGCAAGCCCCAAAAGGTGAAGTACAAAGTGTGACCCAGGAGGAGGTATGCTAGACTCCAAAAGAACTACTTGACTTTTCTAATATGTACAAACAGAAACCTGGGAAATATGTGTGGGAATGGCTATTAAGGGTGTGGGATAATGGTGCAAGGAACATAAAGATGGATCAGTCTGAGTTTATTGATATGGGTCCATTAAGCACAGATTGTTCCTTCAGTGTTTCAGCTAGAGAAGTTAGGAAAGGATCTAATAGTTTATTTGGTTGGGTTGCTGAAGCATGGATTACGAGGTTGCCTACACTAAATCAAGTTGAAGTACTAGACCTGCCTTGGTATACTGTAGAAGAAGGTATCAAAAGGCTTAGGGAAATTGACATGTTAGAGTGGATTTATTAAGATAGACCCACACACCCACACATGGAGTGCCCAGAGGACACACCTTTTACCACAACTGTGAGGAACAAATTTGTGAAGGGAGCTCCAGCATCCTTGAAGACTGCTGTGATTGCTGTTTTATGTACGTCAGATTTGACAGTGGGAACTGCCCTAACTGAATTAAGAGACCCTAACAACAATGGGGCTGATTGGACCCCTTGGTAGTAGGGGCCAAGTGGCTGCACTCAATCGACAAAGACAAGGTGGGCGTGGTTACAGTAACGGACAGATGAGTCAAAGCAGTCAGAATAGTCTGACTTGTATGGACTTATGGCATTGGGTACTTAATCATGGTGTCCCTAGGAGTGAAATAGATACGAAATATACTAAATAGTTACTTGATCTATACAAACGGATGAATTCTAGGTCAGGTGAACAGCAGTATAACTCGAATCACCAGAATAGAGAGTCATGGTCCCTCAATCAATTCCCAAATTTGAGCGAGTTTGAAGACCCACAACCCCTTAAATGAAGGGGAGGCCGGGTCCCCTTGAGAAAGGACTCCAATACACTGCCAAAAAATTTTACTGTTAATCTTTCTCCCAGCCCTCCTCAAAGGGACCTACAGTCTTTTACAAGAGTGACTGCTCATTGGGGAAAAGGAAATAATCAGACTTTTGGGGGATTACTGGATACTGGCTCTGAACTGACACTAATTACAGGAGACCCAAAACGTCGCTGTGGCCCACCAGTCAGAGTGGGTGTATGGAGGTCAGGTTATTAATGGAGACTTGGCTCATGTCCATCTCACAGTAGGTCCAGTGGGTCCCCAAACCCACCCTGTAGTGATTTCCCCTGTTCCAGAATGCATAATTGGAATAGATATACTCAGCAACTGCCAGAACCCTCACATTGGATCCCTGACAAATAAACTAAGGGTTATTATGGTAGGAAAAGCCAAGTGGAAGCCATTAGAACTGCCCCTACCTAGGAAAATAGTAAACCAAAAGCAATACCACATTCCTGGAGGGATTTCAGAGATTACTGCCACCATTAAGGTCTTGAAGGATGCAGGGGTGGTGATTCCCACACACCCTCATTCAACTCGCCTATTTGGCCTGTGCAAAAAACAGATGGATCTTGGAGAATGACAGTAAATTATCAAAAACTTAACCAGTTGGTGACTCCAATTGCAGCTGCTGTTCCAGATGTAGTTTTACTGCTTGAACAAATTAATACATCTCCTGGTACCTGGTATGCAGCTATTGATGTGGCAAATGCCTTTTTCTCCACACCTGTTTCAAAGGATCACCAGAAGCAGTTTGCCTTTAGCTGGCAAGGCCAGCAATACACCTTCACTTGCCTACCTCAGGGCTACGTCAACTCTCCAACCCTGTCATAATGTAGTCCACAGGGAACTTGATTACCTTTCCCTTCCACAAGACGTCACACTGGTCCATTACATTGATGACATTATGCTGATTGGACCAAGTAAGGAAGAAGTGTCACTGACTATGGATTTATTAGTAAAACATTTGCATGCTAGAGGGTGGGAAATTAATCCCCCCAAAATTCAGGCACCTTCCACTTCAGTGAAATTTCTAGGGATCCAGTGGTGTGGAGCATGCCGAGACATTCCTTCTAAAGTGAAGGATAAGTTATTGCATCTGGCTGCTTCTACAACTAAAAAAGAGGCACAATGCTTAGTGGGTCTCTTTGGATTTTGGAGGCAACATATTCCTCATTTGGGTGTGCTACTCCAGCCTATTTATCAAGTGACTAGAAAAGCTACTAGTTTTGAGTGGGGACCAGAACAAGAGAAGGCTCTGCAACAGGTTCAGGCTGCCATGCACTGGACCATATGATCCAGCTGATCCAATGGTACTTGAAGTGTCAGTGGCAGATAGAGATGCTGTTTGGAGTCTTTGGCACGCCCCTATTGGTGAATCACAGCACAGACTCTTAGGATTTTGGAGCAAAGCTCTGCCATCCTCTGCAGATAACTACTTTCCTTTTGAGAAACAACTTTTGGCTTGTTACTGGGCCTTAGTAGAGACTGAACACTTAACCATGGGACACCAAGTCATCATGCAGCCTGAGCTGCCCATCATGAACTGGGTGTTGTCTGACCCACAGAGTCATAAAGTTGGACGTCACAGCAGCACTCCATCATTAAATGGAAGTGGTATATACGAGATTGGGCCCAAGCAGGACCCAAAGGCACAAGTAAGTTGCATGAGGAAGGGGCCCAAATGCTCATGGTCTCCATTTCTGTCACATTACCTTCCATCTCCCTGTCTGCACCTATAGCCTCATGGGGAGTTCCTTATGATCAGTTGAATGAAGAAGAGAAAACTCATGCCTGGTTTACAGATGGTTCTGTGAGATACGCCAGCACCACTCGAAAGTGGACAGCAGCAGCACTACAGCCCCTTTCTGGGACCTCCCTGAAGGACAGTGATGAAGGGCAATCCTCTCAATGGGCAGAACTTCGAGCAGTGCACCTGGTTGTTCACTTTGCTTGAAAGGAGAAATGGCCAGATATGCGATTATATACTGATTCTTGGGCTGTGGCCAGTGGTTTGGCTGGATGGTCAAGGACTTGGAAGGAACATGATTGGAAAATTGGAGACAAGGATTTATGGGGAAGAGGTATGTGGATAAACCTCTCTGAACAGGCCAAAGAAGTGAAGATATTTGTGTCTCATGTGAATGCTCACCAAACGGTGACCTTAGCGGGGGAAGATTTTAACAATGAAGTGGATAGGATGACACGTTCTGTGGAAACCAGTCATCCTCTTTCCCCAGCTACTCCCATCATTGCTCAATGGGCTCATGAACAAAGTGGCCATGGTGGCAGGGGTGGAGGTTATGCATGGGCCCAGCAGCATGGACTTCCACTCACCAAGGCTGACTTGGTTACGGCCAATGCTGAGTGCCCAATCTGCTAGCAGCAGAGACCAACACTGAGTCCCCAATATGGCACCATCCCTTGAGATGATCAGCCAGCAACCTGGTGGCAAGTTGATTACATTGGACCACTTCCATCATGGAAAGGGCAGTGTTTTGTCCTTACTTGAATAGACACTTACTCTGGATATGGATTTGCCTTCCCTGCAAGCAATGCTTATGCCAAAACTACCATCTGTGGGCTTACGGAATGCCTTATCCACCATCATGGTATCCCGCACAGCATTGCCCCAGATCAAGGGACTCACTTCACAGTAAATGAAGTGTGGCAGTGGGCCCATGCTCATGGAATTCACTGGTCTTACCATGTTCTCCATCATCCTGAAGCAGCTGGCTTGATAGAATGATGGAATGGCCTTCTAAAGACACAATTATGGTGCCAGCTAGGTGGCAATACCTTGCAGGGTTGGGGCACTGCTCTCCAGGAGGCTGTATATGCCCTAAACTGGCATCCAATATATGGTGCTGTTTCTCCTATAGCCAGGATTCCTGGGTCCAGGAATCAAGAGGTAGAAATGGGAGTGGCACCACTCACTATTACCCCTAGTGACCCACTTGCAAGATTTTTGCTTCCTATCCCCATGACGTTATGCTCTGCAGGTCTAGAGGTCTTAGTTCCAAAGGGAGGAATGATCCCACCTGGAGACACATCACTGATTCCATTGAACTGGAAGCTAAGAATGCCACCTGGCCACTTTGGGCTCCTTATGCCTCTGGATCAACAGGCAAAGAAGGAAGTTACCATACTGGCTGGTGTGATTGATCCTGATTACCAAGAGGAAATCAGATTGATATTACATAATGGAGGTAAAGAAGAGTATGTCTGGAATGCAGGAGACTCCTTAGGGTGTCTCTTAGTACTACCGTGCCCTGTGATCAAAGTGAATGGAAAACTACGGCAACCTAATTCTGACATGACTACTAATGACCGAGACCCTTCAGGAATGAAGGTTTGGGTCACCCCACCAAGCAAAGAACCATGACCAGCTGAGGTGCTTGCTAAGGGCAAAGGGAATATGGAATGGGTGGTGGAAGAAGGTAGTTCTAAATACTAGTTACTGCCACGTGACCAGTTGCAGAATGGGGACTGTAATTGTTATGAGTATTTCTGTTTTGTATGTGTGCATCAAATATTTTTGTTTCCTTCACTTATAAAATATAAGATGTAAATGGGGCTAGTGCATTTTCGATTGTACGCATGTTAGTTGTATCATGTTTGGCACAAGTACGACTTTCTAATTGTCTTTATTCAGTGATAATGTATGGTTTAAGGAGATGTGTACATGTGCCAAGTAGACAAGGGGTGGACTATGAACGATGGTTAAGATTGTGTGTCAACTTGGCTGAGCCATGATTCTCAGGGTTTATATGTGATCACTCCCATGACTGAATATGCTGTGAATAGCCAATCAGATGAAAGGGAGTTTCCTTGGGGGTGTGACCTGCATCTGAATATAAGCAGACGTTCTGGCTTTTTGCTAACTCTGGATCCTGCAGCTTCCTCCTGTCATCTCACCTCCGGTTCTTGGGACTTGAGCTGTCAGCTTATCTGCCGAAGTTGGGATTCATTGACCTTCACAGCCTGTGAGCAGGAGCCTGCTCTCTGACCTGCCAATCTTGGGTTCACCAGCCCCTGCAGCTACATGAAACAGGAGAAACCTTGCGGTCTTGCCTCCCTATCTTGGAATTTGTCAACCTTCACAGCCTGTGAGCAAGAGCCCTGCTCTCTGACCTGCTGATCTTGGGCTTGCCAGCTTCTGCGGCTCCGTGAATTGGGAGAGGCCTCTACCCCAATCCATGGACTTGGGACATTCTAGCCTCTACAATTGCGTGAGCTGTTTCCTTGATATGAATCTCTCTCTATATATATATTTATACGCTTAGCTGGTTTTGCTTCTCTAGAGAACCCAGCCTAAGACAACATGGCAAATGTTTTGTTTTACATATATATATAAAATATGTGTGTGTGAGTTTGTTATCAGATAGATACTAAGTTAGGTGTTGGGGACAGAAAATAAAATAATGGTATTTGTTTTCTAAGATAATGATTCTCTACTATAACGGATGGGTGGATGGATGGATACATAAATATAGATAGATGATTGACAGATGATTTATTGATAGATACACAGATAGATAATAGATTGATAGATGCGTAGAGAGATAAATAGATGATGAATGGATGATAAATAGATAGATGGTAGATGATAGATTGATAGATAGATAAAAAAGAGGTAGATACTTGAATCCTGAGGAGTTTTTAAGGAGCACAGATGCTTGGGCCCTAGCTCAGACCTACTTGGTCATGGCAAGACTCAGGCATCTGAATAGTTTAAGAGCCTCTACAACCGTTCTTAACTTGTAACTAGAACTGAGAACTTTTCTTCTAAGAACCTCAGATACAAGAAGGAAGATAAGCAGCAAACCAAGGGTGTAACAGGCTCTCTGGAGTGTTGCTTAACCCCATATATCGGCCTGCCTGAGTTTCTGCTCTGGACGAGTCAAAGACACGACCGTCTCCCAGTATAGCAATTGCAATAACCGAGACATGCACAAAGTAGTCTGCAGGCTCTGGGGAGGGGCTGAGTTGGCCAGAAGCTCTGGTCAGTCCCCAGAGAGTTGCCAGGAGCCCTGAGCCAGACCGGGACTGGTATTTTGGATTCTGTTTTCCAGACTGCTCCTCCATCAGTGGTCCTATAGCAGTGTTTGCCACAGAGCGGGGACTGGTGACCAAGCAGGGTTGCTATGACCCAGGGTGGGAGACCTACAGCAAGTGGTGGTACTGCGGGGAACACTGGGGCTCCTGCCAACTCCTCGTTAACACCACAGAGTCAGATCAGGAGGTGGAGAGGGGCCAAATGTCCATCAGGGACAACCACGGACACCATCAGTTCACCATAACCATGAAGGAGCTCAGGGGTGACGACACCAACACTGATGTGAGATTGAGAAAAATGGAACTGACCTTGGATTCCAAGTTAAAGTGGCCATTGTCTCAGGAAGGAACTAGTCCTTCCTGCATGCTGAGGCCCTGGTGCTGACAGGGAATATAGAAATCAGAACCTTCCCTCTCTCTTCCCTAAGGGATGGAGCGGAGTCTTGAAACCTGCCTGAGACTGCACATCTGTGTGTGTGTCTGGGTGTGTGTGCATGCATGTGCATGGGTGTGCATATGTGCGGATATGGGCAGGTGTGGCCAGGTGTGGGCAGGTGTATGCACCTGTGTACATGTATCTGTGCATGTGTGTGTGTGCGTGTGAGAGAGAGAGAGGCAAAGGAGGGGGCAAAAGTCTGGAAAGACTAAGAGAAAGAAAGCCTTGAATTCCACATGTTTTCATCCATGATTCTCAGAGGGGCATTGCAGGGCAATCTCAGCTCAGCTTGGGGGAAGACTTAGAAAAGAAAGTCCTCCATTCCAGACCACTGGAAAATCACCTCTACCCTCAGAGGACCCCCAGCTGACCAGGGGGCCTCATCAGGTGTACAGGGAGGTGGGCAGGGGAGAAGGTGATAGAAACTCATGATCCTGATTGTCCAACTACTGGACGAACAGAGAGCAACCAAGAGTCTGTTGGTAACACTTCTCCCTGCCCCCACCTCCCTCTTGCTCTCCCTGTTCTGGCAACATGAACGTGAAGGAGGGAATGAGGGACTCTGAGCCCATTAGTGGGAGAAGGAAGGCACAGTTCCACCACAGCCCAGAGGCCTCCCACGCCCCCTCCTCTGGCTGCCTCAGAGCCCCTGCTAGGACTCTGGGCTCAGCCTCCTTGCCCCAGAAGCACCAGGGCCTCCCTCCAGAAGAAGCCAGAGAGAGACTCTGGTGGCAACCCCCACCCCACAGCTCTCAGTCCTGACTCCCTCAGTCCTGCCTCTGCTGTGGGCACCAGGAACACTACCCTCCCCAACATACACACCCACACAAGCGCAGGCTCTGTTATATATCCTTTATTTACAGACCCCTTTTATAAAGCAGAGAAAAGTCATTTTAAATTTAATATATGCAAATAAGATGTGCATGCATATGTGTGGTGGGGAGGTTTCTTGGTTTTAGAATGTTCTAGAAATTGAAAAAGAGAACAAAGGAGGAATGAATGTGTACAAGAGTGGAGGAGGGGTTGGCGCCGGTTGAATTGGGAGGTGGGAGCCTCCAAACAAGACACGCCTTCTCTGGGGCAGGAATGGTGAAACAAGGACACTGCTGGGAGGCAGGAAAGGACTCAAGGGGGAAGCAGAGGCTGATGAGACCTGGCCTAACTGCAGGACAGAGTTTGCCCATTTTATATTGGAATTCACTTCCTTCCTCTATATTGCACTTCGCCTCACTTTCTTTGTCGTTTTTCTCCTCACTCTGCAATTGTCCGTTCTATCTTTCTTTTCATCTCTTTTTCATTCCTCATTCTCTAGTAATCACAGTTTTCCAAACAGTTTGTAAAACCAGATGGGTGTGGTGGGTAGAGTATGCTGGGAAAGAAAGCAAGGAGCTGAGCCAGGAGCAGCTGTGAAAAAGGAGAAGCTCTAGAACATCTGAGCCCATGAGGAATCCCCAGCTGCAACTTACCCTGGATGAGAGGTGAACCTGTGGAGTTGGAGAGGTCAGCCCGCTCCACACAAGAGAGATGGGAAAGAGATTTCCAGCTTTAGTTTAACTGCACCCAGGCTAGGGCATTTAGATAAAAATTACCAGATTTAAGTAAGAGGGCACCACAAGCAGTGATCTGCCAGTAAACCAGCTCTTGGGGATGGGGGGAGGGAGCTCTGATTTGTATGTAGCCTTTGCTGATTCCCGTAGTGTAAATACTCTTTACCACAAATGATTTCAAGCTAACAACATGTGGTCACTGAATGCAGAGTTGGGAAGACATACTCATAATTGGCTTTTCTGGGCTGGTATAAGCAGCTTCAGTCACCACTGTATTGGGTGCCCATTTTATTAATTATGGTGATTCACAGTGTCCACTGAACTCTACAGTTTGTCCATCATCATCATCATCTAAGACTTTTTGAGTACCTCCCAGGTGTAAGGAGATGCACCTCTCTTAAATGTCTTTCTGAGTCTAGCATCATAGATTAATTACAGGGGCCTTAAGAGTCCTTAGAGATCACCCAGTCCACTTTCTCCTTTTATTAACGAGAAAACTACCTTTTGATTAATGTCACCAGCTAGTCTTCCTCCTTCAAATCTCTTCCTTTCCCATCAACCACCTGGGAAGAGTCTGGTCATCATATTGAGCATCATGAGGGAGCAAAACCACAAAAATTATTCTGCTAACATGAAGAACATCCTCTATTTTTATCCTAAACTTATTTCCCACAGAAAAATGTGCACTCATGAATTTTTTAAAATACATTCTGAAGGTCCAAACTTTGCAGGACGATTTTATTTTCTTGTTTGCCCCATACTTTGTTCCAGGAAGGATTTAAAGTGGATGTTTAGGATAGCATTTTAGACCTTTCATTATTTCCTTCCTTTTTTTTTTTAATTGTGCTTTAGATGAAAGTTTACAGCTCAAGTTAATTTCTCATACAAAAATTTATACACATGTTGTTATGTGACATTAGTTGCAACCCTACAATGTGACAGCACACTCCCCGCTGTCCACCCCAGGTTCCCAGTGTCCATTCAACCAGTTCCTGTCCCTTCCTGGCCTCTCATCCTGCCTCTGGACAGGAGCCACCCATTTGGTCTCCTGTATCTGACTGAACTAAGAAGCACACTCTTCACAAGTATTATTTTGTTTTATAGTGCAGTGTAATCTTTATCTGAAGATTGGGCTTCGGGAATGGTTTTAGTTATGAGTCAACATAGCGTCCAAGGGCCATGTCTTCAAAGGTTCCTCCAGTCTCAGTCAGACCATTAATTCTGGTCTTTTTACGTGAATTTGAGTTCTGCTCCACATTTTTCTCCTGCTCTATCTGGGACTCTCTGTTGTATTCCCTGTCAGGGTGGTCATTATTTCCTTCTAACAAACCTTTCCAACCCCTTTAAACTAAGTTCTGGCAAAATAGAACTATTGGCTAATTCCTGAACCTTACGATTTTTAGTATCTCTACACTTCTATATATTCCCATTTTCTGTTCTGCCAACTCGTTCATCCTTCGAGACTGACTTCCATGGAGCCTCGGTGAAGATTTCCATCTTTCCAGGAGCAGAATTAGAGACCCCTGTTGTGCTCTCTCAAGATGTGTATGCATCTCTACCACAGCAAGTTCCACACTGCATCGTCGTTACTTGTCTGCCTCAGTCAACCATGAGCCCAAGTGCAAATGTCACCTGCAAACGTTACTCTTAATTACAGCTCCCAGAACAGTCCTGGCACATACTTGGTGCTCAGTCAATGTTTGTAGGACTTGCAGATCGCTGTTTGAATGTGTAAAAGTATATATAGATGGATGAATGGATGTAGCCTTCCCATTTCTGCTGACACTCCACCTCTGGTTTAAACCTAGGACTGACCCTTCTACCTACTATCCTTCACCCCTGAAATACCAGATTCCTGAAGCCCCAACCCCACTCACCTGGGAGGCAGAGAAGGAGCAGTGCTAGGGGCAGCCACATGGTCTGTCTCCCTGGTGCTGTCCCCAGCAAATTCAGGTCTCAGTTGGAATCCAGGTATTTGTAACAGAAACTAGAGTCATCTACCTTCTATTTGTTTGAAGTTCTTTTGTGTTTTTCTCTCATCTGCTTCCTTTTTCACTTCTCAGCAACTTCCTAATTTTAAGAAAAAAAAAGAAGAGAAGTAAAAGACACTTCAGAGAATGAACTAAAAGCAGTGAGGGAAATCTGCTGATTTTTTTCCCTCATTTAAAGACAATACAATGTTTAGGTCACACTCTGATCTTCCATGAAAGTCCGTCACAATATATGAAACATCCAACAGAGGAGGCTGCTTGTCCCCTGCCTCATGCACTCTTCTTCCTGCCTGGCACCTCTTCCTTGATCTACTCAGTTGCCCCTTCTCTCTGGCTGCCTACATTAGATCATAACATTTATTTGCAGAACTGGAGTGAGGACTCCTCATGTTTCTCTCTCAACCATTTTCTCTGTACAGATGACCCCATACCTTCCTCTGACTTAATGTCCTTCCTTAGGCTCCAGACCTAACACTCCTGTGGGGAAGCTCTACCTGATTGTACACCATTAACTGAGTTAAGTAAAGAGTCATCATTAAGAGCATAGATTCTGGAGTCACACAAATTCAAATATCATTCCCATCATTTACTAGCCGTGTGCCCTTGGGCATGTTGCTAAATCACTCTCATCCTCAGTTTCCTCATCTGTCAAATGAAATAACAGTAATAATTCTTTTGTCATAGAGTTGCCATAGGAAATAAATAAGTCAATGCAAGTAAAGTGCTTGGCACAGTGCCTGGAACATAGTAGCTGCTCAGTAAATATCTTTAGAATAATCCTGGGCCATTGAAGTAGCTTTCCATCTCAGCCAGCTATACTTTCCCTCCAATCCAATTTACACATCAAAAACACATTCTTCTCTAAGATGCAGGTGTCAGAAAATAATAATTCCAGTGATAGCCCCCAACAGGTGCTTCTACTTCTTCTCTTTCCCAAGATGGATGTCCATACTAACCTTCACTGTTTTTCAGAACTCTCTGCTGATCATCTGGCATTTCTAACCTTTGCTATAAAAGCATAACTTCTTATCTCCTCTCTTTTACCATATCTGATAAAATATGGCATACAGGATTGAGTCCTGGATGGGACAGCAAAACACATGGGTCCTAGTCCTATGTATATTACTCGCCACTCACCTGGGGGACCCAGAATGAGCAGAAGTGATGATACGAGCAGCTCATGCCTCACTGTGCCATTTCTTCAGTATAGACAACAGCTGGAGGGTTCAGTTCTACGCAACAAAAGGATCGAACAAATCTCCAGCTCCTTCAGTTCTACTTTTATGTTGTCTCCTTTTGCTTTTTTTCCTAATCCAATCTCTGGAGTTGTTTATAAAATAAATAAAATGCAAGTGAACAAAGGTAAGAACGGATGGTTGAAAATGAATATGCCCAATGTTGTCGAATTTCATTATAATGATCCAAGAAAGTCCAAATTCCAGGCAATATGGCAGACTGAGCTAACACAGAAAGACTCCCCTCTAGCTCCAAACATAGAAGTTCTACATAAAATGCAACATGTCTTAATGCATAATTGAAAACAAAATCAAGAAAGGGAAATACCCAGATGCCAGACAAGTAAAGGGAACTGAAAGCCAGAACCGTGAACAGGATCTGATGCCAAACGACTAATGGGGACTATTAAAAATGGATATGGGTTTTAGGGGCTGGAGGAGGGGATCTGGGGTTTAAACAGCCACTTGGGTACAGGAGCCAATGCCTCAGGTCCATACCAGGTGGGGAGCTGTAGGAGAACTGTCTGTATAGAGCTGGGTCCATGGAGGGTAATCACATCCATGAAGCCAGGGACAGAAAACTCTATCACCTGGCTCAGGGAGGCATCAAGGCATCTTGGCCACCTAGAGCCATAAGGAATTGAAAAGTCTGTCATGAGAATTGGCACTTTCAGCTGCACTGCATAGAGATGTGAGACTCAAACTCATAGCTTCCATGGTATGGAGGTCTCAGGTAAAGCAATCAATATAAAAGCAGGTTGACAAATGATGAGGCTTGTAGGATCTTGGAAGAGTTGAACACAAAACCGCAACCACACTTACAGCCCACCGCTTGTTTTTGTAAGGCCCGTGAGCCAAGGGTCGTCAAAAACAAGGGAAACCCTCAATAAGATGGATTGACAGAACAGCCACAGCAATGGACTCAAACTAGGGCTTCAAACCTGTTCAGTCTGGTTCAAACCTCTGCTGAGAACTTGCATTTCTAACAAGTTCCCAGGCAATACTAATACTGCTGATTAGGGACCAGTTCTGAGAACCACTAGTTGAGCCATGGTTCTCAAAATGTGTTATCCATAAGAATCACCTGGGGATCTTGTTAAAATGTAGATTCTGATTCAGTATATCTGGGATGGAAATGCAAACCAAAACGAACTGATTTGAATCCCTGGCTTAAATATATCAATGATCATGAAGATGGCTCAGGACTTGGCAGCATTTCTTTCTGTTCTACATTAGGTCGCCAGGAGCCAGAGAAAACCCCACGGCAGCTAACAACAGCGACACGAGCTAAGGATGAGTTTTACATTTATAAATGGTTGAAAAAAATCAAAAGAAAAATAATATTTCATGGCACATGAAAACTATATGAAAGTAAAATTTTCAGTACATAAATAAGTTTCATTGGAACACAGCCACAATCATTCCCTTAAATATTGTCTGTGCCCGCTTTTGTGCTGCAACCACGGAGTTGAGAAATTATGACAGAGATCATATGACTCACAAAGTCAAAAATGTTTACTATCTGACCCTTTGTAGAAAAAGTGTGCCAGCCCCTGGATGAGATACCCAAGAGAATAAGTGAAGAGGCCAAGAGCTGAGTTGCCAGGCTCTGCAGCCTTTACAGATTAAGGGGAGGAGGGACAGTTAAGTATGGAGTGCCTAGTGAAGCAGGAGGAGCACAGGTGGGCCAATGGTTAAGCACTCATTACTTCCTCAATACCCACTGTGACCACCTAAGTAACACTGACTTTAATTATAGTGGCCAGTATGAAGCTATCCACCACCCATCCGTAAGCTTGCACTTTGCTATGATGCTGAAAGCTATGCCTCCAGTATTTCAAATACCAGCAGGGTCACCCGTGGTGGACAGGTCTACTTCTGAATATTAACCTATGAAAACCCTATGGATCACAGAATATTTTCTGATATCGTGCTGAGAAGTGAGCCAGACATACCAACAGTCATGAAGATGGCAACGTTTCCTTCTATTATACATAAGGTCACCATGTGTTGGAGTCAGCTTGATGGCAGCTAACAACAATAACATATAGAGCCATTGTCTTAGTCATCTAGTGCTGCTATAACAGAAATAGCACAAGTGGGTGGCTTTAACAAACAGACTTATATTCTCTCACAGTCTAGTAGGCTAAAAGTCCTAATTCAGGGAGCCAGCTCCAGGGAAAGGCTTTCTTTCTCTGTCAGCTTTGGAGGAAGGTCCTTGTCATCAATCTTCCCCTTGTGTAGGAGCTTCTCAGTGCAGGGACTCCGGATCCAAGGGATACGTTCTGCTCCCGGCACTATTTTCTTGGTGGTATGAGGTCTGCCTATCTCTCTGCTGGCTTCTCTCTTTTATATCTCAAAAGAGATTGACTCAAGATAACAACCTAATCTCGTAGATTGAGTTCTGTCTCATTAACATAACTGCCTCTAATCTTGCCTCATTAACATCATAGAGGTTAGGATTTACAACACTAGGATAATCACAGCAGATGACAAAATGGTAGACAATCACACAATACTGGGAATCATGTCCTAGCCAAGTTGACACACATTTTGGGGGGACACAATTCAATCCATAACAGCTATAGAGAAGGTCTATCAAGTGAGAAAGATGCTAAAATTAGACCTTCAAACCAGTGAAATATCTGTTTCAAAGACACTTTTCTACTTTCTCTCACTGCCAATCGAAGGCCACAGAGCAACTGGGGCCACACCAGTTTCCAGGAGAACCACTTTGCAAACCACTCACCAGATAATGCCCTCCATTAGAAAAGCACTTCTCTGTCTGTTATCTAATTTTCTTCTCCCAATAACCCAGTGAATCATCTGGTCAGCACAGACAGGCTCCAGGTTAGAATGGCTTCTCAAAAATCATCACTTTCAAGCTTTTTATCTTTCCTAGAAATTTGTTTTGTAACTGCTTTCCATTTGATATCTATTTTCAGGTCATTTTCAATAAATTCTCCAGTGAATAGCTCTTCTAGTTCTTCACTTTGGCCAAGAATGCTTTCTCTTGGTGCACAACTCCCTTCAAGGCCAATGGAGTGAAGTTTGTCAAAAGCAGATCAATTTTAATGTATATTTTTATATCCCACTTGTTTGTCAAGGAATTATCAGGAGGCTGAGCTTTTCAATTTTTGTAGCAAGGAGGTAACGTAGAAATACCTATGGGGGTATAGTGTGCCTCATTCAGCAACAACAACTCAACTGACTTTTACAGAATATCTAGAGTGGGGAAATACAAAGCAAATGAGGCAGTCCTTAGCTGACTTAGGCTGGGTTCTCTAGAGAAGCAAAACCAGTAAAGCATATAAAGATAACTAGAGAGATTTATATCAAGGAAATGACTCACGTGATTTTAGAGGCTGGAACATCTCAAGTCCGTGGATCAGGATAGAGGCTTCTCCTGATTCACGTAGCTGCAGGGACTGGCGAACCCAAGATCAGCAGAGGGGAGAGCAGGGCTCTTGCTCACAGGCTGTGAAGACTGACAAATCCCAAGATAAGCTGCTAGCTCAAGTCCCAAGAACCAGAGGTCAGACCAACAGGAGGCAGCTTTAGGATCCAGTACAGGCAAAAGCCAGAACATCTACTTATATTCGGATGCAGGCCACATGCCCAAGGAAATTCCCTTTCAACTAATTGGCTACTCACAACAGATCCCATCATGAGGGTGATCACATATAAACACGGAGAACCATGGCCCAGCCAAGTTAACACACAATCTTAACCATCACACCAGCCCCAGCAGAACTTGCAATCCCACCAGAAACCAGTTGCCGTGGAGTGAATTCCTACTGTCCGCGACACCAATGGCAGCTCTCCTTACCAACTGGGAAAGCCAGCTTTGGATGGTTCACTCCTTGGTAAGACGTCTGAGTCTGGCAGTGCAGGGGTGGTGATAATTGGCACCATTGTTATTTCTAAGTAAATAAAGCTGACGAAGTAAGTGTCTTCTCTCCTGACCTCCTCACACAACCTACGTGTCTCCTTCCAGTTCTACATGGAAGAGGAGCAAGCTGGCTTAGTGCCTCCACTGCAGCTCTTGAGAAGCACAGGGTCACCCACTAGCAAAGGAAGGCAAGAGCCATGAGGGACAGCACCATATGCAGCATGGGGCCACCTGAGATGGAATTTACGGGAAATTGTTCTCTGGGAACTATTCAAAGTGCCTCAGGTAGTCATTCTAATCTAATCCTCTCAACATTATGAATTGGGTGCCATTATTAACCTATTTAACAGAGGCAGGAACAAGTTCAGAGAAGTCCTTGTCTCAGGGTCCCACAGCTGAGGGGCAGAGCTGTGGTTTGAACATGGCCCTGTCAGGATCTAACCCTCACAGTACACTGCCCTCTCTGCAGCTCCTCTCCCACCTTCTTATGCCACGAGAGGTGAGTAACACCCAGGATGGTCACCATAAGACGTGTGTTCACCATACACTTCAGGGACCCAAGTTAGCCAAGAAAATGGGTAATGAGGCTAGCAATAGCACACATACACAGCAGACCCGTACAAAACACACACAAACAAGATACACACAACATACACAGACAGAAAACACATACAAACACCACACACACATACAACAGACACATAAAACACACACACACAAGACACAGAGACAGAAAACACATACAGACACAACACACATACAACAGACATACACAAAACACACAGATACAAACATAACACACAGAGAGACAGAAAACACAAACACCACACACACATACAGCAGATACACAAAGCACATACAAACACAGATACACACATAACACCCACAGACAGAAAACACATACAAACACAACACACACATATACAACAGACACACACAAGCGCAAATACACACACAACACATGCATGGACATAAAACACAAACAGCACAAAAAGATACAACAGACTCCTAAAACACACACAAACACAGGTCCACACACAACATATACACAGCACACTCTCAGAGAGAAACACAAGCATAGACACCCATGCAAACACTTACAACACACATACACACACGCAGCAGGAGAGGCTTCTTACCTGGGTCCACCGTGATCTCCTTCAGTCCCCCAGATCCTTCAGGTTCCTTTCTATGGCGCACCAGTAGGTACCGGCATCATCTTCCTGCAGATTCTCCATGGTGACAGTGAAGGCGCGACAACTGTGATCGTCTTTAATGGAGACCTGGTCTCTCTTCTCTTCTTCTTCAGCTCCTCTGGTCTTAATGACGTAGGAACAGGAGTTCCAAGCAGCTCCCCAGCACCAGTATTTCACATAAATGACTCCCAGCCCAGCCCATAGCAGCACTTCACTGACAGCAACTGTCTCCTCAGGCACTCTCCTGGCCAGGGCCTCTCGCTGAGAAATTGTAAAACAAATGCCCGTGTGTCTTCTCAGCCCTCATACAACCTGGAAGTGCCACACTGTGGTGCCAACACATACAACGTGCTCAAGCTCACAACAATCCAGTGAGAGAGGAGGCGTTCAAGCTGACATCTGCGTGACTTTGTGCTTTGATCACCAAAATATGTCGCAGAGCAAAGAATAGGAGGCACCTGTGACAATTGATGCTTTCAGGGAAATGTAGTTATATACGTTGACTCCGACTCATGGCGAGCCCATGTGTGTCAGAGGAGAACTGTGCTCCATAGGGTTTTCAATGGCTGATTTTTCAGAAGTAGATCTCCAGGCCTTTCTTCCAAGGCACCCCTAGGTGGACTCGAACCATCAACCTCTTGGTTAGCAGCAAATGCATTAACCATTTGCACCACCCAGGGACTCCTAAATGTGCTTCTTCTCGTTGTTGTTCTTGTCGTGTACTTTCGAGTCGATTCTATTTGTAGCGACCCTTTATGGCAGAGTAGAACTGTCCCGTAAGGTTTCCTAGGCTATAAATATTTACAGGAGTAGATAGCCAGGTCTTTTCTACCACAGAGTGGCTGGTGGAGTTGAACCACAGACCCTTCGGTTAGCAGCCAAGCCTTTAACATTTTTGCCACCAGGGCTCCTTAATGTGCTTAGTAAATGCTTATAAATAGTTATGATAATAATCTGCATTTATTGAGGGATTTCCACTACATTTATTATCTTATTTCATTCTGACAATAACCATATGAAGAAGGTACAATTACTATCCCCATTTTGCAGATGAGGAAAGTGAGGCTTAGCGAGGAGGAGGCTTATCAGAGATCAAAAAGCCAGCCTGGTGTGTGGGTCGGCTTCAGCCAGAATCCTACAATCAGGAGATAAAGTAATGGCCATCCTCTTTCTTGATTCAACTGCATTTTTGAGAACTGAAACAGCAGCGCTGATGGTGGCAGGGGAGACAGTGCTCAGTGAGCCAGCCCACCGAAGCTGCCCCCTGTGCCTGGTGCAGGGCTGGTGCATTGGAAGGAGGCCAGCGTGGAGTCACTTGCCCTGAGGATTCCAGGGGAGAGCTCAGGGAAAGGGAAGGCGCGCCACCTAGTGGACTCTACTCTGAGGAAGCGATGAAGGAGGAGGAGGAGATGCCAGACGGGCTCCCGCTGCCTCTGCCTGAAACCACTGGAGTTTGATGGAGGCTGAAATCTGATATCTGATGACATTCCTAGGTGGTGCAACTGGTTAGCATGCTTGGATGCTAACCAAAAGGTTGGAAGTTCGAGCCCACCCTACAGGAGCCTGTTAAGAAAGGCCTGACAATCTCATTGAAAGATCAGCCACTGAAAACCCTATGGAGCAGTTCTACTCTGACACACATGGGGTTGCCAAGAGATGGAATTGACTCAATGACAACTAGTTTTCTTTTCTGGTGGGTAACATAACCTATCTTTTCTTTCTTTCTTTTTCTTTTTATATAAACAGTTTTATTAATAGTTGTCATGATGTAAAAAAAGGTTTCCCTTAAGCACTTCACATCAATGGATATGTATTTTTTTAATTTCATTGTTGTTTTGAGGATATACACAGCAAAGCACCACTTCAACAGTTTCTGCATGTACAATTCAGTGACACTGATCACATTCTTTGAGTAATGCCATGCCCAGGACCTGTCACCTGCTGCTGCCTCCAGACCTGTCACCTCCTTCTCTCATCATACAAGGAGTAGATACAACCTATAAACATGTATAAATATAATTTCCCAGAGACGGGAAATTGACGTTTGTGTCCCCTCCAAACAATTGGAACACTGAGTTGAGAAGAGTTGAAGGTTGGCCCGAGCTTACTGGGCAAAAGTGCTGTTTCTAATTAGTAATCATGGAGGAAAGAGAGAGTGGTACCATGTGCATTATGATTTCGCCTTTCCTGATCTCGGTTGTTCCAGAGCTCATGTCGATGTTCCCTAGCCATGTCAAGGTCCAGAATATCACTGTCTCCACGAGAATCTGCCCCCTGAGAATCGGAAGCAATTTCCATCTTACTGGTCAACTAAGCCAAGAGTTTCCAGCTGAATAGGGCCATCTGTCAGGGCTCTAGATCCCTTATGGACGTGGAGCTTGGCTGGAATCTCCTGTTTGCAGTTTTAGCGCCTCTGGGAATACTCAGCTCCCATGTGACCCAACAGCGACCACAAACCTCTCTCCTAACTACACTTGATCCTAGAACCCACACACGGGGCTGCCAGGCAAGCTAGCAGCAGGCGGAGCTTGCAGCCACCCCCCACTCTCTCCATACCCCCAACATCTCCTTCTCCACTTTCTACCATCTGCTTTTTAAAATAAAAATATAATACTTACTCTTAAGGATAAATCCTGAAAGATGAGTGAACATAGAAAGTAAAATGAAGAGAAAAGTAAATTCCCTGGAGTAGGCTGTTGTTGCTAGTGGTTGCCAGGTCTATTCCCACCCGAGCCGACCCTAAGCGTGCAGAGTAAAAGTGCTCCATATGGTTTTCCAAGCTGTGGGGGTTGGTTTTGTTTGTTTGCTTCCTGTAAATGGACCAGATCCCTGGGTGGCGCTAACAGTTTGCACTCAGCTGCTAATACCCACCAGCAGCTCCTTGAAAGAAAAGACTTGGAGGTCTGCTCCCATGAACATTACAGCCTAGGAAACCTGACCGGGCAATTTTACTCCGTCCTATAGCGTCGCTGTGACTCAGAGTCGACTGGACATCACAAAACAACAGTTTTATCCCTTAGGCTTAGTGCATTGGCAAGTTTAAGGTGGGAAAGCAACAAGAAGGAAACTGGGATGAAGAGAAGCCGTGAGTTGGAAAAATCTGGGCAGGAATGTAGAAGGAGGAGATTCTCGTCCTAGTTCTACCATCCACTCTGGGCCTGAATGTTCTCACCTGTAGAAGGAGGGAACCAGGCTCAATAAGGTCGGCAGATCCCACTGCTCTCACCTCAGGGCCTTCCTTGCACCACTCCACAAGGGGTCATCTCTAGGATTGGAGGAAGGAGCTGAGGGAGCCAGACTCCAGGGAACCCCTCTGCTTCAATTAAGGCAGCTTCCAGATTAAATTTGACTTAAACAAGAAGTTCTACACAAAGACAACCATACACACACACACACAAATGAGACTGTTAAGTATATTATACAAACAGTAGATACAACCCATAAATAAGTTACAAAGAACAATTACAAAATGTACACCTGTGTGCCCCCGCCTAGTTTAAGAAAGGGAATTCCGTTCATTTTTTAAATACATTTGCTTCCTAATTTAGAGATAACATATATTCGCTATAGAAACTTTGCAATATCCAGACTATAGAGACAATTTAAATCTCCCATAATCCTATTACCTTCAGATAACCACTGCTAACATCTTGGTAACAACACTTCCCATATTTATTCTGGGCATTTTGTTGTTGTCACTGTCTTCTTTTCCTTTTTCTGAAATTGAGATCCTACTGTGAAAAATTGTCCCTGTTCTTCATCATGGCCATTTTCCTTGGATCAGCTCATTGTCTTAGTATCCTTCCACCTCCAAGATTCCGGGATTGTAAAATGATTCCCAGATATGGTTATTGTTTGAATCAAGAGATGGTTTTCCAAAAAAGGGCCAGAGGCAGGAATTGATAGACTGGGGAAAATCTTTCTCAGCTGGCTTCTACCTAAAACATAAACTAAATTAAGTGATTGATAAAGTGCATTCTGTTGTGCCTGGAAAGGAAATGGTGGTTGATGATTATGTCTCCTGAGGCAAAATCCATGAGGCATCTGTGGGATGAGAGAGAAAGTGAGATTCAGAGCTTTTGTGGTCAACAAAAATGCCCTAGAAGCCTTCTCTACAGCACCTAACAAAGTCCTGGGCCTATGGTGGGTGGTCAACACATACCAAGAATGCATGGTCCCTGTGCCTCATCATTGCCTCTTTATTCAATCATCTCACATAATTTAAAGAAGGCAGTCATAGGAAGGTTTGATCTTGGGGGCAACTGGAACTAAGCACTCAAACACCCCCTAGACTCTCTCTTCCATCTCCTCTCTGGGCTCCATTCTCTCTTCCTAGGGAGAACTTACTCCAGGAGAAGAGAAATATGACTACTGACATCTCTCAAGTTTTCCATCTTATGGGTGTTATCTCCAGAGAAAGACTTAGTCCCTTGTTGCATCTCATTTAAAAGAAAAGATAATATCCTGGTGCCCATTTCTAGACCATTCAATTGTAGCCATGTCAGCAGGGCCATCTAAAATAGCAGCAACCTCCCTCTATTCTTTCCATGTTGTTGGGGAATATCTAAGGCTGGTATTGGAGAGTTCTGAGCTGGAGACCAAGTTTTAAGAGTCATCGGCCTACAAGTGGGGGCTGAAATCGTGAAAGTGGCTGAGATAACAAAGAAAGTGTGTAGAAAGAAACACAAAGAGCAAGAGGACAGAACCTTGGGGAAAATGAGATTTAAAGAGTGAAAAAAAGACAAGGAGCCCAGGAAGGAAAGAGGGAGGAACTGACAAAACAGATAGAGAACCAGAAGAGCACAGGGTCTCAGGAGCCACAAAGGATGGTTTTGAGGAGGAATGAGTCGCCAACAGCACAAAATATGCAAAGAAGAATCACCATGGGATCTGGCAGCATAAAGGTCACTGGTGGTCTTTCCAAAGGCCATTTCAGCAGAGGAGTAGGAGTAGAAGCCAGATGAAGATGAAGAAATGCAGACTCTGAGTGCAGTTCTTAAGCAACTTAGAGAGGAAGGGTAGAGAAGCTGTGTAAGACAAAAGGGGAAAGATGGGGAACGGTCCCCTCTGCCTTAGTCACATGGTTTTATGGTGGGGACACCCCTTCAGTCTAAACCTATTGCATGCAACCCCCATTATGAAATCAAATTATCACATCAAATGCTCATAGAACATAAGAAACTATCTATGATAATAACGTTAGTTGTCATTGAGTCGGCTCCTACTCATGGCGACCTTATGTATAACAGACTAAAATGTTGCCTGGACCTGTGCCATCTCCATGGTATTTGATATATTAGAGCCCATTGTTGAGGCTATTGTGTCAATCCATCTCATGGAGGGTTTTCCTCATTTTCACTGACCCTCTACTTTACCAAACATGATGTCTTTCTCTAGCAATTGGTCTTTCCTGATGATATGTCCAAAGTAAACAAGCTGAAATCTCGTCATCCTTGCTCTTATAATAATACAACCAGAATACTCTGATAATGATAAACCCACTGCCAGTTGCTATCGAGTTAATTCCAACTCATAGTAACCCTATAGGACAGAGTAAAACTGCCCCATAGGGTTTCCAAGGAGTGGTTGGTGGATTTGAACCGCTGATCTTTTGGTTAGCAGCAGAGCACTTAACTACTGCACCATCAGGGCCCCCTGATAATAATAGATAATATTTATTGCCATAGATCACACTGATCTGACTCAACGTTTCAATCTCTTCCATTCTTTCTATCACCACCACCCCGACTGGTCTACCAAAGTGAATGGAATATAAAGGTATTAACTGTCCAGAGGGAGACAATGTAGCAACAAAGGCCAGTCCCTCCCAGACTCAGGGCATTCCCCAAAGAAAAGTGGTCTCTACTCTAGTGGCTACTGCTTATCTACCTCTATTCCTACCAAGACTCTCTATTAGCTCTCTTAAGGAAACAAAGCCCAATTTGAATTAGATTTTCAGTCACAACACTTAATTTTGAATCACACAGCAATTCCAGACAACTATAATGTCCACTCTGCTGCCCTCTATCCCTACTGCCCCACCCTGAAGTCTGAGTCTCCCTTCTTCATGCCCTACAATTGCTGGGCCAGCATTGAGGTTGTGAAATGACTTGGCTATATTACAGATATAGAGAGTGCTAGACTCTGGGAGGTTATTCCAGGCTGACTTTATTTAGTGTGTCTTGCAGCCACTGATTACCTGGCAGACAATCCTGCTGTAGCTGATGGAACAGCTCAATATAGCTCTGACACCTGCAAAAGTGGCCCCCAAGAAATGGGAAAAGCGTAGGATCAAAGTCCCAACCTCAGGACTTGTCCTGAAAAGTAGGTTCCTCCTCTAGCCAGCCATGCCCACTACCTGGTGACATCATCTCAAAGGTGACTGTGAGGTGTCTGGGTTGCTGACATTCACCTGACTGTCACAACTCCGTGTCCTTTGTCACATTCCCCCTGTTGAGCTCAGTATTTTTCTCCTTGCCTTTGCCTGGTTTTTAAAGCAGGTAGACGAAATAAGACCTTCCATCTGTTCCCACTTCTAAAATATCAAGTGTAAAGAAATATTCTCTCTGAATTAAAAACTTTCCATGTTGAACCATTAACTCAAAGGTTACTCTTTTCCCTTTCCTCTCTCCCTTTCTTCTCCTATCTTTCCTCTCCACCCAACCTCATCCTCACTCTCTCCTCTCTATATTACCACCCCTCTTCTTCTTCAGTGCCTGTCCCTCTATTACCTATCTCCCTTCCTACCCATGGGTGATTCTAGGGTGAGGCAAGAGAAGAGCCTAGGGTGCAAATTTCAAGAAGGCTTGCACAACCCTGACACTGATTGTTCAGAGTAACCTCTCTTGCCTCATCCTAGGTCCAGTCCTGTTCCCTCCTTCCCCATATCTCTCTCTACATCATTCAAACAAGTATTTTTCTCCCATCTTTCCTTACTCCTTTGCTCTTTTGACCACCTGATCAAATGTTTACTCCATATATATATATACACACATATATATATACACATATATATACATATACACACATAACAACTACTGTATTAAAAAACCAATATAACAATGGCATACACAAGATAGAAATGCATTTCTCTTTCCTGTAACCCCAAGGGTAAGCAGTCCAAGGCTGACAGGGCAGCTCCATGTCAGCCCAGAATGGCTCTACCATCCTCAACACCTGGCTGCCATCTCAAGGTCTAAGATGGCTGCTCCATCCTCCGCCACCACTTCCATATTCCAGCCATCAGGAAGAAAAGAGGGGGAGGGAGGACTTGCTCTTTTTTAAGGGCATGACTCAGAAGTTGTGAATATGACTTCTGGTCACTTATTCCACTGGCCAAAACTTAGTTATGTGACAATACCTAGCTGCAAGTGAGTCTGGGAAATGTGTTTTTTAACTGCCCAGCCATGTGCTCTGCTAAAACTTCTGTTACTATAAAACAATGGGAGAGCAGATGCTTGGGGAATGTCTTAGTCATCTAGTACTGCTATAACAGGAATATCACAAGTGGATGGCTTTAACAAAGAGAAATTTATTTTCTCACAGTCTAGTAGGCTAGAAGTCCAAATTCAGGGTGTCAGTTCCAGGGGAAGGCTTTCTCTCTCTGTTGGCTCTGGAGAAAAGTCCTTATCATCAATCTTCCCCTGGACTAGGAGCTTCTCTGCACAGGAACACCCAGTCTAAAGGATGTGATCTTCTCCTGGCACTGCTTTCTTGGTGGTATGAGGTCCCCCAACTCTCGGCTTGCTTCCCTTTCTTTTTATCTCTTGTAAGATAAAAGGTGGCGCAGGCCACACACCAGGGAAACTCCCTTTACGTGGAATCAGCGATGTGACCTTAGTAAGGTTGTTACACTCCCACCTTAATCCTCTTTAACATAAACTAACCTTGCCTCATCAACCACAGGCAGAGATTAGGATTCACAACATACAGGGAAATCACATCAGATGACAAAAAGGTAGACAATCATACAATGCTGGAAATCATGACCTAACCAAGTTGACCCAAATTTTGGGGGGACACAATTCAATCCGTGATAGGGGATAACTAGCAATTTCTTACATTTGTATTCTCCTGAGAAGCGTTCTCTTTTCTTCCTCAAAATAGTAGGGAAAGGTAAACTATAGCTATCCTTCTCCTGTCCTTTTCCTAAACATGTCAGATAATCATGCAGGGAATCTTATGATACGTGGAATTCATTGCATAAGAGTGAAGAATGAGAAGAAGAAAGAAAATAAGAAGGAGGAGGAGAAGAGGAACAGGAGGAGCAACAAGACAAGAAGGGCAAGACACTATTGTAAACCTTTTTATTAATCTCTATATATTAATTCTCAAGAGGCAGTTAGTTGTATGGACAGAACAAGGGGATACTTCCTGGTTTAAAGTCAGGAAAAGGGTGCACCAGAGCTATATCCTTTCACCATACCTATTCAATCTGTACACTGAGCAAATAATCCGAGAAGCTGGACTATATGAAGAAAAACACAGCATCAGGATTGAAGGAAGACTCATTAACAACCTACAGTATGCAGATGACACAATCTTGCTTGCTGAAAGTGAAGAGGACTTAAACACTTACTGATGAAGATTGAAGACCACGGACTTCAGTACGGATCACACATCAACACAAAGAAAACAAAAATCCTCACAACTGGACCAATAAGCAACATCATGATAAATGGAGAAAAGATTGAAGTTGTTAAGGATTTCATTTCACTTGGATCCAAAATCCAAGCCCATGGAAGCAGCAGTCAAGAAATCAAACGACCTACTGTATTGCACAAATCTGCTGCCAAAGACCTCTTTAAAGTGTTGAAAAGCAAAGATGTCACTTTGAAGACTAAGGTGCGCCTGACCCAAGCCAGGGTATTTTCAATTGCTTTCTATGCATGTGAAAGCTGGACGATGAATAAGGAAGACCGAAGAAGAATTGACGCCTTCGAATTGTGGTGTTGACGAAGAATATTGAATATACCACGGACTGCCAAAATAACTAACAAATCTGTCTTGGAAGAAGTAAGACCAGAATGCTCCTTAGAAGCAAGGATGGTGAGACTACGTCTTACATACTTCGGACATGTTGTCAGGAGAGGTCAGTACCTGGACGAGGACATCATGCTTGGTAAAGTAGAGGGTCAGCAAAAAAGAGGAAGACCCTCAGTGAGATGGATTGACACAGTGGCTGCAACAATGGGCTCAAGCATAACAACAATTGTGAGGATGGCGCAGGACTGGGCAGTGTTCTGTGGTGCATAAGGTCGCTATGAGTCGGAACCGACTGACTCAACGGCACCTAACAGCAACAACAACAACAATATATTTATGTACTTTATCCTTACAATAATCCTGTGAGGTAGATATTATTATTGTCCCCGTTTTACAGATGAGGTAATTGAGGAACAGAGGTCACAAAGCTAGTCACATAGCTAGTAAGGGATGGATCTAGATTCAAAGCCAGGTAGCCTGGCTCTAGAAAAAAAGTGACAACATAAATAGATATTATTCCTATGTAGTAGCATAGAGGTACATTGCACAGCTTCAGGAGGACCCATTGCATAAAGCGCATACTTGTGCTCTGAGGAGGAGGGAGTCATTCGTGCTACATTCTATGTGGATGGTGCTCCCTGCAATAGGAGCAACAATTCTCCAACGGGAGGGACAAACGTCCATAAGGCGGAGGCAGTGAGTTGCAAAGAGCTCTGAGCTCCATAGGAGAGCCTGGCTTCTCCCTAGTCCTGCCTGGGTGCTCAGTCTCTCTCATGGTCTGCAGCTGCTGGACCGTGTGTGAGATAGGAGAAAATCAGTACTGGTGACCATCAGAAGAAGGACCACAGGCTCACAGAGTCCTAGGCCACAGGGGTGTCTTAATGCCCCTGGGTAAGACGGGTTGTTTGATTTGTTTGTTTGTCCAGTTCTGGGACACTGCTCTGTGCACTGTGACAGTCCCACGTATGTACTTGGCCTGGGAATGTTGGGGCGGATGTGGCAATGTCGCCAGGCCCTTCCTGTGCACCTCTGGAGAGGCGGGCCCCTTAGCTTCTCATCTCCTAACCCTGACAGTACCATGGAACTTAGAGCCAAAAAAGTCTTGTATGCCAAGGAGTTTTTCCAACTATGCAGCTAAAAGCACAACTCTTGTTTAATGATCCTGTGTGAATGAAGCAGCTGTGAGAGAGTGGAGAGCATATCAACTTGGATCCACATAGGCTGGGGCCTGAATCTTGGCTGTCTGCCATCTGGCACATCGGTAGTCACAATAAAAAATCCACTCACTGATTATTCATCCTTGTTTCCCCCAGAAAGCACCCAATAAAGATGGTGGGAGATAACATGGCAGCAGAAATCTGCTATCATGAAAAGTTGCCTAGATTGCTTATACAAATTGTCCTCTATCAAAAGCTATGTCACAATTGTCAAAAATGTGACTCCTTGGAGTGCCGGGACAGGGCAAGATACCATTTGAGGATCTTTCTCAGGAAGGAAGAGTTGGTACTTGAGGTCACTTCCTGGGTGAAACCTTCCCTGACTCCCTCCTTCGTCCTCAGCTCCAAGCAGAAAGAGGTGGTCACCATCTCCTCCAGGCTTCCAGCCCACTCAGCCCAGATATTCACAATATTCCTCATGTTGAGCACTCAGTATATTCCTGCACTGGGCCATGCATTGGTTCATTTAATCCTTACAACAAGTATGAAAGAGGAAGGTGAAGATTAGCAAGGTGAAATAATTGACCAAGTCACACAAATAAAAAATGTCAAAGATAGAATTCAGACCCATTTCTGTTGCTCTAAGGCTTAAGCTTCTAACCACAGCGTGATACACTCTCTCTACATACCATTATGGTCCCTATCACATGGTATGTTATTTCTATATCTGTTAGTCACCCTCAGTAAACTGTCAGCTCTTCAGAGCTGTGGCTCATTTTTCTATTTATATATTTATCCACAGGGCCTAGTGCTGTGCCTGGCTAAGATGAAAGAATGAATGAATGAACAAACAATCTCCAAAGTTCTAAGGAAGGAAATAGCACCATCGTTCTTCTTAGGTCAGTATGACTCATAACCTCCATCCCTATCCAAGCTAGGAGAGGAAGGGAGCAAGGACAGGTGGCTGCATGTACAGGTTGCTCCTCCCCTGCAGTGCACTCCTTCCTCATGTCAAGAGCCCAGAGCTTGGCCGTGGGAGCTGTGCCACGCCCTTCACGGGAGGAGAGATGCTGCTGGATCTTTAATGCTAGAAAGCCCATCCCACCCTCACCCCCAACTTTTTGCAGCATTCAAGCATCACGGAGTTTACTCTGGATATTTTCTTCAAATTCTGCCCATTGGACTCATCAGTCTTCTTGTTACTCTGGTTTATAGATTATTTCTTTAGGGACCCAAAATGAACTTGCCACTTAATCTCCACGTGGGGTTCTGTTCAAAATTTCAGAATCCAGATAACGTATTGGATAAGAGTAGGAACTCTGAAGACATATAGTCTTGGGTTCAAATTCCAACTACACATGCAAGCTTTTAAAAATTCTCTAAGCCTCAATTTCTTCTTCTATAAAATGGGGATAATAATAACTACTTTAAAGAGTTATAGGGGAGCCCTGGTGGCATAGCAGTTAAGTGCTCAGCTGCTAACCAAAAGGTCTGCAGTTTGAACCCACCAGCCGCTCCATAGGAAAAAGATGTGGCAGTCTGGTTTCTTAAATGTTACAGCCTTGGAAACCCTATGGGACAATTCTACTCTGTCTTACAAGGTCACTATGAGTCAGCCTTGACTTGACAACAGTGGTGGAGAGTTAGTGGAAGCCACTTCTATAATATAGTATCTGGCACATAATAAATACGCAATAAATGTCCATTTTTTTTAAAGCTGGGTCTAGTCCAGGGACTCCTAAAGCAGGTATATAGGTGTTAGTACCCCCAGAATCAAGCCTTGATCATTCTAGCTTTAGGGGTCAGGTTACCAACAAACTCCCTGACCATTCACCCAAAAGTTTAACCAACTATAAATTCTGCCCACATAAAGAGATCTCGGTCAGCCTTTCTAATGCCTCATTCTTAAACATCCAAGAATTCCCAGGCATTTGGGAGGGGGGGAAGTCTGCAATATGAAAGAGAAAACCAATATAAATCATAAAACCGACCCTAGACAAAGGAGAGATAACTTACAGCATAGCAAAGTAATGTGAACACACTCAGAAAGATTTGAAAACATGTTGTGTCCATAAAACAAGAAAATGAGAGCAAAGTAACTCTTGGAAATTGAAAATAAGGTTGTCAAGACTTTTAAATACATTGTAAGGACTGGACGATGAGATGGAGGAAATATCTTAGTTCATAGAACAAAAAGGAAAATATGAGACAAAAAAAAGTCAGCTAAAGGAACATACAGGAAGCACAATATCTGACTACTTAGGAACTTCAGAAAAGTATGGTAATAATTAAGGCGAGGAAAAGTTTTTTTAATCAAGAGAATTTCATAGAGAAGAATGGAGACACACAACTTCAAATTAAAGGGGGGGGGTCTAGTTAGTACTCGAAGCCCTGGTGGCACAGTGGTTAAGAGCTCAGCTGCTAACCAAGAAGTCAGCAGTTTGAATCCACCAGCCTCTCCTTGGAAACCTCAGGGGGCAGTTCTACTCTGTCCTATAGGTTGCTATGAGTCGGAATCAATTTGACTGCAATGCGCTAGTGAGTATTCAGCACAATAGATGTTGTAAGGTATGTTGTGTTGTGTGAGATGCCGTCCAGTCAGTTCCAACTCATAGCTACCCTATGTACAAGAGAACAAAACACTGCCCAGTCCTGCGGCATCATCCCAATAGTTGCTATGTTTGAGCCCACTGTTGCAGTCACTGTGTCAATCTATCTTGTCAAAGGTCTTCCTCTTTTTTGCTGACCCTCTACTTTACCAAGCATGATGTCCTTCTCCAGTGACTGGTCTCTCCTAGTAGTTTGTCCCCAAAGTACGTGAGACAAAGTCTTACCATCCTCGATTCCAAGGAGCATTCTGGCTGTACTTCTTCCAAGACAGACTTGTTTGTTCTTCTGGTAGCCCGTGGTAGATTCAATGTTCTTCGTCAACACCACAATTCAAAGGTGTCAATTCTTCTTCGATCTTCCTTATTCATCGTCCAGCTTTCACATGCATATGATGCGATTGAAAATACCCTGGCTTGGGTCAGGCGCACCTTAGTCCTCAAAGTGACATCGTTGCTTTTTAACACTTTTAAGAAGGTTTTTTGCAGCAGATTTGCCCAATACAGTAGGTCGTTTGATTTCTTGGCTGCTGCTTCCATGGGTGATGATTGTGGATCCAAGTAAAATGAAATCCTTGACAACACAATGGCCAAAGCTGGAATAATTTGAGCAACAAATTAAATAATTGAGTATTGAATTTTAACCCAAAATATAAAATAAATATCCTTGAAGTCATACTGATATAAATGAATGATTGATTGAATAAATAAATAAATAAATAAATGGTGGAGAAGAGATAATGCTCCCATACAAAAAATTCCAAATAATTTATGTAGATGCTCCTTCCCCAAAGATGGAGAATAACCCCACCCTTCCTGAAGTGTAGGCTTCTCATAGGGACTTCCTTCCACATATCACAGTAGGAAAGGGAGGAGGGGGAGTAACTTCACAGTAGATACACCTGACAACCCTACCTCAGTCAGGTGATCGAGGTCTGAATTATCGGTGATAACTCCTGTTGATAGCATGTACCTTTGATGCAATGTGTTGAGAACAGAACTTTACCTCTATGATCCTTCTTCCAAAAAACATAACCTTAGTCTAACCATGAGAACCACACAAGACAAATTGAAGGACACTTTACAAAATACCTCACAAATACTCCTCAAAACTTCAAAGTCATCAAAAACGAGGAGAGTCTGAAAAACTGTCATAGTCTGGAGGAGCCTAAGGAGACTAAAATTAAATGTACTATGGCATTCTAGATTGGATTCTGTGATAAGGACTTTAGGTAAAAATTAAGGAAATACAAATAACGTATGGACTTCAGTTAATAATAAGATATCAATATTGATTCATTAGTTGTGACAAATATATCACAGTAACTTTAGATGTTAGCAGTGGAGGGAACTGAGTGTGAGGTATACGAGAACTCCACTGTCTTTGCAAATTTCCTGTAAATCTAAACTATTCTAAAATAAATAAAAATACTAGAAGGGGAAGAGAAGCAAAAGGAAGGACAACGGTGCTATTTCTGCATCTTACAAGAATAGGACTCAGGAGATACAGTCTACCGTTAATGAAGCAAGAAATGGAGGTTTAAGTCAGTTGCATGAAATTGCAGAACTGACCAGTGGAAGAACAGAAAACTGTGGCATAACTATATAGAGAAGTATGAGGAAAGGAGATGCAGGGGTAGAAATCAACAGAAAATATTTGTAGTTGATAAACAAAAATATTAGCACTATGTCATTGTTAGGTGCTGTCGACTTGGTTTCAGCTTATAGCGACTCTATGTACAACAGAACGAAACACTTCCCAGTCCTACACCATCCTCACAATCGTTGCTATGTTTGAGCCCGTTGCAGCCACTGTGTCAATCCATCTCATCGAGGGTCTTCTTCTTCTTTCCTGACCCTCTATCTTAGCAAGCACTATAGGAACTAAAAAGAGAAACTGTTAAAAGGGGTTGCCTTAGAAGAGTGAGTTTGGAGGTGGGAGTAGAGGGATGCATAAGCCCTTCCATTTTACTTTTTTACTGTATGCATTTATTACTTTGATTAAAATTTTCAAAAGGAAACTGAAAACTGTAAAAGGTCTTTCATCTAGTTAGTTCATATCATGACAGATATGGAAACAGAAACCCGCCAAAAAGTGACTATAACTCGCAGACAAAGAGCTGAAAGTTTCTGTGTTAAAAAGTAAATATATACTCTTCAGAATCACCTATATCAAGGAGCTGCTAGCAGAGATTAATTTATCAGAGAGGACAGAAATTATTATCAATATAAAAATGTGGATTGTAAGTCACAAATGAGGATATTGTAAAGGGGAAGCTGCCAACTCAATGGACGTAAGCCAACACTGCTGACTACTGGAGCTGTCCAGGAATGGAATATACAGATAAAGAAGAAGGGGAACTTAGAATACAAAAATAAGTACCCACTGACCCTGAAATCGAGAGCTGAAAGAAGGAACTTTGAGAACCCAGTCTTGGGATCCCACATGCCTAATGGAGCCAAACACCATTTCCCAGCAGAAGGAGCTGGAAGAAGAGGCAGATACAATAGTGAACAGAAAAGCTGGGCTTATCATGTAGCTGCCCCCTCTCCTTCTTTGTGGAAATACGGCATAAGAGAGTACAAGTCCAAAACAAATTACTTCCTCAGAACATGGAGACAGTATTAGAAAATTTCACTTCCAAAAATTGAGACCAGAAGCTCCGTAAAATAAGTCACCCATCGTGAGAGATGGCTTGCAAATGTGCTTACCAGTGACACTGGATTCTCCCCAAATCTCAGAAAGATACTAATCTAAAATGTAATTACTATGAGAATAATTTGTCTTTGAAAATCATTATCTTAATTAGAGATGTTACCAAAAGGTCCAGAAGGCATAGAGCCCAGAAAAAGTATTGGAAATACAAAAAAAAAAAAAATTATTTTTTTATTTTTCCCAAGAGAGATAATACTCTGCTTCTAAATAAAGGATGTCTGGTTTTAGCTCCGACTTGGGCAGAGCTTGGAAGTTATCACTCTCATCCTTACAACAAGAAAAAGCTGGACAAACTAAAAATCAATGACTTTTCTTGGATCCATCAGAGAGCTGAGTTTTCAGGGCAAACTGCCACCCTGAAATCTAGAAAGACAGATGAATCCAGAAAGTCACAGTCGAGATCTGCTTACCTGGAGCTGTGAACTCCTGGGAACACTTAAATGGTAATTTGGAGGAATTGCTGAGGCTGAATGTGAACTAATGTGAGCGTAAGCAACTCCTGGGGCCACAGTCTCAAGGGGTCCTTGAACTTTCATGGGCTTTACCTACAGGAAGCCCACCAGGTTCTCACAGTGAAGATCTGAGAAAGAAGTACAGCCAGAGGGCTCCTTGGAATCATGGCTCTGGCAGGGGACAGGAAGTATAATCCTTATTTTCACAAGGATTCCTATGTTTTCGCATATTTCTATACCCAGAGCCTTCTCCATAACAAAGGTCTACTCTTCAGGGAAAAGACTTCACCAGAGTCTTGTTCCTGAGAGGAGAGGGCATTTCTCTCCCTCCAGCCTCCTCTAGCCTTCCTGTCTCACCTAATGGGGGTAAAAAAAAAAAAAACATTTGTAAAGGTCCCAGTCCAGAGACACAGGCCCACAAGAAGATAGGTTCAGCTGGAATATTACAGAACTCTCCCCTTCCTCTACCTTCAGAGCTCAGAAGCAGATCCTGAGAAATAGTGACTCTTCTAAGGAATGTGAGGTTCAGGGCAAAGCAGCCTCTGGCCTCTGGAATCTTCTTCTCTACAACAGTCAGGGATGGTGCGGAAGCTCAGGAGAAAGTTAACAAAAGAAGGTCTCCTAAGTTATTGACCCTTAACTTTTTTGAGTAAAGACTACTTTAAGAATGTACTGAAATCTAGGAGACTTCTCAGGAAAAAAAAGCACCTAAACAAAAATTTTTATGTTTTCAGCATTTCACAGGTCCCCTAAAGCCCATCTATTCACCTCAGTTTAAGAACCCCAACCACAGGCCTAGTAAGAATCTCCTACACACAAAGACAGACTCTGGTTCCCTGACTTTGTTCATCTAATCAATATTCATTGAAAATCTACCATATAGAGATTCCAATAATAATACCTTATACATGAAATTTGATATGCACTTCAAAAGCAAAGAAAGATATTCTCATACTTTGTCTTATTTACTCTTCACAAATCCAGTGATGCTGGCACGATTATTTTATCTGTTTTACAGATGGAAAAATTTAAGCAACTCCAGAGAATACAAGTCATTTGACTTAGGCATCCCAGGCCAAAAAAAAAAGAATCCAAGTCCAGAAGTTAAATGCACCCTTTTAACTCTAGCCCTGGCTCTTTCCCTCCATGTTGATATTGACTCCAAGGTCGCTGGTCCTAGAAATTGCTCCTAGTGAGGTAGCCTTCTGCTGAACACCAGGGTCGTCATATGGGGATAACCTCAGGGGCCACAGTCTCAGCCCCCAATCCCCATAGCAGTCAGCTTGCCCTTCCCTACTCCGGGGGGGGGGGTGATGTAACACTGCAAAACGGAGATCTCAGCAGCAAGACTCCCTTGATGTTTAGAGGAGGCAGCCAGGCTCCCCATCCCTTTGCCCAAAGAGAATAATAGCTAGCATTTATTGAGTTCTTAGTATATGCCAGGCACCATTCTAGGCTCTTTCCATGAATTAATTCATTAAATCCTCACAAAAACACCACGATGTAGGAAGGCCTGTCCATCTACTTCTGCAGTCATTGAAAACCCTATGGAGTGCAGATCTACTCTGAGATACATAAGGTCGCCATGAGTCAGAATTAACTTGACAGCAAGTGGTTTGGTATTTTGAGGTCACTTAGACACGAGAGGTTAAGTAACTTGCCCAAGGTTATGCAAATAATTATTTTCAGAGCCAAGACTCTTAACCAAAACACCACTCTGCCTCCCCTGGGCCAATTGTTCTTAACTGTTTGGAGTCATGTGCATCCTTGAAAGGGTAATTAGAGCTCTGGACCCTTTACCCAGAAAAATGCAGTTAGGCAGAAATGTTGCATAATATTTCAGGAACTTCAGGGACCTCTAAGGCCATTCATCCACCGACCTCAGCCTTAGAGCCACTGTCGTCTTATACATACTGGAAGGAACTGTCCAGGGACGGAAGAAAAAAAAAAAAAAACAGCGCCAGCGCCGCCGCAGGACTTCTCTGCACACAGGGAAAGAGAGCAGAGCTGCATGGTTTGACCGGGACGCTCGTTCATGAAGGAAAGGCAGGAATCGCGAGTTCCCGGGACCGCAAATCCCCGAGAACCCAGCCGGGTCACTGAGCCACCAGAGTCTGCTGGTTGAATGGCATACGCACAGAGCACGAGCTAGACTGAAATCTTGCGTCTTCCCAGCATCCTGGAGTCACAAGACAGGGGATTCAGAGCGGATGGGATCTTAGAACTCTAGTTCCAGGCGCACAGGGTGTACCGCTGTCCCTGGTGCTGAAACGCCGTGATCGCGGAGGTGAGCGGCCGCCTGCCGGAAGGGTACCGCGCCGAGGCCTCTGCGGGAGCTGTCCGGTGCTGAACCCGGATGTGGCCCGGGCCGCGAGACACAGCCCAGAGGCTGCCGCACCCTGCGGGGCTGGGACAGAGCTTCTGCGAGCGCTGACGCAGAGTGCTGAAAGAGCCGGGGACAGCGTGCTCCAAGTTGGGGATGGACCGGCAGAGACCCGACTCCTACCAGCGGGGAGCTGACCCTGACTTCAACGAGCAAGTCCTGCATAAGGTAAGAATCTCCTCCGGCCCTCCTCCCCACATCCCACCGACACCGGGAGTTCCTAGGTCCCCCGGGCTTTGCTTTGGGCCTTAAAGAGAAGCCAGCCCTTATCTGTGAGCCTGGAGGACTCTTTCTGTTTGATCCTATTTGCTGCCCAAAACAGAGATCCGTGAGGGCTGGGGAGAGGTTTCTCATTCAATCTTCCCTGCCCCCGCCTCTCCTCTTTTTAGCTCCTGCGTACCCCCATCGACTTTGCTCTTGTGGGAGTTCTTGTTGTCCTCTCACTCCCTCCCTCACAAGCTGCAGCCCCTTTAGGTCTGGTAGCAGTGGTCACAGATCTGAATTCCTGGCCAGCTTGGCTGAAATAAGACATGGAAATGATCTGCAGAGAAGATAAACTACTGTTTGCAAACCAGACTCCCTCCTGGCTCTGTGGCTTGCTCAGCAGCCTCCAGAAAGTGATGGCTTATTTCAAACCTCTAACAACATCCGTTTCTTCCTTATTCAAGTTTCTTATGCAACTTGATTCTCAGCAATGTAGGTCTCCTCTTAAAGTGGTTGTTGGAAGAACATATCAGCCTCTCCCTAGGAAGCCTTGTTATTTTTTAAGTAAGCATGTTAGGTAATGTAATGTGAAGCACATAATACAATCTCTGGTATATAAGAAGCATTCAGTGAATGGTGGTTGTTATTAAGCCTACCATACAGCAATGTTAAAATAATCCTAATACACTGATACCCTGCCCCTTTACAAAAATAAGGCACCCGTCATGGGCTCCTAAGCAACTTGAGGAGGTGTCACATTCAGTCTCACCTAAAATGATGAAGCAGCTTTGTGAGAAGAGCAGCAGCCTCATACACAGAGATCCTCAGGAACACACACAGACACGCATATTTCACAGGCACAATCCCAGGGGAATAAGATCACATAACCACCCCCCATGCAAAAATTATGACTTCTTGAAAGACATTCCAGTCTTCATTTCCTAAGTTAAATATGTCCTTTTTAAGGGAAGTGAGGCAAGGGATTTGATTTTTAAAACCTATCATTAAAATTTGCTTATATCCAAAAACGTCTACCAAATATCATCAGCCTTGGGATGGCGCTTGCACTTTAGCTAGTCTAAGAGTTGGATGATGACCCAGATGAGCCCAAGTAACTCTTAGAAGATTCCTGGAGTGTGGGCCAGAAGCTGGGAACTGCTTAGAAACAATGAGTTGATCCATCATATGCTGGGAATTCTTAAACAGAGTTGCTGTTATTCTCACAAATCTGAATATTTGATACAACTAAATAATTTAAAACACGTGAACAGTCTTGCTGCTCTATTCCTGAGAGAGCTCCTGGCCCTCTCTTGCTACCAGTACAGGTTTAGTAGCCATCAAGGGCAATGATACAAACTCCTTCAATGATGCAGGAACAACCCAAGGATTAAGTTCTTTCTGTGCCAAGGCCTGAGCTTGGGCTCTGAGAAAACGCGGCAGAGACGGGGCCAGCTTTTGTCCCAGATGCTAATGAATCAAACAAAAGGTGCTTAGATTCTTACCTCACCACCAGCACTCTCTCTTGTTCCAAACGGGGCAAACAATAGCTAAGCCAAAGTTCTTCTCTGTAGCAGCCAGAGGTGGAGAAAGACACGGACTGTCTATCTATTCATCCAGGGCTTGGTCCATCTTAGACGAAATAAATTTTTGAGGGAGATAAGTACAAAGGGTCTCAGTTCTACAAGGTATTTCCATTCCCTCTACCCCAGCTTTAACACCTCTTCTCGGTGAATGAGAGAGGCAACCAGGTAAGAGCCACTCCTCTCCCTCCTCTCCTGCGTTTGTCCTTCACTGTCATCTTCTGCTGCTCGTGTTGTGATTTCTACATCCCTAAGCCTCAAAAGCCCCTATGCCTCATCCATTTATTCAGCAAGCATTTATTAAGCATCTCCAAAGTGTAAGAAACTCTGCTGGGCATTTTTAGAGAACACCTCCATGGGGACATCATCCACTGATCCAAGAGCAGGGTCTGATACAGCAGCATTTTTCTTCCCTGCCAGAAAAGTTTACCTGGGAGAGACAAATTAGCCAGCAAAAGATCATGACCCACTGCTCTGGGTCCCTCCACCATTCTCAGGGGCATTTTTTCCCACTAAACAATGTTGATGGAACACAAATTCACTGTCAAAAAAATGCGATTCCACAGGAAAATCCATGCCCAGTAGATGAAGAGATTTTTACTTTCAGAGTGAGAGTATTGGCTCCATTTCTTGCCAGATTTTCACCTTCAGCTCAGGAACAAGCAAAAAAGTCAAGAAAAGCTGACTGCTCCCTGTATAACATTTCCACATGGTTATTTTTCACTCTGGCTCACGCTGGGGGGCTAAGGATAAATAAATGAAGCGTGTATTATATCACTGGCAGTCTGTGATCATCTGGGACTCCTTTGGCTAATTTGCTGGGTCTGCGCAAGTCCCAAGCAGGCAGCTGGCTCAGGGAGTGGAGCTGGCTGGTTGTCTTGAATAACCTTAGCAGGAAGTGATAGTGACTCAGTTCAATCTCTCAAACTCATTTTCCAAATTCTGCAGGCTTTTCTCCCCCGAGCGTTCTCCCGTTTAATTTGGAGTCCCAGGGCTTGGGGACATTTTAAAGAAGACATGGTGGCTCAGTAGTTAAGTGCTCTGCTGCTAACCAAAAGGTCGGCGGTTCAAACTCACCACCCATTCTGAGGGAGAAAGATGTGGCACCTGCTTCTGTAAAAATCATAGCCTTGCAGTACAGCTAGATGGTGCCTGCCTACCACCACTGACTGCTCTGACCAGGATCACAACAGAAGGTTCTGGACAGAGCTGGAGAAGGATGTAGAACAAAATTCTAACTCACACAAAAAAGACCAGATTTACTGGCCTGACAGAGACTGGAGAAACCCCGAGAGTATGGCCCCCAGATACCCTGTTAGCTCAGTGGTGAAGTCATTTCCGAGGTTCACCGTTCAGCCGGGGAGTGGACAGCCCCATAAAACCAAATGGGACTAATGAGGCACAGCTGTCCAGGGACAAGGGCCAGAAGGCAGAAGGGGACAGGAAAGCTGGTGATAGGGAACCCAAGGTTGAGTAAGGATAGTGTTGATGCGTTGTGAGGTTGTTAACCATTGTCATAGGGCAACATGTGTAGTAACTGTTAAATGAGAAACTATTTTGTTCTGTAAGCCTTCATCTAAACTGAGAATAGCAGCACAACTGGAAGAGCGTAGTCGATGTCACTGAACTGTGCATGTAGAAATTTTTGAAATGGTGTATCTTTCACTATGTGTATTTTCACCAAAAAAAAAAAAGACGTTGAGAAGGGAGAGGGTTGACATGTTGTGGGGTTGTTAACCAATGTCATAAAACAATATGTGTCCTACTGTTTCATGAGAAACTATTTGTTCTGTAAGCCCTCACCTGAAGTACAATTAAAAAAAAATATCATAGCCTTGGAAGCCCTGTGGGACAGTTCTACTCTTTCTTACTACAGGGTCGCTGTGAGTTGGAATCAACTTGGCAACAGGTTTCATTTTTCGATTTGGGACCTTTTGAGAGAAAATGTCTGAGCCTTACTGGTATTGGTGCTCTCTGCGCTATTGTTTCCTCCTGGAAGCTGTTCTGGGCAGGGACTTTGACTACTTTTGTTTTCAGGGCAGGAAACCCAGCTTTGCTGGCAGTACACAGCCAGAGGTGAGCCCCAGGCTGGGGAAGTGTTGAGTTTGGCATTTGAAGTGGCTCTAAACTTATCCCAGCACGCTCCTCGCTTTCTTTCTCCCCTTCTCAGGCAAGAGGAGTGGTCCCCAGAGACTGCAAGTGACAATGGAGATCACAGCTCCTTCACTAACATGCTGAGAGCTCAGGCACTGCAGTTCCCCAGCTGGGAGCAGCCCTGGACCAGCCTCCCATCAGCCAACCAGGGAAGGTTTTCTGGGGCCAACTGGTAGAGCTCCAAGCCAGCAACAAACAACAGATCCGGAACTGTTAATGCCTAACTGATCCTACCAATCAGAGCCTCCCCAGACCTCACCCTGCTCTTGCAGGCAGCCAGGTCCTAATTGGTGCAGTGAAAACAGCATAACTATTGAGAGGAGCAGGGTACAAAAATCCCCCCAGAAGTTTCCCTGCCCTTGATGCCGAAGTCTCTCTCCCTCTCTTCCTATTTGCATTTCTGCTTATTGGTGAACAATTTTTACCCATCAGCATGAGGGAGTTTTTTAATGATTTGGGCTTCTGCAAATGCCACTGGTGTGCTTTTAGGTATCTTGACCTGAGTTGTGTTTAAGTTCATGTTTCCTCTTGCTTTCTAGTCTGCTGGCCCCGGACACACACACACACACACACACACACACACACACACACACACACATGCACACACATCTCCTCCTCCACACTGTAGGCAAGGCCAGTAGTCATATACTCTTGTCCCTCCTTATCTTTTGTTATGGGCCTTTTAAAGGCAAAGTAAACCCTTCTCCCCTCCTTTTCCTTCCTCCATTTAAATTTTACATCCATGCCGCTCCCCAGCAAATCTGCCTATTAAACAGCAGACCCACCATATATCGGAGCAATTTCCCCTGGGGACTGCCAGGAACTGGCAACACCTCCTTCTTCCAGCCCCTCCCCAACTGAGAACCGTTTAACCTTTGGAATTGAATAAAGCTGCTGGTTCGGACTCAGTCCAGAAGAGGCCTACCCGCCCTCCAGCCCCTTGAGAACCTCCTTCCCTCTGTGAGGGGCAGCTCCAAATCTTTTATCTCTGGGTCCCCTTCTCAGATTTTGTTAAGGAACAAACAGAGAAGTACTGAAGTCATATCTCCACTATAATCTAGAGGGATCCAGGGAGCCTAATAACTACTACTAATAAATAAACACGTGGTTTGTTTGTGCAGCATTTTAGAGTTCACAAAAAAACTTGAATGTATGCTATGACAGTTTACGGAGCCCTGGTGGTGCAGTGGTTAAGAGCTACAGCTGCTAACCGAAAGGTCAGCAGTTCGAATCCGCCAGCCACTCCTTGGAAACCCTATGGGGCAGTTCTACTCCGTCATATTGGGTGGCTGTGAGTTGGAATCGACTCACTTGCAGTGGGTTTGGTTTTATGACTTTATACTTGACACATGCTTTTTTGAGTAGATATTATTATTATTAATTCCATATTATAGATAAGAAGGAGTCCCAAGTGATACAAAAGGTTAATGCACTCAGCTACTAACCAAAAGGTTGGAGGCTCGAAACCACCCAGAAGCTCCTCGGAAGAAAGACCTGTCCATCTATTTTCGAAAAATCAGCCATTGAAAACCCTATGGAACACAGTTCTACTCTGACACGCATGGTGTTGTCATGAGTCAGAGTTGACTCAACAGCAACTGTTACTGGTATAGATAGGAAAACTGAGCCCAGAAAAAAATATGGTTACTTGCCCAAGGTCCTAGCTGGCATGAAGTGTGGAAATTCAGATAATACTAGCAGGCCCTCATATAGTATTAATATGCCAGGCACTGTTTTAAGCACTTTACATCTATCTATATGCTCATTTAATCCTACAACAACTCTATTGTAGCCCCATTTTAAAGTAAGTAAACCAGGAACAAAGACATTAAGAATGGGGCCAGGAGACAGCAAGGGGTTCACAGATTGTCCTTGGGGTATTGACAGCAGTCCAGTGTGTGCCCCAGCTCTGTGCAGTCAGCAAAAGTGACCTGGTTTTGCTCACACTCAAGAGTGGATCTCTCCAGGCAGATTCATGGTAAGCAAGCTCACAAGACTGATGTATTGCCCCAGATGCCAAACCACATTACAATCAGGGAATTGTTTGCTAAGCATGAAATCTAGAAAAAGGAGACTTAGAAGATTCAAAGGTTTAACAAGATCAGGGTGATGTGGTTTGATAGCAGGCTACAATCCGTTCGTACTCTTCAGCCCCTGGATCCTCTCCACCCTGACCCCTACCTCTTTCAACTGTGTTTAGCTGTGACCTCGATTGGGTAGGCATTCTTTCTCTCCAGGTCTCCAGTCTCCTCTGCTCTTTTAGGAACCACTTGCCTTTAAGCTTGAGAAGGTTCTGGCCTTGACCTGGTTATGGGGCAGGAGAGGGGAGGGGGGTGCTTCCTCTTCAGGACCTCCATCACTATACCCAGAGTTGTCATCTCACATTTCCATCTCCATCTCACTCAGGGCCTTTGACCATCATGGAAGCCGTATAGATCTGGGCTTCAGGGGAGAAAACCATGCAAAAAGAAGAAAGGTGACAGGGGTCATTCCCTTATAGCCCACTACCAATCCCACCCCACATGGCCCCTTGAAGTCTGACATGTCTGGCTAAAAATCCTAAGACCTGATTCTGCAAACATTTACTGAGCACCGTGTACCAGACACCAGGAACAAAACCCATACCCCACCCCCCATGAAGCTCACTCAGCCTAGAAGGCTGGGTGACAAAGAGACAACTTACACCACATCTGACTTCAGCCCCACGTGACACATGTGCCTCAGTGCCCAAGGAGACTTCTTAAAGGTTGGGGGCCTCTGGTTGCACTTGGCTGGAAGCTGGCCCCTCGGCAACCAGGTCAAATGCTTGCAACTCTGATTGTGGCCCTCTAAGGCTGCCAAGTCCTGAGTCCCAACAGAGTGACTCATCTGAAGGGCTTTAAAATCCGCACATCTAAGAAGGGGCCCCACCTCTGAAGATCAGAATGGCTCTGGATCCCTAAGGCAGAGATACCTTCAGGCAGGCCCAAGTTCAACAAAGGAAGGGTTCCCCAGTGTACCTCTGAGAAGAGCCCAGAGCAAAGATCTGTCCCCCAAAATTTGGCAGGGTCAGAGCCACAGAAGCGAAGCTGGAACCACCTCCGTGAACATTGCCAAAGATCCGAGCTGAAAAACATCCAGCCAAACTCAAAAACACCAGGACCCTGGTTCCTTGTGAAGATGGGTTGGTGCATGAAGAGAAGCTTGGGAAAACGAGGCAGGAGAGACATAGGTGAGAGGCCAGGTGGGCTCTGTGTTTACGCCTTCCAAAACTCTCACTTCTCCATATCCTGAGAAGCCAGGTCTACTCCAGATACCAAAATACAACACCACAAATACAGAGAAGGCAACACTGTCCCTGCCCACCACCTGGCCTGTCCACTACCTGACCTGCACACTGATTTTCACAGGACAGGAGGCAGCCCATTAACAAAGAATGAGAACCGGACCTGAGAAATAAAATACCTGGGCTTTTGTCCTGACTCTGACATTAGCCAACTGTATGTCCTTGGGTATCTCATGCAAATAGATTTCCACAATTTGCAAAGCACTTATACACGAATTGTCTCTTTGATTTCCATAGCACTGAGCATAAGCAGGACAGGTATTATTATTACCTGTAAAAGGGGGGCCCTTATAGTCAGGACCCTTCTGATCACCAATGTCAAAACCCAACTTAAATCACGTTAAGTAATAAAGAGAATTGATTGGCTCATTTAACTAGGAAGCCCAGGGATGCTGATGACTTCTGGCTCAGTTAGATCCAGTGACTCAAACAATGACATCGGTCTCATTCTCTCGGTATCTCAAAAATTCTTTCCTCTGAGTTGGCTTTATTCACAGGTAGGCTTTCTCCTTACGGGGTCATGTGACCACCAACAGCTCCAGAGTGACATCCTTCCAGCTCCTAGTTTCAAATCACATCCTAGTTCTAATGCTCATTGGACAGAATTGGGTCACACGACCATCTCTGTACCAATCACTGTGACCAGAGGGATGGTGTAAGTTGAATGACTTCAGCTTGGATCACATGCCCACCCCTGAAGGTGGAGTCAGTCCCACTCAACCTTATGGACTGAGAATGGAGGAGGAGTGGTTTTCAGGGAAAATGGGGGTGATGGTAGCTGTTGGCTAGTCATGCAAAAACAACAGATGCCTCCTTGGTGAGGCTGGATTCCAACATTTTTACATCTTTAATGAGAAGTGACTGAAAAAGACATGAACTGAACCTGTCGCTGCCCCATCTGGACTGAGCTATTTGTGTCCCACACGTGGTGTTATTTAAGGCTGAATCACTGGACTTAGGGAATGAACTAATGTCACCTATAATGTGACTGGCTGACTGGAGCCATGGCACCAGAACACATCCTATGGGTGGGACTGCAATTTTCGCTGCAGGAAATAGATGATCGACTGTCAATCATCCAGGGAAGAGGTTACTTGGGGGCAGGGAATGAGGACTCAGCTTAACTGGAAGGAGGAAAATCACCCCCTCCTCTTTAGGACCAGGCTGTGGGGTTGCCTGGATTTTTCCAGTGGCGGGTAGGACATGAGCAGCTCATGGCCACAAGAAGGCAAATGAGCAGTGAGCAGAAAGCCTGCCTGTGGGTGTGCAACCTGGGCAGTCGCACAGGGTCCACACTTAGAAGCTCCACGCTTGGTGTGATACTTTGCTGTCACCATCTTGAAATTCTTAATAATTTTTGTACAAGGGGTCCTGCACTTTTATCTTGCCCTGAGGCCTGAAAATTATGTAACCAGACCTCCTATCAGGTAAGAAACCCTTGTGGGGTCTGGGCCTGGTTCTGTGCAGTAGCTTTGAGCTCTTCTCTAGGGTGTTTCTGTTGGCCCCACACCACATCTGATTTCAGATGTGCTGTGAGTAACCAGGGAAGGTCTAACTTATGCTTCGGACAGAATGGCAAAGTGGGGAACAGTTCTCCTCCCCCAGGACCAGCTCTCTCTCTGCTGTAGTGTTCACTGGCAAGGGATAGCTGTGCCCAGTGGAGGAGCAATTTGCAAGGCCATGGGCAGTGGGCAGCAGGCCATGGAAGGCAGAACAAAAAACCCTGGGTGGGCAGGTAGAGCTCAAACTTCTGCCAGCTCCTGTGGGAAAAAAGGGGGAGTCAGTAGCAGCAACACAGGACTGGAGAGGCAGCAAATGAGGCCTGTGCTTGTTTTATGAAGACTTCAGGGAACATTTTTAGTTTAAGGATTATTTCAGGGCGATAGCTTCAGGGGTTTATCCAGGCTCCATGACTCCAGAAAGTCTGGATTCCATGAAACTCTCATCATCTTCTTTTTATATGTATATATATATTGTACTTTAGGTGAAAGTTTACAGCTCAAGTTAATTTCTCATGTAAAAATTTATACACATATTGTTATGTGACATTAGTTGCAATCCCTATAATGTGACAGCACATTCCCCCTTTCCACCCTGGATTTCTTGTGTCCATTCAGCCAGTTCCTGTCCCTTCCTGCCTTCTCATCCTGCCTCCGAACAGGAGCCACCCATTTGGTCTCGTGTATCTGATTGAAGTAAGAAGCACACTCTTCATGAGTATTATTTTATGTTTTACAGTCCAGTCTAAACTTTGTCTGAGGAGTGGGCTTCAGGAATGGTTTTAGTTCTGGGTTAACAGATGACCAGGGGCCATGGCTTAGGGGGTTCCTCCAGTCAGCAATTTTTTTTTTTTTAATGACATGCTTACATTGGGTCTTTCCAAAGCATTCAATTTTGTTTTTTTTAGACACAACAGTTCTATTTCTGTTTACACTCTGACTTCGTTGGTCAATATTCTTCCTGTTTACTCTTAGCTTATTAGTTTATGAATGAATCATTGTTAATTGCTGTTGAGTCAAGTCTGACTCACGGAGACCCCATGTGTGCAGAGTAGAACTGCCCCATAGGGTTTTCAAGGACGTGCTCTTTCAGAAGCAGATCACCAGTCCTCCGTTTCGAGGCACTTCTGGGTAGGTTTGAGCTGCCAACATTTTGGTTAGTAGTCAAGCGCTTAGCCATTGTGCCATCAGGGACTCCTAAGAATGAACTTACTAAGTAAAATAAAAGGCTAGCCACTGTATCTGTCCCTCCCAACCTAAAAAATTATTGGTACATGAAATCAATGGATTCTGGCAGTCTGGCCCATCCAAGTCTGAGCAGTTAGGAACTAACTTTTAAGGTATCCCAGCAAAGGTAGCATTTAGCTTCACTTTCTTCTGACATTTCTGTTAATTATGTAATATGAAAGTTACCAGTTCAGTATTTTTTTTTCTTCTTCCACTGATTCTCAAAAAGGCTCTGGCTTCTAGAACTCAATAATATTCACATAGTTCTCAAAAGGAGACTGTCCAAACCCTATGATTTTTATAAGGTGGAATCTTTAAATATGAATAATTCAAAAACCAAAGGAGGGAAACTCCACCAAGTTTAGATGAGCTATAAATAATTAGTCACTCAACCAGAACTGAGTATTTAAATGTCTTGGAACTTGTTTTAGCAGAATGCTTTCCTGGAAACCATACAGCAAGATGGTAAATGCCATCCTCAGTCAGAGCAGAGGAGCCCAGCTGAACTCTCTCTTGTGATAAACGTGCTGGCCTGGCCCCCAGACTTGGCCTTGGTAAAGTCTTTATGGAGCAGTTGAATAGGGTTGAGACAAATCTGCAAACATTATGAAATAATTTCCTCTCGAAGCTCTTGTATGTGTTCACTTCCCTTCCCCAACCCTGCCCACTTCCTCCAGCGCCCTCTAAACTCTAGTGCTCTTAGCTGCTGTCAAATTGGCCTGAGTCATGGTGCCTTCATGCGCAATGGAAAGAAATGCTGTCCTGTCCTGCGTCATCCCTGTGATTGGTTGAGGATCATACTGCTGTGATCCTTAGGGTTTTCACTGGCTGATTTTTGGAAGTAGATCATTAGGCCTTTCTTCCTAGTCCATCTTAGTCTTGAAGCTCTGCTGAAACCCGTTCAGCATCATACCAACATGCAAGCCTCCACTGAGAGATGGTGGGGTTTGTGCAGGAAGTGCATTGGCCAGGAATCAAACCTGAGTCTTCCACATGCTGAATTAGAGGCTGATTCCAAGGTCATAACCAACACCCTAAGAACCTGAATGCTTCCCATCAGGACTAAAGGTTGGAAATCTGTTCTGTGCAGCTATAGAATTGACTGGACTAGTTTCACAAACGTCATAGGCTACTCAACTCCGTCTCTGAGGACAGCCACCAGTCCAGATGACTGGATTTTGGATAAAAACATTATCTTCAACAATGTATCTGTCTTGTAGACACTTTTTCTTTTTTTCTTTTTTTTAAATTTGATTGTGTTTTAGGTGTTACAGCGCAAATTAGTTTTTCATTCAAAAATTTATACACAAATTATTTTATGACATTGGTTGCAATCCCCGCAATGTGTCAGCACGCTCCCCCTTTCCCTTTCCACCCTAGGTTCTCCATGTTCATTCCTACAGTTTTCCTGTCCCTTCCTGCCTTCTCGTTTGCTTTTTGGCAGGTATTGCCCATTTGGTCTTGTATACTTAATTGAACTAACAAACATGCTCCTCACATGTGTTATTGTTTATTTTATAGGCTTGTCTAATCTTTGGCTGAAAAGTGGACTTTGGGAGTGGCTTCAGTGCTGAGTTAGTAGGGTGTCCAGGGACCACAGTCTCAGGGGTTCCTCCAGTTTCTTTCAGACCAGTAAGTCTGGTCTTTTTTTGTGAATTTGAATTTTGTTCTACATTTTTCTCCCACTCTGTCTGGAATCCTCTATTGCAATCCGCATCAGAGCTGTTGGTGGTAGTAGCTGGGCACCATCTAGTTCTTCTCCACTCAGGCTGGTGGAGGTTGTGGTTCATGGGGTCCATTAGTCCTTTGGACTAATATTTTCCTTGTATTTTTGGTTTTCTTCATTCTCTTTTGCTCTGGACAGAAAGGTGCCAATAGACGTATCTTAGATTAGAAAGCTTTTTTAAAGCTTGACTAAGACAATTAAAAGTGATCAGAGTGGATCAGTCTTTATAAGCTGCTTTTGCAGTGGTTAAGAGCTCGGCTGCTAACCAAAGGGTCAACAGTTATCAAACCCACCAGCCACTCCTTGGAAACCGTATCAGGCAGTTCTACTTCGTCCCACAGGGCGGCTATGAGTCAGAATCCACTAGACGGCAAAGGGTTTGGTTTGGTTTTTGGTTTTCCTCAGCTTAGCCAGGCTGCCAGAACCTTACATTTCCAACCCATGTCCACTGTCCAGATAAAGGCAGAAGCGCTTAGACTCCTCTAGCCAAGCGAAACTGAGTTAAATGCTAGTCTCCCCAGTCTTTCTAGATTCACGTTGAAAGTTTCTTGACAGTATTCTTCACTAGTAACTGTGACAGTATATTACCAGAAAAAAATAACTCCTTGTTATCCAACATGAGGTCTCTGGGTGGTACACACAGTTGGCAATTTCAATTCACCCAGTGGCACCATGGAAGAAAGGCCTGGCAATCTGTTTCCCTAATGATTACAGTCAAGAAAACCCTATGGAGCAGTTCTACTCTGTAACGTATAGGGTTACCATGAGACGGAATTGACTCAATGGCAACTGGTTAGGTTTGTTTGGCTTGACCATCCAACACAAGCATGTACTTACAGATTCTGTTTGGTGCTGGCTACTTAGAAACTCAGACAGAAAGTAACTTTATACACAGTAGTTAAAATGGCACCGTGGTTCACTGGTTCAAGGCTTTATGTTCTGACTTTTATACTTCAACTCACTCCAATTTTGCTCTGCTTTGAATTTTTCTATTTAAACTTCTCTCGGCAGCCACTTCTTGCTCTGTAAATCTTAAAACAGCCTGGATCAAAAATAGTCTTACTTGGACCTGACCAGCTTAAATGACCAGCTTAAGAATATGGAAGCCTGCCCTGCCTCTGCAAATGCCCACCCAGGAAGGAAAAGCTGTTAAGTTTCTAGAATCATCTCTGGAGGCATGAGTGCAGGAGCAAAGAGCCGCAGTAGCATGCTGGAATATCCATCCGCCAATGCCACTTCCCCTGCTCCACTTGGGGTGTCCAGAGCTGTGAGAAGTCAGGTAAATTCCGGGACACATCAATTTAAAAGAAAAAAAAAACGAAAATCCATTGCCATCGAGTCGATTCTGACTCATGGTGACCCAACCCAAGGTGGTACAGAGTAGAACTGCTCCAGAAGGTTCTCTTGGCTGAATCTTTATGGAAGTAGATCACCAGGGCTTCCTTCCATGGTGCCGCTGGGTGGGTTTGAACCACTGACCTTCAGATTAGTAGCCAAGTTCAAACCTCTATGTCACTCAGGGACTGAACACACTGATAATGGCCCGTTAAACACTTCTATGGCCCCTGTACCTGCCAGGCCACTTGCCTGTGAACCATGAGGCCTGTGATTCTTAAGCATAGGTGGTCATTTATTCCAAGCCATGGTGCCTTTCCCTGACACTTCATCCCCAGCCCCAACCAAAATAGACCTAAGGGAAGGAAAAGATGTTTGCTCCCGTCAGGAGGAAATCATGGCTTCTCACTCTCCCCTGATTGTCAGGAGGGGAGTAGTCTCCACACTTCATGCTCCTGGGAAGTCAGTCCTGAAATTCCTGAATCAGTTGGCCCAGGACTCCCTCCCTGGAGTGACAGACACAGTCAGTCCTCCCTACTCCTGAGAGCTTGTCCTGTGTTCCTAAGTCTGAACCAGCTGTGTTATTCATTCATTCATTCAACAAACAAGCATTTGAGAACCTACCACTGTACCAGGCTCTAAACTAGGCACAAAGACTAGAGAGGAGAATGAGACAGAGTTCCCACCTTCAGGCAGCTTTCAGCCTAGTGGAGAGGGATACACAATAAACCCACCTATCAATAAGTAAGTAGTTTCATAAAGTAATAAATGCTATGAAGGAATTAACACAAGGCAGCATGACAGAGAGAAATTGGGTTCAAACTGGGAGATGGGCAATAGGGGCCACTGCCATCACAGTACTCAGGGAAGATCTCCCTGAGAGAGGACATTTGAGCTGAGATGTGATGACAGAAAAGAAGCTAACTAGTCATAGATCATCACGAAGAACATTCCAGAAAGAAGCAGCAGCAAATGTCAAAGCCCTGTGAAGGGAGAAAGCCTCACCTTGTTAGAAGGACAGAAGAAACACTGGTAGGATGGAGCAGAGTAAGTGAGAGGGAGAGAATCCAGAGATGGGGTTGAAGGGGTGGGCAGAGAGTCATGGATCAACTTGGGCCTCTTGGGCCAGGGAGGAAGACCACCAGAAGGTTATATGCAGAAAGTGATCAGATTTCTGCTTTACAAAGATCACTCTGGCTGCTGTGAGCAGAATTCAGGAGAATGAAGTCTAGGTCACTTGGACTAGAGTAGCAACCACAGAGACAAAGAGATGGATGGGATATGGGACATATTCTGCAAGGAGAGCTCCAGGACTCTAGAACAAAGACAGAAGTCCAGTGTCTGTAAGTACTCACTAGTATTCTTGTGTGAGTGGCACACACACACACTCTTCTCCTTACACACACAGTGCAGGGTAGTGGCCCAGACTCCAGATTCCGGAGCCAAAATGCCCGGGTTCAAATTCCAACTCATTCACTTGCTGGAGATAAAACTTGGTTCCAGTCACTGAAGCTCTCTGGATCCCAGGCCAGGTTCCCATATGTAAAAGGAGATGACGCAAGGAGCATCCTCCTGTGGTTGCTGTGAGGATACATTGGTTACAAAAGTGAAGCAAGGAATAGAACCTGCAACATAGTATCTGAGCTTGCTTTGGCTGCAGTAGCAAACTACCACAACCACCCCTTTTTATTCGCCTACAGTTCTGGAAGCCCGAAGTCCGAAATTTGTTTCACTGGGCTTACGTCAAGGTGTTGACTGGGCTGGTTTTTTCTGGAGGCTCCAGGGGAGAATCCATTCCTTGTCTTTTCCAGCTCATTCCTTGGCTCCTGGCCATATCACTCCCATCTCTGTTTCCATCCTCACATCGCCTTCTCTTTTGACCTTCTTGCCCACGTCTTATAAAGACCCTTGTGATTACATTGAGGACCCACCCTGATCATCCAGGATAATTGCCCTGTCTCATGATCCTTCAATTAATCACAATCTCTTTTGTCATTGTGATGGTTAAGTCTGTGTGTCAACGTGACTGGGCCATGATTCTCAGTGGTTTGGCAGTTATGATGTAGTTTGGCAGTGATGTAATGATGTAATTTGGCAGTTACGTAATGATACAATTAATTCCATGATGAGATCTGCTATGAGCAGCCAATCAGTTGAAAGGGAGTTTCCTTGGGAGTGTGGCCTGCATCCAGCTTGTCATCATCTGACCTCCGGTTCTTGTGACTTGAGCTAGTAGTTTACCTGCCAATCTTGGGATTTGTCAGCCTCTGCAGCCTATGAGCCAGCGGCCTGCCATCTAATCTGCTGATCTTGGGTTCGTCAGCCTCTGCAGCTACATGAATCAGGAAAAGCCTCCATCTGATACCTGACTTACTGACTTGGGACTTGCTAGCCTCTACAACCATGTGAGACTTTTCCTTGAGATAAATCTCCCTCTGTCTCTCGCTCCCTCTGTCTCTCTCTCTGTCTCTCTCTCTCTCTCTCTCTCTCTCTGTGTGTGTGTGTGTGTGTGTGTGTGTGTGTGTATGGATAGGTATACACACTTCACTGGTTTTGCTTCTCTAGAGAACTCAGACGAAGACAGTCGTATACAGTAACACTCACAGGTTCTTGGGATTAGGATGTGGGTATCCTTGGAAGGCCATTTTTCAGCTCATTACATGTGGTAACCAATAAGTAAAGATTACCTCTATTATTAGCATAAATATTATTCCCAAGGCAGCCCAGAGTATCCCTGCAGCACCCTCCCAAGCAGTGTGGCAGAGGAGAAGTTGTGGAGAAACTCCTGTTCTGACTTCCAGAAGCCCCTGAGTCTGCCTTGAGCTGGAGCTGGAGCCCGAGCTGCAGGTGATGCTGACTGGATCAGGTCAGAGGTCTCAGTCACCCATTGGTCCTGGTGAGGGGACTGGGGTCAGAAGGCAGACGAGACAGGAATGTGCACACCATGGTAGGCTCAGGTGAAGTCCCAGAGGAAGCCCTGGAGTAGCAGCTAAAGGCTTCTGATGGAGCTGTATTCTGTGGGCTCCTCGTGGCTCTCCACGGGAATGCGGGCCATGATCTAGTCCATGTTGCTGTAGAATGGCTCCTGATTCGAGGTGTCCAAAGACAGAGAAGCATAGGAAATCTCCTCCCTTGGCAAGGGGTCCTGCAATAGAGATGGCCACAGCGTCAGACAGGCTGGCAGACTCCATGTCCAGGAGATGGAGGAGGCCTCAGACGAGGATGGGGGACCTCAAGAGGCCCAGACAGACTCCCCAAGGCTTCTGAAATCAACTTCCAAGCCCTCCAGGGCCCCCTCCATCCACTCAGCCAAACACCCTGAGCTCCAGCCATAACAGAAAATCTCTCCCTCCACTCAGCCTCCAGGACTGCATTTCCAGGTGGAATCATGGGTCCGTTAGCATGTCTGGGTCCTCCCGCCCAGCACTAGGACCGAGTTTGATTGGTCTTCAAATCCCCAGCACTGAGATCTGGTATGTGGCACTTTCAAGAGCCCAGGAATGTCCTCACGCAAGTCCCTCAGGGCTGTGGTGGCTCTGCCTGGCTCATCAAAGGGGTACACACCATGACTATGCACCACAAATACACACCACTGAGTACACACCATGATTACACACCACTGAGTACACACCATGATTACACACCACTGAGTACACACCATGAGTAGACATCACTGAGTACACCATGAGTACACACCACTGAGTACACACCATTGAGTGCACACCCAAGTACACACCATAGTGACGTATTCTGCTTCCTCCTTGTTGGCCTGGGCAGAGGAGGCTGACTTGGCAGAGGCCTTTTTCTGGGAAGAAACTGGGGAGGTGCCAGTGCGGTGCAGGGTCAGGTTAGCATAGCAAAGTTCACCCTCCAGGTGCTGGATCACCTGGGAGAGGACACAGGATGGAGGATCACAAGACTCCTCCTGTGTGGGCACATGTCCCTCCTCTACTGAGGTCCACAGACCTTTGCTTCCCTGGGTCCCCTCTCACCCAGTTCCCCCCGCACCCCACTTCTCAGTCTCCTATGCCCACCTGTCCCAGCTCTCCTCCCCTCTGGCTGTTGCCAGTCCCCCCACCCTCCCAAGCCCCTCTCAGGCCCTGCAGGATATGGAGGCCATGAGGATATAGATGTTGTTTGGTACACGGTTGGGACCTCTTTGCTCCCAGGAGACAGGAATGAGGAAGGGGGAAAAGAGCCAGCCGATCTCTCTGCTTGGGTCTCAGGACTCTCACCTGCTCTGAAGATGTCCCAGCAGCTGAAAGACAAACAAAATACAGAATTAGAAAGCCCATGCCCAAGACTCTCAGGGACCCCAGGTCTGGGGAAGAGAAATGCAGAAGGAAAGAGGGGAATTAGGCTCCAGATGCAGAAATAGGAGACCTGGTTCTAATTCTGACTCCTCAGACGACACACTATGTGACATTGGTCACAACCTCTCTGGGCTCCGCAGAGACCTAACCCCACCTGCTCCTCACATCACCTGCTGATTGGGCGGCCCTGCCAGCCATCCGCTCCTCTTGGATTGAGTTTTCTTCTGCTCAACCCTAGGCTCAGCCTGTAGCTTCTCCCCAAAGTTTTGCCCATAACCCCACCATTTCTCTATTGGATGCATCCTCCGGAAGTCAGCTCAGAGTCTCACTTTCCTGCCCCAGCTACGTAGATGGCATTTGATTTGTGTCTCCTAGTCGCCTTCACCCCCCCTGAACTCTAGTTTGTCTTCAGCAGGCTGTGAGTGGCTGGGTGACTGGGGCTGCCCTTCCTTGCATCCCCTGGCTCAGCTGAGGCTGACACATGGGTGCTCGGGCAGTAAAGCTGTCGCAGAGGCACTCCAATTGGCCCCCCAAGGGTGTACGTGTTGGGTCACATCATATGGACTGGTTTTCAAGTTGCTGCTGGTTCCAGTATTTCCTCTGCCCTTTGGACCTCCCCTGCCACCTCCTATGTCTCCTGCTTTAGGGACAACAAAGGAATAAAGGTTTTCCCTGGTTTTTAGTTTCTAGATACCGAGGAAATACTTAGAACTCAGGTCTTGGACAAGATATTTGGGAGAAGAAGTAATGAGTAAGAGTCAGTCCCCTCCTAACCCAGATGAAAAGATTCCGTGGGAGGGGGAGGAGAGGTGGATCGGGCTCCATAAGAGCTTCGATCCCAGTGGGTTTGGGGGGATGACTGTGAAAATGTGAAAGTGAAGCCAGACAGGAAAAGGATTGGGTTGGGGCCAAATGTCACGACTTCAGTCTTCAGGCTCTTCCCCAAAGAGCAAGTTCAGACAGCAAGTGAGACGGCCTGAGGAAGGGCTGGGGGCAGAGGAGGAAAAACAGCAGGGGGAACAACCAGCCTTTCTGAGCAAACCCAGAGGAGTCTGTTCATGTGTGTATACATCCATGTGTGTGTGCGTGCATGTGTGCGTACCCTGTAGGCACGCATCCATTTCTGGTTTTGGGCCTTGACGGCAGAGGTGGCAATGGCCTTGGGCAAACGGTCCAGTCTTATGTGTGTGTGTGCACATGTGTACATGAACTTGTGTCCATGTGTGCATGCATGTGTGTTCATGTATATGTGCATTTTTGTACATGCACTGTGTACATGCATCTACATATACATGTGCTTGTGTGTGTTCATATGTGTCCATGCACATGAGTGTACATGCACATATATTTGTACATGCTCACCTGTGGAGGTACACATGTGTGTATGCACTCGTATGTGTATATGCCTCCCTGCACCCATGTCAGCTCAGTACCTCCTTGGCAGCCACACAGATTCTGCTGAAGTATCCAAGCACCGAAACCCGGCTATCTGCCTAAGGCCATTGCCATCTATACCACCAAGAGCCGAAATCGGAAAACAGGGAAGGAGGAGGGTCAGAGAGAGGAGAAGGCAGTGATGTGCACAGCAGGCACCTAGCACCAAAACCCCTTGGGGCTCACCTATAAGCTCCAGGCCTCCCCCCAGGCTCTGGGACCGCCAGGTGCCAGTCTTTGCAGTCTTGGGGCCAGATGATCCTCGATGACAGCACCAGCCATCGGCCCCACACACTTCCGACTGCCCCAGCCCCAGCCCAGCCTCAACCAGGTCCTCTCACCTTCCTTCTGTCGCTTCACCAACCTCCAAGCCAGGAGTGAGGCTGCCACCAAGAGAAGCAGCAACACAGCACAAATGAGGGGAATGAGGGTGCTGAGCTCCAAGATCTCAGGCCTGGAAACAACAATTGGAGGAGGCCCCTGCATCCAGGGCTCACCTCTCGCCTCTGGGCCCTATCCCAAGTGGGAAGGGCACACACGTCATGACCCGCAGGGAACCCCCACTCCTAGGCACCCTCAAAGATAGTAAACAAGGAGACGAGGGTTCCACAAGATGGTTTGAATGTGTCTACAAGCCTAACAGGCTCCTAACAGGTCTCTCTGCTTCTACACTTTGTCCTCTATTATGGATTGAATTGTGTCCCCAAAAAATACATTTTGAAATCCTGGCCTCTATGGCCATAAATACAATCCTGTTTGGAAATAAGGTTTCCCTAGTTATGTTAATTAGCTCACACCGAGTAGAGTGGGTCCTAAATCTAATCACTTCTGAGTTATGAAAAAAGCAGAGACACACACGAGGGGAGACAGACATCAAGGAACGCCACGGAACACCAAGCTCAGCACAGTGCCTGCCAGGTAGACATTACCTCAGTAAAGGTGAGTTGAAGAAATGCATGAATGGACCAACCCACAAACCTACCAACTGCTCTGAGATCCAGGATGGGAGTCTGCAGGGGCTAGAAAGACACTGTGTGGCCTGAGAGCAAACGGGACAGCCCCTCTCCCCCTCCCCCTCTCAAAGGAGCCTGAGAGTCCGAGGCCAAGCTCCAGTTAGAATCTGGGATGACGAAGAGTTCCCCCATTGGAGGATCACAGGGAACAGCAGCATCTGAGCTGGCTTACCTGACATCAGAGAGCCAGCTGGTCATAATAGGTGAGGTTGTGTTCTCCTCTGGGGTGGCTGGTGCTGTAAATATGGTGGAGGTGGAGGTGGTGGTGGTCCGCATCGTAGTCAGTGCTTGGCATACAGACAAGATTACACACCATTCTGCCTGCTGACCTACCCAGCCCTGCACATGGCTCTGAGCCCATGGAGTGGGGTTGCCCTGGCCTGAGGAGCCTGGAGCAGGGCTGTGAGGAGGGGGCTGCAGTCTGGATCTCTCATATCTCCCCAGCCTCTAGGAGCCTCAAGAGCCTCAGAAGCAGGTGGGGCTGACACAGGGGCAGAGAGGACCTTGATCAGGCCTTGGGAGGGCTGGAGGGGGCCCAGGAAGAGCCTCAGGACAAGGGTGGCTGGAGTTCACCTGGATTTTAAACACTTCCAATGCTTATGACAGCTCCTCAGCCCATGCCTCCCCCCAATCTTATTTATCCAGCAAGGACAGGGTGGAATGGAAGCTTGCCCAGTGCTGTCAACATATACCCTACATCTGTGACTTCTAAGGTCAGAGCTAGTCCTGAACAAAACCATAATGTTAAGAAGAGCCTTTACCCTGGGCAAGTTTCTAAGCTTCTAGAATGTGGCTTCTCCAGAGTGTTGTAAGGATTAAGTTAGATAATGTACACGCTGCACATTGCAAACTGTAGCATGCCTCACTGGGCCAGGTGTGACTGGGGCTGTGTTGACTGTGGTGCCCCAAGTGTCCCAAGAACTGGTGCTGCCCATCGAAGGGTCGGTAGAAGTGGAGCCCGATAGATAAACTCCAGCCAAAGCACTGGGACCTCTAAGCTGACCTTCCGAGGAGTGTTTGCCTTCTAGAAAGACTTAGGAAGAGACATTATTAGATCCAAATGTATAAATGGCTGACAGTGGGATTTCAGACACCAGGAAGGCAGCTGTTTTATTGTAGGGGCCTTTCCAGACCTCAGAATTAGACCACAGCAACCCAACTATGCTGGACCTGTGTCTCCCCCGAGGTTGGATATGCGATCTGGGGTGGGAAGAGGTAATGAAGTCCCAGCCCAGAACTCCACAAAGAGCAGCCACACCTGGGCACCAGGGGTCCAAAGAAAGCTTGGGCTGGGATTAGGGTCTCTGGGTCCCATGGAAGGGGGTCCCTTTGACCCATGAACTAGAACTGGGGACCATCGCCTTGTTCTCTATGGGTAAGAGACTGAGCTGTGCAGAGAAGAGAATGTGCCCAGAAAGGCTTCATTCCATCCCAGAGGAGCCCTGGGAGCCATGAGAGACCATGTAAGAGAAGCCCCTCCCAACCCCAAGCGGACAGTGGGGGTCACTGATACCCTGGGGCTCAACCACCCTATGCCCTGGCCACAGTTCAGTCACTCAAGAAAGCCTCAGGGACTAGGACGGAGCAGGCACTGAAAGACACATCCACACAGACACACACTCTTACCTGGACCAATTGACACTTTAACAGGGACTCCAAGGTCAGACCCGAATCTCTCAATCCCGCACCGGTAAAAGCCTGCATCGTCTTCCCTGAGCTTCTCCATGGTCACTTTGAATGTGCGGTTTTTCTGACTGTCCCTGATGGACACGCGGTCCTTCTTCACCTCCTGCTCTGACCCAGTGGTTTTAACAAGGATTTGGCAGCTTCCCCAATCAGCTCCTCGACACCACCACTTGTAGTAGGTCTCCCATCCAGGGTTATAACCACACTGCACAGACAATGAGCCTCCCTTCCGGCCATTCACTGCACGTGGACCCGACATGGAGTAGCAGCCTGGAAAACATAAATCTATGTACCTGTCACCTCCCGTCCTGAGGGGTGGGCCGAAGCTTCCTACAGTGGGAATAGCTCCCAAATCCAAATGCCTGATGAGTTGAATTACAATCAAGGATGGAATATACTTTCCACAAGACAGACCTTTTGTCCTTTGAAATGCCATTGGCCAAGGCCCCCATTTAAGTCACTGACGAGCATAACTACTGATTTCAAAAGAAATAAAAATGTTGACACTGAGCAATAACAGCTTTCTATAATTCACCACTACCCCTGCCCTATGGCCAATATAATCTTTATATTTCAAGGGATGTCCTTTTGTGTGTGTGTGTGTGTGTGTGCGTGCGTGCGCGCGCGCACCCGCGTGCTTTAGGTGAAACTTTACCAAGCAAATTAGTTTCTCATTCAACAATTTATATACACATTGTTTTGTGACCTTGGTTGCAAACCCCACCATGAATCAACGTTCTCCCCTTCCACACCCCAATTCCCCATTTCCATCCATCCATTTCTCCTGTCCCTTCCTCTTATCATTGCTTTCGGGCAAGTGTTGCCCTTTTAGTCTCACAGACATGCTTGAACTAAGCAGCACATTCTCACGTGTCATTGTTTGTTTCATAGACCTGTCTTACCTCTGGCTAAAGGGTGACTTTAGGAGTTGCTTCAGTTCTGAGTTAAAAGGGTATCTGGGGGCCATAGTCTTGGGGGCTCTTCCAGTCTCTGTCAAACCAGTAAGTCTAGTCTTTTGTGTGTGTGTGTGTGTGTGTGTGTGTGTGTGTGAATTTGAATTTTGTTCTACATTTTTCTCCCACTCTGTCCAGGACCCTCTATTGCGATCCCTGTCAGAGAGGTTGGTGGTGGTAGCCGGGCACCATCTAGTTCTTCTGGGCTCAGGCTTGTGGAGGCTGTAGTACTTGTGGTCCATTAGTCCTCTGGAATAATATTTCCCTTGCGTCTTTGGTTTTCTTCATTCTCCTTTGCTCTGGACGAGATGCGACCCGTAGATGTATTTAGATGGCCGCTCACAAGCTTTTAAGACCCCAGATGTTTCTCACCAAAGTTGAATGTAGAACATTTTCCTTATGACATTTGTTATGCCAGTTGACTTAGATGACCCCCACAATCATGGTCCCCAGACTCAGCCCCAGTAACTCAGTCCCTCAGGGTGTTTGGATGTGTCTATGAAGCTTCTATGACTTTGCCTTGGTCAAGTTGTGCTGATTTTCCCTATATTGTGTACTGTCTTTTCTTTCACCAAAGTTAACACTTACCTATTATCTATAGGGTTGCTATGAGTCAGAATCAACAGGTTTGGTTTTTTGTTGTTTTTTTTTTTTACTATCTAGTTAATGATTTCCCCTCCCTTGTTACCTTCAAAGATTGTTTCTTTCTGTGTGTAGTTCTTTTCTTGAGTTTTTTATAATAGTGGTCTCAGACAGTATTTGTCCTTTTGTGATTGACTTATTTCACTCAGCATAATGCCCTCCAGTTTCATCTATGTTGTGAGATATATTGTGGATTCATCATTGTTCTTTATTGTTTCATAGTATTCCATTGTGTATATGTACCATAATTTGTTTATCCATTCGTCTGTTGATGGGCACTTAAGTTGTTTCCATCTTTTTGTTATTGTGAATAATGCTGCAATGAACATGGGTGTGCATATGTGTATTCAGGTGAAGTTCCTTATTTCACTAGGATGTGTTCCTAGGCGTGAAATCTAGGAATGTCCTTTTGCAACCATCTTTGTGTTTTACTGGTCTTTTGCTGTTTTTGCCATCGAGGCGATTTTGACTCATAGCGACCCCATGTGACAGAGTAGAATTGCCCCACAGGGTTTTCTAGGCAGTAACCTTTGAGGGAGCCGTCTTAGTTATCTAGTGCTGCTATGATAGAAATATCACAGGTGGATGGCTTTTACAAAGAGAAATTTATTCTCTCACAGTCTAGGAGGCTAGAAGTCCAAATTCAGGATGCCAGGTCCAAGGGAAAGCTTTTTCTCTCTGTCGGTTCTGGGGGAATGTCCTTATCATCAATCTTCCCCTGGTCTAGGAGCTTCTAGGGGCCCTGGAGGTGCAATGGTTAAGAGCTTGGCTGCTAACCAAAAAGGTCGGCAGTTCGAATCCAAAAGCCACTCCTTGGAAACCCTAGGAGCAGTTCTACTCTGTCCTATAGGCACTATGAGTCGGAATTGACTTGATGGCAATGGGTTTTTTGTTTGTTTGTTTGTTTGTTTGTTTTAAGGAGCTTCTCAGCGCAGGGACCCTGGGTCCAAAGGATGTGCTCCCCTCCTGGTTCTTCATTGTTGGTGGTAAGAGTTCCCTCTGTCTCTCTGTTTGATTCTCTCTTTTATATCTCAAAAGAGATTGATCAAGATACAACCTAATCTTGTAGATTGAGTCCTGACTCATTAACATAACTGCCTCTAATCCTGCCTCATTAACATCATAGAGGTAGGATTTACAACAGATAGGAAAATCACATCAGATGACAAAATTGTGGACTAACACACAATACTGGGAATCATGGCCTAGCCAAGTTGACACACATTTTTAAAGACACAATTCAATCCATAAAAGGAGCAGATGGCCAGATCTTTCTCCCTCAGAGAGGGTGGGTGAGTTCCAATCACCAGCCTTTCGGCTAGCAGCTGAGCACTTAACCTTTGCACCATCAGAGGTCCTTTATATGTTGGTCTGTTGTTGTTGTTAGATGCCAGCAAGTCAAAATAACTAATGACTGGACAGGGCTGTTCAATGCAGGGCTTCCAACTGGTTTAGTCCAGTTCAAGCCCCTACTGAGAATTTGCATTTCCACCCCAGATATACTGAATCAGAATCTACGTTTTTAACAAGATCCCCAGGTGATTCCTATCTTGTTACAATGTACATTTTGATTCAGTGTATCTGGAATGGAAATGCAAATTCTCAGTAGGGGGTCAAATCAGAACCAGTTGGAAGCCCTAGTGCAAGGGCATGGTCAGCAGAACAAAGTTACCTCAAAGATGTCTATGTGTTAATCCCCAGAACCTGTGAATGTTACCATATATGGCAGACGGGCCTTTACAGGTGTGATTAAATTAAGGCTTTTGAGATTAGGAGATAATCCTGGATTATCCAGGCAGGCCCAATGTAATCTTTGTAAAGTTATCCATAATTTGCTATGATCCACGCAGCCCTTGCATAGCCAATAAAACACAGGTAAACATCTCTCTACTATCCTCTGCTTTCATCCAAGATCCATCTGACATCAGCTATGATATCCCTGGTTCCATGTTCTCTTCTGAATCTGGCTTGAATTTCTGGCAGTTCCCTGTCGATATACTGCTGTGGAACTGGAATGTATGAAGTATGAATCTAGGAAAACTGGAAATCATCAAAAATTAAATGGAATGCATAAAGATCGATATCCTAGGCATTAGTGAGTTGAAATGGACTGGTATTGGCCACTTTGAATAGGACAATCATATGGTCTACTATGCCGGGAATGACAAATGGAAGAGAAATGGCGTTGCATTCATCATCAAAAAGAACATTTCAGGATCTATCCTGAAGTACAACACTGTCAGTAATAAGATAATATCCATACTCCTGCAAGGAAGACCAGCTAATACTACTGTTCAAATTTATACACCAACCACTAAGGCCAAAGATGAAGAAATTGAAGACTTCTACCAACTTCTGCAGTCTGAAATTGATTGAACATACAATCAGGGTGCATTGATAATTACTGGTGATTGAAATGTAAAAGTTGGAAACACAGAAGAAGGATCAGTAGTTGGAAAATATGGCCTTGGTGATAGAAATTACACCGAGACCACATGACAGAATTTTGCAAGACCAATAACTTATTCATTGCAAATACCTTTTTTCACTTATTCTGCTTGCTTGCTGCTTGCTTAATGTGCTCTTTTATATCTCAAAAGAGATTGATTTAAGACTCACCCTACAATAATACTGCCTCATTAACATAACGAAGAAAACCCATTCCCAGATGGGATTATAACCACAGGTACATTGTTAGGTGCCCATGAGTTGGTTCCAACTCATAGCCACCCTGTGTACAACAGAATGAAACACTGCCTGGTCCTGTGTCATCCTCACAATCTTTGCTATGTTTGAGCCCATTGTTGCAGCCACTATATCAATCCATCTTGCTATCACCAAGGCCATATTTTCCAACTACTGATCCTTCTTCTTTGTTTCCAGCTGTCACATTCCAGTCACCAGTAATTACCAATGCATCTTGATTGCATGTATGATCAATTTCAGACTGCGGAAGTTGGTAAAAGTCTTCAATTTCTTCATCTTTGGTGTTAGTATTTGGTGCATAAATTTGAACAGTAGTGTATTAACTCGTCTTCCTTGTAGGTATCTGGATATTACCTTATCACTGACAGAGCTGTGCTTCAGGATAGATCTTGAAATGTTCTTTTCGATGATGAATGTGACGTCATTCCTCTTTAATTTGTCATTCCCAGCATAGTAAACCATGTGATTGTCCAATTCAAAATGGCCAATACCAGTCCATCTCAACTCACTAATGCCTAGGATATCGATGTCTATATGTTCCTTTTAATTTTTGATGATTTCCAATTTTCTTAGATTCATACCTCATACATTCCACATTCCAATTATTAATGGATGTTTACAGCTGCTTCTTCTCATTTTGAGTCATGCCACATCAGCAGATGAAGGTCCTGAAAGCTTTACTCCATTCACGTCATTAAGGTCGACTCTATTTTGAGGAGGCAGCTCTTCCCCAGTTGCGTTTTGAGTGCCTTCCAATCTGAGGGGCTCATCTTCCACCACTATATCAGACAATGTTCTGCTGCTATTCATAAGGTTTTCACTGGCAAATTTTTTAGCAGTAGATCGCCAGGTCCTTCTTTCTAGTCTGTCTTAGTCTGGAAGCTCCACAGAAACCTGTCTACCATGAGTGGCCCTGCTGGTATCTGAAACACCAGTAGCATAACTTCCAGCATCACATCACAGCAACACACAAGCCATCACAGTATGACAAACTGATAGACAAGTGGTAGACCACAGGTATAGGGGTTAAGATTTACAACACATATTCTTGAGAAACAAAATTCAGTCCATAACATGTAGGTGGAGGATGGGGAGAGATGCCACAAAGGTTCACACTGGTGACTTGGTTCCTCATTACTGCTCAGCTGTGATGCTAGCTTCATTGAGCTTCAGACAGATCCTCCCCATTGGCTTCAATCGCTCCCAAACTACACACACGCACACAGATACTCTCACACACCCACACTCATATACTCTCATATTCTCACACATACTAATTCACACATATGCTCACACACATACACATTCAACACACCCACTCCGACGCTCACAGACACACACTCACGCACTCACTCATACTCACACATGCTCACATATACTCATGCACTCACACACAGACCAATACTCCCATGTCTGCTCATGATAAGTTTCCAGACATCAGAAAAAAGCACCTTGGTGTGTACTCCTCGACTTGCAATTTTATCTCATCACAGAACTGTGTCCAAAGGTGGCCTTCCCCATTTTTATGCTGAAACTCTGGACCAAGCCACCACAAACCATCCCAGTTCTGTCTTTATTAGCTTTGTGATCCTGGGAAAATCATTTTTCTTCCCTGCGGTGTGATGAATCACTTTTATATGGCCTTTATCACCATGGTCTTGTAACTCCCACCGAATCATTGGGTGGGGCTATGCAAATGAGGTGCTTGTGGGCCACAAAGGAGATTGGATATCTTGCTAATAATGCAAATAAGGTGTATGGTACCCTTGCGGGGGGGGGGACCATGCAAATAAGGTGTATGTACCCCTAATGAGGAGATTGGTCACTTTTGCCATCCCACTAGGCTTAAAATGAGCCATCCCAGAGGTGGTGGGGTACTTCATTACTACCAAGAAAGAAGAGCTAGGAGTAGAGCACATCCTTTGGACATGGAGTCCCTGCACTGGGAACCTCCTAGTCCTAGGAGACAGAGAGAGAGAAGCTGTAACATGGAAGACAGCAAGAGACCTCAGCACAGCAGTAGCAAGAGCGATAATGGCTCAAGATGGCAGGAACCAGGAGTGGGGTGTCTCCGGACACTTATCAGCAAAGCTAAAGGAGCTTTGTAACACTTGCCTGAGCAGGGCAAAAGCTGAAGGGCCAGAAAGTGGTGTGCCTGCGGGCATGGCTGAGAAGACGCTGTCCTGATCGAAGAACTGTATCCTGAGTCATTTCTGATCCTGAATTGTAACCTGTTACTTCCCTAACAAACCCCATAATCATGAGTGTTGTCTGTGAGTTCTGTGTGGCCATTGCAATGAATTATCAAACCCAACAGAGGAGTTGAAAGTGCTGTGGAAGGGACAGTTGATGTCAGAACTGGTAAAGAGTTTCGAGAGAGGAGGTATGTCTGACCTCCGCCTCATAGGAATCAGCCTTGAGCTGTTGATACTCTTAATGATTAATCTCTCCCGCTTGTGAAGTTAGATGAGGTCTGACCCCTCCCCTATGCCATTTTTACATTCCTTGAGACCATTTCGCCAAACGGATAATAATATCTGCCTGATCCGCAGCACCCACTGTGTTGAAGCACATGATGAAATCATGCTGACTTTTCTGTTCCTCAAACATGCCAAGGCCAAGCTCGTTACCACCTCAGAGCCTTGCACTTGCCATTCCTATGCCTGGAAAGCATTCCCTGATCTGAAGTGCCTAGCTCCTTCTCATCTTCCAGGTCTTGGCTCAAATGTCTCCTCCTCAGGGGCGTCCTCTTGGCCTGCCCTATCTAGAGCACCCACCTACCTGCATCTCACTATGTCAAATCATCTTCTGTTTCCCTCACAGTTCTTATCATTTCTTGAAATTATCTTTCTCAGGTCCAATGACCAGCGGAATGAATGATAAAATTAGACTATGTGAAAAAGTCACAAACATAAAGAGTTGTCCTGCTGCTGTGGCTACCCCCTTCCACAACCTTACATCCACGTGCATGTCAAATGCTACCCAGAAAATTTTCTCAGGAGAATGCTACTGCTGCCCAATTCTCCCTCCTCTCCAGTTTTTGTTTTTTTTATCAATATATTATTCACACACCGTGTAATTCGTCATTTTAAGATGTACAATTCAGTGATCTTGAGCATATTCACAAAGTGGTGCAGCCATATCCTCTATCTAATTCCAGAACATTTGCATCTCCCCAAAAAGAAGCCCGGTATCCGTTAGCAGTCACCCCACATCCCTCCATGCCCCCAGCTCCTGACAACCACTAACCTAGTTTCTGCCTCTATAGATTTGTCTATTCTAGGCATTTCATATGCATGGAATCATATGAAATGGTTGGCTTATTTCACTTAACAAAACATTTTTCAGGGTTCATCCATGTGGCAGCATGAATGAGAACTTCATTTCTTTTCATGGTTCAATAATATTCTGTTGTATAGGTATACCACACTTCATGTATTCATCCATTAATCTGACTTGTGTTTTCAAAGGATCATTATGGGGAGTGAGAGAAAGAGATGGATGCCCCCCAGGTTTGCCTGAGCACCTGGAAAGATGGAGTTGCCAAACGCAGAGTTGGGGAATACTGGGGGAGGAGAGGGTTCAAAGGGGAAGATGGAGACATGGGTTTTGGTCAGATCATGTTTTAAATATTTAGTAGACATCCAAGTGGAGACGTTAAGTAGGCAGTTGGATATAGAATTTTGGAGTCCTGAGGAATGTTCGAGTTAGGGATACAGAATTGGGAGTCATCCACACAGAGATGGTATTTAAAGCCATGAAAGCAGATAAGATCAATGAGGAAGTCGTTTAGATAGAGAACAGAAAACCAATGACTGAGCCCCTGGGCATCCAACACTTAGAAGTTAAGGAAATCTTCATTTTTCATCAAAATGATATTCATCAATTTAAAGGTTACTTCAGCCCTCTATCTCTGTCCACATCTCACCCCCTCCTTTTCCCTGTGTTCCCACCAAGCCTACCTCCTCTTGACTTTTCTAGTCCCTTGACAACTTCTATCGTTTCCTTCTGCCCCAAATGCCTAGAATCACCTCTCCCTCCCTGCCTGGATAACTCCATCTTTCCTTTCTTCAAAGCCCCCTACATCCTCGCCTCTTCCTCCCAAGCCTTTCCTTGCTCATAAGGCATCCACAAAAGCGACAGTCCAGGAGCAGGTATTCACCAGCTCTCCTGAGCAACCAGGCTTCTCTTCATTTCCCTGACCAGGGGGGCCAGTCAGTCTGTCTATTTTGTAATGTCAGCCCCTGGGTAGTCAGGAAGTATGCCTGGTGCTACGTTCACTAGGAAGACCGTGCTCAATATTCCTGCATTGGCAACTATAGGCTCTGAATGAATGAGTGAGTGGATGGAACACACTAAGCTCATAATGTTATTTGGAAGAACTACTTAGAAACAGGATCAGCTTCTTGGCAGGATACCTTCCTGCTGCCCTCCCCTCTCTGCCAGCCACTACCTCTTGCTGGAGACGCTTCTCTCATGGATGCAGACCCAAGCCCCGAGTTCACCTGAAAGCCTGAAGAGGAGGGGGATGAACAGCAGCAGGTGCATTTTCTCTTCCAACCAGTCCCCCATGCTGGAGCCTCTCAGCAAGAACAAACCAGAAACTCAACTTCTTAGTCTTGCAACCCTTCTGCTTTCTCTCACTCTCTTGCACTTCCTCTTGGAGCCAGTTCCCACTGGTGAATAAGACTAAAAGAGGAAGGAATTGGTGAAGTTTCAGGGCAGTTGGCAAGAAGTCATGGGGATCATGAGCTTTTGAGAAATACCTCCCTATCGGGAACCAGCATGGGTTTTCTCTAAAAAGAGAACTTCACGATCCCTTCCCTGCTTTGTGGGGCTTTGCAGACCCAGACCCATTGTTTCTGGGTAGTTCTTGTCCAATCCTCCTCTCCTGGTGGGAAGGCTGGGGCAAGGTGACCCAGCTCCACTAGAGGGGGTCTTGGGGACCAAAGGACCTGTAACTTTGAGTGCAGCCAGATTCTGAGGGACCAGGTGGTCAGGAGTTCAAAAGAATTGTGGAAGGCTTGGGGCCAAAGCCAGAACACCAGAGAACAGATTCTAGACCAGAGACTAGAATGAGGGGCTGAGAGGCCTATGAGGGTATCAAAACCTACACGACAAAGAAAGGGGATCCAAGAGTAAGGAGATGCGAGCCGGGAACTACTGGTCCAATGGACAAGAGGGGCAGCTCTCCAGAGAACATACCGGAAACTCTCACTGCTGTGCCCAGCCCACCAGGTGAGACTCCATGGATGTCCACACCAACCTGGATCCTCCAGAAACTTGTTGATTGTACTAGGGGCCCCACCATGAAGAAACCAGCTCACCCTCCTGACCACGGCCCTTCCTCCCACCCGCCACCCCATCTCTGTAATAAAATATTTGTCGAGGTAAGGAAGAAAAGAGAAAAGAAAGTAGTAGCTTTGCCTGTCTTATCCCCTGAAAACCTTGCCCATCCCCGAGTCTCCCCTCCCCAGTCAAGGGCCCAGCAAGCCCTCGGGATCAGGCCCAGAAAAGAATGGAGGGGCCTTTTTCACATTGTGCACCTGGAACTACTTTTGCTATGTGTCACACATGACCTGGGACATTTTCAGGAGTCAGTGAGCCCCCCTCACATCCTAATCAGGAACAAGCAGGTGTGCAGGAGGGTAATTTGCAAAAAAAAACAGCAGCTGATAAGGTGGGGGTATTACAGGCTGTGGCCTAGATGGCCTCTGGTGGGAGGAAGGACTCGGCCCCCCTCGGGTCCCCACTGTTCTTTTAGCACACCCTCTGCACAGGGCAGTGGACAGTTACGCTGAGGAACATCGTCCTCTGCAGACAGGAAAGCCTTGACTCCCAGGGAAAAAGAAAATCAAGAGGATGGGCAGCCCTGGAAGACAGGGGGCAGCTGCTTTGAGGGCCATGGAGTAACCCTTCCTTCTTGGCGGTGGGCAGCAAAGAGGAAACAGCCTCTGAGCTTCTAGAAGCCCTGCCTGTGGCCCAGCCCTCTGATCCTGGGCCCAGCCTAGCTTGGGAGGATCCCCTTTGAATCAAGAATGGAGACTTATTAAAGTGGCTCTGGGCGGTGGCATATAAGTTGCAAAAGTTTTCCCTCTATCATTTCTCTTCTGACCTTGTTTCTGGTAACTTCTGTCAACCAGAACACTTTATTTCTATGCAGCCAGATCTATTGATCTTTTCTTTACAACATCTGAATTTCCCGTGTTAAGAAGGTCACTCAGAGCCAATTTATGAGTGTTGTAACCGCCCCATCCATTGAGGTTTTCTAAATGCTGTCCCTGAATCCTGGAGTTGCAGGAAAGAAGCGTACTTATCAAGAGCCTAGCTTCCACAGAGAGGACTCCACTGAAGTATAATTTAGTGTTAGGCCATTAGGCCTTGCTTTTATCAAGGGTCGATCCCAAAGCTATCGGAAACACTTTGCCTCTTCTGCAAAATCACAATTGCCCATTTGTTATTCAGGGTCCCTTGTATAAGAATCCACATAACAATATGAAATACCTAGAACAAGCAAGTGTATAGAGATCTAAGTTCATTAGTGGTTACTAGGGACAAAGGGGAGAGAGAGGGGGGAAAAGGGGAACTCCTTGCTTAGAGGACACTGAGCTTCTGTTAAGGGTGATGGAAAATTTTGGAAACAAGTAGTGGTGATAATTCAAGAACAAAATGAAAACATAATTCACATCACTGAATTGTATGGGTAGAAAAAATGGTGAACTGGCATATGTTTTGTACATATATGTTTACCATAATAATCCAAAAAAAAAAAGAATCCACATAATAAATTTCTCTTAGCGTCGCATGCCAGGAATAAATCCTCGTTGACTGAAATGCCAGGCTTTCTTCGTCAGATAATGAGTACCACACCACCATCTTGTTTCCCATTTTGTCTTGACTGCCAGGAAGTCTAGAACTAAACACAATGCTCAAACGCAGTAACAACCTAGCCTCACTCCAGGGTGGAAGATTTGCAGACACACACACACACACATCTTTCCTTTTCTTTTCTCAGGCATTATCTTTCACTGCCCAGTTGTATATGTGGGTTTTGTTTTAAGTCATTTCGAATCCCTTTTGGAAGTAGGCAAGGCGTAAATACAGACATAAACAAAACGACTCCAGAAGAGAAAATAAAGACACTTGTGTGAACGGTGGCAAGGCTGACAAGGAGCTTTTTGTTAGAACCCGCGATTAGTCAACATTTTCACACACGCTCTCCAAGCAGTGAAAATTGGAGCCTATGTGGAGAAACATCAGGAAAACCCCAGCAGCTGTTGAGTGGACAGAGAAACTCCATTGGGTATCTGTTGTTGTTGCTAGGTACCATCAAGTCGATTTTTGATTCATAGTGACCCCATGTGACAGAGCAGAACTGCCCCATAGGGTTTTCTAGGCGGTTATCTTTACAGGAGAAGATTGCCAGGTCTGTCTTCCACAGAGCGGTTGGTGGGTGGGTTTGAACCTTTTGGTTAACAGCCAAGTGCTTAACCATTGCATTACCAGGGCCCCTTATTGTGTCTCTAAGGTCATGGATTTAGGCAGACCTATCTGGAACATTTGAGGAGCTGAGGCTCATGGGCCTGACCCAAGGAGGTTCTGTTAATTATTATGCTTTTACTTTTTCTTTTTTAAATGTCTTTATGTTTTCGCAAGTCCAGCTAAATGCTATATCTCCTAAGCCTTTCCAACTACCCTTAATGCTTGCCTTTGGGAAGTGGCTATTGGCCACTGTAAAACTAAGGCATTTATCCACTCATTCATTCATTCATTCATTCATTGGGTGCCAACCTCTGGATGCATGTATATTTTCTCTCTGTTGCTTATAATTTTCTTTCAAATATTTCACCTGGACTCCCAGACTAATTCTTCCTCTCACTTCCTCCCACTACAGACCCCCTCCCCTGGGCAAAGTGGCCTTTCCCTGCCTTTCCAAGCTCTGTTTCTCTCCAACCCCTCCTCCCAGGGCCAAGTGTGAACTCTTCCAGAGGCACATACCCAGATATCCTGCTTCTATTTTATTCTGTAGACCTGTTTTTTTGGACTTTCCCATACAGGAGACCCATGGACACTGCTTTAGGCTGGGTCTTCCAAGAAGCAGATGTCAAGAGAGGATTAAATGTGCAAAGATTTTATTAGGGGAAACATCTATGAGAAAGAAACTGTTTTAACAGCTGTAACCAATGTGTACTGACATATCCATCCAATGTTGTCTTTATTATATTTGATGGTGGTTTGAGAGTATTGTGTTGTCACACTAGGAAAGCTAAAGAAACAAAATGGTTTCAGTTTTGCTGAAGACTGGCCTTATTAATGGACAGCTTTCCTAACAAGCGATTATTAATTTCTATACAGGTGTTAACATCTGTTTCAGGGACATGGCAGTATGTTTACATGTCCGAAGTTTTGTTTAATTCAATGATACCTCTAAGTTGATTTGTTTAAATAAATTCAGCAAATGGAAAAAATAATGAGTAGGAGCCAGGAGAGGCTGGGAGAGCCATCAGACCATGGAGCAGGAAAGCAAAGGAAAGAGGGGGGAAGGTTGAGTGGGAGCATCCTAGACTACTGTGCAGTCTATTGAAGGTTCCAGAAGGCTGTCAGGGTGTCCTCTGGTCACCATCTGCTATCAGAGGAATCTTATGTCTCCTGGGAACAGACCTGCCTTAGAACCCCTGCTAATAGCACTAGCTATTAACAGAAAGGTTGGTGGTTCAAATCTACCCAGAGGCACCTCAGAAGAAAGACCTGGCAATCTACTTCCAAAAGATCACAGCCATTGAAAACCCTATGGAGTGCATTTCTGCTCTGACACCTATGCAGTTGCCATGAGCCAGAATCAAATCAATGACAACTGATTTGGCTTTGTTTGCTTGGAAATCTGCGAGCCACATTCTCGTGGTCACCGCAGGTGTTCATTAACTTAGGTTAGGACAAGATTTCCTCTGTGCCTTCATGCCTTCTTCCCTGAATGAGACAGAAAATCAGGGTTTGGTATGTGTGTGTGTCTGTGGGCACTTAGAAAGAACTCTCTCCCACAGCCACATGATGTCTCAGAAACCTATGCCCAGCGCCGGCCCTGACCCCCCCTCTCTGCTGCAATTTCAGACCATCCTGGTGGGTGACAGTGGCGTGGGGAAGACATCTCTGCTGGTTCAGTTCGACCAGGGCAAGTTCATCCCAGGCTCCTTCTCGGCCACCGTGGGCATCGGATTCACAGTAAGCACCCGCTGGCCTTGCTGGCTCTGGGGCTTGGCTCTGGGCAGGAAGCAGGTGAACACTCACATGGGAGCATCCAAGGAAGTTTGATAAGAAGACCATTTCCCAAGGTGTAAGGGTGTTGGGAAACCACTAGCGTTGGCACAGGGCCTCCATTCCACCCCTAACATGAAGGCGGGGTGGGACTCCATCACCAGAACACAGGGACAAAGAGGGCTGTGGCAGGAGCTACCCCCTTCAGTGGTGGGGCGCAACAGCCCACAGCATTCCCCAGTGCGGTAGCCAAGGGAATAAATTCCCCCTCCCACCCCACTTTCCTCCTGCTGCCCCCACCCACCCCATCTCCTTATGGGGCTTCCCATCGGCTGAATCCAACTAGAATCTGGAAAGTAATAGGAATATCTTGACATAGATTGCTCAGGTCAGCCTTCCAGGGCAAGAGGAATCTGAAGGGGCAAGGGGATGGCTGAAGATTTTAAGCCTAGTCCAAACTTAGCATTGTCACACGGGTCCTAGGGAGCTGGCAGGCGAAGGGTTCAAGTCCAGTTTGTAGCACTCTGCCTCTCCCTGAGCACAGCTGGGCAGCTACAATTAAGAAAGCTTCGTCTATCTTTTTTGACGGGGACCCCTTTGAGGGCCAAGGAATCCTCCCTTTACCATGCTTTCTCCTTCCCCTCCAGGCTCTCAGTGACTCTTGACCTCCTGGGAGACCTTTGGAGAGAGTCTCTTGGACAGTGGCAAGAGCAGCAGGGGCTGCCCTGGGGTCTCCAGAACCCCAGTGTTCAGAGATGGGGAAGAGCAAACATCATTTCTCAGCAGCATGGGTGTTTGTGAGGCCAGCCTCTGAGTACAAGCAGACACAGGACCTGGGAGGCCACCCACAGGGCTGAGCCACAGCAGTGCTACGCAGCTGGAAGACAGTGAGGGATACCCAGAAAGTAGGCTTGCCCACTAGGTCACAGCAAGGAATGCCAGGGGGGGTCCAAGAGGGACATGGTTTCAGGGTAATTGTCCAGCAGGAGAGCCTGGCTGGGGTATGTCAGGGCCTGGAACCCGTCCTGAAACACAAGGCTCAGGACACTCTCATGACTGGGGCTGGCCGGGCTGTGGGGGAGAGCTGAGAAGGACAGGACTGAGTCCCAGCAGGCTATCCTTGAGTTCTGGGCCAGGCTGCCATGAAGTCAACCAGGGTGCCCTGGTGCCAGGGTCCCCCCACCTGCCAGGCCCAGTCTGTCCTTCAGCAGAGTGGGCACACTGTGCCCCACAATCACACCTTCTCCTCACCCACTCACATCCTTCCATGGAGGGCAGAGCGTGGCCTGGACCTGGGTGTGGATATGAAAACTCTGATTCATGCTCCATAGATGTCCCAGGGGTGGGACCTCTGAATTTTGTCACTAGTTTGGTAAGAATAGTGAGGAAAATCTCCTGTGAGAAGGAAGTATGTCAAACTGAGGTCGTGAGTGACCAAAGACAGGAAAGCCTGGGCTCTCCCTCCCTGTCTCCTCAGGGTTGGCCTTCTAGAGCTTTGGCTGTTTACTTGGCTCCAATCAGCAAGGTCAGTACTTGTAAGGCTTGATTCACTACAGAACAAACCTGTGGGCAGCTAACACTGTGTGAGGGCCAGGGACAAGTGGCATGACCAAGGACCATGAATGGGGCATATACCCAGCTCCACAGATGGGGCACAGACCCTGGGGACCTCCAACGCTGGTGATGGAGGGCAGTGGCAACAGCATGTGACAGGCTTTCTGGGGGTCACATGTGGACAGAGGTGGGGTCCTTGGTGTAGCTCACTTGCATGCCAAGAGATTCACCGCACTCACCTCTCCCTTTGGTGCGATGGGTCACTTTTATATGGTGTCTTAGGCTGGGTTCTCTAGAGAAGCAAAACCAGTAAAGTGTATAAATATATATAGAGAGAGATTTATATCAAGGACATGGCTCACATGGTTGTAAAGGCTGGAGCAACTCAAGTCTGTGGGTCAGTATAGAGGCTTCTCCTGATTCATGTAGCCGCAGGGGCTGGCAAACCCAAGATCAGCAGGTCAGAGAGCAGGGCTCTTGCTCACAGGCTGTGAAGATCGATGAATCCCAAGATCAGCAGGCAAGATCACAGGGAAGCTGCTAGCTCAAGTTCCAAGAACTGGAGGTCAGACAGACAGGAACCAACTGAAGGATCAGTGCGAGTAAATAGCCCCTGGGCCTTGCCAGAATGTCCAATTGTGTTTGATGCAGGCCACATGCCCGAGGAAACTCCCTTTCAACTGATCGGCTACTCACAACAGATCCCATCGAGGGGGCGCTCACATATCAAATCTCAACATGGAAGTGATCACAACATCATACGAGTGCCAAATTATGTCGTAACTGCCAAGCCACTGAGAATCATGGCCCAGCCAAGTTGACACACAACCTTAACCATCACATATGGCCTTTCTTACCATGGTCATGTAACTCCCACCAAATTACTGGGTGGGGCTGTGCAAATGAGGTGCTTGTGGCCCACCAAGGGGTTGGAATAGCTTGCTAATAATGTAAATAAGGTTCATGGCACACTTGTGGGGGTAGGATCATGCAAATAAAGTATACAGAACCCTAACAAGGGGACTGGTCAGTGTCATGGATTGAATTGTGTCCCCCCAAAATATCCATCAACTTGGCTGGGTCATGATTCCCAGTATTGTATGATTGTGTACCATTTTGTATTCTGATGTAATTTCCTCGTGTGTTGTAAACTCTATCTCTATGATCTAATAAGATGGATTAGCGGCAGTTATACTGATGGGGTATGCAAGATTGGATAGTGTCTTAAGCCAATCTCTTTTGAGATATAAAAGAGAGAAGCGAGCAAGAAAGTAGTGCCGGGAGAAGAGCACGCCCTTTGGACCTGAGGCTCCTGCGCTAAGATGCTCCCAGACCAAGGGAAGACTGATGCATCAGAAGAACATCCCTTCAGAGTTGACAGAGAAAAAAAGCCTTCTCCTGGAGCTGATGCCTTGAATTTGGACTTGTAGCCTTCTAGACGGAAAGAAAATAAATTTATCTTTGTTAAAGCCATTCACTTGCGGTATTTCCGTTATAGCAGCACCAGATGACTAAGACAGTCAGTTTTGCCTTCCCATTAGTATTAAAATGAGCCATCCCAGAGGCAGACAGGGGGGACCTCACTACCACTAAGAAGAAGAGACAGGAGCAGAGCACGTCCTTTGGACCTGGGTTCCTGCACTGAGAACCTCCTAGACCCAGGAGACAGAGAGAGAGAATTGTAACACTGGAGATGGTGCAAGATGGCAAGAAGTGGCAGCAGAGAAACAGTGACAACAAAGCCAGGAGCCCAGCATAAGACAGCACAGTGGGCTTCCTGGCAGAGTGGGGTGCCTCTGGACACTTGTCAGCGGAGTTAGGCTTGCTGACCCGTGGAGCAAGAAAGCTGAGCACCTTCAGGCAGGAGGCTTCCTGGTGGAGTGGAGTGCCTCTGGGTACTTACTGGCAAAGCTAGGGAGCTTTGTAACCCTTGTCCGAGCAGGTCAGCTGAAGAGCCCCAAGGGCCTGAGGGACCGAGGGACCGAGGGACCAAGGGCTGAGGGGCCAAGGGCCAGAGAGAGGCCTGCCTGTGAGCACCACTGAGAAGCTGTCCTGACCAAAGAACTGTATCCTGAATGGTTTCTGATCCTGAATTGTAACCTGTTACTTCCCTAATAAACCCTGTAGCTATGAGTATGGTCTGTGAGTTCTGTGTGGCCATTGCAATGAATCACCAAACCCAACAGAAGTAGAGTGCCATGGGAGGGATGGCTGGTGTCAGAATTGGTGAAAAGGTTGCAGGTTGAAGGTATGTCTGATTTCCACCTCATAGCCATCAGGCTGGGGCTGTTGATCTTGATTCTCCTTCCTCCTTGTGAAGTTAGAGGAGGTCAGGTGCCCCTACCGCTCCATTTTTACAACTCTACAGGCCCCCTTCCTACCACTGTATCCAATGCTACAGTTGCAGTTGCCATCAAATGGCCTCCAACTCATGGTGCTTCCATGTGTGTCACAGTACAACTGTGTTCCATGGGGTTTTTAATGACTACTTTTCTAGAAGGAGCCCTGGTGGCTCAGTGGTTAAGAGCTTGGCTGCTAACCAAAAGGTCGGCGGCTCAAATCCACCAGCCTCTCTTTGGTAATCCTATGGGGCAGTTCTACTCTGTCCTACAAGGTCACTATGAGTCAGAATTAGCTCGACAGCAACAGGTTTTTTTTTTTTTTTTTTTTTTTTTTTTTTTTTTTTTAGTTTTCCAGAAGTAGATCACCAGGCCTTTCTTCTGATGCACCTCTGTGTGGACTCAAACCTCCAACCTTTTGGTTAGCAACCGAGTGCATTAACTGTTTGCACCACCCAGGGACTCCATCCAATACTAAGGACCCTCCATTCTGGTTCAGAGAGGTCTCTTTCTGTCCCTCTGCTCAGAGATAAAGTCTCCCATGTCATGCTAAGCAAAGGGGCTGGAGGACATTGAGGCCTCAGTGGTCTGGGGTTCTGCAGTCCGTCATGTACACAGAGATTTAAACACTACTCATTGCTAGCAATTTACAAGGACCCTATGGCTAGCCCTGGCTCTAGCCCAGAATTCCTATGTGCTAGTGCCTGAGGAGAAGGGCCACTGAAGCTCCCACTGGCCCAGCTCAGAGGTTGAATGCAGCCTGGGAAGGCAGGATGGAGTCCTTGTCTTCCACTCTGGAGGAGAGAGAGGTGAGTGGGCTGGCTACATGGGGCGTGCCCTCAGGCCAGCTCCTAGGACCTCACGAGCATCCCTCCCCCAAGAAACTACTAGGCCCATAGCCTTCTCGAAGTGAGACCTGCCCAGGTCCTGGGTACATGCCTCTCAAATCAAGGTCTTCCCCAACTTCTTCATCACCAGCTCCACCAACCTGGCTTCAGGTCCTGCTGATAGGTTTACTGGGGAGCTGGAAGTGATAGGGATCACATAGTAGTCTTCCTAGCCAGCCCCTCATCCACTTCAGCTCAGGTCCTCCTTGTGACTTCTCGCCTCAGTTTCCCCCAGACTCTTCAGTCTTGCCTAAATACTGCTGCAAAATCCATCTCGGCTTGCCCTCCACTCTAAACCTTCAGTGGCTCACTATTACCTACCAAATAAAGTCTAAATCTGTCCTCTGCTGGTCAAGATCTTGCAACATTTAGACCAGTGGTCTTCAAATACTTGTTCAGTGCACATAAAAACCCCAGGGGGAAGCTAATCTGAAATGTGGACTCCTGAACCCACCCACAGAGATGCCGATTCCACATGACTGGGTGGGGGCCTAGAATCTGCACTTTGACATGCACCCTGGGGCCTGTGATACAAGTGGTCCATGGGTCGTATTTTAAGAAACTCGAGTTTAGGCCTCATCCCTGTAGCTCTGGCCTACTTTCCCCTCCATACCTGACCCTGCCCACACAGGGTACGTGTGCTTCCCCTAGCTCTGGGCTTTTGTTCTGTCCACCTGGAATGCCCTTTCTGCTCACACCAGGTATCATGGAGGCCCTCCTGGATCTCCTCGGCTGCACACAGGTCCCCCCTCTGAACAACCAGGAAGTTTTCATGTGACACTCACCGCCTGCTATATGAGTGCAGTGTGTGAGTGTGCAGGGTGTATATTGTGGTGCAGGAGGGCAGGCATATTTGCTTGGGAGATAACATGGGGTGGGTATTCATTTTGGATTTCTGTGAAGTATGTATTTGGGAGAGATGAGAGCTGTTAGGGGTAATTTAAGGGGTGTTTTATTTGGAGCCCTGGTGGCACGGTGGTTAAGAGTGCAGCTGCTAACCAAAAGGTTGGCAGTTTCAATCCACCAGCCGATCCTTGGAAGCGCTACGGGGCAGTTCTACTCTGTCCTACAGAGTTGCTATGAGTCGGAATCGACTCAACAGCAATGGGTTTTTTGTTTTTTTTTGGATAGTAATATGTGCATGTGGCCCCACATGTCTGTCAGTTTGTCCTATTGTGGTAGCTTGTGTGTCGCTGTGATGCTGGAAGCTATGCCACCAGTATTCAAATACCAGCAAGGTCGCCCATGGTGGACAGGTTTCAATGGAGCTTCCAAACTAAGACAGATTAGGAAGAAGGAGCCAGCTATCTACTTCCGAAAAAAATTAGCCAGTGAAAACTTTATGAATAGCAGCAGAACATTGTCTGATATAGTGCCATAAGATGAACCCCTCAGGTTGGAAGGCACTCAAAATACAACTGACCAAAAGCTGCCTCCTCAATATAGAGTCAGCCTTAATGACGTGGATGGAGTCAAGCTTTCGGGATCTTCATTTGCTGATGTGGCATGACTCAATATGAGAAGAAAGAGCTGCAAACATCAATTAATAATAGGAACATGGAATGTATGAAGTATGAATCTAGGAGAATTGGAAATTGGCAAAAAATTAAATGGAAAACATAAACATCGATATACTAGGCATTAGTGAACTGAAATGGACTGGTACTGGTGATTTTGAATTGGACAATCATCTGGTCTGCTATGCCAGGAATGACAAATTGAAGAGAAATGGCATTGCATTCATCATCAAAAAGAACATTTCAAGATCTATCCTCAAGTACAATGCCATCAGTGATAGGATAATATCCATATGCCTACGGGGATGACCAGTTAATACGACTATTATTCAAATTTACACTCCAGCTACTAAGGCCAAAGATGAAGAAACTGAGGATTTTTACCAACTTCTACAGTCTGAAATTGATCAAACATGCAATCAAGATGCATTGATAATTACTGGTGATTGAAATGCCAAAGTTGGAAACAAAGAAGAA
>NW_004443964.1:7486732-7539092 GCF_000243295.1 Trichechus manatus latirostris | reverse complement strand
AGAGACCATCTCAAGAATAGATTTGACACAATAAACACTAATGATCAAAGACCAGACGAGTTGTGGAATGATGCCAAGGACGTCACACACGAAGAAAGTAAGAGGTCATTAAAAAGACAAGAAAGAAAGAAAAGACAAAAACAGACGTCAGAAGAGATTCTGAAACTTGCTCTTGAACATTGAGTGGCTAAAGCAAACGGAAGAAATGAAGAGCTAAGCGAAGACGTCAAAGGGTGGCTCGAGAAGACAAAGTAAAGTATTATAATGACATGTGCAAAGACCTGGAGTTATAAAACCAAAAGGGAAGAACATGCTTGGCATTTCTCAACCTGAAAGAACTGAAGAAAAAAAATTCAAGCCTCGAGTTGTAATACTGAAGGGTTCTATAGGGAAAATAATGAATGACAGAGGAAGCATCAAAAGAAGATGGAAGGAATACACAGAGTAACTGTACCAAAAAGAACTGGTCGACCTTCAGTCATTTCAGGAGCTAGCATATGATCAAGAAACAATGGTACTAAAGGAAGAAGTCCAAGCTGCAGTGAAGACACTGGCGAAAAACAAGGCTCCAGGAATTGACAGAATAACAATTGAGATGTTTCAACGAACAGATGCAGCGCTGGAAGTGCTCACTCATCTATGCCAAGAAATTTGGAAGACAGCTAACTGGTCAACTGACTGGAAGAGAGCCATGTTTATGCCTATTCCAAAGAAAGGTGAACCAACAGAATGTGGAAAGTCTCGAACGTATCATTAATATCTCTTGAAAGTAAAATTTTGCTGGAGATCATTCAAAAGCAGTTGCAGCAGTACATTGGCAGGGAACAGCCAGAAATTCAAGCCTGATTCAGGAGAGGACATGGAATGAGGGATATCATTCCTGATGTCAGATGGATCTCAGCTGAAAACAGAGAATACCATAAAGATGTTTACCTTTGTTTTATTGACTATGCAAAGGCATTCGATTGTGTAGATCATAACAAATTATGGAGAACATTTTGAAGAATGAAAATCCCAGAACACCTCGTTGTGCTCATGAGGAACCTTATACATAGACCAAGAGGCAGTTGCTCAAACAGAGTAAACGGAAACTGCATGGTTTAAAGTCAGGGAAGATGTGTGTCAGGGTTGTATCCTTTCACCACACTTATTCAATCTCTATGCTGAGCAAATAATTTGAAAAGCTGGACTATATGAAGAAGAACACGGCATTGGGATTGAGGAAGACTCATTAACAATCTGCGTTACGCAGGTGACACAACCTTGCTTGCTGAAGGTGAAAAGAACTTGAAGCACTTACTGATGAAGAACAAAGACCGCAGCCTTCAGTATGGATTACACCTCAACATAAAGAAAACAAAAATCCTCACAACTGGACCACTAAGCAACACCATGATAAACAAAGAAAAGACTGACATTGTCAAGGATTTCATTTTACTTAGATCCACAATCAACACAATGGACGCAGCAGTCAAGAAATCAAACAACGCATTGCACTGGGCAAATCTGCTGCAAAAGACCTCTTTAAACTTTTAAAAAGTAAAGCTGTCACTTTAAGGACTAAGGTGCCCCTGATCCAAGCCATTGTGTTTTCAATCACCTTATATGCATACGAAAGCTGGACAATGAATAAGGAAGAAGAATTGATGCCTCTGAATTACGGTGTTGGTGAAGAATACTGAATATACCATGGACTGCCAGAAGAACGAACAAGTCTGTCTTGGAAGAAGTACAGCCAGAATGCTCGTTAGAAGCAAGGATGGCAACACTTGGTCTCATATACTTTGGACATGCTATCAGGAGGGACCAGTCCCTAGAGAAGGACATCATGCTTGGTAAAGTAGAGCGTCAGAGAAAGAAAGAAAGATCCTCAACAAGATGGCTGCAACAAGGTGGCCTCATCAGTGGCTGCAACAATGGGCTCAAGCATAACAATCATTATGAGGATGGTGCGGGACCGGGCAGTGTTCCCTCCTGTTGTACATAGGGTCGCCTTGGGTCAGAACTGACTTGATGGCACCTAACAACAACAGCATGTGCATTTGGGGATGATGTGAGCTGTGGGGGCAAATTGAAGGGTGTGTATGCTGTGATGTGATGTATGTTCTTATGGTGTGACATGAACTGTCAGCAATTGTGATATGGTAAGAGGTACATGATGTTTAGGGTGAAATGAGGTGTGTGTGTTTGGGGGAATAATTTGAGATGTATGTTTTTGCAAGTTGTGTATATGTGTTTTTAGAAGTTGTGTAAGGCTTTGTGTTTTGTGGTATATGACGTGTGTGTTTGTGGTATGATGTAGGAGTGTCTGTTTGTTGTATGATATAAAGTATATGTGTTAATGGCATGATATGAGGTGTGTGTGGGAAGTGTGCATTTGTGGTGTGCGTTATGTGTGTTTGTAATGTGACTTAAGGTGTATGTGCTATGATGTGGTATGTGTGTGTTTTATGATGTCATGTGTATATGTAGTGTGAAGTGAGTAAGTCTGTAGTGTGAGTTATGTGTGTTTGTGGTGTGACATGAGGGGTATGTGTTACGATGTGAGGTCTATGTGTGTGTGTGTGAGGTGTGTGTGTCTGCCGTGTGATTTGAGGGATACGCGTATATGTGGTATGAAGTGAGTTAGGCGTATGTGTTTGTTATGATGTGAGGTATAGGGAGGTGATATGTGTGTGTTTGTGGTATGACTTAAGGTGTGCATGCGTGTTATAATGTGAGGCCTGTGTGTGTCTCAGGAGAGATTGAGGCCACCGTGGCGTGTACACAGCATAGAAACGAAGGTTAAGAGGCCTGGATTTCCCCGAGCCCGTGTTCTGCATCGGCCTCATCCTGGCGACCACGTCCAAAAAGAGCCTGCTCCCTTAATGAGCCGTGCTCCCTGAGGCAAGGCCCTCCCTCTGGGGCACACCTGCCTCCCTGCACAGCCCCAGTCCTGAACACTCCTGACCCAGGCCCACTCCTGGCTCACTCAAGGCTGCCCTTGAACACACCACAGGACGTTGCACTGTCCCGGCGGGCCTCGTCACGGTGCCTTGCCACCGTGTTTATGGACTTCTTCCTTCAGTCAGATTGGTCCATGTAAGCCACAGCGTGGCAATGCAGCAAGACAGTGGTTTGATTTCCTCGATTATTTCTGGAGCGCTCACGCTGATGTGCAACCTTCCTCATTCTGAACCTTCCACAGGACAAAGAGGGTCTTGGTGGAGCCAACACCACAAAACAGCTGTAGGCTGCTGGAGGGCCTGGTTCACAGTGGGCAGCGAGCAAGAGGCATGCCACGTCCCTGCTCGCCTTCGTCTTCCACCATTACCCTCTTGCAGTGAAAACCCTCTCCCCTGCAGGGAGCATGCATGCATGAGCCCTCTGAGGCCCGGGAGCCGGGATGCTGAGCAGACCAGGCGTTATTTGGTTCGTTATGATGTGACGTGTAGGGAGGTGATGTGTGTAGCCCACATCACACATCTGAGGGGCTGTGCAGCTGCTACACTCCACGGATCTTTCCCACACACAGATGAGGAAACCGAGTTTATGATATGCCACCTCCCAAGCTCCTTGCTCTACACAGGTTACTCTGTCCCTGCCCTGGGCCCTTCTCCAGCTGCCAGAAAATAGCTCCAGCTGATGCCAAAAATTACAGGGCTGGAGGCTGCTGTACACACGGCCGGTCCCCACAAGGCCTACTCCACAAAGGCACAAACTCCTGTTGCTGTTGAGTCAACTCCGACTCACAGCGACCCTACAGGACAGAGCAGAGCTGTCCCATAGGGTTTCCAAAGAGCACCTGGTGGCTTTGAACTGCAGGCCTTTTGGTTAGCACCCCGTAGCACTTAACCACTGCACCACAAGGCCTGTGGTCACCTATAAGCCACATCTGCACCTTACCTCTGAGCCCCAACACCTAAGAGGTGCAAGGGTCCCGCCGCCTTCCTACACACCCCTCCGTGATGCGCTCACTCTGTTCCTCTGTAACCTGAATTCACCTGTATAGAATGTTGGGGGGAAGGTGGTGATTGAATGGTTGGCCCAGGCCACATAGGAGTCCCTGAACCCTGCTATGGGGACACTCCCCACCCACCCTCACCTGCTGTGAAGTTGCAGGGTTCTTAGGATGTCCTGGTGCCTCTCCTCAAAAAGATCCAGGGCTTCATGGATCATTCAATACCAAACGTGTAAGGCCCAACGTTTTCGGCCTTCTTGGACAGAGCTAGGTGTGGGAGCTGTTCTTGACTAAGGCCCAGGCTGCCTTGGGAGATCAGGGATTGGAGGTGTATGCGGGAAGTCCGCATGGGAAGGCTCTCCCATGGTGGGACGATCAGGGTGCAGCCAGGCAGGTCAGGAGGAAATGAGAGGTGATGATCCTAAAGGGTCAAAGTCCGAGCACCAGCTAGGGCCGGGAAAACCGCAGGGCAAATGTGCTGCAGGTGAATATCGGTCCGTAAACAAATTTATTCGGATGAGAACAGGCTAGGGTGCGCTAGAGCAGGCACCTTGGCGCTGTCCTCAGAAAGCACCAAACGCTGAGCTGAGATGCCGGGGGCGTCCCAAAGGGCCAACTGTTGGCCGCCTTCTGGATGGGCCTCGGGCGCAGCCTGCTGGCTGCGCTGCGTAGCTGCACGCGGAACCCCGGCGCCAGTCCGGGGGTCCGGACCATGCAGACCTCCGCAGCTGGTGAGGTCTCCGGGGACAGCTACCCGATGGGAACCCACCGCCAGCTGCTGGTGGCCTTGGGGGAGGGGGGCGGTCCGAGGGCTGAATTTAGTCCCTGTCCTCTGAGCTCTGGGCCAGGCCAGTGTTGCTCAGGAAATGCCCGCCACCCCTAGGGTGCTGATCCTGCGGCCCTGCGCGCCCTGCTGGGAGAGGGTGTCGTCGAGGGGTGGCGGGTGGGGAGGAGTCTGCGGGGTCCACGCCAGGCCGGGGGAGGGGAGGAAGGAGTGGGCGGAGCCCGGGGCGGGGCCGTTCCTGCGCTCTCTCAGCCGGTCGCCAGCCCCAGCTTACCTCTCGTCCAGGGACATGCCGGGCACGCCAGGCGCCGCGGCCACCCAGGATGGAGAGGCCCCCGGGCGCTCCCCGCCCTGCAGTCAGAGCTACGATCTCACGGGCAAGGTGGGTGGGCGCTGCGCCCAGCGCCGGGGACTCCATACGGGCTCCGAGGGGCGCCCCTCCCGGTGCCCTTGTCCCTGAGACCCCAGCCTTCCCTGCCCAGCCCCTTTCTGGCTGCGACTGCAGTGGATTCAGCCCTTCCCCAGGCAGCAGGGTCTCCCGGAGGAGGGAAGGAAGGAGGGTCAAGAGGCAACCTCTGGGCGCACCCCAAATTCTAGGGATGGGGCTGGCTCGGCGGGGCGGGGCGAGGAAGGTCGGAAAGACTGAGCGACTCCGGATCTCTGGGACCCCAAGTCCTGGTGGCGCAATGGTTAAGCGTTCGGATGCTAACTGAAAGATTGGCTGTTCGAACCCACCCGCAGCTACGGGGGGAAAGATGTGACAGTCTGCTTCCGTAAAGATTTAGTCTTGGAAATCCTATAGGGCAGTTTTACTGTGCCCTATAGGGTCGCTATGAGTCGGAATGGACTCGAGGGCAATGGGTTTGGTTTGGTCTTTTTGACTCTGCGGCCAAGGAGCCCTGGCGGCGCAAATGGTTAAGAGCTCAGATGCTAACTGCAAGGTTGGGGGTTCAACCCACCCAGCGGCTTCCGTAAAGATTACAGCCAAGAAAACCCTACTCTGTCCTATAAGGTCACTGTCAGTCGCAATTGACTTGTCAGCCCCATGCCTCTAAAACAAACAAACAAAAAAAACTTGTAGTCTATTCCAACTCATAGTGACCCTACAGTGCAGGGTGGAACTGCCCCCATAGGGTTTCAAGTCTGTAATCTTTACGGAAGCAGACTGTTGGATCTTTCTCTGTGGAGCTACTGGTGGGTTTGAACCACCCACCTTCCGGTTACAAGCCCAGCTCTTAACCACAATGCCACTAGGGCTTCTATACCTCTCAGTAGGAATTAAATAAACAACCCTCCGAAGGCACAGACGCCCACAGTGCTAGGAAAGGGGCTGCCGGGAGACTCAGCCAGGACACCCTATAGCGGAGGGGCAACTCGAAGTGAGCGCCCTTTTTGTAGCTAAGCTCAGTGGGGACATGATATCCCATTTCAACGTCCTAGCCTGAAATATCCTCCTGGTCCCCCAGCCTTACTCCTTCCCTTCCCACCCACTCCTGTCACTGTTCCTCATCTTCCTTTTGAGGAAAGTGTTGCCAACCAGGAAGCAGGCCCACCTGGGAATGTTTAGAGCCTGAGAAAGAGCTCATCGGTTAGCCACAACTTCCCTCACCTGGGAGGGGGGCCGTAAATCAGCTCTCTGGGACCCATTCCCTCTGTGCAGGGTTGTCCTGTACTGATGCAGGTGAGGGTGGCAGTGGACACTGGTCTGTTGCGCCTCCCTCGGTGCCTGCGGAAAGGACACATACCAGGAGCTCTGAGAGTGGGCATAGGTGAGAGGGGGCTATCCAGCCTTATGCTGCATGACCTTGAAGGCAACCTGCCTCTTGCTGTGCCCTAGTTTCCTCCCCGTGCCTCCCAGCATTCACTCTCACTGGGAGCCCCGCCTCCACCCCCAGCATTTCAGGGGAAACCACTCTGCAAATCAGCCACTCTGAGCTGTTGAGATAATCGTCCTGTGTGTGCTGGTGGCAGGAAATGGGCCCCTGCACCTTGAGGGGAGGGGAGCGGCCAATGGCCAACCCCAGCCTGGTGGGACCACCTGGCCTCCTTGCCCCACAAGCCAACTGGGCTGTTTGCTAGGAGGTGGCAAACTGGGCAGTTGTTTGTGTTTGGTGGCTTCGCCTGGCTCGGTGGGTGGCTGCATCGTTTGCTCAAGGCAGCTGTGATCTGTAAAGTACACAGGCACTCGACTGCCCTCCCTCCTTCCTTTCCCGGGGGCTGGGAGCAGGAGCCAGAGAGGAGGGTGGGCTCCAGAGTGCTCCCCACCCCCACTTTCCACCTGGCCCCCTGGTCGAGTCCTTTCCACACTCCCCAGTCCCAGACTTGTCCCAGGGACTGAGTCTAGGACAGTCTGGGAGGATCCTGGAGGCAGCTCCTCGGGCTGGATAAGAGGAACGGGGGCCCCTGAGCCACTCCTCCCTGTCTCAGGTGGTTGGAAAGTTTGCTGTTCATGTCAACATTATTGGCCTTAATCAATAACAGACTCCCAGGAGGCCTCAGAGGAATGAGCCTCCTCCCCTCCACCCATGTAGAAACCACACCGCAGAGAAACGGTCTTCTCAAAGCCAGGACTCCAGCCTTCAAACACCTTCTGCTCAGCTCCCCGGCTTCTTGCCAAAACTAGCTAATCCCACTGCCCCATGCCTTTAGGCTCTATTATCAAGGTCAAAACAAAAAACAAAAAACCCGTTGCCACCAAGTTGATTCCACGCTTCAAGGTAAACCTGTGCTTCATAGGGTTTTCAATGGCTGTGACCTTTGGGAAGTAGATCTCCAGGGCTTTCTTCCAAGGTGCCTCTGGGTGGATTTGAACTACCAACCTTTCAATTAGTAGCCGAGCTCTTAATCATTTGCACCACCCAGGGACTCCTATTGTCAAGGTCAGAGCCTCACAAATAATGCCGGTTTAGGTCTAGACCTCTGTTTTGCAAGGTTGAAGAATGACAGGACAAGGGGCTCCCCACCACCACCCCTAAGTGTCCCCCAGAGGAGAACAGCAGAGACTGGTTAGACAATAAAGGGGAGGGGCGTATCCCACCCCACCCACTCCCTCCCTGGAGCTCCTGCTCTGCTTACCTAGAGTGACCTGGGATGCCATTTCTAGCCACTTGTCCATTTGGGTTGTTTCTGCTGGAAGAACTTCAGACTAAGCGTCTCCCCTCTTCAGTATAAGTTTCAACCTTTCCTAATTCGTGCAAGCCTTTACAACCATAGAATGTCATTGTAAAACTTCCAACTCGATGTTGTGACTCAAAAACCCCAAACAGTAGTCATTTTAGAATGTGCCTGTGCAACCCACAGTGTCCACCCCCTCAGATCCTGACATGCTCCTGCAGGTGAGAATATCCCTGTCTGAGATGTGAACACTTCCCATTCCCAGCAGTCCAGCCCCGCCCATATGTGTCTACATGAGGCCAGACTCACAGAGAGGGACTAATCCCTGCCTGGTGTGGGTGGATGTGGCCAGAGTCCAGACCACATAAGTGTAGTGCTTCCCTGTGGCCACCAAGCACATCTGGGAACCTCCTAGTGCCAAGACCTTGACTCAGGCTTCCAAGAAACTGCATGAGGACAGGAGGGTCAAAGGGAGCACCTGAGAGGTGAGCTGAGCCAAAGAATTTGGAATGAAGGGACAGGTGAAGCCGTGGGAAGGCTTTGGGAAGCAGGTACCTCTCAGAGCTGTCAGCATCCTTCCTCCTCTCTCCCCCTCTGACCCTCTCTCCAGGGCCACTCTCCCTGGAAGCCCGGAAGCACCCCCTCCCCCAAGCCCCATTAACTGCCTCTGCCCCCATCTCCTAGGTGATGCTTCTGGGAGACTCAGGCGTCGGCAAAAGCTGTTTCCTACTCCGATTCAAAGACGGGGCCTTCCTGTCCGGGACCTTCATAGCCACCGTCGGCATAGACTTCAGGGTGAGGTGCTGCAGGCTCCTCCTCCCACAGCCAGCTGGGGCTCAGGTGACAGGGGTGCTGCCCTTGCAGCTCCTAAGGACCCCTGTGACTCGCCGCCTGGGGGGCACTAAGATGCTCCCCTAGGGACCACAGAGGGGCTAGAGGATTCTGCCTTGGTGGGCCCCTTTGCCCACTTACAGGATGGAAGAAACCACGGATGAGTCTTCCTTTTCCTCCACTCCTGGGGGGAAGGGCTGCCCAGGACAGGGCCGACACCTCCCACTGGGTGAGCTGACTGTCCTGGCCCTCGGTGCCCCGTATTCATTGCTCTTTGCGACAGGCCCCTTTGGCAAGGCCCCCAAAGGCCAATCAGCAACGCATGGGGTTTAAGAGCTGGACTGGTCATGTGGGAGAGAGCAGCTTGTCACCCTGACGACTCCATCTTTACAAATCTGCATCGGGGATGCGGAGTATTGCATGCCCACCAGGACCAGGACAGGAAAGGTCTAGCCCTGGCACGTGGGGTCTGCAGAGGCCTGTGCCTCCCTCCCAGTTGGAGCTGAAACTTCATGTAGCAGAACAAGGGAGCCAGCTAGAGGAAGGATACCCCTGCAGATAGATCCCAGCCTCTAAGGTCCCGGGCTGCTGGGAGGCATCTCGTCTCTGAGAGCCAGGTTGCAGTGATGGGGCTGAGCTCTGGGAGAGGCAGACTGAAGTGGGGAGGGGCAGGGACTCCAGTGTCCACTTTGTGCTGCCTGTCGAGCCTTGGGGAGAGCCAGGCAGGTTCCCAGGCTCCCCTTGCCCTGCTGTGTTGTGAGAAGAGTAGATAGAGCCCCCAGAAGAAAAGGCTCCACAGTGGAGGTGTCTGGGGACAGGCTCCCCACTGTCCCGATGGGGTGATCTGGCTGGTGATGTCCCTGGGACTCATCACATCTCCTCAAGCCCTAGAGAGGGACCAGGACAGGAGCCTCCACAGGAGGTTGTCTGCAGAACTCAGGACCCAAGCCGCCCCGCCTCCGCACCCACCTTTTCCTCTGCCCTTCTGTCTTTCAGAACAAGGTGGTGACCGTGGATGGTGTGAGGGTGAAGCTGCAGGTGAGACAGGGGCTGGGAAGGGACAGGAGGATGGAGAGCCTGCCCTAGCTCCCCAGCCAAAATCACGCATGGCCTGCAGCCCAGCCCTCAGCCTGGGGTAATTTCCTGTGGGGCACAGGAGAGGAAATGGCTTGTGATTGTCTGATATCTGCAGAAAAAGCAGTTCCCAGCCACCCTGTCTTCAAAGGCAGCTCCAAATGCCTTCAGACAAGCTCAGCCTCCCTTCATCTCCTCACCAGTTTCCAGGGCCTCATCCACTCTAGGTTGGACACCCCCAGCCCCTGGGCTGGGGAGGAGGAGACAGCCTGAATGAGCTTGAGAACTCAAGTAACCACCACTTTTTAGGAGGTTGTCAGAGGCCCAGAAGCCCATGAGAACCTAGAGAAGGAAACCATCCCACCTTCCCACACACATCACTCACACACCATAACACGAGTTTCCTCTACCCAGCACAGTCCTTCCACCCTGCCTCCTCCTGCCCATTTCTCCATCCTTTCCTAGATCTGGGACACCGCGGGGCAGGAGCGCTTCCGCAGTGTCACGCATGCCTATTACCGAGATGCCCAGGGTAAGTTCTCATGCCCTCCAGCCCCTTCTGCCAACCCGTTTGTGGCATACATCCTTCTGCTCCAAGTCACCCCTGTGCTCTCTCTCCTGCTCCAGCCCTGCTCCTGCTGTATGACATCACCAACAAATCATCCTTCGACAACATCCGGGTAGGTTCTCCCTTCCCTTGGCTCCCCACACACCCACCCACCCATAAGCAGCCAAGACAGAGCCTATGCAGGCCAGTGGGAGGGGGTGGAACATGGAAGACTGCTGCCTTCTGAACAAACACCTGAGCTGTGACTCAGACATAACAGCTGCTGCTGGGTATTTGACTGGCATGTGGATGTGGAAGCCCAGCAGGCCATTCTGCCACTGTGCCACTTATATAGCCCTGACTGTGATTCATGGGTATGTTTCATGTCAAGGTGTTCAGAAATTTCCAGCTTTACCCTGGATAGTTACCCACAGAGACCAAAGAGAGAGCCCAACCACAATCGTCTACACGTACATCCAGCCCAAGTCACAAGAAAGTGACTTAGGCAGACAATGAATGTCTATGTCCTCACAACCAAACTGTTCAAGAGTAGAGACAATAATTCAACAAATACAAGCACCTACTCTGTACACAGCACTGTATAGGTTACATGTGCTCCCTGACCTCAAGGAGCTGACAAGCCAACTAGAGGAACAAGGCAGACAGATATAAGACAGTGGCAAACCCATGGCACTCAGGTTGCCATTGCCAATGCCATGCTTATGGCAGACATTACTAATCAATCACAGTACTTTTGCCCACTGAGCCCTTATGTAGCCTTAGAATCTTCAACAGGGCACTCTAGGAAATCACTGGTGACTACCAACTGATTTGTGAAATACCGTTTCTGTGCCACCTGTATCTTCCATAACACTAAGAATTACACTGTATAGGATTGGTGGGGGGGTCATTGTGGGTTGGGCAATCGAGGAAGGTCAACCAGAGGAGGTGAGACTTGAGCTGTGCATTGCAAGTAAAGATGAGAATAGGAGAAGACTTGGGCTAGAGAGGCCAGAACAAAGATGCAGATGAGAGAATGCACCTGGTGTCATGTTCAGGGGGCAGTGAGTAGGCCATAATCAGACAGGGTAGAAGGAAGGGTGAAAGGGAAGAGGGGAGTGGCCTGGTCCTCTGCCTTGCCCTGGCTCAGTTCGCCCTCTCCCACAGGCCTGGCTCACTGAGATTCACGAGTATGCGCAGAGGGATGTGGTGATCATGTTGCTAGGCAACAAGGTGAGTGGTTCCATGGCAGGGTCAGCTCACCCTGCACCTCCTCTTCTAGTGCCACAGGATCAGCTTCACCCAGCCCCACAGTCACCCAAGAGTGTGTTATCTGGGCATCCTTCCAGCTAAGGACTCTTTCCGTCTCCAGTTCAGGGGTCAGACTCATCTGGAGGCTTCAGCCCAACTCATCGGCCTCTTAAAGCTTTGGAAATGGCCACTCCCAAGGAAAGAGATTCAGGGATGTCCAGCTGCTCGACCCCATGAGGTCATAGTGAGTAGGGTTACAGGTCAGAGGTTAAGACTGGAAAGGGTTAGCCCCAACTACTGACACCCTTCTGGGCTGGGCCACCACACCCTTTGCTAAGCAGAGTTACCCACCTCCCCTGTGCCAGGGGTGAGATCCCAGGGCAGAAAACCCGGCCCCCACGCCAATCACACCCATCTGCCCGCCCAGACTGCAGCTGCCTCTTCTCGGTCCCGCAGGCCACCAGCAGAGGGCGGGCAATACCCACTCCTGGGGCGAAAGATGGGCCAGCTGAGGCAGGAGAGGGGCCAGTTGGGGGCAAGGCCTCCTTCCTCAGAGTAACCCTTCTGGGTTTCCAGGCGGATGTGAACAGCGAAAGGGTGATCCGTTCAGAGGACGGGGAGACTCTGGCCAGGGTAAGTGACTGTCTGTGGGGCAGGCTGAGGGGTGGGGCAGCCAGAGGTGGCTGGCCCTAAGAACAAGCTCTCCCTGGTAGGAGTACGGAGTTCCCTTCATGGAGACCAGCGCCAAGACGGGCATGAACGTGGAGCTAGCCTTTCTGGCCATTGCCAAGTGAGCCTTGATCCGGGAAGGGAATCGCACAGGCAGGGTGGCAGCATCTGGGAACTCCACAGGGCCCAGCCCGGGGCCCCTCTGCATTCTGCATCTGCAGTCCATTTGGTCGGGGCGGTAGGAGTGGGGAGGATGCTCTGCTCCTCATTCCCAGCTCAGACCACTGCTTCTTCCTCTTCAAGGGAGCTGAAATACCGGGCCAGGGGGCAGGCCGATGAGCCCAGCTTCCAGATCCGAGACTATGTGGAGTCTCAGAAGAAACGGTCTAGCTGCTGCTCCTTCGTGTGACCAAGGGGCTCGGCGGAGGCTCCACAGGCCCAGAGGATACAGCCATCTCCCCCAACCTAGTCTATTCCCAAGTGGCTGAGCCAGTGGGGGGAGAGCTGGGGACCTGGTGCACAGCCCCTTCCAAGAGGGAGCTGTCCTCCAGCTTCTACCCTAGTTACTGTAGCTTCCCTGCATCCTGGGAGGGTAAACTATTTACATTTCATTTTAATGTTACATAATTTAATACCAAAAAAGGGCACCAGGGTCCCCAGAAGACGGGCAGCAACCTGGTGGCCCTGTTGTCCTTCAGTATTAGGACTTCTTACGTGGCTGGGCCTGCCTTCTGGCCACAACAAGGAAGGCATTGCTCCAGCCAGCACCAGGGGGTACTGGTGCACTTCTGCCTGGTAACCTGAGGCGTGAGGGCTGGTAGTGACCCTGTTACTACTTTAGCTGGAAAGAGGCTGAGCAGACCCCAGCCGTCATTTCTTCCAGCTCGCCAGGGAACAATCTTCCCCAATAAGACAGGCCCTTGTGCTGGAGGCCTTAGGGGAGATAAGAGATGTGGCTGTGGGAAGGGGCCCAGTGCCCTGGGAGGGAGAAAGAGGAGCAGCAGAGCCCAGGGTCTGTTTGGCTACCTTCAGGCCTTACTAACCGCCTTCCGGGAGACATGTCCCTTTTCCTCCAGCATACAAGCGCACGGGGGCACCTGGGAACATTTGGTTCCTCTTCTCTGGAACTCAGATCCCAAGGAAGCGCCTCCTTCCTGAACCCCTGATCTTATTCACCTTTCTACCTGAGCCCCTTAGACACCTAAGATCAGAGCTGGGAAAAAGATTTTCTTTTTGTCCCAAATCCTTGGCAGTACACAACCCCACAGGCCACTTTTCAAACAGCTGTAGCACTTCTACTGGGTTAGGATCTGCATAAAGAGAAACCCCTGGTTTCTGCAGCAGGTGGGAGGCATAACTGAGCAACCCTCTCCCCACCTGTATCCCCCTAACCCAAGCTCTGCCTCCTCCCTGACCCCACCCCACCCCAGACCCTTTTCTTCTCAAACACCAGGGCCAAAACTGCTTTATCTCCCTCCTACTGAGCCAGGTAAATTAATGCAACGTGTGGGTATATATAATGAAAAATGAGGACAGGCGGATATGTCTGAGGTGAAGACGAGGGTCAGCAAGGGGTTTCTGTGGGGCCAGGGTCACACATTTCCCAAAGCCCTGGCCCAGCGGTTGGAAGTGGACAGGAGAGGCACCTTTACCCCAGCTCGGAGAGGGTTGAGGAAGAGAAATGTGCTGCCCATTCATGAGGACAACTGCATTTGCTTTCAAGGCAGAAATCTTGCTCTCTGAGCAGAGTCAGCAGCTCCCACTTGGGCCTGATAAGGAAGCTCTTGGGGGCCTCTCCCAGCCAGAGCAGGGAGGAGCCTGACCTTGCCAGGCTCTGGGGACCCCAGGCAGGTCACATGCCATTCTATCACGTGGGCTGCTCTGGGTCTGTAGCATTTGTGTTCTTCAGAATTAAATTGCAGTATTTTGAAAAGTACGCCCCCTGCTTCTTTGAGATGTGTCGGGGGCGGGGGGGGGTCATGTTAAAGGGATTTTTATTGCAAGTTGGAAGAACTGTCAAAACAAACCCATTGCCGTGGAGTCTATTCCAACTCATGGTGACCCCATGTGTTACAGAGGAGAACTGTCCCATAGAGTTTTCTTGGCTGTAATCCTAATGGAGAAGGAGCCCTGGTGGCGCAATGGTTAAGTGCTCAGTTGCTAACCGAAAGGTTGGTGGTTTAAACCCACCAGCCACTCCACAGGAAAAAAGACCTGGTGATCTGCTCCAGTAAAGATTAAACAGAAAACCAAACCCATTGCCCTTGAGTCAATTCCAACTCATAGCAACCCTATAGAACAGAGTAGAACTGCCCCATAGGGTTTCCAAGGAGTAGCTGGTGGACTAGAACTGGCGACCTTTAGGTTAGCAGCCAATCTCTTAATCACTGTGTCACCAGGGCCCAATCCAGTAAAGATTACAGCCTAGGAAACTCTATGAGGCAGTTCTACTTTGTCCTATAGGGTCGCTATGAGTCAGAATCAACTCTAAGGCACACAACAATCTTTACTGAAGCAGATCTCTAGGCTTGTCTTCTGAGGTGCCCCTGGCTGGGTTTGAACCTCCAACCTTGAGGGTTAGCCGAGAGCAAACCGTTTGTACCATACAAGGATCCTCACTGGGGGCCAAAATCATTCCATTTCCCCTCATCCTTGGATTTCCCCGATTGGTCTGCTCACCCTTAACAGAGCCTGTGAGCAGCCCTCATCTGGCAGGAGGCAGCTGGAAGAAGGCTTATCTCGTAGTCCTAATAGTTTATTTAACTGTTGAAAATAGTTAGGGCTTTTTTCTCTGTGGAGGGTATCCAGAGGTTGGTTACCTGACTCTGTTCTGCCTCTCCCCATCCCACTTCCCTAGCCAAACGCTGACGCCATTGCCCACACCACTGCCCACAATGGCCTGTCTTCAGTGGGTTGCCCCACGGAGCCTCGGGCTTTGCAGAGCCTCACGCCTTCCCCGCAGGGATCAGAGCCCGTACCCCTATAAGCATGTCCTGGAGGAGAGGAAAGTGACTCCACAGATGGGAAAATGTCGTTATTCGAACAACTATTGGGTCAGAGTTGGTCGCCGGTCTTACACGTTAGGCCGCTGGAGCCTCGCTGCCCGGGAGCAAGAACGGTTTCCCCGGCAACAGCGGTTCACCCAAAGCAGCTGCACCCGGACTTTGAACTGAAGAGTCTTTTCCCCGAGCGCTGAGTCTCCTCAATCCCCGCCACAGGTGAGGGAAACCAAAACAGAGCCTGCGGGGCCCTCCGCCCAGTGCTAAGAACTCACAGGGTCCCCGCCCTGCCGCGCGACTCCGGCCACTTGTTAACAAACACTTCCACTTCCTGAGCCGCGTTCTTCGCCCACTGCGGGGCGCCGAGCCGAACTCAGGCCCCGCCTCGCGCACTCCGATTGGCCCACGGCGTTCACCCGGCCCGAGCACCCCCTCCTGTGGGCCCTCATTGGCCCGCGGCGGCCCACACCCGCGATGCGGCCCCGCCCTTAACCACGGGCGAGTTCTGGAACGTGCACACACCGCGCTGTGCGGAATTGGCTGGTTGGCTTCTCCAGCCTTTCGCGGTGCTCGCCCGCAGCCGCCGAGACACCTGCTCGCTCCACCCGTCTGAGTGCTGGGATTCCCGCCGCGCTCGCGGCTTCGCGGGGCGGGAGAAGGGCTGGCCGTGCAGTTTCTAGCCTCAACGGGGCCCCGCGTGGCGCCGTTGAGCTGTCGCCGGGTGACATGAGCGCGGCCGCGGCGACCGGGGCTCCCCTGCCCCGGCTCTGCTGCCTGGAGAAGGGTCCGAACGGTTATGGCTTCCACCTGCACGGGGAGAAGGGCAAGGCGGGCCAGTTCATCCGTCTGGTGGAGCCTGGCTCGCCGGCCGAGAAGTCGGGGCTGCTGGCCGGGGACCGACTGGTGGAGGTGAACGGCGAGAACGTGGAGAAGGAGACCCACCAACAGGTGGTGAACCGCATCCGCGCCTCGCTCAATGCCGTGCGCCTACTGGTGGTCGACCCCGACGTGGACGAGCAGCTGCAGAAGCTGGGTGTCACGGTGCGCGAGGAGCTGCTGCGCGCCCAGGTGGGGTCCGGGCCAGCCGAGCTGCAGGCCGCCACCGAGGCGCAGGGGGATGGCGGCGAGAGCGAGCCGCGCGAGGCCGAGAAGAGCCAAGCGGAGCGGGTAGGTGTGGGGCCCCGCGGGCGGCGAGCCTGTGGCGGGTGGGGCGACCCCGGCGCCCCGAACGCCCAGCCCCGCGCCCGCCCTTGTCGTTCTGAAACTCGAGCGGAGAGAAGACTGCTTCCGCTCGCCGTTCCGGCACTTGCAGTTCCAGGGCAGGCGTGGGGGCAGCCTCCAGTGATCCCCAGCCCTCTCCCCAGACTGGGCCCGGCCCCTGAGTGCCTTTGCTGTCTGCTCCTCTTGTCCTTCGGCTTTTGGGGTGGGGGAGGGGAGGCTGCTCCCGTTCCATGGAACCCCCTAGTTAGTTGTAGGGGATCTTCGCCCTCCGCAGGACCCTCCCAGTGCCCTCTCCTCGGCCACCCAACCCCCAGCCTGCAGTTGGGCCGGGGAGAGGGTTCCATTGCCCGAGAAGGGCCAGCTTCCTCCACGGTGAAGCTGGGGTGACAGTGAGCAGTGAGCGCGGCCTTGACTTCCAAAATCCAGAGTAGTGTAACAATCCCCTTCAGTGCCGAGACACAGCCCCGGGCCTGGGCGGGGAGGGTCGCAAGGAGGACTCTTCCGTGCCCCCTCCCCCCAGCCGGCTGGTGAGTGTATGATTAACAGCCTGGCTGGACTTCATCCTCCTCCTGAAGTCCGCTGTGACTTCTAAGGAGGGAGGAAGCCCCACGTCCCCGGGCTGTGGGGTGGGAGTGGAGGGGTGCTGGGAGGAGGCACGGAGGCGTCTCGGGGGTGGTGGCTCTGCCACCCAGGATTTATGCTTCTCAGGAATGTGAGGAGTAAGCGCTAGCTTGTATCAGGGGGCGGGAAGGAGGACTTGGAGGAGGAGGAGAAAGAGGGCTGGAGGGGCGGGGATGGCGGCCGGTGGCACAGGGCCAGGAAGTGGCTCACTGAGCACCGTGGGCAGGTAGGCATGGCCCCCAGTCCCGGGACAGCAAGCTGGCCAGTGGCGCTTTGGTTCATCTCATTTGGATCAGCTGCAGAAGGGGCAGCTGGCAAAACAGAAGTTGTTATTCCGAGCCTCCTGTCCCCAGGGAGTGAAGAGGGAGGCCCCTGGGTGCAGACTCTGGGAGCTAGGGCTGGGATCCCCCAGGGCCTGTTTAGCTTGCACCAGCTCTCTTCCTGGTGGCAGTATGTGGCCAACAGAGAAGGGACACACTTCAGCACTGAGGTGGAAGGTGGAGCCCTTGAGAGAGGGCCTACTGGTTTGGTGCAAGTGAAGGAAGTGAGGTCACCAGGGGCCCTGTTCAACCGGAGCTGGGTGCCTGGAATGCCAGGGCAGCCAGGCTACTGCTTCCTGCCCCTTCCCAGCTGGCATTGGCAAGGGGTGGGGGGAGGGGCCGGAGCACCCCAGCAGAGAGTTGACACTGCGGATTTGGAACTGATGACCTCTGGTCCCAAGCAGAATAATCCGATTTGAACCTTGGGCTGAAGCATTGATTTGTCATTCCCCCCCACCCTTTTTTTTTTTTTTAGACTTTGGGACCCACACAAATGCCCATCCCCTAAGTTTCAGTCATGTTCAGCTCTCCCTTTGCCATTTTGGTTTTGCTGCTGGGTGCGTGGAGACTTGACGTAACACTCGTGCTCACAGCTGTCTGGAAAGGCAGTGTGTGGGCTTCCTGCTCTCTGGGTGAGCACAGAATCGGATTCCCCCGATGCCTGTGTGCCACTTAGGCAACGTACAGTTGTATGTACTTTGCTAGGTCAGGAGAAGGAAGTAGAACCACCTCTAGCGAGTCCTGGGGACACCGCTACCAGGCCTCTTGGGGTTTCAGGTCAACAAGCAAGTCACAGGACCTCTCTGAGCCTTGGTTTTCCTATCTGTAAAATGGGACTCCATGAAGCCTTCCTTCTCGAGGATTTTACTCATTGCCGAATCGAGCTTCTTTATGCCCAGGCATTCCAATCACAGCTCTGTGCGGCAACTCCTTCCACCTGGCCAGTCAGAGCTGTTAAGTCCCTCTAGTAGACAAATCCTATCATCTGGTAGGGTGAGAGAAAAGGGACCTACTCTGTTGTTGCAAAAAATGTTAATAAACATTGTAAGGGTTTTTTTTTTTTTTTTTTTTTTTCCCCTAAAAGGCATCCCTTTCCTATATAAGGCATCTGATTGAGTTTTACTAATTAGTTTTAGCCTGAATTTGTTTGCACAGTAGGGGCTATTATAGTATCTTCATTAGTTCTCATAGGTGAAAAAAAAGGTATAAGTGGTAAAGTGCCTGGGCGTAGGTGGCATCTCGCTGGGGAGGCCACCAGAGTCAAGAGCAACACAAAGCAGAGGGTGAGGTGGGTGCCACGTGGGTGTCCTATCTTTGGCTGCCTATGACACTGGCTGACAATGCTGGTCTCCGTCTAGCCCCAGACGGTGAAGGTGTAGATCAAGCTCTGCCTACCTGCTCTGTTGATGGCCCTCCCCACCTCCACCCCCACCATGGGGAGAGAGAAGCAGCAATCCCCACCATGGCGCTCCCCTACTTAAAGCCTCCCCCACATTCACCACCAGTCACAGGATAATCCTTCATACACTGAGCTTGGTAGTTGGGCCACCTTGAGCCAAGTTACTTAACTTCTCTAAGCTTCCATTTCCTCTTGTGTAAATTCTGGGTGATACCAGCAACTTCATGGGGTCATTGGGATCAAGTGGGGATGTATATAAAGCAAGAAGCTCAGCGCACAAAGTGCCCACTCAGGAAATATTGACTTTTTGTTATTGTGTGAATTCATACATATTTCACAATGATTATTACACTGCCAGAGTCCTGATGGCGTAGTGGTTAAGAGCTTGGCTGCTAACCAGAAGGTCAGCAGTTCAAATCCACTAGCTGTTCCCTGGAAACCCTATGGGGCCGTTCTACGCTGTCCTATAAGGTCGCTGTGAGTCGGAACCCGACTGACAGCACCTAACAATATCACACAGCCACCCATGAGGCATCTAGTACTGGTTCCACCCCTCACGTTGGGTAAGAGCAGCTGTGGCCCAAGCCTGGCATGCTCAGTAAGTGTTCAGTTATCGATCGCTGTGGTTTAATAATTATATGTTATTACAAGGCCCTTCACAATCTGGCAGCCTTCTCTCACCACTGCCCCTGTGTGTGCCCCCCTTTCCAACCAAACCACACCGAGGGTCCGAGTTTCCCTCAGGCATGCCATGCTGTCAGTCTCTAAGCCTTCGCGCTGACAATTCCACTGCCTGGGAACGCTTCCGGCCCTCTTTTCGTGGGGCACACTCTCCCAGTCCACTCTCCTCCCACAGAGCTTTTGCTTGATCTCGTGGAAAGAGTCAGCTCTTTGCCTCCCCAGCTCCTCCTGTTCTTTGTCCTTACGTCTTCTGTGGCTCTGAACTCCCTGTATTTTAGTCATCAGTTCATGACCTTCTCTTCCACTACATGTAAGTCCTGAGGGCAACAGCTGTGGTTTGTGTTTATAGTCCCCATGCCTTGCCCACGCTGTGCCTGGGGTAGGGAGGTGCTGGATCAGTGTTTATTAATGAACAAATGCAAAACAACTGTCAGGGAACTTTGACCTAACGATCCCAGTCCCACATACCTGAACCTGCGCCTGGAGCACACTCAGAGATAGGAATTCCAGGTAGAATGGAACATCCCAGATGGAACCTACCCACCCTTCTTTCTTGCCAACGCCCAGCTTCCATTTTAAGATCTTTCTAAGAAAACAAGAAAGCTGAAAATCTGGGCTTTGGGGTCAGCCAAATCAATGTGTGAATCCCATCTCTGCCACTCACTGGCTCTGGGACCCTAGGCAAGTTCATTGTTCCCTTCAAGCCTTGGCTTCCACCTCTGTGAAATGGGGACACCAGCACCTATCCAGCAGGGTTGTTGGGGAGATTCAAGTGTGTGTGTCTAAGTACCCAGCTTGGGTCCCTACCAGACCTAACCCCAACCAGAGGCAGAGATAGTGCAGACACCCCAGATGGCAGGCTGGGGGTTGGATGGGCACAGTAAGCTGGCAGCCTACCAACCTCTTCCCCAGGGAGGGAAGACCATTTCACATGGACTAAGCTGGAGCTTTGGAAAGGCAGGACCGGTTTCAATTTGAAATGGACAGAGTGTGGGATAGTTGGTGTGCTGGTTCTTCTTCTTAAGAATTTGGGCATCTTCTTCTCCTTTGGCAAAACAGGGTAGCCCCTGGTTCTCACCTTCAAGTTCCTCTTAAGTTTAAATGAGCGATTCTGGAGATGATTCTCTTGGAGGTAGAAAGGGGCTTCCCTCTCAACCTGGTATGTCTCGATGGGGGGCCTTTCTTCCCTCCCCTAGACTTCTATCCCAGGGGTCCTGAGGGGCTGGGAAAGCAGGGAGGGAGGGAGAACTCAGGACCCAGGGGAAGAAGGAGGTCTTGTTGGTGTGGTTCTGTGGGCCTTTTGGGGGGCGGAGGAGACCCAGGGCTCCAGAGCCCAATAATAGGTGTTCCTCTGCTTCTGCTGCTCTGAGATAAAGTGTTCTACCTGGGAAGGAAACACAAGTTTATAGTGCACCTACTAGTTGCCCAGCCCTGTGCAGTAAAGACACAAATACGCATTTCATTGATTTCTCCATGGCAACCCTGCAAATTAGGTGTTATTGTCTCCATTTTGTTAGTTGACAGTAAGCCTTCAGTAAATGGTGGTTATTATTTGTGTCTGGCAATATGCTAAGTACTAAACACACCTTCTCTCATTTAACCCAAACAACCACCCTGTGGGCAGGTATTAGCCCACTCTCTACATGTGGAGATGACACTCGGCCAGTGAAGGTAGCTGGCACCGGGTGAGCCTAGCAAACGGTGTGGCTTGGAACCCAGCTCTCTCCAATTCCAAGGTCCGTGCACATCTATTGGGCCAGAGTTTTGCTTAAGGGCCTGACTCTCCAGCTGGAGTGTCTGCCCATCAGGTTCTGGGCTACTCCAGGGCCATCTCAGTGGCATAAATCCAGGCTGCTTGAACCAGCTGCCTGTAACAGTCCAGGGAATTGTGCCTGGCTTTGAGCCAGGGCTCCCAGGTACTGGTGTCCCCAGCAGACATCCTTTAGGCACCATTGGGAAAGGTGTGAGGGGCCCAGCCCAGGACAGGCTCCTGCTGCCATCCCTTCTCACGTGATGGGCTGGGCCAGGAGTCTGGTGACTAAGTTCCCTACCCCTAGGTCCTGAGAGCCTGCTCTTGCTGACTCAGGGGCTCCCCTGTAGCACAAAGAACCCTCCTGGAGGCTGGGCTTGACTGAGCGTTCCTTCTCCTCGGGTGGGACAGCCTCCCTGCGACAGGCTGACCATGCCCCTGGGCCCGTCCCTGGGCAAAGTTCAGGGTCCTGTGTCCCAGAAAAGGACAGGTGGACAGGAGAGATTCCCTGAGGCCCTGGTCACCTTGGTGGTAGCACGGTAACTGCTTACTTGAGCTGTATGACCAAGGCCAGAGCTCTGACTTCTCTGAAACGAAGGTCCCTGTGTTTTCCCTGTGTCTGCTGTAAGGTCATGGGTGTCCCCTTCAAACAGCAAAGGCAGTGAGGATTTGGAAGAGTGTGTTTTGGGGCTCAGACAGCAAAATGGTTAAGAGTGAGCCCTCAAGATCTGCTCTGTCCAATGCAGTAGCCCCTCGCCACGGGTGGCTTTTGAGCCCTTGAAACATGGCTAGTGCCAGCTAAGATGTCCTGCAAATGGAACATTCACACCGGACTTTGAAGATTTAGTGCAAATTAAAGGATGTAAAATACGTCATTGATAGTTGTTAAAAAATGACTACTTGTTGAAATGATAGTACATCAGATATATTGGGTTAAATGAGATGCTACAATTTCCCCTGTTTTCTTTTTATCTTTTAATGTGGCTGCTAGAAAATTTAAAATTCCACATCCAGCTGGCATTGTATTTCCATTGCACAGTGCTGCTGTAGATCTGAGTTCAAATCCTGGCTTCTCCTATCAGCTGTTATCCTTGAGCAATTTACTCCATCTCTTTGAATCTCAGTTTCCTTGTCTGTAAAATGGTGGGCAACAATACCTTCCTGGCAGGGTTATCATTGGGTTTTACAAGGCATATAGTAAATGTTCAATAAATGGTAACCAATGAACAACAAAAACGGTTGCCATCAAGGTGATTCCAACTCATGGCAACCCCATGTGTGTCAGAATAGAACTGTGCTCCATGTGGTTTTCAGTGGCTGATTATTTTGGAAGTAGATTGCCCGGCCTTTCTTCTGAGGCACCCCAGGGATGGACTCAAACCTCCAACCTTTCAGTTAGCAGCCAAGCACGTTAACCATTTGCACCACCCAGAGAGGCCAATAAATAAATAGTATCTGCTATTTAATATTTCAGTGTCAAGCCCCAGTTTCAAAAGCTCCTTGAAGGTCCTTACATAGCTTCTTGAGCCCACAAGGAGTTAAGTCCAGTGCCTTCTGGGAAGAGGCTGAGGGATGAGGAAGAATAATGACAGGCGGGCATGCAGCAGTCAGCCCTGGATGATGTCCAGCCAGGCAGCAGCCCAGGTACCAGCCTGCTCCATCCCAGGCTTGCCCAGCCCTGGGGGGATCTAAGCCAAACTCTCCCCCCGGTACCTCTGGCCAGTGCAGGAAGAAGAGACTGTGGCCAGAGGGAGAGTCTGGCTCACGGCCCGAGAGTGGGGGTGTCAGAAGCAGCCCCACTTTAGCCTACATCCCCTCCTGTTCCTACTCTGCTGGGCTCCAGAAAGGGCCTTCCCCCTGAGAAGCAGGAAGTACAAGTGCAAGTTGGGCAAACGGAGGGGTCCACCATTCCTCAGCCTGCACAGACTTGTGGGGTGTGGGGTAGGGTCCATTAGAGTGAAATGGGCTGGCATCAGGGCCATGGGGCACGTGGTCAGTGGCAGCCGAGCCCTTTGTACCTTACCTAGGGTGAGGAGAGGACACCTCGTGCCCAGCGCTCTGGACACCGGCCCAGTGGTCTGAGCTCCCGGGCACTCTCCAGCCTGCCCTAAGGATAGTGCCCCCATGCTGCCCAGCCGCATGTCACTCTGGCAGGGAGAGCCCTCTCCTTCCTGGCTTCCTGGCAGAGCCGGCGCCAGGCCCAAGCCTGTGTCCCCAGAATCCCAAGAAATGGGCTGAGCTGCCTCCCAGCACAGCCATGGCTTCTCCCCCTATTCTACCCCACTCCCACCCCACTAAACCCAGACAAACCCACTGCCGTCAAGTCAATTCCAACTCACTCGCGACCCTATAGGACGGAATAGAACTGCCCCATAGGGTTTGCAAAGCTGTTATCTTTATGGAAGCAGACTACCACATCTTACTCCTGCAGAGCGGCTGGTGGGTTCGAACCGCCGACCTTCTGGTTAGCAGCCGAGCTCTTAACCACTGTGCCACCAGGGCTCCTCCCACCCTGCTAGAGGGGCTCATTTCTGTATATCAGGCAGGCCCTGCAGCAGGCACCCTCCTTTGCATAAACAAGAGCCCTCACTGCACTGGGGAAAGGACAGTCTTGGGTGGTGGGGGTCACCTCTCTTGTTCCCCTAGCCACCCTAGTGGTCTCCTTCACTGCTCCCACTGCCCCCCACCCCAAAGCCCAGAGCTGGCTGCGATTTCCGAGGCTTGCAGAAGCCTGTGGAAGCAGCCTGGCTGTTTCTATAGGGCCCATCACCATGGCATCGGCCGCGAGGGGCTGGGGCAGTAGCCCCCAGCACCTGCAGCCCTCCCCCAGGCACAGGGAATGGCCCTGGGCCTGCTCCCCAGAGACGGTCACCAGGATTAGGGTATCGACTTTCCCCAGCTTTCCAGGTGGCTGCTGATGGCACCTATTGAATTCCGTGCCCGCCATCCACTCCCAGGGCTGCGTGGGTGGAGGTGATGGGGTGGCCGCTTGGGGTGGGGCTGAGCTCCCTGACAGAGAGGGGAATGGGGGGTAGCCACTGTGGACCCAAGAATCTGAGTTAGCAGAAGGGTCTGGAGGTGGGTCGCCTGGCAGGGTCTTTTCTGGAAGCAGGTCTTTCGTTGTCTGGAAGCCCCAAGCAGCCCAGCTCAGCTGCACTGCCCATCAGCTGCCATTGCCTCCCGCTCATGCCTCTCATCTGGGTCTCTGCCAGTCTCCTCACTGAGCAGATCCTGGTGTTTACTTCTGGGCTGTTATTGTCGCTGGGAGTTTCACCTTGCCCTTTGGAATTCATCAGGAGGCTCTGGACAGACTGGGGCTATGTTCCCGTGAAATCCCCTACCCCATGCTCTGGGCCTGCCTGGAGCTGGCCTGTGGCACAAGGTCCCTCCTGAGCTCCTGGGGGCCAGCAGGTGGGATGAGGGCCCAGGTGCCTGACCCCTCCCCCATCTTCTTTTCGATGGGCCTTGAGACCATACACACACACACACACACACACACACACACACACACACACACACACACCCCATCCCCAAGGAGGCTGCCATGACTCCTACTGCCAGCTCCGGCCTTCACCCAAGCTGGGATGGGCCCTGGATCAGCTGACTCAGCAGCTGGCAGGGACATCTCCTGGAGACAGCTGGGTGACTCCTGATGAGGGAGGGGCTGAACAGAACAAGACCTGTCTCCCTGGAAGAGTGGACAGCTCCAGCCCCTCTGGGTGTGAAAGGAGGGCGCCTCCAGGGACTTGGGAGGAAGGAGCCAGAGATGTCCGAAGGCTTCATAAAACTACCTGGGGCTTCTTACCCCGGCCCAGCCACCCTTCAGCCCTGATGCCATGGCACACGACCCCCAGAGGGCAGTAGAGTGGGTCCAGTGCAGGGGGAGGGGCGCAGTGGAAGCTGGAGCCCCACTGGAGCTCCAGTGGAGGTCTGGGCCCCCCGTTTCCCTCACCTTCATGGCTTGGTGCTAGCAGAGGGTAGTGGGCTCAAAGCAAGCCTCGCACTGCGATGACATAGGCCACTAGGCAAGGGGTATGGAGGAAAGTTGCTGAGGGTCACTAAGGGAGGCCCCCAGCACAGAAACCCAAGCCTGACGGTGGGTACCACGGGGCAGCTCCCCTAGCCCAGGCATGCTCGCGGCCTCCTCGCCCCTCAGCTCTATCCCTCAGCTCAGCTGCTGTGCTCTCCACACAAGCCAGCTGCAAGAGGCCCTGAGCACCCGGAAGGAAGGCTGCGGTTTCGTCAGCTCCCAGCAGAGCTGCAGCCCCGAGCCCAGGGCCTGCCCCTGACTCCCGCGGGGGCCTCAGCTCTGACTGAACTGCCTCCTGTCTGGGCCTGGGTCCTTAAGGGACAGCCCTCTGTGGTGGAAGGAGCACAGGGTTCGAGCCAGAGACCCGGGCTGCAGTTCTGGCACCTCCACTGTAGAGCCGTGTGACATCAGGCAGTGGGCTTACCATCTCTGAGCCTCAGTTTCCCCATCTCCAAAATGCGGGTGACGAGCCTGGCCAGGCTGCCATGGGAAGGCTTTGGGGTGAGCGGACTGGGTGGGGAGGCAGGAGCGTTGGAGCTGCCCCCTCCCGTCCCCGGTCCTGGGATTCACCCTCCCTACTTTCTCAGGGTAACTGCATGGATTGCAGAACTCAGTCTAGCTGGGGCAGAAAGCCGAGCCTGTCCCAGTGGTGATAACTGGTCAGACCTGTTCTTGCTCACCTTGGCGGCCTGTGGGAGGGCTGGGCTGGGCCACCGGCTTTGTGGAGGGATTAGCTGGAGGGGAGAAGAGCCTCACTTACTCCCGATCTAGATCCCAGAGGGCTGGGGGGTGGGCCGTGGGAGGGCTGCTGGGGCTGCAGTAGGTGGGAGCTGAGAGTGGGCCCTGCGGTGAGGGCCAGGAGGGGTGAGGAGGACCAGGGGGCCCCAGGGAGAAGAGGATACTGCGTCACCCGAGCAGCAGCCCCTGGGGAGAGGCTGTTCTGTGGGCCCCCCACATTTTTATTGTTTGCATATTTGCTTTTGTTGTTGGGTGTAAGGACCTCCTCCTACTTTTGACCCTGGTGAAAGGTTAGGAGGCACCAGCCCAGGGACCTCTAGCCCAGATTTGGGTAAGTGGCAGCCAGAACTAGGCCCAGCCGTTACTGCTTCTTCCTGTCTTGGCGTCCTCGCACCCCCTCCGACATCCTGAACACAGACTAGAAACACCCGCCCAAGCATTTGAAGGAAGGAAAAGTCTCGCTGGGGCCTCCCCCGTCAGAGAGTCATGGGGTGGGGAGCAAGCTTGGGAAGCAGCTTCTCCCATGTCGATGGAGCTGCATCCTGGGGCAGGCAGGTTCAGGCAGGAGGCCCTTCTTCCCTACCTCCCTTGCCTTCTCCACTCCCAGCTGGGGATTTGGGTTTCAGAGCACCCCTCCTACAAGAGCTCAGTCTCAGCTTAATATGACTCTTTCATTTGTATTAACCACGATGACAAAGCTGCACAGCGTTTACCATCCTCAGAGTGCTCCCACCCACTGTAATCACCTCCTTGGGGCCTCACAGCAGCCCTGGGAGGCAGGTGGCATTAGGAACATTCTAGAATGAGGAACCTGAGGCTCCGAGAAGGAAATGACCTGCCCCAGGTCACAGAGCTATAGTGGGTGGCGGAGCTGGACATGGGTCAGGACGTTGGCAGCTGCCCTGCCCCAGGCCTGGGAGCAGCGGGAGCAGGACCCCAGAGTCATGAGTCCTCAGCAAGGTATCAACTACTTCGCCCACTCACACCCCCATTCCCTCCATCATGTAAGTGAGTCTGAGGGTTGCAGCTTCCAAGTTGAACCAAAGACACGGAGAACCATCTGCACTGAGTGTATGGGTGCTCAGGAGAAATCTACAAGTACCCTTTTAACGGGGGCCACGGCCACACTGCTCTCCTTCAACCCAGCCCTGCGTTTCCTGTCTCCCACCTCCAATTCAGGTTCCTTTGGGACTAACAGGGTCTCCGGGCCTCTGTTGCTGCCTTTACCCTCAGCTGGGCCTGGAGCTGCTGAGGTGGCCAAGCCTTGGCTTCGCCAGCAGGGTGCCCTGGTCCCATCCAGGACCCCTTGCTGTGCCTCCTACCAGGCGTGTGGTTATCCGGCTCCCTCCATCTCACCTGCAGAAGGAGCTGGCCGGCCCACTGGACTTGGTGGGGATGAGAAGGGAGCCGGTGTGGGTGAGGAAAGGCGTTACCGTAAACATGCTGACCAGCTTTCAGTAAACACCTGGCCCTGCCTTCCCCGCTGCAGAGAACAGGGTACAGAGGGGCTAGGGGTCCCCAGTCACATGCCTAAGTACCCAGCAGGCTAGCAGGGGTCTCCCCTTCCCTAGGAGGGCCAGACTAAGCCACTGGGGGAGAGGGATAAGGGATCAATCAAAATAACGTGATAAACCTGAGAATGTCAAAACGGGAAGGGGCTTGAGAGCTCACCTTGTCCCACCTTCATCTTCCAGAAGAGGAAACTGAGACCCAGACAAGGGCAGTGTCCTCTACTGGGTCGCCTAGGTCGTTTGCTGCAATGATAGGCCTGCATGAGTCCCGGGCCAGCATCCGCTCATATTGTTCTGTAGGATCTTAGCAAACCTGAATTAGTCCCAAACCTTGCCTCCTTGGTAGGGGAGGGGTGTGGTCAGCAGAGAGCAAGGAAGGTGGGCCAGGAACATCACTCTCTTTATCTTCTACTCCACCCCCATAGCGTGAGCTGCGGCCACGGCTCTGTGCCATGAAGAAGGGCCCCAATGGCTACGGCTTCAACCTGCACAGTGACAAGTCTAAGCCTGGCCAGTTCATCCGGGCGGTGGACCCAGATTCACCAGCTGAGGCCTCAGGGCTCCGGGCCCAGGACCGCATCGTGGAGGTAATGCATCCTCACCCTCTTCGCCACTCTTCCTTCCTCACAGCCTCCTTGTAGACCATCAGCTCCTTGTGGTAGCCATAACACCATTTACTTCCTGGTTAGCCCCACAGGGCCTAGCTAGCCCATAAATGCTGGATGGGTGGACAGATGGAGGGGGGAGAGGGAGGGAAGGAAGACAGAAGTGGGTGAATGGGTTGTGGATGGATAGATGGATGGAAGGAAGAGAAGGAGGATGGGTGGGTGGATGGATGGAGGGGGGGGTGGGTACCTGGGTGGTAGGTGGACAGATGGATGGAAGGAAGGGAAGAAGGACAGGTGGGTGGATGGATGGAGGGATGGAGGGATGGAGGGATGGAGGGAAGGGAGGGTGGGTAGACAGGTGGGTAGATGGATAGACAGAGACTTCTTTTCTGCCCCACTCTCCCCTGGGCTCTTCTGCATTCAGCAGGCACACTCAGCAGCCCCATTCACCCATCAGTCCAGGCAGACATCTGGGGCTACCCCCAGGGTTCCCATGCTACCAGAGGCCTCCATGCCAGGCACAGGGGTTGGAGGGAGGGTGATAAAATTCTTCTCCTGAGCAAGGCGCTTAGGCACGCTCACTGTATACACTTGTGCTGTGTTCCACTGGAGAGGAAACAGGAACCAAAGGACTTGGGCGGGTCCCAGAATCACAGAGCCTTCTCGTCTTACATGCGAGAAAACCAAGGCCCAGTGAGGAGAGTCAGGCGGCAAGTCCACAGAGAGGCCAGGGCCCAGCCAGCCTCCCTGACCCCTCTCAGCTGTGTTTGTTTAGTCTCTTCTGGATATTTTCTTTGGCTTTTCCCAGTGTCCCTCTCTCCATCTGACTGTCAAGGGGGAGGACCACTTGACCTAGTTCAGGACTATGCACAAGGAGGGCTCAGTGCCCCCAGATTGCAGGCTGGCCTAGTTTGAGGAGGCCCTCTCGTACCTCCCTCCACCTACCCTCCCGAGAGCTGCAACCTGTGACCACAGTCCCTCCCTCCCCTCCCTGCAGGTGAACGGGGTCTGCATGGAGGGCAAGCAACATGGGGATGTGGTGTCTGCCATCAAGGCTGGCGGGGACGAGACCAAGCTGCTGGTGGTGGACAGGGAAACCGACGAGTTCTTCAAGAAGTGCAAAGTGATCCCATCTCAGGAGCACCTGGATGGTGAGCAGGGAGGGAGCTGGTGGTCACCCTGGGGCTGGAGGCCCCCTAGTCAATGCTCAAGACCAGGTAGGGGTCCAGCAGCTTCCTGTTTTGACACTTCCTTCCAGGGAGACCGAGAGGTGTGGGTTGGGAGAGAGTGGGGCCTTAGTGTCAGGAAAGGAACAGGGATTAGCAGGGATGGCATGGGACAGGGGTAAGCTGGCATGAGGGGTGGTGAGAGAGAGGGGACAGAGTGTCCGATTTCCAGGCCTGAGCCCCCAACCCCTCCGCTGCCAGCAAGTTCTTGAGGTAGTGCTGACTCAGGAAAGGGTTAACTCCGGGGCAGCTGCCCAGCCTTTGCTTGGTCAGATCAGAGTCCAGTGACAGGGGCCTGGTGCCTGCTCCCTTCTCCTCTCTCCAGTTGTCTTGGAAACACAGGCCTGCTGGCTGTGGAGAGCGGTGGGCCCCCTTTGCTACCCTGGGCCCCTGCCGTCCCCATCCCCCACCCTTCCCCTGCCAAGCCTGGCACCTCCCCCTGCTCAGGCCTTCGCCAAACAGGGCTGGGCTGTCACATCAGTACAAGGAGGGGTTAAGTAGCCCTCTGCTCCCTGATCTGGACTTTCTCCCTGGGAAGATGGCTCCCTGAGGGATGTGGGCTGACTGGGTGGAGCCTATTTGGACTTTGCAACGGGTGGGGCCTCCCTGGTGTGTCAGGATTATATCTGTAGGTACGGGTCCACATGCAGATCCTGTCATACACACTCAGACCCCTAGCTGGCAGGGCCCCGATAGGGAGCCCTATCCCCCAGTGGCCCAACAGGGGCTCCTGGGAGGGAGATAGGTCATTGGAAGTCCTGAGCAGACTCTAGACATGGGAGGGGACAACACTTTACCCTTTTCTCACGTTCATGAAAACCAAATAACTCAGGGACTCCTCCTCCTAGATGAGGGGGAAAACAGGCCCAAAAAAAGCCCCAACCTTGCTTTTGGAGACGTAACACGGGGAAAACAGCTGAAATTGGACTCCACTCAGCCCCTGAAACACCTCCTGCCTCCCCTGCCGCCTTTCTCCTCCCCCTGCTCCCTCATCTCCTTCTGTGTCTCTGACTGGGTGGGAAAGGCCCTAAGACCACAGCCATGCAGGCTCTGGCCGGAGGACCTGCAGAGGAGAGGCCGGGGCAGCGTCCTTCCAGGGCTCCAAGGACCATGTCTTTTTCCTACTCCTCCCAACTGGCTGTAACTGGGGGCAGCCCCATAGAGAGGAACGCTCCCCCCGGAGGCTGCCAGGGCTGAGGCTTCACCCCATCCCTAGGAAACAGCCTGGAGCTAATGGGAAAGGAGCTGGCTAAGGGGTGGTGAGTGTCCCTGTGTCCCATCAGTCCCCTGCCCAGCCTGGAAGGCTGTGGGTGTCAAAAGGGAGGAAAAAGCGAGAGGTATGTCTGACTGTGCTGGGAAAGGGAAAAGATGTACATTAATTTTTAAGCTAAGAGTTCAGAAAAACCCACTCAGGCTGACCCCGGAGCAGAACAGCCAGTCCCCCTTGTTGCCCTGAGTGAGCCACTGAGGCTGACCCCAGGCCTGACTTTTCTCCCTCTGACCCCTGCTGCCACCACCGAATTTCCCACTGTCGGAGGGGACACCCATCACACTGCCCTGGGCTGTCTTGCCCCACTCCCATATCCAGATTCACAATTAGGAGTTGGGATTCTGTCCTCTTTCAGCTGAGGCAGGTACTAACCATAATCTGGGGTGTGGTTGCAAGTCTGGCATCATATCCTAACTACCTGAGAAGCTTTTGAAAAATGTGGATTCCTAGGCCTGCCCTAGACCCACTGAATCAGAATCTCAGGTGGCAATGCCTGGGAATCTATTTTTAACAAGCCTCCCAGGTGAGTTGGATGCAGCCAGCCTGGGATCTGAAACCCATCTAGGATGCTCAAAGCAGCTCACTTCCCACTACTGGTCACGAGATCAATTTAGTAGGTAAAGATCAGCAAATTTTTTAATGAAACCAAATAGAAAGTATCAAAGAGCATTGCATTGTAATAAGGGTTAGTATTGTTTTGTGAAACTTTTGTTACATGCACACACACACACACACACACAAAATCTTTGTGTATGCTGGGTCATAATGTCAAAATGTAAAATATATTTCTTATAGTGGGTTGCAGTTGAAAAAGTTTTATAAACACTGACTTTGGAAATAAGGTCTAATTATCTGCCAAACCCTCCGACTTTCACCACCCCCCCGCCCCCCGCTCTGGTTTCCAGAGCTTTGGGCTCACTTCTTTTTCTTTGCCCAGGTCCCTTGCCTGAGCCCTTTATCAATGGGGAGATACAGAAGGTAAGAATGACGCTGTTGCTGCTCTGTCCCTCGGTCCCGGGGTGAGAGGAGGGTGAGAAGGGTGTGGCTGGGGGAAGGTAGAAACCTCAGGGTCCCCAGCTGTAGGTCCCTCCTAAGCTTCAAGTACAGCCTTCCAGCAGACCCCAAAAGCCTCTGCTTAGGGCCTGGGCAGTCAGGAGGGAGAGGCCTGGCTGGCCCCCCATAGCCCGCCATCCTCGGTGAGAAGCCCCCGCCTCCAGCTCCCCATGGTACAGAAGAGGCCATTCTTCCCTGCAAGAACAGAGCTTCAGTGTCTGGCGGCATGCTGCGGGCCCTGCTACATCCAGTCTGGGCTGGGAGAACAAAGCCCTTCCTCCCCCTGCCCAGGAAAAAGGGAGGCTGGGGAAGAGATGGCAGGGCCAGGTGCCAGCCGAAGCCATGGAGGAGCCCAGGAAGGGGCCGAGTGCCAAGCTAATGGCCAGCCAAAGCCTTCACTCTGGATGGGCAGCCTCAAGTCAGGGTCTGCAGAAAGGGTCCCCTCCCCAAGGGCTCCTTCACCTGGGGGGACTCGGCTCTGAACCTCTGTTACCCCGTTTGTGGGTCTAGGCGTCTCTGTCCCTCTTACTCCCTCAATGCCATTCTTTTTTTTCTTTTTTTTAATGAGAATATTCTCAGTTATTTATTGCCACGGAAGAAGTATCCCAATCAAACTTAATGGCTTAGAACAACACAGTGCATTATTTCTCATGATTTTGTGGTTTGACTGGGTGAGTCGGCTGTCTCACATGGATCTCTTAAGCAGCTCCATTCGCTGGCATATGGGCTGGGCTGGAAAATCTAAGAAAGCCTTCTCACGTCTGGGGTCTTGGTCCTCCTCCATGCGGCCTCTCTCCATGCGGTGCCTCATCCTCCAGGGCCTTTCCACATGGCCTCTCTCTAGCAGAACAGACTGGACTACTTACAGCATGAGAGCCAGCTTCCGAGAGGGAGAAAGCATAAGCTGCTAGGCACAAGGCTATTCTTGGCTACTTTGGGGCTGAGGTTCAAGACTCCTGGGGTTGCATCCAGGGAAACAGTCAAGTGGGTCGCAGGCCTGGAGGTTCAGGGAGTATCATGTGTCCCCATGACGAGCAGAGCGGTCCCCGATGACCCACACTCCAAGAAGCCCCTCCTTGATCACTGTCCCGAAAGGCCTGTCAGTGCCTGAAAGCCGCATTGGGGAGGACAGTGGAGAGCACTTCAGCTGACGCCACCATGGGCCGTCCCTCCCTATGGGCCCAGGCAGCTCTGATCCTTTGAGGAATGTGACCATGCAAATCCCCCAGTAGGTTCAGGCAGTAAGGGGACTGGGGTGGGTGGGTGAGGTACCTGTCTTCCCTAAGAGCTCCTTCCCTTCCTCAGGACTTCGCCTACCCCATCCCCCACCAACCCACACCCCCTCCCCCACCAGCCCACACTAACCCACACCCCTCCCCTGCCAACCTATACTCCCTCTCCTACCAATCCACACCCCACCAACCCACACCTCTCTCTTACCAACCGATACCCTCTCTCCTACCAACCCACACCCCCTCCTCTCTGTGCCAGGAGAACAGTCAGGAAGCCCCGGCTGAGGAGGCAGCCCCAGAGAGCCCCTGGCCAGCCCTGGGGAGAACCACCTCCAGTGACACCAGTGAGGAGGTAGGCTGACGGAGTGGGGGCGGCAACCAGATTACAGGAAGCCGATTCCCAGGCCCCACGTCTTCCTGGCACACCAGCCTGCCTCTGAGGTCACATGCAGTGCCACGTTCTGTTCTTGTGACCTGGCTTCCCTGGGTAGTGCCCCAAAGGAGCCCTCTCACCGAGGCTGAGTGCCAGGGGCCCCCACCGGGGCTGACCCCCTCCTCTCCGCCTCCCCTTCCTCTTTGCAGTTGAATTCCCAGGACAGCCCCAAGAAACAGGACTCCGCAGTGCCCTCCTCTGCCTCCTCCTCCTCTGACCCCATCCTGGACTTCAACATCTCTCTGGCCGTGGCCAAGGAGAGGGCACATCAGAAACGCAGCAGCAAGCAGGCCCCGCAGATGGACTGGAACAAGAAAAACGAACTCTTCAGTAACTTCTGAGCACCCTCTGCCAGCCACCCGGGATGGGGGAAGGGCTGAGCCAGACCCACCCCCCAGACTGTCTCCCCTTCCTCCTCCCCATTCACCCCTGAATCGACGTTTGAATCAGCACCAGCATCTCCTTTCTTGGTGAACCTGATTTTTCTAGAGAACTACATTCTTCCCTTATGTTAGGAGAGGCAAATGGTTTTCTGTCCTGCCCCAATCAGAAACAGACTCTGCCCCCCACTCCGACTGCTTCATCCCACCTGGTGACCCCGTGACACCCTGCCTGGGGCCACCACTGCGACCTGCACCAAGCAAGGACTGTGGGACCAGGGGAAAGGAGGTTCTCCCTCACAGCCCCATTGGTGACAGGGTCTGGGGCTGATTAAGGAACTCTGATCACAGCACCCACTGCTCCAGGGGAAGGGGCATCTGATAGCCTGAGAGCCATGATTTGGGCACCTTATTTTTATTCACTTGATTATTGTTATTTTTTAAGAGTGCAGTACCAGAGTCGAGGGATTTTTGCTTCCTTGATTAACATGCTTTTTCCTGGTTGTTGTAATCCAGGGCATATAGCAGTGGCCTCAGCCTTCAACTCATGTGTTTCTACTCCCACCCCCGGAGACCCAGGCAGCAAGGGGAGGGCTTGGCTACCCCTGCCCAGCCCAGAGCCAGGCACCATTGTAAGGAAACTCCAGTAGAAATTCAAATGGTTCCTCCAAAGCACTTCAGTCTCTGTGTCTTCCTTTAGAGAAAGGTTTGTCCTCCTGGCCTTTAACTTAAACCTCTTCTGGGTGGATAGGGAGAAATGCTGGAACAGGTGCTCCCAGCATGGTCTTTAGCTGAGAAGTTACAATGCAGCTGGAGAGAGAGGCCCATCTGGGGCGCTCTGTCACCCCAAGCCCGGGGAGCGGGAGATGTGCGACTTTAACCAGAGAGCCTTGAAACCACGTGCCTGGCCCACGAGCCACTAGGAGTTCCACGTGCAGGAGCTCTGTGGGAACAGGATCCACCCAGCTCCCTGTGCTTCACCTCTGGCCAGTGCACATGTCCAAACGCATGTCTAGCACTGGTGCAGGTGGGGGTCCTTCTGCTGTCGGGTGCTTATCTGGCCCAGTGGGCTGGGAGCTGAGACTCCCGTCTCAGGTCTGTGGGAGACTGCTCTAACCCCAGGAGTGCTGGAGTGTGGACCCCAGGATGGAGCAGAATTAGGAATGCAGGGATTTGGCTTTAATCTCTGCCTGCAGCCAGTGGGGTGCAGGATTCCCAGAGGTGGCCTAAGCTGGTGCCAGATACACTATCTTATCTGGCCGCTGACCTAATTGGAGGGCAATTGTCCAGGGTTTAGGGAAAACAAACCAGGTCCACCAAGCTCCAGGACATGCTGCAGAGCAAGGTGGAGTGGAGGGGACTTTCCAAGGGCAAAATGCCCTGTCCCTTCACAAGAGCTCTGGAGGGTAACCAGTTTGGTCCCAGCTGGCTTGTACCTCTAGCCCGAGGCCACATCTTGGAGCCCTGCCAGGGTGGCCTGAGAGAATGGAGGCTGGTGGGCCAATAGGGTCAAGAGCAGGAGTTCAGAGAAACGCCCCAGGCTGCTTTCCGCCCAGCCTACGAGAAGACCACTCAGAAGCCACATAAAAATGGAAGACAGTGAACTGGGAAGGGGACCTTTGGCTTGAGAGAGAAGCCAGCCATTATCTGTCCATCTCAGCTCATTAGGGCTGGGATTCCACTAGCATGAAACCATTCAAATCCCTTATCCTGGTACCAATCGTCCTGTCCCCTGCACTGCCTGTGCCTCGCCTGTCCCTACCCCACCCCGCCTCTATTCTCTGACCCCTGACAGACGCCTCCACACAGGTGGAGCAGGCCTAAGGATTGCCCCACAGGGCTGTGGAGGCCCCTCCCTACCTCGCCTGCCTTGTGGGGGAAGCCCTGGGGGAACTTTGACTCCGACAGCTAAAGACAGGAGGAAGGGACAGGTGGCTTGGAGGGAACTCCTATGGCTGGGGAGCACAGTACAGAGGGGGCCACAGCGAGTGGAGCTTTGATGTTAGGCACGGTTCTACTGCTTCTCACCTGCGTAGACTATCACCTGCATCTTTGTCTAGCACGCAATGCCAGGGCCTGGAAGCCAGGGGCAGAGCAGTTCTGGCTGTGCCACAACAAGCAGGGGGACCCTGGGCAAGTCACCTTCTTTATCTGGGACTGTTTCCCGAGCTTGAAAACACCCTGTTGCTGGCTGCCATCAAGTTGACTGATTCACGGCAGCCCCAGGTGTGCAGAGTACAACTGTGCTTCAGAAGGTTTTCATGACCGTGACCTTTCAGAAGCAGATTTGCCAGGTCTTCCGAGAATCCTTGAGTGGTTCAAACTGCCAGCCTTCCGGCTAGACAAGCGCTTAACTGTCTCCACCAGCCAGGGACTCTCGAAAAAGCCCTACGTGCCCTCCAGGGTCTCTTCCTTGACTGGCTTTTAAGAACATGCCTGGCCTTTCTTGACGCCTCGGCAAACTGTGGGCAAACTGTGACCGGGGTGGGATGTAGGATAGAAACCTGAGGGTGTCGGCCACCTCAGCTAGGCCAGGGAGACCTGCCCAGCCCCACGTCTTAAGTGACGGGCAGACAGTTGACAGGCAGCCTGGCCTTCCCAGCCTGTGCCTCCGCTGCCCCCGCGTGGCCTTGCCAGATGTGCAGCTGCTCGGAGAGGAGGCCCAGGGAGGGGGCACCGAACCCCTCCTGCTCAAGGCCCCACTGAGGCTTCTTCCCACAGCCCCTGCCACTGAGCTGGAGGCCGCACCTCACCAACCGGGGACTTGTCACACGGAGCTGTCTCCAATGGTAACTTCTTCCTTCCTCCTCTACACTCAAAACCAGCTCTAAAGAGAAGGGAGGAAGGCCACTTGCCCCCTTTCTGAGCAGCCTGTCTGTCCTTCCAGAGCCTAGGTCCCTGGCTTCCACACCACCCTGCGTCCCCACCCTGCCTGCTTCTACACGACAACAGGACAGAGCCAGCCCTGTCCACACCTCCACACACTCCGAGATGGGGCCTCCTGTCTCCACATGGCAGAATAAGAAAGCGAGAAGCAGGCCTGCCATGTGCTTTACTCCTGCCAGGGCCTCCCCCGGCCTTTCACCAGACAGGGAGGCCCTGTCTGCCCCATCCATTCTCCAGGCCCCCTGTAACCTTGGTTCCCACGTCCACCCTGACTCCTCCTGTGGTTTCATACATCTACTGCAGGTTCCTAGTCTGAGTCCAGGTCTGGCTGGGAGTCGGGCTTGGCCACACCACCAGCCTGAGGGAGGCAAAGGCAAGTCCAGAGTCGGAGGGGCCTGGGTCCTAAAGGGTTATTTCCAGCCTGGGGATGCACCAGCAGCACTGGCCCTGAGACCCCATACATCCATCTCCTGTGGCTGGGTTCTGGCCTTTGGAGCATGTAGTCCCGACGTCCCATCCACACGCCAGCTGCCCATGAGGCCCAGCTGTCAGTGGGGCTCGGCTGACCCAGCTCTGTACGGCTTCTCTGCCACGTGGCTGGTCTGCTCCAGCAGCCACTGCCGCATCGGCTCACTCACAGCCAGTCTGAGCGTCACCTCCTGGAAGACGCTGCTCACAGCCACCTACGGAAGCCCGGAGAGCAAAGCCCACCAAGTTACAGCCACAAATGCCAGCCCCACCCCAGCCCACCACAGAGACAGGCCCCGCCCCATCCCCACCTGCCAGCCCCCCGTGACGTCCTTACCTGCTCAAAGTGAAGTTTTTGGAACAGATGGATGCTCGGTTCATTTCCTTGCCCGATTTTAGCCTCAAACTTGGTCAGACCTAGCTTGGTGACTCCTCCCCGAGGAGACCAGAGAGGGGTGAGCAGCAGAATGAAGGCTCCGGCCCCTCCCACCCCCCAACCAAGCCCTGGCTCCCCACGCAGTGTGCAATGGAGGCACCTGTTGCCTGCCCCCCACCTCCAAGCCTGGAGAAGTCTCCCTCCTAACATGCCCCGGCCCTCACCCGGGGCCTGGCCGCTTCTCCCCACACTTACCGTAAGACATCATCATGAGAACAGCCTCAGTGCCAAACCCCCGGCCTCTGCAGCTGGGCTCTGGGAGACAAAGCAGCAATAACAACAGCTAACACTGGGGGCTGAGGAGCCCTAGCAATGCAAACAGTTGAGCACTCAGCTGCTAACCAAAAGTTTCCAACCCCCCAAATAGCTCCCCAGGAGAAAGACCTGGCGATCTGCTTCCATAAAGATTATAGCCTAAGAAACCCTACAGGGCAGTTCTACCCTGTCACATGAGGTCTCTATGAGTCGAAATCAACTCAAGGGCCCCTAACAACAATAGCAACACTACCGGGGCAGGCTCGGATTTAGACACTTGACACAATCTCATCTAACCCTCACAACAACTCTGAGAAGCTGTTACTGCTAATACTGTTTAGCAGAAAAGGAAATGGGCACGGAGAAGTTAAATGACTCAGCCAAGGTCTCACAGCTTGGAACCCCTGTAGTCTAACTCCAAGGCTGACTCCCTTAGCCCTCAGTCTGGTGCCTCAGTGAGAACAGCCAATAGCCTCTAATGGGAAGGCTGAGGACCAAGAAGGAAGCAGAGGCTACAGGGGCCCTTCCCATAGCACAGGAAATGCTCCAGGGAAGATCATTTCTCTTTGGAGGGTTCCCCCCTCCCCCAAGGATGGGCAGACTGAATTTGGAAGACCCAAAAACCAAAGGTTAAGTTCACACCTAAGCTTAAGATGGGAATAAAGTGACAAACACAGGGCTAGTGGGATCCAGGCAAGCAGCCTGCCCCAGGCAGGTCCACGCTCATCCACACAGAGCATCCCACTGAGGTCCGAGTGCTTCACGAGCCCCAGCAAGCTGAAGGCCTAGCAGTGCCGAGGGCCAGAAGGGAGGGGAGGCAGGGCCAAGTGAAACGAACCCGCAATCATGACCTCGATCTCCCCCACGGCGGGGTCCCCTGGATCTGTGAGGAAGAGGTTCACATCGCCTGCCATACAGCTCTCTTCGGTGACGCCTGGCTGGGCCTGCCATTTCTCTGCATCCAAAATGATGAAGGTACACTCTAAGGAGAGAGGGGACAGGTTGTCCCTACACTCCCCAAAGGAGGGAGATGAGGACCACGTTTCTACCAAGCCAGGGAACTGCAGAACACTGTCCTCTGCGTCTGACAGGAGAAAAGGGGGCCCAGAGCTTTCTGTAGCTCATTACAAGCCTCAGATCTGCCTCATGCAGAAAAACACAACCTTCTCCAAAGAGCAACTGTGCTTTCAGGACCAGGGGACCCAAAGAGGAGCAGCCACAGCCAGAACCCAAGATCCTTTCGTTTGTCTGAATCCTTCCAGGCCTGCTGCAGGGTGGAGAGGAGAGAAGCATCAGCCACAGGGACTGGCTTCAGTGGGCAGGAGAGTACCAGGGTTTCTGGCACCTTCTAGGCTTTTCATGAAGCTTGTGTGGCCCCGGGAAGGAGATCTTTGTCTAGCAGTAAGGAAGGGAGGGAACCTGGAGACTGCCTGTGGAGTCAGCCCTCCCACTGCCGCCAGCGCTGCCAGCCACCACCAGCCTGGGCTCTGCTCCTCACTGTCAGCATCCTCTCGCCAGCTGCGCTGCATTGTGTACTCCTGCTCCAGGCTCAGCGGCTCTGAGGCTGTCAGCTGCTGCAGCTCCTCAGATTTCATCCACTCGTGGTATCTGCAGGGGCATAGGGATGGCCCGAGACTACCCTAAATTATAAAAAATTGTTTTCTTTTTTGCACACGTTTAGTTTATGTAAAATAATTCCTTGCTGAAGGTCAAAAACGAAGCTGAGAGGGTGAAAGGGAAAACAGAGAGATGAGCAACTTCTTCCAGGGAAGTCATATTCCTCTGCCTCAGCCTTCACTTTTTCCTGTATGTTGTTACTTCTCACAACCAACGCTTCCCCTTCTCAGGGGAAACAGCCTCTGAGATTTGGCCTAAGAAAGGCTGACCCTCCTCCCTGTGCCTAGGAGGGGGGCGAACACAGCGCTGAGTAAGGGTGCAGCTGTGCCCATATCAGGCAGGACTAGTTACCTGGGCACATGCTCTGAGGTGTAGGGCACCAGGACCACCTTCTTCCCCAGCAGCAAGGTGTTCTGATTCAACAACATAATAGTGGCAGCCTGCGGGTGGCAAGGGCAGACTTCAGGACCAGGAGTTTCCTCCTACTTAGGGTGGGAGTCCGGGTTCTGTATTTGCTAAACTCCTGCAGAGATGCGGAGCCCTGGTGGCGCCATGGTTAAGCACTTGGCTGCTAACGGAAAGGTTAATGGTTCCAACCTACCAGAGGCTCCGCGGGAGAAAAGACCTGGTGATCCGCCCCTATAAAGATTACAGCCTAGGAAAACCTATGGGGCCATTCTACCCTGTCCCATAAGGTCGCTACGAGTCGGAAATGACTCAATGGCACACAAGAAGGGTCTCCCTCTTTCCCTCCAAACACTTCAGAGAACAAGGACTCTAAACCCCTTGCAAGAAGAGGAACCGGGCTGGTTAAGGATAATTAAACAGCCCTTAACTCGCACTCCAAAGAAGTTTCCACCCCATTCTCCAGAACTAGCATCACTAGCCCCAAGCAGAAGCTTCACCCTAGCCTCAACTTTCAGTCCTACTTTGAGTCTATTTACAAGCCCTCTCCCGGCGACCACCCCCTCGGCTCTGGCCCTCCCTTTGGCCCGCCTCCCAAACCGGATCGCCCAGACCACTGTAGGGTGAGGCCGGCTTAACTCCTCAGACCCTCCCCTTTGCGTAGGCTGCTCTTCTCGACCCCTAATCACGGTAGGGCCTCAACTGCCAAGTTCACATCCACTATCAGCAGACTGACACGTCCAGAGCAAAAGGGACGAACCAACTAGCCACGCTATCCGTACTGGACCACGTCCGCCACCTCCCGCATGCGCAGAGAAGAGCATCATCTCCCACTTCCGCCACACATACGGGAGCTACCAGGGTCCAATCCCGGTCCCTCCTCTGCGAGGAGCCCAATCAACGCGCTCCATCCCGCCCTAGGCGCGTGCGGAAAAGATGGGCGCCGGACGCAGGCGCATGCGCGTGGCGAAGGTTGGTGCGGGACAGCTGGCGCCGGCAGCAGCGGAGGGGCCGGTGGCGCCGGCGGCTGGCCGGAGCGCGCTGCGTTGCAGGTGTCGGGCGAGACAGGTGGGACGGGGCGATGCCAGACTTCGGGCTTCTCCGGGAGGGAGAGAGAAAGAGAGGGAGAGGCTGGGAGCGGGGCTCTTGAGACGAGAGGAAGGCTGGGCATGGGAGAACCCTATGCAGGACAGAAGGCTGGATGGGGGTGGGGAGCGGAGGCCCTGTTAAAAAGGAGAGGCTTTGTGGCAAGGAGTTGAGTTGGAGGGACGACCAAGGAAAGCCATCAACTTGTCGGCGCAGGCAGAGGGGGAAGACAGCCACTTGGGCTGCCTTTTGAGGTAGTGAACCTTCTGTTCCTGGACTCAAACGGGGAGAGCCCCTCAGAGTTGTGTGAAGGAGGCTATCGTGCCAGTGAGACTTAATGGCATGAGGCCCCTTCCCTCACTTGAACTCTGAGCAGCATTGAATGCACGCAGGCTGTAAGCAGAGCATTGACCCGCACAGCAAGGGAAAAACGGAAAGGAACACCCTGATTTCAGTCAGGGATACCTTTCTCTCTAGGGCATCTTGTAACAGGTAATTGAGGCAGTGAGTGTCTGTGATAAAGGGGTACGAGGTGTGTGGGTGGGTCTGCAAACCTCTGTCCTCCACCCCACCCCCATCCAGGTCCATTACCAAGATTAAGTCTGCTCTTTCATTTTAGGTGGTGGAAGCTGCAGCCCCGCGGCCCCTGCACAGAAGGAACCTTGGCTGCTGGACCTTTCTTCACTTCTGAAGATGGCGGGTGAAATCACAGAGACCGGGGAGCTTTATTCTCCCTACGTGAGTTTTACTTTTCCACCCAGGGTTTGTCCACAGCCAGGCTCCTGGCTGCTAGAGAAGTGCAGCGCCTGGGCTGCCTGAGTACACGCTGCAGGGAGCGGGACCAGCAGCAGCCTCACTGCTGATGTCGAGGCTCAGGATGTGTTAAAACAGCCTTGGGTTTGTTCACTTCTTAGATATTTATCAGAGAGTGTGCAAGATGGGCAGCACCCGGCTTGGGCTGCTTGGGGAGCCTGGGATATTGGGTGCTTCTTCGTTCCTGAACATGTACCTGGTTGTTCCCAAGGCAGAGCCTCTCCCAAGCTCTCTGTTACCCCATTGCGCCTTCTTTCCGTCTTCAGGGGTGCCAGGGATGTTTGCTTTAGCTTAAATTACTCTGCATAAAATTGACTTTGCTAACTATTATGTTGATGTTAGGGCTACTAGCAAAGTGTGCTGTCTTTCAGATGGACAGTGATCGACAGCTGTTGATTCTGGGTTTTGCCAACCTCGGCAGTTTGAGGCTTCTTTGGTCTTCAGCTGAATTTTAGATTGCACAACTTTTATAGTCTTGGCTGGTGCGGGAGGCAGTGAAAGCACGCAGGGACTTCCATTTGCAGTTTGGTGGAGCGTGCGATTAGAACAGTTAGAATGACTGATTTCTCACAGTCCTGGGTCTGTGTTATACCCGCACACACATTCACACACAGTTTTTCTTCTGTGTGTGATATAAGATTGGTTATGGTTATATCCCTGGGGCCACTTGCCGAGACCAGTAGCTAGAGGGTTGGAATAATCAAATGATTAACTCATGCTGCTACCAGGCATCCCAGAGGAAAGCATACTGCCTTAAGTAGCGAGAGTCCTCCTTCTGGAACTTAAAAACTGTTACCATTGAGTCCACTCTGACTCATGGTGACCCCATGTGTGTCAGAGTAGAAGAGCGCTCCATAGGGTTTGCAGTCTCTGGTTTTTCAGACGTAGATCGCCAGGCCTTCCTTCTGAGGCTCCTCTGGTTGGATTCAAACCTCCAGCCTTTCAGTTAGCAGCTGAGTGTGTTAACCATTTGAACCACCCAGGGCTCCCTTCTGGAATTTACCCTGCCTTAACCAGCTGCCCTGCTCTGCACCTCCCTTCCTAGTCTTGGAATCCCTGCTCTGTTTCTGCTTGCTTTGCAGACTCTAGAGCTGCGGTGTAATGGATGAGGAAGTATCCCTGAGAACAGCTGAGAAAAAGGCCTTCCTCACACTAGGGCGTCCTGCTGGGTCGGGGCTATCTGGGTGCTGCACTAAAGGAGCTAAAGAGCTTCCTTCCCTTCTGTAATTCATCAGAAGTCTTTCTTGAGTTTTGGAACGGAGTGAATAGGGTCCTTCTCATCTGTGGGATTGCGTAAGCCCCCTCTTGGTATCAGCAATGAAATGGCTAACATGTCCATGAAAACTTCCTGCCTTTTCTTACAACATACGTAAACTCAGAGATAAGGAAATGCGTCATTTCTCGGACTGAGTTTTGGGAAGGAAAAAACTATACAGCCGGATTTCTTGGGCCTTCAGTGTTGGAGCAGTCGTGTGCCCACAAGAAATGGGGCGGTTAGGCCTGAAGCGTCCGCACCCTCTGCTTTTTTTATTTCCCTCCATTTCTTAGATGTTTAGTTTTGTTGATCTGTGTTTGAGGGCCGCCTCTGGGTGTCTGCTGTCGACAGGTGCCTATCTTCTCATCTGCTGGTGAGGAGAGCTGTAGGGGAGGGTGGGGAGTGTTGGGGATGAGGTGACACTCACCAGGAGGTAGCGGTCAGGGTTTTCAGGAGAGGAGATGCCTTTTTCTTAAGATCGCCTTAACTCTGCCACCTGGGAAAGGAGCGCTGGTGGCACAGTGGTTAAGCGCTCGGCTGCTAACCAAAGGTTAACAGTTCATACCCACCAGCTGCTCCGTGGGAGAAAGATGTAGCAGTCTGCTTCCATAAAGATTTAAAGCCTTAGAAACCCTTTGGGGCAGTTCTGCTTTGTCATATGGGGTCACTGTGAGTCAGAATTGACGGCAGTGGTGTTTGCCACCCTGGGAAAATGATTCTTGGTCCCACTGAAAGCAGGAAAAGGGTGTAAAGCTCATCACGCACTGAACCCAGGTAAGCTGGGAACTGACTTTCCTGCAGGTGCTGCTCTGCGTTCCCCAGGTCAGCACAAGATGGGCAGCACTGTGCTCCGGCTGCTTGGGGACCCTGGGATACTGGGTGCTTCTTCATTCCTGAATGTGCACCAGCCCATAACCTGGTCGTTCCCAAGACACAGCCTCTCCCAAGCTTGCTATTGCCCCATTGTGCGTTCTTTTCCCCTTTAGGGGTGCCACAGATGTTTGCTGTAGCTTGAATTATTCTACATAAAACTGACTGGCTAATTGTTTATGATATTGATGTCAGGGTTGCTAGCAAAGTGTGCTGTCTTTCAGATGGACAGTGATCGACAGCTGTTGATTCTGGGTTTTGCCAACCTCGGCAGTTTGAGGCTTCTTTGGTCTTCAGCTGAATTTTAGATTGCACAACTTTTATAGTCTTGGCTGGTGCGGGAGGCAGTGAAAGTAGAGACTTCCATTTGCAGTTTGGTGGAGTGTGCAATTAGAACAATTAGAATGATTGATTTCTCACAGTCCTGGGTCTATGTTACACCTGCACACACATTCACACATGCTCAGTTTATCTTCTGTGTGCTGCTCGGAGAGCCCGGGATTCTGGGTGCTTCTTCGTTCCTGAATGTGCACCAGCCCATAACCTGGTCGTTCCCGAGACAGAGCCTCTCCAAGCTTGCCGTTGCCCCATTGTGCATTCTTTTCCCCTTCAGGGGTGCCACGGATGTTTGCTTGAATTATTCTGCCCGTAATATTTGTAACGGGCAGGTTAACCTCGCAGCAGGCTCAGATGCCAAACCCGCTCGGGGATAGCGCTGGACACAGGGACATGATTCTGGCTGTATGTCTCCCTGTAAATGACCTCAGGACAGGCATGCCTCGCTCCCTGCTTAGAGGGAGCTCAGGACTGAAGTGGCTCAAAATAGAGGATAAGGTGGACCAAGGCCTCCAATAGGGTCAGCTGCTGGCAATACCGCCCGCCAGCGGTTCTTGCTGAAGATCGTTGCTGGTGCTTTCGAAGAACCCAGCCCTTGTTTCACAGCCTTAAATCCTAGCATTGCTTCTGCAGCTCGGCTGCTTTCTGTTTCCTTCAGCAGCTGGCAGAGAGGAAGCTACTGTGACTGCTGCCCTGTGCACATCTGTGAGAGAGGCCACCCAGTTGGAGGTGAGGCAGAGAGAATGCTGCACTGAACTCCCTAGAGCACAGAGGAGCAAGGAGCAGGGAAGGTGCCTTCCCCAGGTGGAGAATTGGGAGGGAACTTGGTTTAGCCTACAGCAGCCACAGCCTCTATAAAACCAGCTGCTGTTGGGTCAGCTCCAACTCATGGCAACCCCATGTGTGTCAGAGTACAGCCATGCTCCATAGGGTTTTTAATGGCTAATTTTTTTGGAAGTAGATTTCCAGGCCTTTCTTCCGAGCTCCTCTGGATGGGCGTGAACCTTTACCCTTTCAGTGAGCAGCTGAGAGTGTTAACCATTTGCGCCACCCAGGGACACGGCATGTATACGTGTTAAAACTCGTTGCTGTAGTGTCTATTGTGACTTGTAGCGACCCTATAGGACAGAGGAGAACTGCCCCATAGGGTTTCCAAGGCTGCAGTCTTTACGGAAGCAGACTGCCACATTTTTCTTCCGTGGAGTGGCTGCTGGGTTTCAACCACTGACCTGTCGGTTAGCAGCCCAGCACTTAACCACTGCACCACCAGGACTCCACAGCATGCATAGGTATTCTTTATTGAGACTGCAGTGGGGCTTTGTTCCCCAGCTTTCCACCACTTCACTTCCCAGGAGACTGGCCCCACAGAACTGCCATGTAGCCAGCAGAACAGCACGTCTCCTTCTTTTTCCTCCGTCCTTGCAGCTCCTTGTGACCTGCCTGCGGCTCCGTTCTTTCTGGCTTCCCTGCTTCCACGTGCCCACTCCTGTGGCCAGTCCCTACTGATTGCCTTTACTGCAGGAACAGAGGACTGCACTCTTGCCAGTAAAGACGTCCTGCATCATCCTCCAGGGTCCCTGAGCCCCGGTGGGTGCAGAGTGCAGGCTTTGCAAGTGTAAGACAGCAACAAAGCAAGACAACTGCGATCACCCGTTTCAGCTCCCAACTGCCAACGGTTTATCCCGAATTAACGTCTTTCTAAAGTTTGAAATGGTTCAGTTTTGCTCAGATTTGTTTGAAGTTTGTTTGGAAGTGTGCTTATTTTGCCATGTCTCTCTATAGCAGTGGTTCTCCAAGGGCGGGGGTGGGGGAGCAGCCGTGCCCCGTGGGGACATTTGACAATGTCTGGCGGCAGTTTTGATGGTCAGGACTGTGGGGCTGGGTCTGCTGTTGGCATCTAGTGGGTAGAGGCCAAGGATGCTGCTAAACATCCTACAGCGCAAGGACAGCTCCCCTCTCCCCACAAACAAGTATCTGGCCCCAAAACATCAATAGTGCAGAGGCTGAGAAACCCAGATCTACAATAGACCTTTAACTTTTACATTCCAAGACCTTCAGGCATCCCTGGATTTACAAATGCCTCCTGTACTGTTTAATTTCCCATGAAACTTCTGGCTCAGAACCATCACTATTTCTGTCTCCTTCTAGAATGTGCTCCATGAGGTCAAGGCCCGTGTCTGTCTTGCATCCTTAGCTCCAAGCACAGGCCCTGGCCCAAGGAAGGCACTCGGTCATTGTTGTTGAATAAATGAGTGAACGGGCAGACTGCTGGACTAGCTAAGTAATCCGTTCCTGCACTTATACACACCAGCCGCAAAGTGCCAGTGATTGAATTAACTACAGCAAAAGTAAAAATGAGTTTGTTAGAGACACAGTCACGTGTGAAAAGCCAGAGCTGGGGGCTTTCAGTTGGGGAGGCCAGTGGTGGGTTGTATATCCTGTTTCTCACCCGGCTGCCACTCTCAAAATTATTCTAGCATTACGTCCCGGAACCATGACTTCCAGCAGGGGACTCATGTCATTGTAATGTTGTGATCTAAACAAGTGCTCTAGGAAGATGATTCAAAGTTGTTTTAATCCCTCTGGGATGTGTCCGTAGAAGAAAACTGGAAGCGCGATATTTAAAACTGGACAGATAAGTCCAGACTCGGGTTGGAGAGCGTCTGAGCAGGGTCCATCGCATCGATTGAGTGTTCCTATATGCAGGCTCTGTGCTAGGCAAAGAGAAGGGATACACAGGCCACGGCTAGGAAGAGCCTCAGATTAGTCATGGGGAAAAGATCAATATAGCAGCATCTGAAACCCAGGATAGGCTATGAGAAGTGTTACTGCTTCAGGGATTGTGATGAATTTGGGAAGCTGGGAAGGGCTTCATGGTGGGCATAGCATTTGAATGGGCCTTCGAGGCTGGTAGGAGTTGAGTTGGGGAGGAGGCACAGAGGAGTTGGTGCTCTGTGCTCTGATCAGAGCATAAATGTACTATGGACAGAACTTTCTCCTTTCTGGATAGGAAGTCCAACATCTGCTGGGAGCCAGTCCATCGCTACCTACTGTCCAGTCCCTCCTTCCCCTCTAGCTAAGGGCCCCAGAATGGTAGCTGATGCTCCATACTCCGATTTCTTCATGCTTTGGGGGAGGAGGGAACTGACTGAGTCTGGGAGAAGGGGCCTCCATTTGTGTGTTCCTCGCCACAAATTCAGCACATGGTTGTCTTGGGAAAATTTTGAAATATAGAAAAGTGCATGTCTCTAATACTGGGGAGGTGAGGTGAGAGATGGGTGGGTGTTCCCAGAGATGAGGTGGTTTTAGTTTTTGTTTTTAATCATCAGAAAGAGATGGTAAAGCAAGCTACGAGTCAACCGATTTGGTAGAATCCAGGCAGAGCCGTTAGGAATCTGCTGCAATTGTCCAGGCTCGAAATGATGAACTTGAATTGTACATGAGAATAGGACCAGAGGTGGCCGCACAAGACACCCCTGAAGTTAAATGAGTCGCGCTGGGATGTGGAGGGGAAGGGAGGATGCAGAGGCCCTGATGGGCTGTTCAGAGGAGGCAACCAGCAGGCGGCTGGAGAGAGGTTGGTTCAGCCGTGGTAGTTGCAGCCCTGGGATTGGACCAAGTTGCTGAGGAAAAGATAGCTAGAGAGAAAAAGAGACAGCTAAGATCAGAAGCGTAAGAAAGAAAATGAAGACCGAGAAAGTCGTTGGATTTGGCAAATAGGAGGTCATTGGTGATTCTTAACAGCGCAGTTTCACGAGAGTTATGGAGACGGAAACCACAAAGTGCAGGAACTTGGAAATGGAGGAAGAGGATGTAGATTGCTTCTTCAGTGAGTTTACTAAGAAAGGGAAAGTAAAAGGGTGATATTTTAAAGGTGTTGAGGAAGTTTGTAGGCTGAGGGGAGGAGTAAGTGGGGAGAGAAATGAAAGGCATGAAAACCCGTTGCTGATAAGTCAATTCTGACTCATAGGAACCCTATAGGACAGGGTAGAACTGCTCCTTTGGGTTTTCTAGGCTGTAATCTTTATGTTTACCTGTGTTTTATTGATTATGCAAAGACATTTAACTGTGTGGATCATAACAAATTATGGATAACATTGCGACGCATGGGAATTCCAGAACACTTAATGGTGCTCATGTGGAACCTGTACACAAACCAATAGCAGTCATTCAGATGGAACAAGGGGATACTGCGTGGTTTGAAATCAGGAAAGGTGTGCATCAGGGTTGTATCCTTTCACCATACTTACTCATTCTGTATGCTGAGCAAATAATCAGAGAAGCTGGAATATATAAACAAGAACAGGGCATCAGACTGGAGAAAGACTTATTAATAACCTATGTTATGCAGGTGACACAACCTTGCTTGCGGAAAATGAAGACGACTTGAACACTTACTGATGAAGATCAAAGACTACAGCTTTCAGTATGGATTACACCTCAACATAAAGAAAACAAAAATTCTCACGACTGGACCAATAAGCAACATCATGATAAATGGAGAAAACACTGAAGTTGTCAAGGATTTCATTTTACTTGGATCCACAATAAATGCCCATGGAAGCAGCAGTCAGGAAATCAGATGACATATTGACTTGGGATAATCTGCTGCAAAGGACCTCTTTAAAGTGTCAAAAAGCAAAGATGTCGCTTTGAAGCTAAGGTGAGCCTGATCCAAGCCATGTTATTTTCAGTGGTTTCACATGCATGGGAAAGTTGGACAATGAATAAGGAAGATCGGAGAAGAATTGATACCTTTAATTATGGTATTGGCAGAAAATATTGAATATGCCACGGACTGCCAGAAGAATGAACAAATCTGTGTTGGAAGAAGTATAGCCAGAGTGCTCCTTGGAAGCAAGGATGGCGAGATATTGTCTCACATACTTTGGACGTGTTATCAGGAGGGACCCGTCCCTGGAGAAGAACGTCATGCTTGGTAAGGTAGAGGGTCAGCAAAAATGAGGAAGACACTTGACGAGATGGATTGACACAGTAGCTATAACAATGGGCTCAAACATAGCAACAATTGTGAGGATGGCGCAGGACCGGGCAGTGTTTCATTCTGTTGTACATAGGGTTGCTATGGTTTGGAACCAACTCGACGGCACCTAACAACAACAACAACAATCTTTATGGAAGCAGACTGCCACATCCTTTCTCCTGCAGAGTGGCTAGTGGGTTTGAACCACCGACCTTTTGGTTAGCAGCCAAGCGTTTAACCACTGTGCCACCAGGGCTCCTTTGAAGGCATGAGGGAGGAGAGAATTCTGGAAGGAGGAAGGACACGTGTTCCTCACAGAGAAGCAGGGAGGAGGGTGGGGAGGGTGCAGAGACGGTAGATTTTGGGCCAGGAAGGAGTGTGGCCTTGGGAGCTCTTGTCAGATGGCCTTGGTCATGTCCATCAAATAGGAGCTGGGCCTTCATCTGAGAGTGACAGAGGTCATGGATCTGGGAGCTTGGAGAGTAAGGCTTTGAGCAGTTTTGTGGGAAACCCTATGGAGTCCTTGGGTGAGGAATAATCTGGTGCTGCTGGGCCTCAGCTGGAGGAAGCTTTAATTAGTTGTGTGACTAGTCATTGTAATTACAGAAGAAAAGAGCATTTCCGGGAACCCTAGCAACTTAATATCAGGGCGTGGAGAAAGCAGGAGTAGGGTCTTATCCAAGGGCAAGGTGAGGGTGAGGGAAGCTGGGCAGTGAGTGCTCCATGGAAATAGCTGACTGAACTGGGAGAGAATGCAGAGGATGCCAGCAGGGGTGGCCTTCTCGGGTGGGAGGGCTCGTGGGACCAGAAGTCACGGTGAGAACCCAGGAGGTGCAGAGGGAATGAGAGGAAGGGGCTGTAAAAGAGCAGGGGTTGGGCCAGAGGAAGGAATTTCATGGTTGAGATCTTGAAAAATGCATCATTGTAATAAACTGAGTTCGAGTACAGTTGTTTTGAATTAGAGTTACGTTTCAAGCTTGAAGTCAGTGACCCAGCAATCTCTCCCAGATCTGTTGTTGTTGTGTGCCTTTGAGTCAATTCTGACTCATAGTGACCCTGTGTAACAGAGTAGAACTGCCCCCGAGGGTTTCCTAGGTTGTAATCTTTTTTTTTTTTTTTTATTGCTGTAGTTTAAATGAAGTTTACATTACAAGTTAGTCTCCCATACAAAGATTTATACATTGTTACGTGGCTCTAATTGCTCTCCCCATACTGTGACAGCGCACTCCTTCTTTCCTCCCCTGATTCCCCATGTCCATTCAACCAGCTCCTAACCCTCTCTGCCTTCCCATCTCACCTCCGGACAGAAGCTGCCCATTTAGTCTCTTGTATCTACTTGAGCTAAGAGGCACACTCCTCACGAGTATCACTTTATGCCCCACAGTCCAGTCTAATCCCTATCTGAAGAGTTAGCCTCAGAAATTGTTTTAGCTCTGGGCTGATAGAGAATCTGGGGGCCGTGCTTTCCAGAGTTCCTCCTGTCTCATTCAGACTCCTAGGCTGTAATCTTTATGGGAGCAGATCACTGGGTCTTTTCTCCTGCGGAGCCATTGGATGGGTTCAAACAACCAAGCTGTCAGTTAGCAGCCAAGCACTTAACCGTTGTGCCACCGGGGCTGCTTTCCCAGGTCTGTACCCAAAAGAAGTGAAAACGTATGTCCACACAAAAACTTACATATGAATGTTTATAACAGCTTTTATTCATAATAGCCAAAAAGTGGAAACAGCCTCAATGCCCGTCAACAGATAAATGGATAAATGAATGTGGTCTGTCCATACAATGGAATGTCACTCAGCTATTTCTAAAAGGGAATGAAGTGCTGATTCATGCCACATCATGGGTGAATCTTGAAAACATTATGCTGAGTGAAAGACGGCAGACACCAAAGGCCGTGTATCCTACAGTCTCTTTCAGAATAAATAAATCTACTGAGACAGAGAGTAGAATAGAGATTGCCAGGGGCTGGGGTGGGGAGGGAATAGGGAGTGATGAAATGGAATTCGATAACAGAGATGGTTGTGCAACCTGGTGAACATACTGGGAACCACTGAAGCGAACACTTTAAAAGGGCGGATTTTACAGAATGTGAACTATATCCCACTTAAAAAAACAACCTGAGTCAGTGGTAGGGGAAGGTCAACAAGGAACCGTGGCAGGGATTGGGGAGGAGGAATGGGGATTGATTCATGTGCTCAGAGATCTTGGAAACGTGGAAGTTTCCTTGAGGTCCGTATTGTGTTCATCATTGTACCAGGTGCCCCAGAAACGACACTGTTCTCAGGAAGCTGCAGTGTAGTTGAGCAAAGAGCTAACATCTATGACGCAGCTTTGAGCAATACAAAAGGTTGGGGTGAGGATAGCCAAGATGGAGAATCCAACTGATCACCGGAGACGTTTTTGAAGAGGCAATAGCACATGAGGACATTGTAGTAGCCCGAGTGTTAATGCTGGCCTCTCCAGCATCCGTCTTCCCAGCGTACCTCCTTAGGACTAGGTGTGGTTCTGCCTTCTTACCTGCTTCCCAGCTGAAGTCCCGCTTCTGGCCACAGTGGTTTTGCTATCACCCAGAGTCATCCTTGGGCACTGCCAAGGGGAGAAAGTTCATTCATTTCTGGGTCTGAGTGTCACTTAACATTGGTTCCAGGTTGGGCTGGTGTACATGTTCAACCTCATCGTGGGCACGGGCGCACTCACCATGCCCAAGGCCTTTGCCGCTGCTGGTTGGCTCGTCAGCCTCGTCCTGCTGGTGTTCCTGGGCTTCATGAGGTAAGAGGTCATGGGAGGCTAACTGATGGGGGCTAGGAGGGAAGCTAGCGGAGTCGCCAGGGCATTTGAACTTCTCATAGTTGACATGCAGGTGCTTGCAGGCTGAGGCAAGCTTGTGGTGAGTCCTAAACTCAGTTGCCTGGAGAGGAAAGGTAGACCCAAAGGTTCCCCGGCGTCTCGTGCTGGTGGAGCAGCTGTGCAATCCAGATCGGTTAAACAGGAGGCCTGGGCTTTGGAATGTTCCACATGGTGCTCACGTGTTTCTTCCCCAGCAGAGTTGCCTCCCCTGTGTTACACGTTCTTAATGTCACCATCGGTTTCTGTGCTCTGAGAAAATACCAGCGAGCCTCAGAGAAAGACCCTGTCCACGTTTAAGGTGATATGGGCCGCCGTTTTGGAAGTTAGAATTTACTTAAGGTAGTTCACAAAGTAAGTGATAAGTGTATACACATGCGCATACACACACACACACACACACACACACACACACACACACACAC
>NW_004443964.1:7443039-7486632 GCF_000243295.1 Trichechus manatus latirostris | reverse complement strand
CTCTCTCTCTCTCTCTCTCTCTCTCGCTCTCTCTCTCTCTCGCTCTTGCTCTCGCTCTCTCTCTCTCTCTCTCTCATCCCAAGCCTGCAGGGGCTCCTGCTCCAGGTGTGTTAGTGATTGACCAGCTGTGGCTTCACAAAAGGGAGATTGTACTTGAGGCTGTTCTCAGGGATTCAACATGTGTCTTTGGCATGCTGGAGTCCATTGCTGCGGCCACTGTGTATTTTGCATGCCTTCCAACCTAGGGAACTCATCTTCCAGCACTGTATTGGACAGTATTCTCTCGTTACCCGTAGTAGTAGGGCTTTCTTCCTAGTCTTTGTCTGGAAGCTCTGCTGAAATCTGTCTACCATGGGTGACCCTGCTGGTATTTGAAATACTGATAGCATAGCTTCCCGCAAAGGAGCCCTGGTAGTTAAGCACTCAGCTGCTAACGGAAAGGTTGGTGGTTCGAACCCACTCTATGGGGCAGTTCTGCTTTGTCACCTGGGGTAGCTATGAGCCGAAAATGGACTCAGGGGAACCTAACAACAATAGCTTCCAGCATTGTAGCAGCACGCAAGTCACCACAGTATGACAAAAGTGACAGACGGGTGGTGGAGTAAGGGATTTAGGACTAGGCATGTCCAGCCTCCTCTGCCATTTAGGAATCTACAAGCTGAAAAAAAGGATGAGAGGGAACACCTGGAAACACCCTGTGTTAGTTCCCAGGGCCACCATAATAAAATGCCACAAACTCGGTGGCTTATAAGAACAGAAATTTAGTCTTGATGCTAAAAGTTCAAATTCAGGGTGCTGGTGGGGCCATGTGACTCCATGCGAGAAAGACCTGGCAATCTGCTCCAGTAAAGATTACAGCCAAGAAAACCTATGGGGCAGTTCTACTTTGTCATATGGGGTCGCTATGAGTCAGAACTGACTCAAAGGCTCACAACAATGACAGCAGCTATCAAAAAAGTAAGAATGCAGTCGTTGAAGCATGTTAAGACATAGAAGAGGCTGAAGGAAGACCTCCATTTTTCAGCCTCTTTATGCATTTTTTGGGGGGCATTTAGGGCCAACCTTGGAGTACTGTTGACAAAATCCATACTGCCAGCCGAGAGCCCCCCCCCAGATGTCCTTGTCCTAATATGGCTCTGCTGTCCCCTTTAAAGGACCTTTAGCACAGGTAGCCATCTGAATAGGAAGTGATTATTGGGGGCCCCCAGGTAGGGGTAGCCGTGCCCCCTCCTTGCTCAACCCGTTACGTTTGAACATGATCAATGAGTTGGCTTCATGCAACTGCGAGAAGTCTCCTTATTCCTTAAGACCGATTTTAGTTTTTCTTCCAAAAAGAAGAGGAAATCTAACGCCCTTGAAACGGTCACTTAGGGCAAGATAATGAGAAACCTTCCAGGAGGTGCTGAGGTGATTGGAATGGGAGTTTCAGAGCTGGCCGTCGCCCAGAAGTGGAGGGACTGTGGACTGAACTCCCGTGGGGCCGAGGAGCTCCTCTCCCACCCGCTGCCTGACCAACCACGGGGCTGAGCGGTCAGCCCCCGTGGTTGACAGCACTTGAGGAGGACACAGGGTCGAGTCCAGCACCAGAGTGCTGGCCTCCCCAGAAGGAGGGAGATGAGTGTTCCCCCCAGGTTGTTTCTTGGCACGAATAGAGCCCCCGTGCGTTCCAGCAGTCATCTGCCCCAGTAGCCAGCCTCATAAGTTCCTCAGGTTTCCTTAAGAAGCAGAGAAAAGGTGATTTTTCATTCTTGCCTGACTTCTTGGCACGTGTCTCCGTTTTGATCTGGGCTGTAGAAATGTAACGCGGTTTTAAGATGAGCCAGGGAAGGCGGGACTGGGAAAGTGAAAGTACTGCCAAAAAGGCAAGGGCTGTGACTCCGAGCCAAGCGCTCTTCAATTATCCACTTCTCCGCTCCCTCCATTAGTGTGTGTAATTGAGAGCGGACCACGTGTCTGCTTCCTAGCCTGGAGAGGTGAGAGCGCCTGCCGGCAGCTCTGGGAGGGTCCCTCTGAATCAGCCTCTCTTCCACATTGGCAGCATCACACGGCGTCTGTCCTTCCACCTCTCCCACCTCTGCCCCCCAAAAAGGTTCCTCCTTGGGGTGAAGTACCGAGTCACCCGGCATCACTTCCACCCCCAGGCTCACTGCCCCTTGAGTAGTCTCCCTCCCGTCAGCTTGCATGCCCATCCCCAGCTGCATCAGAAAGAAAGTCTAGATGTAGACAGGGTGTGGAAGCAAGTGCAGACAGGTGTAGGTATGCACATATAGACTTTTATCAGATAAGACCGGTCTGGAAAGTTCTCCAGAGAGCAGCTCTCAGAAGAGAGTATTCTTGGGGCTTCTTGGTGTGGTGAGCTCATAATATGGCATTTCCTTTTTCTTTGAACCTCCTCCAACCTCCTGCCTGCCTTGGACAATTAACACCTCTCCCCTTCAGCTTTGTGACCACGACCTTTGTGATGGAGGCGATGGCCGCAGCCAATGCTCAGCTCCGGTGGAAGAGGATGGAAAGCCCCAAGGTATGTGCAGCGCCCTTGCTCCCAAGTGGCGCCTCCTTCCAGAGAGGCTGTTCTCAGCAGCCCAGCCTTCTCCTCATGTGGGGGGGGCTTGTTCACAGTGCTTCTCCATGCCCCTAGTCCCAGGGCTGAGCTGCACACCCATATCCAGTTTGCAGAGCAGATGCAGCCTTTGATATTCTAATGCAGCAACGTAGGACCCTCTCACCCTCACCCCTGGAGCCAGCTCAGTCATTCTGAACCTTCATAGCCTGGAGCTGAGCTGCAGCTTCTTCCTGAGCATGTCTGCCATCTTCTAATGTGGCAGTATGGAAGGTTGAAGGAGGCCTGGTGGCACAACAGTTAAGCGCTTGGCTGCTAACCAAAAGGTTAGCAGTTCAGACCCACCCAGCAGCTCTATAGGAGAAAGACCTGGCAGTCTGCTCCCATAAAGATTACAGCCAAGAAAACTCTATGGAACAGTTCTGCCCTGTCATATGGGGATGCTGTGAGTTGAAAATCGCCTTGAGGCACCTGACAGCAACGTGGAACGTTGAGAGCTTCCTAATTAATTACCTTCTTGAAGGAAATAACAAAGGAATTGGTTTCTTCATTGTCTTGGAGTTTTCTGTAGACTCATCCACTCCTTCTTGCTTCTGTATGTCCCTTCTTCTCTGTCCCACACCCTCCTAGGAGGAGGAAGAGGACAGCTCCTCCTCAGCCTCTGACAGTGACGTTCTTATCCAGGACAGCTACGAACGGGCGGAAAAACGGCCCATCCTGTCTGTGCGTAAGTCTCGGGGTTCCAGGCAGGCCTGCACCTCCCTCTGGTCCACGGGGTTCCCTGGCTTGGTGGAGAAGGCCCTGGGGAGTTGCCTGGTGGTTGATGCCTAGGAAGGCACTGTCCATGGTAGAGTGAAAGCGAGGCCCAGGCCTCGCCCCTGCTGACTCTGCTGCTGCTGACATTGGGCAGCGTACTTACCCTCTGGCCTCAGTTTCCCACCTTTAAATCGGGAATAAGTCCCACCTTGTACTGTTAATAAAATGATTGAACACCCAGTACACACTGGAGGTTGAGTAAATGTCAGATCTCTGGCTTCTCTTCTTCCCCCATCCCACCCTCTCCCTGCACACGTGCCCTTGCCTCAGTGTCACCTCCCTGAAGGAGCCAAGCCGGCGGTAAGAGTCCCAGCTTTCCCTCCCGCCCCGCAATGAGCGTTCCTGGGTTCCCTCAAAATAGGTTCTGTCTTAAAGCGTCTCAAGCAGGAAATGATAGGAAAAGTTTTCACAAGCATGTGAGACTCTGGAGAATTTCATTATTCTGGAAAATTCCATGAGCTCCACGATAACCTCTGAGCTTTCCCAAGTAGAACTACTTCCTCTGCCTTGTCCTTTGGCTCCACAGAGAGACGTGGATCCTCGAACCTTTTTGAAATCACAGACCGAGTGGAGATGGGACAGATGGCCTCCATGTTCTTCAATAAAGGTATAAACCTGGGCCAGTCCAGTCCTGCTCTGTCGGGTGGGGCATGGGGATGGAGGGAGAGGGGGAGCAGGTGCTTCCTGCAAACCCAGCACTTGTCACGAGGGTTTCACTTACCCCTGGGCACAGCCCCTTGGTGACAAAGGATGGACATAGGAGGAGGAGGAGATTGTTGGCCGACTCCCAGAACGTCTGAGAAGCCGCCTTCCTGAGAGGCCTGTACCACCCCTCATTGTTTTCTTGGGTTCCTCCCCGGTCCCTGGTGTTGGGAACAAAGAAGAGGGTTTCTGGCTCATACACCAAGGCTGAGACTCCTAAGCATCTTTCCCACAGAGGGAGCCCGTGTGGATGGCTGGTCGTCTTTCTTGATTGCCTCTGGCTCCTGACTCCTTTCCCCCCCGGCCGGTTCAGTCTGGGGCGAGACAGCAGCTGCCTTCAGACTTGGAGACAGGCTCTGCTGCACACACGCCTGGCCGGAGTCTTCCCGGCGGTGGCCAGCAGAGGGAGCTAGGAGCCCATAGGCAGGGTCGCCGCCCAGGAATCTGAGAGAAAGTCTGTGCTTGTGTTTTGCTTCCCTCTCGACCTGCTCTCAGGTGGGCTTTGGCTGCACCTGAGCAGATCCTGGGTTGTCGGGTGTTCCGGAGGCTACGTCTTACACCTCTCTGGCAAATCTTGTTCTTTTGGAAGATGACTGTTTAAGCGTTTATTTTTTTAATGCCCACACTTGTCCATTTTCCCTTTGTAAAGGGTCCGACACATCCTCAATAAATCCTTCCCTTGGCAGTTATCTTGGTAGATTTTCTGCCCCTTTGTCAAAGCCCCTCTTTGCCGAGGGGGTGTCTCCACTGATTCTTTATAGTCTTGAGTGCGGCTGCACAGCTCAGAGCCAGGAGGTGGGAGGGACCAGAGGACCTGGAATCGTCCCGGCTGCCTTTTAGGCCGTCAAGCATTTGGTTTTTCACTGGTGGTGTGATTCAGCTGTCCCGTCTGGGGCCGCGGAAGATCATGATCGTCAGCTACACATTACCGGGGGGTCCGGTTCCCTCCCTCCCTAAAGACCAACCTCACGGAGAGGTTTCAGAATTCATTAAAACCAAATTGGTTCTGTTTAGCTCACTTCTTGCTTTCTGTGCTTTTCCTTTGTTCCGTTTCTATCACTCTTCATCCCCCAGACTTAAGAGCATAACATTTACTCCTGGCAAATACATAAAGTCCCTTTCCAAATGCAAGCTTTTTACGCAGCCGCAGGAGAACACACACATCTTTGTAAGCCTCCTTTCTGATTTTTGTGTCTTAATATATGCCCTCATGTCTTTCAGAGCTCTAGAACTAGTGTGTTTTGTCTTTTTTTTTTTTTCCTTTCATGGACTAGACTCTTAATTTGTTGTTGTTACTTGCTATCAAGTTGATTCCGACTCATGGAGACCCCACGTGTGCAGAGTAGAACTGCTCCATAGGGTTTTCAAGGCTGTGACTTTTCAGAAGCACATCACCAGGCCTGTCCTCCAAGGCGCCTCTGGGTGAGCTCCAACCGCTAACTGGTAGTCGCGCACTTAATCGTTTGCACCACCAAGGGGCTTCTTTTAATAGAAAAGAAACACATTGATATGAGAACAGCTCTCACACCTGAAGGAAGTGGCTTCTCGTCTACTGCAGGATTTCTGTTCTTTGGGGTGGGATCATTCGCTGCAGTAGGGGCTGTCTTGTGCACTGTAGGAGGTTTAGCGGCATCCCTGGCCTCTGCCCATTAGATGCAGTAGCACCCCCCAGTCATGACAATCAAAAACGTCTCCAGAAGTTGCCAAATGTTCCTGGTGGGGGAGTCAAAATCAACCCCAGCTGAAAACCCCTGCTCTCCTCTCTTCCCAATTCACAGATTGTCACTGTCGCCTTTGAGAGGTCTGCCACCCTCCACCAAAGGATTGCTGGGCTCCCTTGGGGTCCAGGCCCACATCTGATAATGAGAAATGCTAGGCCCAGCCCTTGTCCTCTCAGAAATTTCATTGATCCTCCTGTCTGGTGTGCAGTAATGGAATGTATCGACTGGGAAGGGCCCATGGCAGTTGAGAAACAGCTGACACTGGAGTCATTGGCAGGTTGAGGGAAGGTTGGGTCAGGAAGGAGGGCGAGGCCTCCCAGAGAGCACGGGCTGCACCTGGAGCCTGGGGCGTGAGTGACAGGCAGACCCCAGGGGCCCCTACGCATGGACTTCAAGTCTCTCTCTGAGGTGTCAGGGATGGACATGCCAACTGGCGTGTTTGAAAAGCAGGAACTGAGACCCTCCTGGCTCCCTTCGAGGATCGTGTTTTCCCAGTCTTTTCTCCCTCAGACGCTTCGGAGCAGAGCTGACCTCAGATAGCCCGGGAGGAGCATGTCCTAGACTTTCCAGTGGGAAGTCTTGTGAGCCACCAGGATGAGAGAACTGTCACTTCATTTTTCTTTCTGTTCTCAGAGAAGCCAGCAGCTCAAGAACAGTGACATGAAGAACTCAAGCAATCAGTCTGGGCGGGAGTTTGAGATGGGCTGTCTGGGGCTACAGCTCCTGATGTTGGAGAGGCTTTGCTGCTCTTAGAGCATTTGCTCTTAAGATCTTGACGGCCAGAGCCACAGATGGGAGGTAGCACAGGTGGGTTCTTCTCACTGTACAGTCTGAGGGACATTCAGCGGCCTGTCTGGGTTGTGAAGCAGGTCTCTGATGGAATCAGGACTGGGACCCTGGTTCCCACCTCTAGTTCAGGCTTCTTCTGCGGTGGAGGGGACAGAGTTTGCCTCCATTTGCTTTGGCACCAAGTGGCCCCCAGAGCCAGCATCGTCACTTATAAACGTGTCTCAGCGCAGGCTCCTGTCCTCCGTCTCTCCTGCAGGCCAGGCCACCTCCTTCCCACCAGGCCCTTGAGGACTGGATCAGCGTCAGAGTGAGGGCTTTTATAAACCCAGGGCTTTTACTCTGTTGATTTCAACTTCAGAGGGCTGGGCAGTTTCCTGTTACCTTTTCTTTGCTTCTCAGTTCTTCAGTGGAGATGTTCTGTCTAGAGCCCTGTTGTTTGGCTTTGCTGGGGGCCGGAAGCACTCTGGGCTTGAGCTCCAGCTCAGAAGACTCTTCTTCCTCTTCCTCTTCCTTCCCCTCCTCCCACTCCTCTTAGCCTTCCTGAGCTCTAAGGCGCCTCCTGTTCCTCCCCATCCGAGCCCGCACCTCACGCTCCCCTTAAACTGTCTGCACTTGGAAGTTCTCCGATTCTCCGAGCCTCCCTCAGCCCTCTCTCAGGCGAAAGTCGTGAGCAGCCGTGTCTCCTGCCAGCATCACAGTGTTGTCAGCTAGAACCAGAAACAACTTTTGAGTCATTTTTTTACTCTTTTTAGAGAGTAAGTGGCGTTGAGAACTGAACTATGGAAAAGGAAGAGATTTTGTCAAAACAGAATGTCAGCACCTCTCCCCTCCCACCTGACCAGTTAACTTGGTTTCTTCCAGTGGGCGTCAACCTGTTCTATTTCTGCATCATCATTTACCTGTATGGGGACCTGGCCATCTATGCTGCAGCCGTGCCCTTCTCCCTCATGCAGGTGACCTGGTGAGTGTGCTCCCCCCCTACACTGGCTGTAGCCCAAGGGGCTGCCGCAGCCAGGCAGTGCACAGCATTCAGAAGCATGGTACCAACTAATCTGTCAGTGTGGGAGAAATGTCGACAACCCGGGCCCTTTTCTGCACAGACCACAGCCAGCTGTGCTCCGCCCTGGCCCCACACTTAGGGAGAGGAAGGACCGAGGACACAGCCCACACTGCCTGCCAGGAAGATAACCAGGATTCCCACCAAGGACTCCTGAGTCGTCAGGGAACAGTGCTGCAGGGACAATGGTGCATGTCCAAAAAGATAGGAGAACAGAGTTTGTGAAAAGTCACGTTACTGGAGCTGAAGCAGCTGGGAGGGGGAGGTGGCGGTTCAGTGGTTGCTGATAACTCATCTTCCGTCAGGAGCCCTGGTGGTGCAGTGGTTAAGCTCTCAGCTGCTAACCAAAAAGTCGGCTGTTGAAACTCACCCAGCACTCCATGGGAGAAAGACCTGGTGATGTGCTTCCATAAAGATTACAGCCTAGGAACCCCCAAACAACAGTGTTCTGTCAAGCAGCCCTGGTGGTGCAATGTTTAAGCGCTGGGCTGCTAACCAAGCAGTTGATGGTTTAAACCCACCCGGTGGCTCCACGGGAGAAAGAACTGGCAATCTGCTCCCATAAAGATTAACTGGTTGCCATCCAGTCGGTTCCAACTTACAGCAACCCTATAGGACAGAGCAGAACTGCCCCGTAAGGTTTCCAAGGCTGTAATCTTTATGGAAACAGACTGCCACCTCTTTCTGCCATAGAGCAGCTCAAACCACTGACCTTTCCGTTAGCAGCTCAGTGCTTAACCACTGTGCCCCCAAGGCTCCTACACCATAACGATTACAGCCTAGAAAACTCTATGGGCAGCTGTACTCCGTCACCTGGGGTCACCATGAATCAGAATCGACTCGACAGCACCCAGCAACAGCAACAACATTCTGTCTCCTTCAGACCGGGTAGGGCAGGCCACACTGAGCTGGCATCTGCCATTGCTCGCTCGCTCTCTCTCTCAGCAGCACCACTGGCAATGACTCCTGCGGTGTGGAAGCCGACACCAAGTACAATGACACCGACCTGTGCTGGGGTCCCATCCGCCGGGTCGACGCCTATCGCATCTACTTGGTGAGTGTCCTTGCCGCCGCTCCTCTGCCTGGGGGCCAAGGCTGTTGGAACTGCTGTTCCTTTCTGGTAGAACCCTTTCCCCAGAGGGGAGGGTCTCCATGTCTCCACACACTGGTTAACTATCACATCACTCTGGTTAATTACTGACGCTCTGCTCCTGGGCGGAAAATGCATCCTGTCACTAAGACTTTATAAGACTCTAGGCCTTAGAGTGTTCTGGTGACCAGGGCTCAAAGTTATACATGATTTGGAGTTGGTGCCAGGGCATTGCCAGTTCCAGGGATATGAACTCTTGTAAACTTAGTGTGTGAGAGGCATTCTTAGCCAAGCTCAGTAAGAGTGCTGGATCTATCCTTCCAGACACTGCATGTTTTGACCTTACCCCTGCCAGCCTAAGATCATATGGGTGGCTAATGGGTTTTCTGACTGGGCGGATAGAACCAATCTATCTACAGTTGACTGTGATGGTACACAGTCCCTCCAGACAGGAAAGGAGCGGCCCAGCCATCTCTCCGTCTCCCCTCCTCCTAGCAGACAAAGGAGGAAGACGCATCTCCAGGCTTGTTCTTGATTGCTTTGTGCCATGGGCGGGGAGAGTCAGAGCTGAATAATATGCTGGCTGGGTCTTGGGTAACAAGATACAAAACCCGGGGCAGTTATTTATCTCTGCCTGCTTTGCAGGCGGGACTCAGAAACGTTTCCTTTTAGCTTTTGTGGTATCTATTAATATTCTCTGCTTCCTCTTGGTCCTCTTCAGCCCTGACACAGATTTAGGTGTGCTGGGTGACACACAGTTGGACACGTGGCCGCTTAGCTGATTTGGAGGGGGAGGTGGGGGCCGGGAGAGAGTCAAGCCTCAAGAGGAGCAGGCCTCTGGACTTAATGGTGCCTCTTCTGGCAGAGGTTCGGGCAGGCCCTGCTAGCTGTGCTCTTTGGGTCTGAATGTGTTAACCTCAAGGGCCACTGAGCTGGCTTTTTTGCCTTCCCAGTCCTGCCCCTAGACATACTGAGGAAGTCTGGGGTTTAGGCTGCGGGGGAGGCTCGTTTTCTTCTGCATTTCTGGAGCTGTCGGATGGTCTGTTTTTCCTCTTGCACATTCAGCTAAGACTGAAAATTCGGTTTTTCGTGAGAAATTTTGAGGATTAAATGAGATAACTTATGCAAAGTAGTTTGCGCATGTTGTTGACTACTGTCAAGTCGATTCTGAGTCCTGGCGACCCCGTGTGTGCAGAGTAGAACTGCTCCACAGGGTTTTCAAGGCTGTGACCTTTTGGTAGCAGATCTCCAGTCTTCCAAGGTACCTATGGGTGGGTTCGAATCGCCATTTCAGCTGGGAGTTGACCGCTTAACCATTTGTTCCACCCAGGGATCCTGGACTTGAATCCCAGGTCCCCCCCCACTGCATGTCTTGTGGGAATCTGGTAGCAAGTTAATCACCTGGCACACGCCCCACTTCCCCAGCTGTGAGCGTGGGCAGAATCACTCAGCAGAGCAGCCAGGAGAGCTGGGACCCTGGCTAGCACAGCGGAGGCCTGTTAGCTTCTTAGCATTGCACGGACCGTGATTGATCGAGTTACCACAGGTATTAGTAGGTGTAGAGGATCCCTGGTGGCGCAGTGGTTAAGTCCTCAGCTGCTAACCAAAAGGTCAGCGGTGCAAACTCACCAGCCAGTCCACGGGAGAAAGGTGTGGCAGTCTGCTTCCGTAAAGATTACAACCTTGGAAACCCTGTGGGGCAGTTCTCCTATCACATGGGGTCGCTATGAGTCAGAATGACTTGTTGACAACAGGTTATTAGTAGGCGTAAGAACCCATCTGGCTCTGTAACTGCGTAGAAGTGCAGAAGGAGGAGGTGGACACAGAGCATGTCTGGGGCAAAGGGATGGCAGCAGGGCCCTCAGGTGGGCCTTTTCCTGGAGGAGGCCACCGAGGTCTGTGTCGGATCTGCCAGGCACACTCCCCCACCCCTCAGCAAAATAGATACTGAGCGCCGGGAATATTGGCTGCTGCCATTTGCCTGGTAAATTGTTTAGCAGCATTATTATTGCCTGACTAAATTATTCCTTCACTAATTCCTATAAACCTTCCACGTGATGGAAGCCTCCCTCCCTGAGTCTCACTAACTCTTTGACCGAACATGAAGGAACCCTTCAGGAAAGCAGACGGACATTAATTACTGCCTTCATTTCCCAGATATTGCACTTATAACTCGGAAAGCTAATTGTCATCCATGCTTGCAAATGCTACAGAATTAGGAGGCGGAGAGTGGTATGCAGGAACATGGCCACCCAGCTGGATTCTGCACCCTCTGAGTGGTTGACAGTGTCCCTCTCCCGCCCCCCCAGGCCCTGGCTGGGGGCTTCGGTTTCCTCAGGAAGTGTTTGCTTTGGTTGTTCTCTGCTGTCTGGTTTGGGGAAATTGACGACAGATGACCTGATGCGTTGCATTTCCATCGGAAGTTTTTTACAACTTCGCATGTGGCTCCCAAGGTCAGGGGGTCGCTGGGTGGCACCGACAGTTAAGCCCTCAACTACCAACCGAAAAGTTGGTGGTTCAAGTCCATCCAGAGGCACCTCAGGAGAAAGTCCTGGCAATCTACTTCTGAAAGATCACAGCCATTGAAAATCCTTTGGAGCACAGTTCTACTCTGACACTCATGGGGTCACCACGAGTTGGAGTTGACTCAGTTGCACCCGGTTTGGTTTTGGGCCCTAAAGTCTGGGGCCCCTATGGAGCATCACCTCCTGACCCTCAACACAGGGTGCTCCCAGTCTCTCTGCAGGCCTCCCCCTCTCTCAGGGAGTTGGAAGTGGCCAAGCCACAGGAGGGAGAGTTGGCAAAGGTCTTGGTCTCTTTCGTCTGTCCTGCGCTCTCAGGGGCAGGCAGTGGCAGCATCTCCCCCCACCCCCAAGTCTGGCCTGCAGGGCTCAGCCCTGTTTGTACGATAAAGGTCGGGGCAGCTTTCCCTTTGCCCTCCCCACTCCATCATTCACGTTTCGAGGATCATCCATCCCTTCTAGAAACTCCCACTGCGCCTCTCCCTGCCAGCTGCTTCTGATTTTGCTGCCAGCCAGATTTCCCCCAGAATGTTCCCCAAGGCAGCAAGCAGGTAGAAAGGGGAACAGGGGAAGGAATTAGAGCACTTTTAGATGCACAGATTATCTCTTTGTCTTAGGTAAATGACACACCTATCCTGCCTGCATCTTTCAAAAGGCCTCGTGATAACCACTCCTTCATTGCTATTCCTGGACAGTGTGTTCTGGGGGGTGAAGATACAGGCTTTATCATGTGTTTTAATTTTCAGAAAGTCCCCTGGAAACCTTCTCTTCTATTCCTTCCTGGGAGTGCTACTGAGATGCACACACAGAATGAGAATACTTGGGATATTAACTCTCCAGGGCCGGCACGTGAGCATCATGATTACTTACAAGAAGGTAGCTTGCTCCACCAGCAGCCACTGGTCGCCTCCCAAAGCCCTTGACCTTAACCAATGGAAAATTCTTCCTCTTCCCTGCCCGGGACCTCTGTCCACATCCTGTGCTTCCCAGGGCAGCTGACATGAGTCAGATTCTCCCTCTCCTTCCTTTGCAGTTGTCCCAAGAGCTGGGGGCTAGGCGGCTCAGGTCCCATGAGTCACTCAGGCGTCTGCAGCTGCTGTAATCTGGGCCCTGGGAATTATCATTAGGTCCCTAGAAATTGTCATTGAGATCTGCTTTCGGCAGGCCATGGCATCTCGGGCCCCCCACCCGTCCCTCCTGCTCATTTGGAGAGTCAAATGGGAAGGTGCTCTTTCAAACGCTAGCCTTGCCTCCAGGCTGGGGATATCTTGGGATCCTCTCTGCAGAGCGTCTCTGACTTTGGTAGGAAACAAAGTTAAAGTGAAGCGTTTTGTTCCTCCCTTTATGGGGAGGAGGAGCCAGGGTCCGCTGGTGAAGTGGTGGGATTGGATAGAAATCAGACCGTCCTGCGTGTCTGGGAGGCCATGTGCCACGGCCTCTGGTGTGGTGAACACTGCCAGGTGCTCCTGTTCCCTTTCTCACTCCTGCAGCAGTCCCCAGCCCATCCTTCTTGCCCCTTGCCTGTGCCTTGGACCCTTCCCGACTTCCTCGAGTGTCAGAGGGAAGCCCCAAGTGGGGGACTCCTCAGTGCTGAAAGCCCTGCCCAGTTCAGAAAAGAGAGTGGCCTCCACCACTCCAGGTGGACAGATGCTGCTGGGTCACAGGCAGCCCAGCAGGTACTGGCCGCGCAGAGCTGGGAGCACAGATGGCGGAGCGGAGCTTATCCTGGCTGGAGCCCCGGCTACAAACTGGCCGTGTCGAGCAGGGGGCCCTCGTTGGCTGCCTTGGGACAGGACAAGGTCACCCCACTTGTTGTCCTGCCTTGAACGCAGGAGCTGTGAAGCTGCCTCCAGGGCCTGGGTGACACAGAAGAGGCTGCTGCCCTCGAGAACCAGCACGTGGCCAGCCACTCTCCACAGGAGTAGGGCTTCCTCCCAGACTCCCTGTCGGACCCTTTAAAGAGGAAGGTGTGTGTTGTCGGGGGCAGCGGCAGGAGTTTCGTCTGCCAGACCATCTTCTAGAGGAGCAGGTCAGTGTGAGATTCAGGGTCAAGTTCACATTGGAAGGGTCCTTCCAGCCATCACCGAGAGACCTCTCTTCTCTTTCTCTGCCTCTCATTTCATCCGGGCTCAGTCTTAGCACAGCCACGCTTGCCTTGTCGGTTCACAACACTTAACATGGCCTGCAGCCCCCTTCGTAAAACTACACTGTTGCTTCCTAAAATAGTGCCGGGCAAGGGGAAAAGATCCTTCATTGTGAGGCGCAGTGAAGGAGTCAGGTGCCCCGTGGCAGTGCCACGCACCACGTTTTGAATATTCCTGCCCACCATGGCTTGTCCTGCATTTGGACAGCACATCACCAGTTACGTCCACGTTTCTCATTCCGTCCTCCCAACAACCCCGGGAGGTACGTGGCATCCAGGGCTTCCAGCTGCCTCTTCCTGATTCAGTCATGGCTGAGGAAGCAAAACTGGAACAGACCTGGTTCTTAAAATTTTTTAAATTTGGGTGAATTGGAACGGGAAAAATTACGGTTGAAGCTCTGCTAGAAACCTAATCTCCCTGTTAGGAAACAAGGGCAGCGTACACGTTCTGTAGCAACCAAATCTCTTGCCCGTAGAATTTTGAGCAGACTCAGGAAACAGCAGTGCCCCACTCAAAGGCGGTGGCCGACTGCGCTGCTTTGAATGTGTCGCGCTCCACAGTCCCGTCAATGATCCAATCTCATGCATCAGGCTCTTGAAAGGGCTCACTACACCTCTTCCGAGTCTCCCATTCCAGGGCTTCAGCTGTAATTTTTCCTGTTCCGTTTACCATTCCAGTTCACCCAAATTGTAAAAATTTGGGTCTGTTCTGGTTTTGCTTTGTCAGGCATGACTGAACTGCTTCAATCTGGTTTGAAGCCCGGGTGGCATCATCTCGTTTTACAGCAGAGAAAACCGAGACTCAGTGGCTGGCCTCCCCAGCGTCGCAGAGCGACAAGAGATAGGAGCAGCCTCTTGACCCTCAGCTACGTCCCCTGTCCCTGGCAACCAGAAGCACTCACACTGCTGCCCCACCTCTCAGGCCTGCTGAGCCCCCTTGCAGGCAACCCCCGCTGTGAGGGACAGATACTAAGGGTGGACAGCTGCTTGTCAGCCCTCAGAGCTGGAGGTTTGCAGAGGGTGGTGGGGACGCGCTTCCTGGGCGGTGTCTGTCCAGTGACCTGTGCCTGCACAGCCTGCCTGTCCATGTGACTGACTTACTGCCTCCCGGCTGCCTCTTGCTCCTAGGTGGCAAGGTGGACTTTTTCTGTTCACTTGAGTAATGCTGGGATCAAGCGCCCCTTCCAAGGATGTCCCCCCACCTGCTGTGGTCTCTCTCTCTGCTCTTCCAGCTCCAGCCACAGTACCCCAGGGCTGTGGCATCTGCTAGTAAGTGGGTTACCGCCGCCATCCCGTGAATATTTATTCTAATCAATTCTGGGGCACGAGGTGCCCTAGACGCCTTCAGGACCAGTGAGGAGGGAAAATTCATCTGGAGCAACAAGTGTCGGGCAGCAGGGACTTCACAGGAGAGGGTGGCTCCTAGGGCCATGGCGGTGCACAACGCCAGGGCACCATTGGAATTGGTCACTGTGTCAGTGGGGCTCCCGAGGCACAGCCCCAGCGTACAGTGTGCATGCTGCCCTGGATTTGTGCAGTGCTGGGAAGCTGGAGAGGGAGGGTACGGTTAGCTAGGCGAGGTGCGCCCACAGGCGCTGAGCGGCCTTCTTGGAGGAGTCTGATGGGCTGGTTCCATCTGATACAGAGACCAGGGCCAAAGCCCATGAAGTGGCAGCCACCCCTGCAAGGGCTCTGTGGGCTCTGCTGGGATGGGGTCTGGGTCATGGCAGTGCCTCTGTAACAGGAGGGTGACCATTTGGGGACTTTGTTCTCCCCACAATGTGCCCCTTATCAGCTCTTCCTTCAGTCCTCAGGGCTCCAGAGAAGTCGGTTTTGTTGTGCTTTGTGCTCTCTTCTCACTCGTTCAGGGAAGGTGCCCAGCATGACAGGGTGGTCGTCACAGGTGCAGTGAGTGGAGACGTTCTCCTGGCCCACTACCGCCCCACGAAGCCAGGAGCCACATTTGGTGGGGGTCCGCCGTGCCTTCTGCCAGCTGCAGGTGTCGTCCCGAGCATCAGGAAGATTCATATCCCAGGGCACAGTTCAGCCTTCTGCTTATGTCCCATGAGCTCAGGGCTCAGGGAGGGGTGAATTTCTTCCCCACCCCCCACAACTGTGTGCGCCCACTGCCAAGATGGGAGCTGGCTGCGTGCAGCTCAGCTTCAGACAGTGAGCGGCACACAGACTGAAGTGACTGACTTTAAAGGATTAGCTTGTCTGCTTCTGTTTCAAGGAAATCGATAATACAAGGACAGGCCTTTGTTTTTCTTTCTTTTTTTTCTCCTGTCTACATATCTTGCACTGAGAATGGCTACTTGGTTTGGGGTTTGCTTTCCATTCCCCATCCCAGCCTTTTGCAAATGAAATTCAGGTTGTCCTGTCACTCACCCTGACACAGCAGCAATCTCTCAAACTCCTGCCAATGGGCCTCCTGAGCCCCCGCCACCCACCGGTCACTATCGTGGGCATGGTCCCCAGGCTGTCCCCAACACCTGTCCCACAGCTGCCCAGCATTGCCCCAGACAGCACCCCCTTTCTACAGAGACCTGGATGTACTCCCCACCCACCCAGTCTCCCTCCCCCCGGCCGCTCTGGGTGTTTGAGCCCCAGCCTCCTTCTCTAGCTCAGTGAAAGGATGGTGGTTTTTGTTTTTAATGCAGCTCTCAGGGACATGGGCTCTGTCGGCTGGCGTTAAGCCCACCATCCATCACGCCTCATGTCCTGTCTCCACAATGGCCTATACCTGATGTGCCAGCTTAGAGGACAATGCTGGGTCCCCGGTGACTTGTCTCCATGCTCTCAGTAAAGAGACCAGGTTACGGGGCCCCGAGTCACAGGGAGAGGAAGTGGTCTCTGTGGACAGTTCCCACCACACCTCCCCAGGAACGGCCGTGGCGGGTGGGGTGGGGTCCTTGGGGCTGCACGTCGGGGACTTTCTTCCAGCTCCAGAGCCAGGTAGCCTGCTCAGGCCCCTCCCCGTTATTGCAGTCTGATGGTCTGCCTCTCTTGTTAGATCGTCCCAGATTTCTCTGCCTCCTTCCCACTGCCTGGAAGTAACAAGTTCACCTTGCAGATGCCACTTGCCCAGAGCAAGCTGAGTTTACCACTGGGCACATGGGAAAATAGCATTGACCCCGTTCACCCCCCATCCCACACGGGGAACTGAAATGAAATGGGAAAGGTTATCACCGCCACTCCCCAGCATACCCAGCTCTTAAGAAACCCCATTGTATGAAAATCCAAATGTATAAAACAAACCGGGGCAGGGGAGGGGTAACTATTTGTGATAAAATGATTCAGGCTTCTCTTAGTACTTTGTTCCCCTGGTACATATTAAGATGTGAGTCTGAGAATGAAGCTTTTATAAATAGAACTTTGAGGAGCCTGTCTCTCGTGTAAAGGGAAGTGCAAAGGAGCAGAAACGCAAAGCCCCGTTCACAAGGCTGGGGAAATGGGCAGAGGACAGGTCGGGGTAGGTGTCGTAGGCAGCCTGCCTAAAGAAAAACCAGGGCAAGCTTCTCGGAGTGGGTTCAGTACAGACCCACGGCTCTCACAAGGCACAGACCAGTTTGTTTGGGAAGCTTCCAGATAGGTCTCCATGGGGCGCGCTTATCCTGCTGGGGACCTTCTGCACTGTGCTTTTTCAGGACCGGTTTGCGCACACGTCACACTGATCCCAGGCAGATCCGGAGTGGGAGGCTGCAGCCCTCTTTCCTTGCTGAGTGGTGCACTCGGGGACACAAACCTGGTACTCCTCACTACCGAAGCTCCAAGGCTGGTTCTGGCCACAGACCCAGGGTGTGCTTTCAAGTCATTCCCCTCAAGAAGCTCCCAAAACTTGGCAGCCCACACCATCTTTGTGGTCAACTCCCCCTCTGCTTCCAAACTTCCCATTTCTGGGCAAAGAATTAAAAATGACCCAGCAGTACCATGAAGAAAGGCCTGGCAATATGTTTCTGTTAAGATTACAGCCAGGAAAACCCTATGGAGCAGTTCTGCTCTGCACATGGGGTCGCTTTGAGTCAAAATCGACTTGAGGGTAACCAACAAGAAGCCTAAGTAAATGTCTCAGTTGTTGATTTCAGATCCTCCCTTTTTTTTTTTTTTTTTTTGCTTGATTTCCAAAAATGCAGAAGAAAAAACTAGTCCAGGTAATCCAGCAGCCTCCCAGTAGTTGCGCAATAACGTTGACTGTTCTTGACTGTGTTGTGCTAACTGGAGTGGAACCATAGACATCAAACCATCTCCTTGTCCCGCTCAGTGTCTCTTGGGTCCTTTCTCTCTGTGGCTCAATCCACAGTACCTGACGAGGGCCCTGCTGGGCTTTTTGAGGCTGTGCTGCTTCCTGCACAAGGCTCCCTCTCTGTTACAGGGATATGTATTACAGGCAGAGCCTGGCACGTTCCTAAAGGACACCCCAGGACCCTGGCAGTCATTGTTTAATTAAATAAAGCACTCGTTCTCAAGTAATAGCTGCGCTCCTATGCATTGCTGCTGTACCAGCCAGCCGCACTGGCCCTGCAGGGTGGTGAAAAGGCAACACTCGTGTACAGAGAATAAAAGGTTGTGTGTGCAAGTTTCCAGGCTGCACGCTGGCCCCAAGGAGAAAGAAGGAGCCCAGGAACCCCAAAGGGTTTTAAATACCTCAGGGAGACTCAGGTATTGGGGCATTAGGCAGAGCTGAGCAGTTAGGGTGCATATTAATGAGGACATCTGATTAATTAGCATGAGCTCGGGATGTCTTGTGTATTAGTCTAGAGTCGACCAAGGTACATTTTAATACGCCTTCAGGTGCCGAGAGCAGTACCGCAGAGGGGGCTGCTGAACAGACGCGTCTTGAAGGACGGGTCACACAGCAGAGCACGGGACATTTAGTTTGGCTGTGGGACGAACTTGCCTTAGCCATCAGTTGAGACATTCTGTGAAAACCTTTACAAGAACGTGGGGCTAGATGTTGGGTGCTAGCCCTAGGTGGGAGGTGCCTTCCCCTCCTCACTGCTGCAGGAGGCTGAGTTTCACCTGAGAGACAGGTAACCAGTCTCTAGGAAGACTTCCCAGCTGTTTCTCATCCCCCAGATCTGAGGCAAGAGCCTCAACTGTGTTTCTCAGAGTTTGGTTCCAGTAAATGCCCTTGGGCACTTGTTGAAAATAGAGATTCCTGGGCCGCACCCCAGACCTAACGTAGCAGAGTCTGAGGCCTTGAGGCCCAGGAATCTGCATGCTCAGCCAGCTCTGGTGGTTCCTGCATGTGCTCCCCTTTGGGATGCTCTCTGGGCGAGGACTTCTCACCGTGCAGAGGGTACTGCTAGCCCTGCATGTCCCAGGCAGGGGCCGCTCTGGCCTCCCTAATGGAGCACTTCCAAGGCACAGCAGTGGAGCAGGGTCAGGGGCTGCCGTGGGTGTGCAGGGAGACTGTTCCGGGGAAGGGGCCAACTAGCCACAGGTCACAGCCTGGCCTGACAAGTAGCATATTGCAGCTGATACCTCAGGCACTGGAGCAGCGGCGAGTGAACGGCTCTGCTCCCGCTTGGCTCCGACTGTTCCAGAGACTCTTGAGTGTCCACAGAGAAAAGGCTTCTGCAGTACCCCCTTGCCAGGGGCTGCCTTGTTCCCTGAGGCCAACAGGTACCCACTGTGTCCCTGGCGGCTGGTGTTCTTGGCTTCCTCTTCAGCTTCCTGGGAAGCTGCTTGGCCGGGGGAGGCAGCCCACTCTGACTAGCTCCAAGGTAGACAGCAGGGGGGTGGTTAGTGTGGTTTCTTGTCCCCGACTCGACAGCGCTCATTAATCAGCCAGCTTGACGAAGAGCCTGGCTCCCTCCTTCCCCGCCTCCAAGGTTACTCAGTGTCAGGAAGAATCCAGCTCCGTCCTGACCTATTTCGAGGTCGGACAGACGTCAGCAGGGAAGGGGCGGAGCTAGCTCACAGGCTCCTGTGTTCTGGCGCCTGACTTCCTTCCCGTGCACGGAGCCTTCCCACCACTGTCCGCTTTTCCTGTGCAGACGGGCGGCAAGTGTGGGATGTGGCAGGGAGCACCCCAGACCGTCCGGGTGGTCACCCGGCTGCTCTCGTTGAGCGTTGCACAAACACCGGCCTGCAGAGGAGCAGAGGGTGCTGGCTCTGCCTCCTGTGGTGTCCCTGGGCAGGGGGTGGTGGGCACGGCTCCAGGCACCAAAAGCAGTCAGATTTAAGCCAGATTTGGAGACACCAGAGCACTGCAGGTCCTGAGGGCGACGGGTACCCGTCACCCATCATTGAATGTATCACAGTCATTTAATTCCTGACAGAGTCGGTGTTTAGGAGTATGAGGTCTTTGCCTGGGGGCTGGGTTCATAGCCCAGAGGCCCCCTACCCTGCACACTCACCGTGTAAGCCTCCAACCCACCTGTTCCTCTCGGTCTTCTTAGGACCTGAAAGGACCGAGGTGACCTCAGTCCCCAGCCCCCGGGTTATGTGACCCCTCAGATCCCGCAGCTCTCCTTTCTCTCGTTTGCATTGGGCCAGTCTGGTTTAACCCAGACCCAGCTCTCCGGTCCCGGGCCAGGGGGATAATGCAGTGGGTCCATCCACTCTCGTCCTACAGTCCAGCACAAGGAAACCAAGACCCAGAGCTGGTTTTGACTCTCAGTGTGAAGGTTTTGATGGCTAAAGTGGGAATCGGCGACCGAGACCTGCAGTGCCGGTACTTGTAGTTTTGGTATTTGCGTCTGGTAATGCGGGCTGGAGGAGGGAGGGCCACGGCAGCATTCAAAGGGGCTGCCCTTCAGGAGCGCCTGCCTTCCTCTGCAACACCACGGGGTTCCTTGGAGCATGTCCTGAACACTCTCCTTATTCTGCACCCCGCCCCCCCCCCCATCTCCCTGGAAGGGCCTGGTGGAATTTTCCCTCATCCGTGGCTGCAGCCATACAGGACGGGAACTTCCCTGGTGTGCCTTCGCCCCGTACCTATTGTTCCAACAATCAAAGTCTCATCCCACTAGCACGGAGAGGAGACTTCCCAGAGTCCAGTGACACGAGGGGAACAGTGGCACCTGGGTGCCTGTGTGTGCCTTTCTACACGGGAGGGGGCTGCGTGTCATGCACCCCAAACCCCCCCAATCCAGGCACAGCATTGCCCAGGGTTGTGAAGGTTGTCTGTGATTTCAGACTTTCAAACCTCCATTATTCTGGGTAAGTCTGAATGTCATTTCCCTGCTTAAAATCTGTTAGAAGCTCCTCTAGTCCATCAGGCAAAGTGACGTGGTCTGCTGCAGCCTCCTTCTGGAACCCTCTCTCCCACCACTGGTCACTGTCCCCCAGAGACACTGTACTCTTCCATGGCTCCCTATCTTTTGCATGCCTTTCCCTAGCTTCCAAGTCCGACAGGTGCTCACCGCTTCCAGGCTGACACAGGGGCCCTTGCCCTGAGAGGTCTCCTGTGCCCAGCGCTCTGAATTCACTGGGCGCTCGTGGGCAGGACTATGTTGTACCCGCCTTTCTACCTGGAGCCAGGACAGGCCTCACAGTTGCTCCATGAATGTTTGAATGGGTGGAGACTGCATTTGGGCGGGCTGTCACAGCGGGGTCTGTGGCTGGCACTGGTGCAGATACCCCATCAGCCCTTTGGCCCGCTGGCGGCCGCTGCTCCAGCCACACAAACTCCATGTAGAGCCGGTCCCTCCTTTCCTGGAGACACAGGCCATCCCCTGCTCATCACTGCCAGGCAGAAACTACCCCTCGGTGGGGCTTAGGGACAACCCCATGTTTGGGAGCTGAAGGTGGAGGGGAACAACTAGGGGCTACCCAAGTGCCATGAAGTCACGGGTGCTCACCACCTGTCTTCCTCTGCCACCTCCTCTTTGGCACCTGAAATGGGAGCAGGACGGTATTTGAACAGGTGCCCATCCAGAGTCAGATCTCCCCCAGGCAGAGCCACCAGCTTCCCCCCATCACACCCCACTTCCACAGTCTTCCACGGGCGTGCATTGTTTCACCCCAGCACCTCCTGCTTAGTGCGTCAGGCCCCTGGATGCTCTCACCTGCGCTCCAGAGTGCTGGATTCTCGTGCTCTCACGCAGGCACACTGTACAGAGCCATGCTGTCCTCTGTAAACCCTGATGGCTTATAATCATTCAGTGAGTGGCTGTGTGGGTTTTCCATAATATTTATCTCCCCACACCCCCAACCACAAGGGCTGCAGCTCTGGCATCAAATCCTTGGCACTCTGGTTTTTCAGCTGAGAGAAAGGCAATACAGATACCCAGGCCTGTCCTCCAATGAGAGAACGAGGGAAATGGCAGCTGTGCCAGGCTAGTGCCATTGGGCCAGCCCAACCTCCACCTCCCAAAGGAGCCAGCCAGTGAGGGGGCTACAGGAGGCAGGGGAGGAGATGACTCTAGTGGCATAATCCAGGGAGGTCGTTAAGTGCCCTAAGGAGGAATGGGCTTTAGACACAGCCAATGTGGGTTCTAATCTCAGCTGCACCTGAGTACTTGTGAGATCTTGGGCAAATTACTTAATTGCTCTCAGCCTCAGGGAAACAATGACAATCCACAAGGTGTTAGATTAGAAAGAGATCTCAGATGGGAAACTGCTGTCATGGGCAGGCGCTCAGTAGGTGCTTGTTAGCTCAGTTCATTTGCCTGATCTCCGAGCCACATTCCTGCCCCAAGGCCAAGCCTGCTCTGGAAGGATGGGCGCCAGTCTTGTAGAGAGTTCAGGAAGCTTTGGGAGAGGCTCTGGGTAGAGGAAAGTGTCCTGTTCAGGAACACCATCCCTCTCAGAGGTGTGACCCCCCAAAACTGTTTACCACCTGGGGGCTTGGAGATGAGGGCATTACCTGTACCAGGTGTGTGGGATGTGCCCTGATTCCAAAGGCTGGAGCTGGGAGGGGACTGTGACGTGATGGTGGAGACAGCTGCCCAGGAGCCACAGTGTGAGTTCTGGAAGGACAGGCTCCCTCCAGGAGACATTTCCAGTGGTGCAGGCAGGCTGTCCACTTGTCCTGAAGCAGCACCCGCTCCAGTGGAGAGGAGGACGTTCTGCTCCCTCCCAGGTAGCTGCTTCTCCCACATCTTTAAAAATGAGCTAAGCAGCCAGGTTCCAGGTAAGACATCATGCGGTATGAACTGAGTTTTGGGGTGAACTGCCGGACCTTGCTGTTTCACCATCTGTGGGGTAGGGAAAAGACAGGCTTATTGTGTGCCTCCCAGAACTGCATAGGAAAGGTTAGAACCTCAGGCCCCTAGCTGAGGAGTTCAGTGTCTTCCTCTGAGTAGGCGCAGGGGAGTTCAGAGAAGGTGGTTAGGAAGGGGAAGTTATTTGGGTTCTTTCCTAGGTCAGCTCTGCTTCCAGGTGCACTGAAAAAAATGAAAGGCCAGGGAAACTAGAGTACTGGAAATGAAACAACCAGAACGCAGTTAAAGAGAACATTGTGAAAAATGTAACTAATGTCACTCAACAATCTGTGTAGAAACTGTCAAACGGGAACCTAATTCACTGTGTAAACTTTCGCCAAAACCACAGTAAAATATTATTTTAAAAAGAGGGACAGGCAAGCAGAGGGTTTGAGGAAGGGCCCTGGGGAGGTTTTCAGCCGTCAAATGCTCACAGGCAGCCTTTCAGTCAGTGCATTTGGGGCGTAATGGAAAGCTCTGCTTTCCAAGGGCCTCGGCAGCTCCTTGCTGGCAGGGCTGAGTCTCTGGAGGAGGCCGAGTGGCGTCGCCCAAGTCCTCACGGTTGCTGAGAGATGCCGCATGGCCTGGCCCATGCTCTGCTGTCCCCTCCTTGCCCTGCCTTCTCTAGACGGCACAGACTAGTCCAGGGAGCTCTTGTCCAGCCATCCGGCCCGGTGCTGCCAGACACTGACAGCCATGTGCAGCGGCCGCTCCCTCAGCACTGCCCCGAGGCTCTCGTGTCCTCATTCGTGCCATCCCCCCCTCAGCCACACATCCTCGGGGAGGCAGCGTCCGGGCTGTGGCAGCTAGAGCTGTCTGCGTGGAGGGCTTGGGAGCCCTGGCCCACCCGGTCCCAGGGCAGCGTCTGGTTAAAGAGCAACCCACGCTCCTGGGCTTCCGCCTAAGATCACTTTCCCAGTGCCTGCCCCCACACACCCCCTCCTCCCTGATATCAGAGTCAACCCCACTAGAAAGAGCAGTCTGGTCTGTCTTTACACCCCGTGTTTCACATCCTTATTTCTAGCTGGACCGTGTTCTAGAACTGACCACAAGCCGCGCGGTTTGTCCTGGCTTTGCGGTGGAGAGGCTTTCGCTGGCCTGTGCATGAAGCTAGGCATGAGGAGGGCCCTGCAGCCTCTCGGTGGCCTGCCTGGGTCAGGTTCTGCTCCCTGGAACAACTGCACTTGATTGGGTTGGCAGGGCCTTGATACACGTGTGCTGGATGAATGATGTTTTCGCCAGTGTTTTAGCCCACGTTGTCCCGGTGTCCCCTCACTGGCCAGTCAGTACCTAGAATTTCATACTCTTCTCAGTTAATCGGGAGTAGGGGCAAGTCTTTGACACCTGGCCAGCTCTCCTCCTCCAAGGATGTGATTGGTTGTTAAACCCTTGCTGTGTGGGGTTAAGGAGCTCTGGTGGCACAGTGGTTAAGTGCTCAGCTGCTAACCAAAAGGTTGGAGGTTCAAACCCCCCAGCCGCTCCACAGGAGAAAGATGTGACGGTCTGCTTCCGTAAAGATTACAGCCTTGGAGACCCTATGGGGCAGTTCTACTCTGTGCTGTAGAGTGCCTATGAATCAGAATCGACTCGACTCGACGGCAACAGGTTTGTACGGGGTTGGTTTCTTTCATTTGTCCTATAGCTTGTTGTTGTTAAGTGCCACTGAGTTGGTTCCAACTCATGGCGACCCATTGTACAACAGAATGAAACACTGCTCGGTCCTGGGCCATCCTCACAGTCGTTGCGGTAGCTGTAGCTTTGTGGCTGCTTTAGAACTCCTTGCTAGAGTCTTTACCTTTGGTTTCTTGCTGCCTTTTCTCAGAGCTTCAGCATCCTCCAGCGAGCACTTGCCTTTTGATGGGAGCTGCAGATATGACCTGTCTGCAGTCACTCCTTGAGAACTGGGCTGAGTTGTTTGGCATGAGCCAGCTCGAAGGATGTCATGAGATAATAGCTGGATTGATTCATGAAGTTGACTTCTGATACTTTGAGAAGCACACACTTCTAGAATTATCTAGGCATCACCTCAATCTTTCAGTCCACTCAGCAAGCATATCCCAGGTAGTTCTAGGTGAGGGGCTTGGGCATAGGAGGTGGTTGGATCCAGGGATAATGAGATGTGGTAACTGCCTTCAGGCAGCCGATCTGGGAAGGTGTTGGGCAGACACTAGCCACAGTGGTAGAGTGGACAGGTGCTCAGGAAGAGGTGTTCCAGCCTCTGTGTTCATTACTCATTCTCCACCAGGTGAACGATATTTGAGGGATCGGAGGTGAGAGATGACAGGCAGCCAAGGGCCGTGCTCTTCTCAGATGTGCCTTTTCTCCTTCGTCAGGGGTCACATACTGGCAGCATCTCCGTCATGCTGGGGTTGGTGTCTGCACCTGGCAGTTGCCCTGGCAGAAGTCCCCCAGCAAGGCCCCTGTATTCTCCTTGCTAGCCTGTCACCAGGGTAGTCCTTGAAGAAGATGATTGCTGGTCTTCTGCCCTGTGGGAGAGCACTGCCGTTTCCAAACCTCTCTCTTACACCATTTCATACGATGGTGCCACTCTGGCTGCTCTGCTGCAGAGTGCAGATGGCCTGCTTGAGGTGGCTGGTGTGTCCCATGGCAGAGTTTTGCAGATAAGCTGTGATGGTTTGTTGGATTGCGTGCATACGAGCTGCTGCCTGTTGTCAGCCACGGCACTGTTCTCTCTTCTTCTCTCGCAAAATCATTCCCTGCATGGTGTCTGACCCTTCATATTTGGTCAGGACGAACTTGAACTCTCCTACAGAGCATCTTGGACCATTGTTGAATTGGATGGAGGTGTTGGGTGCCATTGAGTTGATTCCGGCTCATAGCGACCCCATGTGACAGAGTAGAACTGCCCCATAGAGTTTCCTAGGCTATAATCTTTATGGGAGCAGATTGCCAGGTCTTTCTCCTGCGGAGTCCCTGGGTGGATTCAAACCACCAACCTTTCAGTTAGCAGCTGAGCACTTAACCATTGCACTAATGGGGCTCTTTGGGTGGAGGTAAACCCTGTTGCTGTCGAGTCAATTCTGACTCATAGTGACCCTATAGAACAGAGGAGAACTTCCCCACAGGGTTTCCAAGGCTGTAATCTTTAAGGAAGGAGACTACCACATCTGTCTTCCACAGAGCAGCTGGTAAATTCGAACCGCCAACCTTTTGGTTAGCAGCCAAGTGCTTTACCACTGCGCCACCAGCGCCCCTTGGGTGGAGGTAATGGAAGTCGAATACGAATAGCGTTGGACCCAGCAGTCTCTGGGCAGAAGGGCCTCGCTTGGCTTCAGTAGGACCACATTCCCCCACCTTGGGTGTTTGGAGGACCCATAGGGCATGTGCTGAGACTTACTGAGGTCAGGCGGGCAAGGCTGACGTTTACTGAACACTTTCTGTGCACATGTACTGTGCTCTGAGGAATTTAATAACTCGTTGGGGTCTCACAGTTTACAGTGGCAATGTCCCTGCCCTCTCCAGATGACTCCAAAGCCCGCGCTGCCTCCGTTGTCCCACGCTGCCTCCGAACTCCTTTTTGTGGCTGAATCCCCAGATGCTGTAATTCCAGTTAGAAAAATTAAAAATCCCAAACCAAAATGTGCACAGCCACTCGAGAAATAAAAATAGAATCCTTGAGCATTTCTTCACTGCACTTCAAGGGCTCGCTTAAAGCTCACTTCTCATTTAGGGATGGTTCGTGCTGAGTTGCCATTAACCCCAGTTAACTTCTCACTCTTGGCAAGAACAGCCCTGGAGTCAGGTATTCACTTCCTTTTTCTTCTTTTTATTTTTTTTACATTGTGGTTTGGGTGAAAGTTTAAAGCTCAAGTTAATTTCTCATACAAAAATTTATACACATTGTTTCGTGACAGTAGTTACAATCCCCACAATGTGACAGTACACACCCCCTTTCCACCCCAGGTTTCCTATGTCCATTCAACCAGTTCCTGTCCCTTCCTGCCTTCTCATCCTGCCTCCGGACAGGAGCTGCCCATTTGGTCTCGTGTATCTGATTGAACTAAGAAGAGCAATCCACACCTCTATTATTTTTTTGTTTTATAGTCCTGTCTAATCTTTGTCAGAAGAGTGGGCTTCAGGAATGGTTTTAGTTCTGGGTTAACAGAGTGTCCAGGGGCCATAGTTTCAGGGGTTCCTCCAGTCTCTGTCAGACCATTAAGTCTGGTCTTTTTACTAGAGTTTGAGTTCTGCACCCCACTTTTCTCCCACTCCATCCAGGACTCTGTTGTGTTCCCTGTCAAGGTGGTCATTGGTGGTAGCCGGGCACCATCTAGTTCTTCTAGTCTCAGGCTGGTGGACTCTCTGGTTTATGTGGACCTTTAGTCACTTGGGCTAATATTTTTCTTGTGTCTTTGGTGTTTTTCATTCTTCTTTGCTCCAAGTAGGTTGGGACCAGTTAATCACTGCCTTTTTCACTTGAAGTAACCTGCAGGCTCAGTCCAGAGAGCTCAGCTGTTCAGGCAGCGTGCTACCATCTCCACCTGAACCGGCTCCTCTGAGCCCTGCGTGCTGAGCCCGTGTATTCTGGAATCAGCCCCGTAGATGTTGGTGTGTTTAGGGGAGATTAGGGAGCATAGCCCCATTCAGCATTCCAAGACTTGTGGCTTTATGAGAACTGCCTTTGTCACCCCCACTAAATTAGCAGGACTGCACACCAGCTGTAAGGCCGGGAGGCTGTCCGTGGATCTGCTGGTCGTTGTGTTGAGGCTCCAGGAGCTGACAGGTGAGGTGAGCAACGCTGCCAGAGCCTGAATTCCTGGCTCTTGGAAGTTCCATCTCCCTCCATAGCAGAGCCAAGAAGCCAACCCAAAAAACCTCATTTTAAGAAGAAATAAATCAATCAGCAAGCACTCAGAACTACTCTACTAGCAGTTTCGCCAGCCCACTGCAGCAGACAGCAGGACAAGGGGAGACGCTCTGAGACAGACATCCCCCCCTCAGTCCCTTTGCCCTTGGCTGACCACTGCTTGCCTCCTTGGCATTTGTCTTCATCTCCAAGTCTAGGTGGGAACGCAGGCGGGGAGGGCTTCCCCTGGTTGCCTCAGCAACCAGGCAACTGTCTGCTCCTCTCCTCGGGTATTTCTCACCGGCACAGGTTACAGAGGGCAGTGGGTGGATGGGTCTTTGTCCCAGGGGTTCATTTGGCTGGAGTTGCCCAGAAGGTTCTGAGGACATTTGTCTGAGTTGTGGCCGTCACTTTAGCACTTACATTCTCTCCTGTCTTCGCTTTCCTCCAAGAAAGATATCGTCTGTCTTCCTTCCCCTTTTCTCAGGGGCCGAGGTGGGACTGTGGGTCCTGGTGAATTTCAGCAGTTTAAGTTCAGGTTGGAAGCTGCAGTCCACTCCACCTCTTCCTCAAAAGAGAAAAGATGACAACAAACAGGATTGGCTTTTAGTTTTGTTTTGTAAGCAAGGAGCTGGTGGGTGGCGGGATGTGACTGTCTGGGAACTGTTGATCCATTGTCTCCAAAATGTAGGCATGGGGAGAATGACTCCTTCAAAGCCTTCTCCTTCATTGGGCTTGAACACAGTTTAGGTTTCTTCTAAGACGCCACCCCTCTGGGGGCCAAGAGGATTCACAGAGCAGTCCCAGCCCACTGGGGTCTGCTCCCCTTCCTCTGGGGGGGCAGTCCTTGGGAGATGCTTTGACAACAGGCAGCCGAGGGCCCCATGCTGTCCTCAAAAACCAAAAACCAAACACGTTGCCGTCGAGTCGATGCGCTGTTTTTCCTTATGGGGCAGAAAGTCATTCTCCCCGAAACCAGAAGGTAAACTGAGAGCAGTGCTGTTTGAATTTGCTCTTCCAAAATAGGAGCCCTGGGGGCACAGTGGGTAAGAGCTCAGCTGCTAACCAAAAGGTCGGCAGTTCAAAATCTACCAGCTGCTCCTTGGAAACGCTGTGGGGCAGTTCTGCTCTGTCCTGTAGGGTCGCTGTGAGCCGGAACTGACTTGACGGCAGCTAACAACAGATTGAGCATGATGATTCACAGCTGTTTGGGGAAGAGAGTTCGTGCACGGACACAGTGAATGATTTTCAGACCACGCAGGGGTACTCTTGCCCACCTGCATGCTGTTAGCTTTGCTGGTACAGGTCTTCCCCAGCAGGAGGCATTGGCAGAGGGTCCAAGGCAAGTCTGCATGACAGCTGCCTCTTCCCCACCCCAGGGTGAAACCTGCCACCAGGCGTTCTCCCCCAAACTCGATGTCCTCCAGACACTTACCTAGCTCCTCAGTGTGTGGACAGACTCAGTCCTTGACCTCCAGGAGCTCGCACTCTGCTAGGGGCACAGAATTAACCCCTGAAGAAAGGGATGAGATTTAATTAATGTGGTGCTGCCCGTGGGTGGGTTTGGTAATTCGGTCAGGAGCCCATAGGGAGCATTTAACTATGCGGAGATACTTGGGGAGGAGGTTGGGGCTTGAGCAGAGTCTTGAGGTGGTAGGAATAAGGAAGGTCATGAGGGGAATTCTTTGCAGGCAGGAGGACTCACAGGGTAAAGGCTGAGGGTGAGAGTTAGCTTGGTGTGCGGGTCCGAGGTATCAGAGAGAGGGGCAGTCCACACAGGGCACAGTGTGAGGGTGACCAGATTGGGGGGGGGTGGCAGGAGGCTTCCGCCTCACCCTCGGCCACTCTCTCACCTGTCACTGAACCTCTCCAGTACTTCAGTTTCCTCATCGGTAAAACGAGGGCCTGACGACCTTGCAAACGGTTACAAGAATTAAAACCGTGTGTGTTCTGTAAGATGCAGCTCTGCGTAAGATGTGTTGTTGGAACCGTGATGTGGTCATCGGACAGCTTTGCTTCCAAAGCAGCCGTTCCCGTCGGGCACGGTCACGTGTACCGGCAGCTAGAAGACAGAGTGGAGGTGGGACGTGAGAATACACAGGCGTCTGGTGGGACTCAAAGCTTTTGTATCCTCTTGAACTGGTGTCTCATTTGGATTAGCACCAAATTAAAACTTTCATTTTGCTGCTCTGAGCAGCCAAACGTGCAGAGAAATGTGGGCACTAAAGAGATAGGCGTCGAGTGCTCTCATGATGGCTCACTCACGCTTTCCTGCGTTGTACAGTTAAACGTTGCCAATCTGGGTCCATCTCATACATGACACCACAGTAACAGGTGGAGCCTCTCCTCCCTGAGTGCTGGAGGTTGTGAGGTTAAACCCAGAGGTGCAGGCAGGCAGAGCACAGCTCAGCACCAGCTGGCCTGAGCCGAGAATTCTTGTTGTTGTTGAGAATATACACAGCAGAACACACACCAAGTCAACAGTTTCTATGCATACAATTCAGTGGTGCTGATTACATTCTTTGAGTTGTTAACCATTCTCATCCTCCTTTGCTGAGTTGTTCCTCCTCCATGAATATAAATTCACTGGCCCTTAAGGTTCCTATCTAATCTTTTGAGTTGCTGTTGTCAATTTGATCCCATACAGGTAGTTCTTACAAGAGCACAGTCTGAGCCGAGAGTTCTTGACTTAAAGATCCCATTCTCTTAAGAATGCTCCTTAGAAGCAAGGATGGCGAGACTTCGTCTCTCAGTCCCTGGAGAAAGACATTGTCTTAGTCATCTAGTGCTGCTGTGACAGAAATTCCACAAGTGGATGGCTTTAACAAACTGAAATTTATTGTCTCACAGTCTAGGAGGCTAGAAGTCTGAATTCAGGTGCCAGTTCCAGGGGAGGGCTTTCTCTCTCGGTCAGTTCTGTGGGAAGATCCTTGTCATCAATCTTCCCCTGGTCTAGGAGCTTCTCAGTGCGGGGACCCTGGGGTCCTAAATGACACGCTGCACTCCCGGTGCTTCTTTGTTGGTAGTAGGAGGTCACTTTCCTCTCAGCTGGATTCTTTTCTATCTCAAAATAGATTAGCTCTACATACAACCTAATCCTGTAATTGTGTCCTGCCTCCTTAACATAATTGCCTCCAATCCTGCTTCGTTAACATCACAGAGGTTAGGATTGACAACACACAGGAAAATCACATCAGATGACAAAATGGTGGACAACTACACAACACTGGGAATCATGGCCTAGCCAAGATGACACATATTTTGGGGTGACGCAAATAACAGACATCGTACTTGGTAAGGTAGATGGTCAGCAAAAAGGAAGAAGACCCCCAACAAGATGAATTGACACAGTGGTAGCAACAATGGGCTTAAACATAGCAACAGTTGTGAGGATGGCGCAGGACTGGGCAGTGTTTCGTTCTGTTGTACAAGGGGTCACTATGAGTTGGAACTGACTGGATGGCACCTAACAAAAACAACGACATTCTCTTAAATAGCACAGCGTGCATTTCTCCCATTCAGTGGCTGAGGACTAGCTGTTCTGACTGCTCTGAACCACTCCCGAGAGGGAAGTGGTGGCTGCAGTGAGTGGCTGAGCCTTCTCTCTCCAGATGCCGGCCTGCTCGCCCACTTACTTCAGTGTCTCAGCAAAGCTGCCATCTAGTCCCGGGACTCTTCGTATGCAGCCCATGCTAGCCCCAGGAGGCGGCTTCCATGAATGTCTGATAATGGAGTGCTTAGAGAGTGCAGTAGGCTGAGTTATGGCCACCCAAAGATAGCAAATCCCAATCCTCGGAACTTGTATGTGACTTTTTATATGGTAAGAGTGAACATTAGCTTATATGGCAAAAGATGGGATTAAGTAAAGGATCTTGAGACGAGGTTACCCGGATTATCTGAGTGGGCCCTGCATGCCATCACAAGTGTCCTAAGAGAGGCAGAGGGAGGTGACACACACAGAGAGGAGGAGGCGATGTGAACACCGAGGCAGAGGTTAGAGGGATGCTGCCACAAGCCCAGGAAGGCCAGGGCAGCCACCAGCAGCTGAAAGCGGCAAGGGACGGACTCCCTCCTAGAGCCCCTGTTGGGAGTGAGGCTCTGCTGACTTTGGACTCCTGGCCTCCAGAACTGAGAGACAAGCTTCTGTGGTTTAAGCCTCCACGTTGATGGCGATTTGTTGCAGGGGGCATCGCAGACTAACACGGAGTTAGGAAGGAGTCAGAAATATCAGAAGCTTGGAGCCTGAGCAGTCGGAGGTTGGTGGCATGAATAACTGATACGGGGAGCCCAGAGAGGTGGCCCTGTTGAACTGTGTTGTTGTTCACTGCTGTCAAGTCGGCTCCAACTCATGGTGACCCCATGATGTACACCAGAACAAAGTATTGTCCTGTCCTGCACCATCTTCATGGTCATCGGTGTGCTTAAGATCATTGTTGCAGCCACTGTGTATTTTGAGTGCCTTCCAACCTAGGGGGCTCATTTTCCAGCACTATATTGGACAATATTCTCTTGTAACCCAAAGGTTTTCATTGACTCATTTTTGGAAGTATACCTGCCAGGCCTTTCTTCCTAGTCTGTTTTAGTCTGGAAGTTCCACTAAAACCTGTCCACCACGGATGAACCTGCTGGTATTTCCAGCATCATAGCAACCCAACACACAAGCCACCATAGTACGGCACACTGACAGCGTTTGAAGTGTTAAATTCAGGGTATCCCTGGTACCATCTCAAAGAGTCACAGCCAAGGAGCCCCTGCAGAGCCTTGGGCACATGAGCAGCCTGGTCTCCATCAGGACCTGGCAAGGTTGTGAATGGAGCCTTGGTGTCTTAGTCATCTAGTGCTGCTATAACAGAAATACCACAAGTGGATGGCTTTAACAAACAGAAGTTTATTCTCTCACAGTCTAGGAGGCTAGAAGTCTGAATTCAGGATGCCAGCTCCAGGGGAAGGCTTTCTTTCTCTGTCTCTCTCTGGGGGAAGGTCCTTGTCATCAGTCTTCCCCAGATCTACAAGCTTCTCAGTACAGGGACCCCAGCTCCAAAGGACACGCTCTGCTCCCAGCTCTTCCTTCTTGGTGGTATGAGGTCCCTCTCCTCTCTGCTTAGTTCTCTTTTTTATATCTCAAAAGAGATTGAGTGAACATACAACCTAATCCTGTAGATTAAGTCCTGCCTCATTAACATCACTGCCTCTAATTCTGCCTTATTAACATCATAGAGATAGGATTTACAACATGTAAGATAATCACATCAGATCACAAAATGGTGGACAACCACACAGTACTGGGAATCATGGCCTAGCCCAGTTGATATACATTTTTGGGGGACACAGTTCAGTCCATAACAGTGCCCGTCCAAATTCAGCGCCTCAAGAAGAGAGCACCACAAGCAGCCCTGCCTACCTCCCCCCACCCTAGGTCTGCCCCCCACTGTATTCCCCGTGACCAGTTTGAAGCTTTCATTAGAAACCAAAGAGCTGTGCTTTTCTTTTTATTTAAGAAATGCATTTGGCTGTGGCACTTGGTGTCCCTGCCTCCTGTAATGAGTTGGGCGGAAGAGTCCTTGAACAGAGACTGGGTTTGAACTGATCAATGGCATTTGGGAGTTGGAAAATTGCTCAGGAGCCAGCTAATTTATAATGTCATATGGGCTAGACTGGAAGACCCAAGAGGATAGGCCGTCTCTGAGCTTTTTATTCCTTCGTTTTTAAAAAAGGAACAGGAAAACCAAGGTCCACACTCAATTGCTTTGTGTTCAGAGATGAGCTTAGCCACTCCCAGGCCCACTGGACTGTCCGGGCCCATTTCTTCTGCCTCCCCATTCCTCGCAACAATCCCGGCACCCACAAGGTGGCTTGGCAGCCTGGGTGCCGCGTCCTCTCCTTTCCGCTCTGGATGTCTGCTCCTGTGGCTGCTGCCACGCTCCGGCTCTAACTGATTTGCAGAGGACACCTGTTCCTTAATTAGCCCCAGCTCTCAGCCTCCCCTTCTTCTGGGCTCCCTCTGATGTATGAGCATGCTTCCCTACGGCAGGGCTGCTGTCTGCACGTCTGTGCTGTGCCTAAGTGGGCCCCAGGCTTGCTCAGTGGTGCAGTTGGTCTGAGTTCCTGAGCATTAAAAAAAAAAAAAATACATACCAACTTCCACCCAGCCATGGATGTCACAGCTGTCAGCTAAGTCTGCATGAAGAGCCTCCACCAAGTCCCACTCAGAGGTAGACCTGCTGTTCCTAGAACTGGCTCTGAGGTTCCCAGGCAGGTGTGAGCCTCATTCTGAGCTCCTGTAGGTTCAAACTCCCCATCACTCTCATCGGTACCTGGTTTACCTTTTTGAGGTGTGGCTCTGTGTGTGAGATGCCGTCAGTGGGCTGGAACCTCATCCTACAGGGTTTTGCAAAACAGGGCGTGTGTGTGATGTTGTTAATTGTCATCCAGTCGAATCTGACTCATGGTGACCCCATGCGTGCAGAGTAGAACTGCTCCATAGGATTTTCAAGGCTGTGACCTCTCAGAAGCAGATCACCAGGCCTGCGTTCCAAGATGCCTCTGGGTGGGTTCGAACCACCAACCTTTTGGCTAGTAGTAGAGCACTTAACTGTTTGCATCACCCAGGCAGCCCACACGTGTGGTAGGCTCCTGACGAACATCTGCCGAGGAGGAGGAAGTTGAGCTCCGCATCTGAGGAGGTGCCCCGGGGGAAGGGCCTGTGCCCATCTGCAGCAGCAGAATTCTCTGCCTGCCTGCTCATGGAGTCTCACCTCCCAAAGATCAGTCCTTAGTCCAAGATGAGATCTGACCTCCAGCGTAAGCTACCCCAAGATTCCTAGTATCCACAGCCAGCCCACCCGTGGAAGGTGGGCATCCATGCCATGCTTTCCACTGGCGGCCTTGGGGTCCGGCAGGGGGCCTGACCCCGAGTTCTCCAGGGTTGGAGGTCCAGAGTCCAGCTTCCAGGCAGCAGGTATTTGGGAACATTGTGGCAAAAATGGCTCGGATTTATTCTTCCGCCTGTCCTCTCCTCTTCCGTCCTTCAAAAGAGAAAGTCATCAGCGGAAGGTGCCCTGAAGTGGTAATTTTCCTAAATGACTTACGGATGGTGCCGCGTACAGATGTGCCGCCAGGGAGCCGGGCCTTCCACGAACTCCACCTCCTGTCCCGGGCCTCTCCCGGGCCCCACAGGCTGGCCTCAGGCTGCCCTTTCTTTCTCCAGGAGAGGCCCTTCCCGTCCTCCCCAGTCTAATAGAAACACTCGCCTTCCCCATATTCTGAACAGAAGCAGATGATCTGAGTCCCCAGCAGAAAGTGCCTCTTTCCAGAACTCCCCCAACCCTGGTGACTGCCAAGAGGCCCTCTCCACCCCAGCTAATGAAAGCCTTTTCCTTAAGCAGCGCTTTAGTCTCCTGTGTCATTGGTGCTCACAGATAATGGACTTGGATAAGAGGTCACAGCTTCTCCCACATCCTGCTTTGCTTGCTGAGGGGGCGGGGAGGACGGCTCAGCGGCTCTTCTGCGGAGCCTCTGCCCGCCTGTCATGGGGCCTGGCCAGCCACGCAGCTACGACGCGTTCACCCAGATCACGGCCAGGGCTCGGCTCCCCAGAGTGGGTCCTTTTAACCGACACGCCGGCTCTGGAGCCGGCCGCCTTGCGTCTCTGGTGGGCGTCATTACCATAACGCCGTAAAATGTCACAGCGTAGATGTTAATAAGGTCTGATGCCGTGTGCTGCTTCCAAGTGGCAGATTGGATATGGTGCCATCATCTTAACTCCAACAAGCAGCTTTTAATTCCTCTGCTCCCTCAGCAGCCAGTTTGGCCTGGAAGTCCTGTCCTCCCTTGGCTGCCACCCCTACCTGCCATGAGGGTTCTGGTGTCCCATAGACCAGTTTTCTGAGGTGGAGTTTGAAAAACAAGTAAACACTCTCCCTGTTCTCCAGATTTCCCTAGACATAGCTCCTTTTCCTGTGGTTGTTAGCTGCCATGAAGTCGGCCCTGACCCGTGGCAGCCCCGCGCACAACGGGGTCAGCCACTGGGATCCATAGGGTTTTCATTGGCTGGTTTTGGGAAATAGATCACCAGGCCTTTCTTCCTAGTCTGTCTTAGTCTGGAAGCTCCTCTGACATCTGTTTAGCATCACAGCAACACACAAGCCTCCACTGACAGGCGGGTGGTGGCTGCACATGAGGTGCATTGGCCAGGAGTCGAACCTGGGTCTCCCGCACGGAAGGCAAGAACTCTGCCACTGAACCAGCACTACCCCCAGTTCCTTTTCGTCTCAGTCCGGGCTATTTCTCTGAGTGATATGCTCTGGAAGTCCCTGGCTCTTGTTCTCTCGGCTTCCCCTTCTCTTTAAGAAAGCTAAAAATGTTGCTGGTTAGTGACATCGTAGGTGAGCCTTTTCTCTGGACCCTTTGGCTATGTGCACTCCTGCTGCTCTGCTGTGTTGGGGCTCCTGGGTTCCCTCGTCCTTGTCCTTTCTTCCCAGCGGGACCATGAGGGTGGAGACATGTCTGGTGTTTCTTTTGTATCCTTGTCCTCCTACCATCTCATACCTGATCCGTGTTCACTCTTAGCTCAGTGCTGGGCACAAGGACCCTCCTTAAATGTTTGTTGAGAAGAACAGAGTTGAGTGGGTGATACCCCGGGACAATGCCGGGAAAGCAAAACAGACTCAGAACAGTCAAGTGCGAGGAATGTCAGGGAGGCGTGGCATTCCTCCCCTGGCACTTAAAATGAGTCCAAGGCAATGCTGTTTGACCCCAGGGAGCCTCAGCTGATCCAAGTGCGCAGCTGAGGCAGGATGGGTTTCAGCTGCAGTGGGCCGTGTGAATGACGCTGTTCTTCCCCACGCAGATGGCTTGCCTACGCGGCCTGACCTCTGCACTCCCTCACTCTTGTTTCCATCTCCCAGGCAGTCTTCACCCTCCTTCTGGGACCCTTCACCTTCTTTGATGTCCAGAAGACCAAGTACCTGCAGATCCTGACCTCGCTGATGAGATGGATCGGTGAGTCTGAGAAGCGTCCGAGTCTCTGCCCTTTCTCCCCTCGTCTCTCCTGAACCTTTCCTGGTTCGGCGTGTGAGGGTCCCAGCCACAGCTGGAATGTGGTGGCAAGTCCCAGTTGACTCAAGACCTCCTGGTTCTCCCACTTGTGCACAAGGCAGGGAGGAGGCAGGTGCTCTACCTACCTTGTACAGGTGGGGGAATTTAGTACCACAGAAAGGTAAGCGCTTCTCAAGGTCACGTTGTGAGGACTGAGCAGGGACTAGAACCCAGCAGCAGCATCTTTCCCACAAGCCCATGCCACATCCCCACAGAGCCCGAGGCTAGGGTGGCTGTCCACCCTTCAGAGTCCAGGAGCAGTGTCGTTCCTGAGTTTTCGCATGCACCGTGTGGCACAACCATAAAACCCATTGGGCCGTGGCAGCAGCCACTCTGCCTCCGCATTCCTGGCCGCTAGGGCATGACAAGACACCCGTCCACAGTGCCTTCTAAGCTGAGTAAAGCCCTGCAGTATGGAGCCTGTGCCCCCCAGTCAGGCTTAATGTAGGGAGCACCTCCATTTCCAGCCACCCAGGGAGGGGGCCAGCTGCTGATCCACCTGGACCTCTGGGACAGGAGGGTGAGGAGTTCCTGCTGCCCTGTCAGCCAGTGCTGGCCCTGGGATCAGCCGGACATTCGTGTTGCTTGGTCCAAAAGCAGAGGGGCTGTTGCTCTCCTGAGTGAAGAGCCTGGCCCACTGGGCTTGTCCAGCCTCCGGGAGGCCATCCCAGTGCCTCACCTGCCCCTCAGTAGGGGGATGCCAAGGTTGGGCTCCTCCCTCCTGACCCTGTCCCCGGCTCCCTCTCCCAGCAGGCACACTCCTCGCCCTCATCAGCACTCTGGGTATGCATGCTCCTTCTGAGTCACGGCCGTTTCTGATGCCAGTGACTTCCAGTAATTCTGGCATTTCCTCACCCCTCCCCCCATTCCTATCCCTCAGGCTTACAAGGTCCCAGCCCAAGGTGCCACAGTACCAAGGAAGTCTGGACATCTTCATTGGGAGGGACGGTTAGGGTCATCTAGCTCAGCCCCCAGCCCCCACAGGAGCAGGCTCCATGACATGCCCAGCAGCCAGGTTCCTCCAGCCTTTGCAGATTCACGGCCTGGTGCTCACTAGAGAGGCCCTGCCCACTCTGAGGGAAGGCCCCGCCCACTCTGAGGGCAGTGTGAGTGCTGGGTACTCCTTCCTCAGGTAAGGCCAACCTGCCGGCCTGTCACTTCCTCCCACTCTTGGTCCTTCTTCCTTCCAAGATGAGGGTACAACCAAGCTAAATTGTGACTCAGGTCTGAAGCAGGCCACCCCAGGAGTAAGTCACCCGGCAGGTGAGCCCCAGGGCCTCTGTGACTGGAAGAACATGTCCTTCACCAGCCCGCCGAGAAGAGGGAGCCGGGAGGACACCTGCCTGGTACCTGGACTCTACCTGAGTGGGTGGAATTCCTCGTCTCCCGCTCAGTTGGTCTGATCTTGTACTCACCTGTGGACATTGGTCCCACATCTCCTTCTCAAGTCCCAAAGCCCTGGGTTGAAATCCCGTGTCCATCGAGGGGGAAAGGAGAACTCGTTTGGTAGAACATGAGGCCCACATTAGCCCCAAGGACAAAGTGTTGGAGTGGAGACCCGCCGGTACTGGGAGGCAGTGTGTCCAAAAGCCGGCGTCAGTGGGGGCACAGCTGCCCGTGTGTCCCCTTCTGCTTGTTTGTCTGCTCGTCTGAAGTGTTTGAAGGCCTGGTAATCTTCAGAAGAGGGAGTGTTTGGAGAAAGGTGTCTTCCCCCGTCGCTTCCCTGGCCCATTCTGCTGCCCCGGCTACTCACGCCCTGCCGCGGGTTGCAGGGCCCTGAAGGTGTGAGCTGCCCTGCGGGGCCTGGCTGTCCCTCACCTGCTGCATCCACAGCTCGGGGAGTCTCCTGTCTTCTCCCCCTCATCCGGGGCAACAGGAACTGGGTGGGAAGAGGTGGTGGGGATGCTCCTGCCCTCGCCGGCGTGATGGATTCTCGTGTCAGCCCTCGAGGGGACGGCTGCCCAGATAATGATGGTTGATGGCTTCCATGGCGCCCCCCGTGCCTGTGCACTGCCGATTTCGCTGTGTCTGGTGAGCAGTACACTCATTAAGAGGAGATGATCGTGAAGGGGAGAGGAGGCAGGCGGTAAAGAAAGGATTGTCTCGGTGCAGGAGACCAGACAGCCAGATGGACGGGAGTCAGACCCCGCTCCCACCTGCTGAGAGGAACTGAGTGGCTCCCAGGCAGGCCCTCAGGCCTCCGAGCACCCCAAAACCGCCCTTCTGCTGCATCCTGCTGCCGGAGTCCTTGCCTCCCCAGAGTCAGGTTTACAGAGTGGAATCAGCTGTCAGTTGCTTTAGAAAGGGACTGCTCTTTTTCTCGGTGGTGGGCTACCCTGTCCCCTCCTGATGGCCATTTTGCCTTCTTCTCTTATCCAGAGCCCCTGCCCCCCAGGGCAGCAAGGGGCTGCCAGTTAGCTCAGGAGCTGCAGGCCCATGGCCCCATCCTTCTCTGAGTCCTGGGCGAAGGGGCCCTGGGAAGGCAGCCACACGGCCTCCCACCCCGAGGCTCCAAGGGTGCAGAGGCAGCCCTGACAGCCCACGGCACTGCAGAGCCGGTCACGGGCCATGAGAGAGGCTCTCAGCAGCAGAGAGAGCGTGAGTCAGAGACCAGCTCAGGAAGGTTATTTGCGCTCGTGTTTCTGGTGGTGACATTGTTGTCCTGACAGCGCTGTCTTTCAGAGTCGTTTGCCTCTCGTCTCCGTGTGATCCAGGAGATAATCAAATGTCAGTTGCCTCTCTCTGAGCATGCTGAGGGTGACAAAGCCCAGGAAGTCATTTTCTCTTTGCAGACTCAGACTTCTGGGCTTGGAAAGTGAGCCTCTTGACCCAAAACCCTCATGGGGAAGGACAGATGCCCAGTTAAGTACACTCTAAAATGTGGCCCAGCCCAGCGTTCCATTTCCAGCCGGGCCCATTGCAGCCACTTAGGCGTTTTTCTCCTTGGATCGGGTGGAGGCTATTTCCCTCGTCCTAACCGCAGGCACTCAGCAGTCTATCAGTTTGTCATCCTTTGGTGGCTTGTTTGTTGCTGTGATGCTGGAAGCCATGCCACTCTTCTCTTATGCTCATAACAGATTTTTTAAAATTTAGGAGGAGCTAGAGTGTGACCACCACCCGTCTGTCAGTCTGTCATACTGTGATGGCTTGAGTGTTGTTATGATGCTGGAATCTATGCCACTGGTAGTTCAAGCCCCAGCAGGGTCACCCATGGCCAACAGATTTCAGCAGAGCTTCCAGACTAAGACAGACTAGGATGAAAGCCCTGGCGGATACACATCCAGGAATCAGCCAGTGAAGACCCTACGGATCACAACAGAATATTAATATTGTCCAATATAGTGCTGGAAGATGAGCCCCCTAGGTTGGAAGACACTCAAAATACACAGTGGCCGCAACAGTGGACTCGACGATCCTGAAGATGGCGCAGGACCGGGCATTATGTTCGTTCTGTTGTACGTGAGGTCGCCATGAGTTGGCGCCAACTCAGTGACAACTAGCAACAACAAACCCCTGGCAGCAGCACCACATGAGGAGAGGGGAAGGGAACGGATTTGGAATCCCGTGGAACTGCCACGCCCCACGGACTAGGCAGCTCCTGCCTGGGGGACCATGGTCTGCCCGCTGGACTTTGCCGCCGTCTGGGAACAGGCGCTGGATCCCATTGAGGGTGTATCTCCTCTGATCCAAGCTCACCCCAGGCGATTTTTCTAGAACTATTCCAAAGGCCGCGAGCACGAAAGCCCAGTCCTGCCAAGTTGTCAGTTCTCAGGGCGCTGCCTTCTCATTTTGCCTTTGAAACGCAGCCAAGTGGCCGCGTGTCCCCCACAGCCTGCCCCCTTTCCCACACTCCCTCCCCTCTCTCGGACTAGGATTCTGCCTTTCCAAGGGAGCTCGGGGTGGCAACAAGCTGGCTTGGGCTCCAGGAAGACAAAGAGGAAAAATGAGCACCAAAGGGACCGGAAAATCATAAATAAATGTGCTGAGCCGGAAACTTTCCTGTGCTTAATTAGGAGTTTGTTTTGCCATCTGTTGAAACGAGGCTAGGAAAGATTGCAAGACTCGCTCCCCTGCCCTGCCCGCAGAGCAGGGTGGAAGCTCAAGACGCTGCTGAGGAACCCTCCGGCCGGTCCCTCCGAAAGCTCTCACTCTGCCCTCTAGTTCACGAGTGCCAGCAGCACCCTCGTGCTGAGAAAATGGGATTAAAGGTTAAGTGGCCTTTGCGAATAGCCACTTGCCCAGGAAAAATGGCAGAATGCAGATGAAAAGTAACAAGGTTGATTCCTTTATTTGGTCCCCAAATAAATTCCAGGGCAACCAGGCTAGCAAGCGAGACTGTAGCTCAGAGCTTGGCCGACGCCCTGACCGGCCTGCACCGACGGCTGGCTGGCTTACCCCGGCAGCTGCTCAGGAACGACTGCAGGTGTTGAGCACTCAGACGTGGGGTGTGGAGGGCTGGTCAACAGATCACTCCCCCGATCCCCTCCCTTTGGTCCCTTCCACATAGTCAGATGAGTGGACACACCAAGCTCTGGGGCTCTCTCCCCGTCTGTGCAGTGGGCAGTGGCAGGACGCACCTCACTGGGCGGTGTAAAGACGCAGAGAGAAGTGTGTGAAGCGCTTCATGGTGCCTAAGACTGGTCAGCACCTACAGGCTCGCTGCAGCAGGCATCACCATCCTCATCATCTCTGTCAGCTGCTTCGTCCCTGGAGTGGCCTCAGAGGTCTCCCCCGTGCTGACCATGGATCAGGAAGTGAGCTTAGCCACCTCAGGAAGGGGCTGTGGTGCTGGGTGTCCCCCTGTAGGTCTTAGCATCACTGGTTGGCTCTGCTGCGCCCCAGCTCTGGGCCCCAATGCACCCACCCAGCTGGTACCCCACCGCCTTCGAGGAGGCACTGAGCCTTGGAGAAAAGAGAAGCAGCCCCTTCTCACAGAGGGGTGGGGAACTTCTTTAGCATCTAGTTCTTCAGGTGATAGATGAGGGACGCCTAGGAAAGACGCAGCCGGAAGTGCCGTCCCTCGTGCCCAGCAGCAGTGACTTCAGAGCCTGGGTCCAAAGCAGCTGCACCGGTGCCTTAGACTGTCCTGCAGGCCAGGGAGCTGGGCTGGAAGGGGCCCCCAGCAGCTGTATTACTCCACTTCCATTACCAGCTTTGCCCCGCAGATGCCCGCAGATGCCGCACACTGGGGCACGTGAGCAGCTGGCTCAGCTCAGGCTCCCCGTTTGGCGTTATTAAAAAACCAGTTCTTTCTAATAAAGGCTACCCTGAGCACTGGGGCCTCCTCGGGTCTGGGCTGTCAGGGACCCGCAGGGCTCCCCCTCTATTTGTATATTCAGAGCAGACGCTGCGTGCTTGGTCCCCGTCTCTTGTGTTCCCCTCAAAGTGGGTCAGATGCCGTCCTCCTCCGCAAGCGCTTGCTCCTGGGTAAACTGGAACCAGCCTCCTGAAGTTTCTAGGCCCCTGCTTGCCCCACCTCCCCCTGCATGTGGCCCAGATTTTCTTCCAGAGGAAGCCAGCAGGGGAAGTGGGGCCTGGTGGTGGCACCAGAAACAGGAAATCCCCAAGAGCAAGCCATCATCTGGGAAGGGGAGGGTTTTCCGGTTTTCATCTGTTCCCAGAGTTAGCAGTGAGCACCTGGCTGACTGCCTCCTGAACACCTCGGGCTGTTCCCAGTGGGGTCTCCCCGGTGGGACGGCTCTGATCTGTCACCATCTGCAGCCAGGGGTTTTAACGTCTCGGCCACCTGTTTCCCGCAGTTCCCACTCCACACCCGGTTGGCTCAACAGGCCCGCTTGGTGTTCGAGCTCCTTCATAGCCACTCCCTGTGGTAACCTCACACAGCGAGTACTTCTCAGAGATCCAGGAAGGATCCTCATCTTCAGCCTTTTCCAGGCATGTGGATAGTCTGCACTTAACTTGGCAACCATTCCAGTCTCCTAGTGCTGCCAAAACAAAATACCACAAAGTGGGTGACTTTCAAGGACAGAAATTTATTCTCTCAGTTCTGGAGGCTGGAAGTCTACATCAGGGTCCTGGCTGTGTTGATTCCTTCTGGGGCTTTGAGAGAAGAACAGTTCCATGCCTCTCTCCGAGTTTCTGGTGGTGGTGTTATTGTTGGGTTCCATCAAGTCGATTCTGATTCATAACGACCCTGTGTGACAGAGGAGAACTGCCCCAGAGGGTTTTTAGTCTGTGATCTTTACGGGAGCAGATCGCCAGGTTTTTCTTCCAAGGCACCTCTGGGTGGACTCGAACCTCCAACCTTTGGGTTAGCAGCTGAGCACTTAACAGGATTTACACCACCAGGGACTCCTTTCTGATGTTCTTTGCTTTCAGCGAAGATCCATTTGACATCAACAGTGATATCCGTTGTTCCATGTCATCTTATGAATCCGGCTTGAATTTCTGGCAGATCCCTGACAATGTACTGCTGCAACTGTTTCTGAATTATCTTCAGCAAAATTTTACTTGAGTGAGATATTAATGATAGTCTTCGATAATGTCAGCATTCTGTTGGATCACCTTTCTTTGGAATGGGCACAAATATGGATCTCTTCCAGAAAGATGTTTACCTGTGTTTTATTGGCAATACAAAGGCATTCGACTGTGGGGATCATAACTTATTATGGATAACACTGTGAAGAATGGGAATTCCAGAACACTTAATTGTGCTCATCAGGAACCTGTACATAGACCAAGAGGTAGTTGTGTGAACAGAACAAGGGGATACTGCATGGTTTAAAAATCAGGAAAGGTGGGCGTCAGGGTTGTATCCTTTCATCATACTTACTCAGTCTGTATGCTGAGCAAATAGTCTGAGAAGGTGGACTATATGAAGAAGAATGTGGCATCAGGATTGGATTGCCTTTTGTTTTGTTTATGTGATGAATTAGATTGTTTTTCTAATGTTGAACCATCCCTGCATTCCTGGTATAAATCCCACTTAATCATGGTAATTATTTTTTTGATATGTTGCTGAATTCCATTGGCTAGAATTTTGTTGAGGATTTTTGCGTCAATGTTCATGAGGGATATTGGTCTGTAATTTTCTTTTTTTTGTGGTGTCTTTACCTGGTTTTGGTATCAGGGTTATGCTGGCTTCGTAGAATGAGTTTGGGAGTATTCCATCGTTTTC
>NW_004443964.1:7424490-7442939 GCF_000243295.1 Trichechus manatus latirostris | reverse complement strand
GGGGACACACTCTGAGCAAGGCAGGGGGCTGACGGCCGCCCCCGAGTGTCCAGGAGGAAGGCATGCCCCTGTTCCCTAGAGCGTGTAGGTCGGTGGCTTTTGCAGCCGGAACTATGAGCACCTAATGCTGTTGGCTGTAAGGACTGGGGGGCACCTCTTATTCATGGGCCCCTATCGCAGGTGGCTAGGTGGCATGGGTGGAGCCACCAGTCCTCAGGCCCCTGATGTGGGTAGGTGCAGACCCTGTTTAATGGGCAGAGCAGTGTCAAATGTCAAGAACCTGCCACTTCACAGCTGAAACAGCTGAAGTTAGACTTCAGTATGTATCCTATTGTACTGTGGTAATGAGGGCTTATGCTGTTGAAATGGGCCCACCCAAGTCTCAAAGTCCGTGGATCCCTTATGCCTGCGCCTAGGCAAAGAAGCTGTGCCTACCCTGGGTTCCTGGCTTAGGGGAGCCAGCAGTTTATTTTTTCCCCTGTTTGTTAATTTGTTCACTCTCCAAGGCAGGGAGAATGGCTCTGGGTGTGTGATGGATCCTACTTCCGGCCCAGGACACTCAGCAATTGCTGAAGCCAATCTGGGACCCAGTGCAGAGCAGGAAGCGGGGAGGTAAATGGGAGAGAGGTTTTTCCCTAAGGGGGTGTTTTTGATCTGCAAGGTAGGCCGTACACAATTAGTTATCTTTCATCAGATCGAGGGCTGCTTCTCACTGGTTCTGGGTGGCCGTGTAGACTCTCTGGTGCTGGGTATCTCCTGGTGCAGAAAATGCGCCTCCCGAGCACAGCTGCTTGCCTGCCTCACTGCTCACTCCCAAGCTGATCAGGCCTGAAGGGCTCAGGCTTTCACCAGGTCAGGGCTGGCAACTCCTCGCTGCTTCTGAACCATCTTTCCCTCCCCCTGCCACTCAGTACGGTTCCTCAACTCTGCTTTTGATGTTCCCAGATTGCCATATATAATCTATTCACTTGTTTTTTCGGGTCTTTGTTGTAAGAGGGTCCACCAGAAGCATCTGACTACTCCGCCATCTTGGCCTCGCCTCCCAGGATTGTTTTGGAAGACTCATTAACAACCTGCGTTATGCAGATGACACAACCTTGCTTGCTGACAGTGAAGAGGACTTGAAGCACTTACTGATGAAGATCAAAGACTACAAGCCTTCTGTATGGATTACACCTCAACATAAAACAAAAATCCTCACAACTGGACCAATAAGCAACATCATGATAAATGGAGAAAAGATGGAAGTTGTCGAGGATTTCATTTTACTTGGATCCACAGTTAACACAGTCAAGAAATCAAACGACACATTACATTGGACAAATCTCCTGCAAAAGACTTTTTTATAAAGTGTCAAAAAGCAAAGATGTCACTTTGAGAACTAAGGTGCACCTGACCCAAGCCATGGTGTTTTCAGTTGCCTCCTATGCATGTGAAAGCTGGACAATGAATAAGAAAGACCAAAGAAGAATTGATGCCTTTGAATTATGAGTGTTGGTGAATAATATTGAATATACCATAGACTGCCAGTATGAACAAGTCTGTCTTGGAAGAAGTATAGCCAGAATGTTCCTTAGAAGCAAGGATGGGGAGACTTCCTCTTATGTACTTTGGACATGTTCTCAGGAGGGACCAGTCCCTGGAGAAGGACATCATGCTTGGTAAAGTAGAGGGTCAGCAAAAAAGAGGAAGACCCTCAACAAGACGGATTGACACAGTGGCTGCAACAATGGGCTCAAATATAGCAATGATTGTGAGGATGGTGCAGGACCAGGCAGTGTTTCGTTCTGTTGTATAGAGGGTTGCTGTGAGTCAGAACCAACTGGACGGCACCTAACAACAACAGGGACTCCTTCTTCAATAGTTGTTGTTATGTGCTGTCGAATCGATTCTGACTCATAGAGACCCCATGTGACAGAGTAGAACTGCCCCATAGGGTTTTCTAGGCTGTAATCTTTATGGGAACAGATCGCCGGGTCTTTCACCCATGAAGCTTCTGGGTAGGTTTGAACTGCCAAACTCTCGGTTCACAGCTGACCACCAGGGCTCTGGTAGCTGTCAGCAATCGTTGGCATTCCTCTGCTGCTCATAGATGCATCTGCCTCCATCGTCACGTGGCGTCTCTCTTCCCCTAAATGTGACTCCCTTTTTATAGGACAGCACTCAGAAGGGATTAGGATTAGGACCCACCTTACTCCGGTATGATGTCATTGACTAATAACAAAAGAAAAATCTTATTTCCAAATATGGTCACATTTACAGGTACAGGGGTGAGGACTTCACCGTATCTGTTTGGGGTACACAGTTCAATCCATAGCAGCAACTCTGCATCTGTCTTTCCCTGTTGTCAGCCAGGCTGTGCTCCTTATGCCTCTGTGGCCACCCTGCCCACCCTCTGTGGCTCTCTAGGATTGTCCAGTGGCCAGCATTCACTGTTAGCAGCCATGTGCAGGGGATCTGGAAAAGCCTTTCTGTGTGTGTTTCCTTTTGGACTTGGTTGTACCCTTGGCTTTCTGTGAAGGCAGAGGCCAGTGTCTCTGAGAGGACCTGGGGTGTCTGTCTTGTGGCTCACCAGGTAGCATGGACACTTAGCTTGTTGGAAAGTAGCCAGCCACGTGCTGCTGAGTCACACCTTTCGTCAGCATCAGGGCCGACCTGCGACCCCTTCCCTGCCCTCAGTGAAGGCCACACTCTTTCAGCTGTCCCTCTCCCCTGGCCTCTTTGTCATCAGCAGCTCTGGTCTGCGGGCAGCTGAGATGGGAGCAGACCCAGCCACCAAACAGCGCATCCTGCTCTGCCAAGGAGATTGGCATGTGTGCTGTCAGCTCACTGACAGAACGGGAGCAAGTCCCAGAGAGTGTGGAGTCAGGGGAGTGATGGTTACAGCCGTGCTCTCTGCCCAGAATTGGCCTTCATTCGGGGGCATGTTCAACCCCGGCTTTGCCACAGAGATGGGGAGTCGTGCGCACCTGCGGAGCTAATGCAGCCCACGGTAACTGCGGAGCTTCAGGGTCTGTGTTCACACCAGGGGAGTTCAGACGCCCTTGTCTCAGCACAGCCTGTCCTTCCGCACCGCCTTCTCTCTTCCCCGGTTCCTCTGCATCTCACTGGGCTGCCTTCAGGAGAGGGTGACAGTGTCTATGGTTTACATTGCCTGTCTCCAGGAAGGAGATTAACCAGCCAGCATCCAGGGCCATTGGCCTCTGCAGTCCCAGTGATGGAGAGCTAAGCTTGCTCTGACAGCTTCAGAATGAAAAATTTCACGCCTGCCCTCCTGTAAGCCCCTTGCCATGCTGCTGAGGGTGTGGAAACATTGTAGTAAGACAGGAAAAGGCCATACTTGATTTCATACTGAAGACTCGATTGCTTCTGAGACTCACATACCTGCCCTTTACCAAATACCACCTTCTCATGACACATGGAGGGGAAGGCTCTGCTCTGAGCCCTTTGGGCGGACGCTCAGGCCTGGAAAGTTGATGGTTTAAACACCCTTGCCTTCTGGTTCCATGATGATGAGTGGACAGAGCTAGAATCCTCTGGGAGCCACAGGGGCTGACCCAGCACGGGAAGACAGGATGGCTTTAAATTCCTTGCTTTCCGCAGAACTCACAGTGGTGGTTGTTGTCATTAGTGCTTATGGGAAGGCCAGCAGACCCCAGAATGTCTTTCTGGCCCACGATAAAAATCTAAGCCAAAGCCAGGGTGCTCCTGGGGAAGAGTGTGGCTTGGGGTCATGGGGGAGGCGCTGCCCGGTTTTCCCAAAAGGATGCCAACCCAGAGACTGGGTATGTCTGTCCTCCCGGCGCGTGAAGGAAGCCGCTACCCCGCCCCACAGCAGGAGGGTCCTCGAAGAAAGAACGACCCCACGTGTCCCAGAATACCCATCCAGAGCCCCCTGATGGCAAAGCAGGGGACAGCTTGGCCGCGTGTGGTCTCAGGAATGCTAGGTGAAGCCAGAGGAGAAATAGGCGCGCTGTGGCTAACAGCAGGTGTGAGCAGCCTGCTCGGCATCCTCCTTGTCCCCCCCTGTACCCCGGCCCCCAGGGCCTCCAAGAATTAGCTGAAGCCTGGGCTCCTTGGAGGAGATGTTCTTGGGAGGGATAGCAACAGCAGCTCTGCCCAGCCAGGGAAGGTGGAGTCAGAGTCGGGTATGGTCCCACGACCCCGCCTTAGGGCAAAAGGAGAATTAGCTTAGAACTCAGGATTGACAATGTTTTTCCTGCCTGCCTGGCACCTGGGCTTTCAGAATGGGACATAAGGTTTCTGTGATGATAAATAACTTACCATTTTTTTGAACAATTACTGTGGACCAGGCTCTGCCCAAGTGCCTTAGCGCACCACCTTATTTCACCCTATGAAGTAGACACTGTGACCACCTCTGTTTTTTGAAGGTGATGCAGCGTTGGCACCGAGAAGAGTTAAGTAAAACTAGTTGCCGTTGAGTCAACTCCAACTCGTGGTGACTCCGTGTGTGTCAGAGTAGAACTGTGCTCCATAGGGTTTTCAATGGCTGTTTCTCAGAAGTCCATTGCCAGGCCTTTCTTCCTAGGCACCTCTGGGTGGACTCGAACGGCAACCTTTCAGTTAGCAGCATGTAACCGTTTGCACCCCCCCAGGGCCTCCCAGAAGTTACGTAGCCTTCCATATTAGCTTCTTAGCGCTGCAGTAAAAAAGATCACAAACGGGGTGGCTTAAAACAATGGGACTTTATTCTGTGGAGGCCAGAAGTCCAAAATCAAGGTGTCAGCAGGGCCCTGCTGTCTCTGAAGGCTTTAGGGGAGGATTCTTCCTTGCCGCTTCTGGTGGTTCCTGGCAGTCCTTGGCTTATAGCTGCGTCACTCTAGTCTCAGCCTCTGTCTTCACATGGCCTTCTTCCCTGTGTGTCCAGTCTCCTCATAAGGATACCAGTCATATGGGATTTAGGGCCTGCCCTAAACCAATATGACTTCATCTTACCTTGCTAACACCTGCAAAGAACCTATTTCCAAACCAGGTCACATTCACAGGTTCCAGTGGACATGAATTTTGGAGAGCACTATTCAGCCCAGTACATTGCCCAAGATTACGTATTAAAGTAGCAAAATGGGGAGTTGACCCTAGTCTAATGTGGGTACTCAAGCTGTTTAAAAGGAGAAGCAGCCTCGATCTCAGCTCAGGCCAGTGTTGTCACTGCATCTCCTCCCAGCCTTCCTGAGTCTCAGCCAACCCAGCCATGCTCGAGAGGCGTGAAGCAGAGGGAGGCCGTGCCCAGGGCCCCTCCAGGGGCAGTACGGTGCCAAGTCCACCCCGGCTCCCTGCCTGGAGCGCCAGTGTCCGAGCAGTGACGGGGCCACTCCCCATCCATTATCATTAGCGCTAGCACATTGATTCTCTGCTTGGAGAAGAGAGCGCCACCTTCCCGACAGCTGCCTTGACGAATGGTCTCCCCCAACGCCTGCGTCAGAACCACGGCGTGGCGCTTGCTGAGGTCCACAGCCACACACTGGTCTGAGAGAATGGCAGGGTGTTGGGGCGGCCCAGGCTGGAGCCCTCCTCAATCTTGGGGTAGGGGGTAGCTCCCCAGGAAGCAGGCCCACCAGGGTATGGCAGGATGCCACTGCTCGGCTTCAAGAAGGGCCCAGCTGCCGACTGTGGCTCAGCAGCATGGTTAGAGAAAGAGTCGGGCCCTGCGCATCTGTGCGCTCTTCAGGCACCTGGGGTCGGGAATGGTGGGGGTGCAGCATACAGTCCAGCCTGAGAGGACATCTGTTCCCCTCCTCCGTGACGGCTGCATTCCTTACACCCTAAGGTGCCTGGGGCCAGAGCCATCCAGGTTACAGAAAAGTCCCTTCTAGCCATTCCTTCATCAGGATGTCCCCACTGACCCGCCGGTCAGCAGCCACAGGCCACTTCCCAAGCACCCCTGGCCCAGCCAGTCCTCCCCTCTGCAGCGCAGGCCACCACAACAACCACAGCCCAAGGGTCCTGCTTGTCCTTTAACTTCTCAAGAAGGCTGAGCCCAGTGTCCCACCTCACCCTAAGTCTCCAGCATTCCCATGTATATCAGGGCAGGGGACATGGCGAGAGCTAGGGGACCTGAGCTAAGGTCTGAGACAGATTTCCGACAGGTGGGACACTTCACAGATACACACATACCCACACACCCCGCAGGGCACATGGTCACCAAAGACATGTCTCACCATCTGTCCCACCAGCTAGTGTGACCATTAACCAGCTTTCTTTTGTAGTCATCTGTCCCTGTAACTTCTTCCTGGACTAGGCTCCAGGGGGGCAGAGACCAGACTCCCAGAAGAGTGCTTGGCCCACAGGGGGCACTCAGGACATCTTTGTTGAATGAATGAATTGTCCCACTTGAGCCCTATGGGTTGCACAAAACAAGTGCACTTCCTTCCACACGGGCTGTTACTTCAGATATTAACAGAAGTCTCCTGAACCCACGTCACCTTGCAGCTGAGCCTCTGAGGCCTGACAGCCACTGCCCATGTGACAGGGTGACAGGCCTCCACCCCTGTTGTCCTCACGAGCCTTCCCTAGCTCCTTGCGACATTTCCTCACCCTTTGGAGCGTGACTTCCTGTGCGGAAAGCAGGGCTGTGGGTGTGGTCCCAGACAGTCCTGAGCACCCGTGGTGTAGGTCAGAGGAGAAGGACCAGGCCCTGCCCTTGGGAGCCTGCGGCCCCTCCTGGGGACAGAGCCCCCCACATGTGATGGTTAAGTCCTGGTCATCTGGTCACCTGGCTGGCTGGGGAGCGCTCACCCTGGTCTCCACGCGCCTCGTAGCGAGGTGGGCAGCAAGCGGTCAGCAGGGGCGGGGCGTGAGCGTGCTTGCCTGCCATGTCTGCCACCCGCAGCCTGTCAGCCTCATTTCATCTCGGTTCATCGTCAGACCTAATGAGCGTTTGGAGTAGCTGTCTCGCTGTGACAGGTGATCAGTCTAGGAGGTGGCTGTTGATCGCGCTCTTCCAGAGCTGGGGCTTGGGGGGTGTCTCAGAGCCCCTCCAGGTCAGGGCGGCCCCTAGCTCTCCTGCCCTCTGCTCTCCTTTTCTCTCTCCAGTGAAGCACAGGCCTAGGGTATTGCTAGTTTCCTTGAACTTGCCGTTTTGGAGACTAGAGCAAGATTTTCCCTTCTCCATTCCCAGAGAATGCCCAGGAATTTGAGAACTAGCCCAATGCCCACCCTGTGTCCTTGTGGCAGTAGGATCCAGAGGCCCTCATGGCACGCCCTCCCCGCCTCCTCCCATAGTTACCTGGGCCTCCCCTGCAGAGCTGCGTAGGGTCGCTCCCATAGTTACCTGGGCCTCCCCTGCAGGGCCAGGCAGGGTCACTCCTGAGGTTACCTGGGTCTCCCCTGCAGAGCTGGCTAGTGTCACTCCTGAGGTTATCTGGGTCTCCCCTGCAGAGCTGGCTAGGGTCGCTCCCATAGTTCCCTGAGCCTCCCCTGCAGGGCCAGGCAGGGTCACTCCTGAGGTTAGCTGGGTCTCCCTTGCAGAGCTGGCTAGGGTCACTCCTGAGGTTACCTGGGCCTCGCCTGCAGAGCTGGCTAGGGTCGCTCCCATAGTTCCCTGAGCCCCCCCTGCAGGGCCAGGCAGGGTCACTCCCATAGTTACCTCGGCCTCCCCTGCAGAGCTGGCTAGGGTCACTTCCTTGAGAAATGTGTCCCTTGCCCACTCCGAGTGGAGGCCAAGTTCTTGGGTGTGTGCTTTTTGAGAACTGCGTTCCTTTCCTTCGGAGAGCTTCTCAGCTTGTAGTCATCTGCCCCTCACTGTGCTGCTTGAGTTGTGGTCTTTCTCCTGACCAGCATGGAGCGTCCTGAGAGCACATCAGTGCCTGATGTTGCTCCTCAGGGCCTGGCACGTGCCCGGCACATAGCAGGAGCCCAGTATCCACAGGACACGTGAACCTGCTCTCCCTGGATGTGCGTGTCCCATTTGCTATTCCCACCACTGGCAGCATTTCCACTGTGGGAGTTTTTTAACAGGGCAGTGCAAGGTGTAACTAATGGGAGTGCGGCTCATTTGTGAAGACGGCCAGCACGGCCCCCCTGGATGAGCATTCCCCAACCCCCATCCCCCCTACCCCATTCTTGTGCGGAAGCTGCAGCCCCAGAAAACCACCACTTTCCACCACTCCCAGAATCGCTTCCCAAGAGCCTCTGGCATCTTCCTTTTATTCCTCGGCAGCCGCAAACACCTAGCCCTTGAGAGTAGATTTGGTTTTTGGAGATACATCAAAAACTTGTCTGAAATCATATCAGGAGAACAAACTGGGTAATAGGCCTTATGAGGTAAAAGCAATTATAGCTAAAAAATGTGAGGTAAATTTTCTTATCCCTCACAGCTATGGCTTGGTGGGCCATTCTCAAAGTTCTAGAAAATGTTATTGTCACCAGTGACATAAAGACACAGCTTCCCAAGACAGCCAGTCTGCAGGGCCTGCTGGCAGGTATATATTCTAGTGTGTTCTCTTGAAAAAGTCAGCCTCCTTTCCCTGGACACAGAGGTCATAAATTGATGGATTTACAACCAGGAAATCTCCTGGGTCAGGGCAGTGGCAGTAACTCCCCTTTAAAAGAGCAGACCAGTTCCTGCCAGCATTTCCACAACTTCTGGGAGGCTGGGGGCTGAGGAAGAAGAGCAGGGTGGGAAGAGGGAGTGCTGAGGGCCACAGGCCAGCCTCCTCTTCCTGCTTGTTCATGGAACGTGGGGGCCAAGGCCATGGTCAGCCACAGACGGCTGGAGTTCTCCCCTCACCTCTGTCCGAATTCCAGCCTGCCTCTCTGATGGCCAGGAGCAGCGCTGGGTCCCAAGGTGGCGCCCCGGTCGGTGTGGCAGAGCAGGATTTGAATCTTGCCTTACGGCAGCTGCCCCCTATGCCCTGTCCCTGTACCCTGCCAGTGGGGGTGGAACTGTCTGCTGCAGCCTCTTGAATCACCAGGCGGCCCCAGGGTCCCCAGTCTGCCAACTGTAGCAGGGAGTCCCCCGTCCCACCCACCCCTTGCTGCTTTGAAACCCTTTCTGGCTCAGGACCGACTCCTGGCACACAGGGACTCCACCTCCACCCCAGCTAGCCCTCCCTTGGGTGCTCAGCATTCTCTGTGGTGCCGGGCTTCTGCAGAAACTCTGCTGTGCCCGCCCCTCCATGCACTTGCCCGCCCCCCCATGTACCCACCCCTCTGCACACTCCTCACACGGCCCCCTTTCACACATCCGCCCCTCCATGCACCCACCCCACCCATACCCACCTCCCCCACTTCGCCCACCTGTACCACCCTTCCAGACGCACCCCCACTTTGCGCACCCGCCCCCAGAGGCCTCTGTGACAAGCTAGGCTGCGTGGGGTCCTGGGTTGTCCCTAAGGGAACAGGGAGGCCCATGGGGTGTCCGAGGTCATCCCCTCCACCTCCCAGAGTTAACCCAGAGGCGGCTTCCCTCCTGCTTTCCCCTTGACTAGGCGGAGCTGGCAGATTTGTGATGTCCCCGAGAGCAGGAGAGTCACAGGGCCCTGTGGAGTCAGGCGTGTGGGGGATGCGAGCCAGCTGGCCCCCGAGAGCAGGAAACAGATCATCGTCTTTGTTGGCGATTTTCACAGGCGCACCCCCTCACTCCACTGCTTCTGCTTCCCCGGCGGTGTCAGGCGGTTCTAATGAGAAGTAATAGATGAAGTTTCTGCTGATCCCACCGCAGAGTGTCATTGTGGGAAGATACTATCAGACAATACGTGTGTCCCGGGAGAAGCTCTTCCTGCCAGAGGGCTGGGGAGTATGGGGTGGCCTGAGGGGACAGTGGCATCCCCGAGGCTGGGCAGACCTGGTTGGGGCTGACAGAAGGAGCTGCTGCGGCTGCAGGGCCACTGCCAACCATGAGTTGCCCACACTTCACCGAGAGGTGCCAGGGGTCATCGTGCTTCACCTGAGGAATCAGGGCACAGAGGTGGTGAGCTCCAGAAATGAAGGAACACTGGGGTCCCTGCGTGTGGCCACAGCTGGCAGGTCTGGGTAGTGGGGACAGCAAATGCCAGAAGCCAGAGGGCGAAGGAAAGAATTCGCTGAACCTAGAAGCACCGTTGGCCACAGTGAGGGTTCAGGGTGCCCGGGATGCTCATCTTCCTCAGTCAGTGCTGAGCGCCTGCTGTGTGCACGGGCCCTGCCCTCACGGGGCTCACACTCTGCAGCGTCCAGCGGAGGGCCTGTAGGAAAGGCTGTTTGTTCTAACAGGGGAGTTGCAGGCCCCTTCTGCTTTTGAGTGACCCAGGGGTGTGCCCAGGCTACCAGAGCAATGTGCCACGTCCCTCTGGCCTGGATGCCAGCCACTAAGAGGACGCAGCACAGCCAGCCCTGGCCTCTGGTGCCTCTTATTCTCTGGGGTGGCCACTGGCCCTTGGGCGCACACCTCTGTTCACTCTTGCCCATGTCCCCTCAGTGTGTCTAGAAGGTGCCCTTGGCCCCAGACACCTGCTCCTTCTGCTCTGTGTCCCTGCCCTCTGTCACCCCCCAGTTCCCCAGACACATGTTCCCTAAACCAAGGGAGGGAGGAGGAGCAGAGTGCCGAGGTACCTGCCCCCTGCCAGGGAGCTGGGCAGGCCCGACCAGAGTCCGCACTCCCCCGAGGAGGCAGCTGCCCTGCTGTGCATGGCCTGCCTTGGTGTGCACCCGCAGGCTCCCCCAGAGAAGCTCCCCTTCCCTGCTGGGGAGTCCAGGACAGGGTGGGAGACGGGGCCCCGGCACAGGCGTTCATAGGTCAGCAGCCCTGTCCGCCTGCCAGAGTGTAGCCCTGGGGGTGACATGGTTTGCATTTAACAATGATTCTTTCTCATGGGCCTCCAGTCCCTCCTCGCTGTCCCCCACCCCCAGGCCCTGGCCCCTCCTGCTGACCCCCCTCTCATCCTGCAGCTTTCACCATCATGATCGTGCTGGCCCTGGTCCGCATCGGGCACGGGCAGGGGGAGGGCCACCCGCCCCTGGCCGACCTCGCAGGGGTCCGGAACCTGTTCGGCGTGTGCGTCTACTCCTTCATGTGCCAGCACTCCCTGCCGTCCCTCGTCACCCCAGTGTCCTCCAAGCGCCACCTCACGGGGCTGGTCTTCCTGGACTACATGCTGATCCTGGCCTTTTACAGCCTCCTCTCCTTCACTGCCATCTTCTGCTTCCGCAGTGACAGCCTCCTGGACATGTACACCCTCAACTTTGCGCACTGCGACGTCGTGGGCCTGGCTGCCGTGCGCTTCTTCCTGGCCCTCTTCCCCGTCTTCACCATCAGCACCAACTTCCCCATCATCGCCGTGACGCTCCGCAACAACTGGAAGACGCTCTTCCACCGCGAGGGTGGCACGTACCCCTGGGTGGTGGACCGCGTCGTCTTCCCCACCATCACGCTGCTGCCCCCCGTGGTGGTGGCCTTCTGCACCCACGACCTGGAGTCCCTGGTGGGCATCACGGGGGCCTACGCAGGCACCGGGATCCAGTACGTCATCCCCGCCTTCCTGGTGTACCACTGCCGCAAGGACACCGAGCTGGCCTTCGGCTACAGCATCGTCAACAAGCACAGGTCCCCCTTCCGCCACACCTTCTGGGTGGGCTTTGTGCTGCTCTGGGCTTTCTCCTGCTTCTTCTTCGTCACGGCCAACATCATCCTCAGCGAGACCAAGCTTTGATGGCGGGACTGCACACGTGTTCTGGTAACGGCCCCCACCTGGCTCCCCACCTGCAGAGCCAAGAGTTGGTTGCCTCCTAGACCCTCGTGGGGCTGGAGGAGGCCAGGCACATGGAGGGGCTGGGGGTCCACTCCCCACCCAAGATTCTGCACCGTCTGCGCCTCACCTCGCCCACCAGGTGGTGCCACCCGGGTCTTCTGCAGGGTTGCCCCTTGAGCTGAGCAGCCTGACACCAAGACTTGTCACAGGAATCGTCATCTCTGCCTCACACACACACACACACCCATCCTGCCCCGTGCAGTGGGGGGACGCAGTGCTGGCACTGCTACTTATTTATACAGGACACTGTCCCCTGCCTCCCTCACCCCAGTGCCCTCCACACTTCCTCGTTCTGAGGAGTCAGCCCCCCAAGTAGGTGCTGTCTCCCACCCTCCTCTGGCCAGGCCTGGAAGCTGCTAAGTGCCACTCCTAGGGGAAGGCCTGGCCGCCCTGGTGACAAGCACAGGAAGTGCTGATTGGCACCAGGCTTCTGGGCCAGAGTGAAGGCCCTTGCTGTGGGGCCTGTTTCTCTCTGAGTGGCACCCCTCTCACAGGGTCATAGCAGCTCTTGGGCTGGGTTTAAACCCAGAGCTGGGACCCCTGAAGGAGCCTTTGCTCCCGACTGCTCATGGGGGCCTCAGGCCTCCTGTGGGATCGGGGGCTGCCAGAGGGGTTGCCCCACTGGGCACGTGGCCAGGAGAGGGCTCCAAGTTTCCACCTGGGAGGCCAGGCCTCCAGGCAGCACTCAGCTTGGCTGACCCTACCCCTCTCCAGCACTGAGGGGGCTCTAAGGGAGACAGCTGTGGGTGCTAGGTGTCCACGCACCCTCTCCCCTAGGCACCATGGGGTGGGGACACCATGCCCGTGCAAGGAGGGCCAGGTCCCCAGTCACCTGCCCAGCATCCCCAGGGCCCCACTCCGTCCCAATCACACATTCACCTACTGGGCCAGTGACCTTAGACACAGGTGGCTCCCGTGAACTCTGCATTTTCAATGTGCCTTCTCCTGCTTCAGGACCTGGGGATTCTTCCTGACCCTGCTGCCCCCAGCTCTGGGCCTGGTCCCACTGTCCTGGAGCCCAGAGCTGCCTCTTGGATGGGGGCCCTGGGCTCCTGCCTCTCTCTCGATTTCAGTGCCTTGCTCAGCCCTCTCGTTAGGGAACTCTGCCTGCCCTGTGTCTCAGTCTTCATACCTAGGACAGAAGGGGTGGCAGGGACACTGCTTGCCTTAGAATGAAGTCTGCTAGGGGATCCGCAGGTAGCGCCACCCGCAGCCCAAGCCCGTGAGGACCCTGGGTCGTAACTGCCGCCATCTTTGTCCTCACTGTTCCCGCACATCTTCGGTTCTCCCAGCTCTTGCCCTTGTACAATTATTTTCCATCCACGTGAAAAATAAGTGCCCCTTCCCCATCTGTTGCTGTGGCTGCTTCCCAGGAGGCCCTGCCTCAGGGTGGGCGAAGCAGGGAGGGCACCGAGCCCAGCCCTCCGCGCCCAAGCCCTCCTCAGAGCTGCCCAGATGTGTGCTGAAAACTCAATTAAAACATCAGTACTTACCCTTCTCCAACTACATTCCCTCTTGCTTAAGGACAAAGTAAATCATCCTGCCTCCCTGGGCTCCAAACCAAATTTTGGACGGAAATGTATTAGCATCATAAAGCCCAGGTTGATTTATGTGACAGGCTGGAGCCACACACAGCAGTGGGGTTGGGCCACGTGCCTCGCCACTTCTCAGCTGGGGCAGCTCCAGGCCTGGAGGGAACTGGTGGAGGGGACCATGCCACCGCCGCCGTCTGTGGGTTCTTGGCCTCTCACCGTTCACCGTGCTGTCTGTCCTGCTCCAGGTTAGATGGGGGATGTCTTCGTCTCCACCCCCAGGCCTTGACCACTGATGGTAAGAGGGAGAGGACCCCAACAGCTAGCTGTCCCCCAAATGAGGCTGGCTCGCCGTGTGCGCCCAGTATGTTGGACCTGAGTTTTTATATCACCTTGGTGAGGTGGGCAAGGTGGGTCCTGATTTCCATTTTACAGATGGACCCAGAGTCACTGCAGGCCAGCCAGTGAGGGGAGAAGAGGTCGCCAGCCCAGCCTGGCCCAGGGACCCAGTTGTTGCTTTGGAGAACTTCACAGCCCCACCCACGTCACTAAGCCCACACCAGCCCCCGGGGCAGGCCAGGTGAAGGTGGGGAGCGAACACTCCACCTCATTCCCTGTCTGAGCGCCAGGCCCGCCTGAGCCCCAGAGCCTGTGCTAGCAGCTCCTGGCTGGTCCCTCACCTGAGGCTTATAGATGGGGCATATGGCAGGCGGGGAGGTGGGCAGTGGACACCTGCCAGATCCTTGGCTACACAGCTGTTCTCACCCCATGGGGGCCAGGAGCAGCCTCGGCAACAGGCAGAGGCTGAAATCAGCATGCGGGGTGGGGGACAGGCTTCTGCTCCCCTCACCTCCTGGGGAGCTTACCCGGAGCAGGAGCAACTGGCAGCTCAGGACCATGGGAAGCAAGCCAGATAGATCCCTGCCCCAGCCACGCTGATGGCCACTGAAGAGCTGTCCCCTCAGACCAAGACCAGGACCGTCAGAGGAGCTTTGTGATCCCTTCTCCTGGGGCTGATGACGTGGGTGACCAGCTGGGTAAGGGAGAAGGAACAGGGATCGAGGGCCTGGTGTGTGCCAGGCACAGTGCTGTGCGCTCCCCTATGGCCTCAGCGGAACAGTCAGTGGTCAGGACTGTGGACCAAGAAGCCAGGCCTGCCACAGCAGCTGCATGACCCGGGCAGGCAGACCACCATGCTCCACTCCTCCATCCCTGTAAAGTGGGGTGAGGGTGCCTGTGTCCCTGACCGGTGTGGGAGTCACAGCACTGAGCCCAGTGCCCAGCTCGGAAGTGCTCAGTAAAGCTGTTATTTATGGGTGCGATCGCCTTTGTCGCTCAGCAGCGGTAACCGCACTTGTAGCCAGGGGCCACCAGACTCACTCAAGACTCCTGGTTTCCACCCCAGACACCTAGTTGGTGTCATGGCCTCCTAGTGAGCCAGGTGTCCTCTTGCAGCGATTGCCTCCTGCAGTTCCGAAACAGAAAGTGGACTTGAGTTCTGCAAGGTCCAAAGGGCTCAGGGAGGAGGGTGACCTCTGCTTCCCCCTTGGAAACTTACGGACAGCACGTCCTTTTCAAAGAGTAAGATTGGGGCCAGGCCGGAGGGTGCTAGAGCCAGGACTGGAGCCCAGGGACCCTCAATAAGGCCATCATGCCACCCTTTTCTAAGCTCCGCCCCTCATCCCAGTCCCCCACACACCTGCCTCCCTGGAAACAGATGGTGGACTGTGCTCTGCTGGGCTAACGAGGAAAAGAGCTGGGGCAGCAGCAGGAGGGGCCAGGGTTAAATAGCGTTTCCTGCTGCTGAGACTCGACCAAGGGCCTCCGTCTCCCTGACTCCCACCCGAAGGAAATACCGTGGGTGTCTGTGTCTGGTGCATCCCACTAGCCCTTTGCTACACAGTCAGGCCCTTGTTTATGATGATTTAAATCCATGACTTCCGGTCAATCTCCCATGCAGCTGCCTCTCTCTTCGGCCAGGCTTTCTGCCCTCTCCTGGGTAGTGCAGGACCCTTCCGTGACCCCCAGTGGAGAGGCAGGGGCATAGCGGCAGGAACAGGAGACCTGCAGTGGGAGGCCTTCCTCCTGGCCCCAGGCTCGCTGCTCCCCCAGAAGTGATTCCTAGAGAAAGGATAAGGCAGCCAAGCACCTGGCCCCAGGGGCAGGTTGGGCCCTTCCTTGGAGCCAGCCAGCAGCAGGCTCAACTCCACATTTTGCCTTTAATTAATTAGCTTTCCAGTTCTTGGTTATTAATGATCATGGGCAGTGAGCGAGAGCAGCCGGGCCTTGAGGACTCCTCCCAGCCTCCCCTTCTGCTGCCTTCCACCAGAGCTGCACCCAACCCGACTCAGGGAGGAAGAGGGGTCAGGTCAGGAGGCTGGGGGGCAACAGCTTAACCCTCTCACTCCCAGTGGCCGCAGCGAAGGTCAAGCTTCCTTCCAGAGCACTGGCCTCTAGCACTCACCTAAGCTCACACTCTTCCACCTGTGTTGAGCCCCCTGATCCTGGGCCTGGAACCAGCCCATGACCACACCACCACAGACAACCCACAGGGAGGAGAACATGGAATTGACTAGTAGATGGGGTCCAAGGAACCCTGGGAGCGCAACAGTCAAGCACACAGCTGCTAACCGAAAGGTCAGCATGTCAAACCCACCCAGTGGCAACACGGGAGAAAAGACCTGGCACTCTGTTCCCACAAAGATTACAGCCTAGGAAGCCTTATGGGGAAGTTCTTCTCTCTCCTATAGGGTCACTATGAGCAACGGCACACAACAACAAATAGAGTCTACCCATCCTCGGGGCAGCCAGACGTCAGCCAAGAACGGAAAGGCTCAGAAATCTTGAGAGGAATTCGGTGTGTGGGAAATTTCCCCACCCTACCATTTCAGCTGCTCTCGCCCCTAAAGTAAAACTAACACTTCAATTCCTGTGGCCCCGACCCAGGCAGCTGGTCTGCAGACTGGAGAGGGATCCAGGTTCCTGGGAAGCAACAAGGTACCCTGGAAAAGAGCCCTGGACAGAGACTCACAATGTATTCACACCCCACCACCGCCCCTCCCAGGCTCCCTCTTCGTAACAGTTAATATCTGCCCTGCTTCAACCCGCCTCGTGAAGGACAGCAAGGTCTCAGGCTTCACGCGCCCAGCAGTTAGAGGGGGCTGGCGGTACCCATAGTGCCTGCCATAGTGTTTGTGGAATGAGTGGAAGAATGGACGCTTGCTGGTTTCACGGAGCCTTTTGGGGAGTTAAATGCAATCGCAGATGTGAAAGCATTGAAAAGTGTAAGCAAGGGCCCTAAAAAGGTGGGCCAGGGCCGATGCGAGGTGACAGAGAAAGGCGGTGGGGCAGGAGCCCCAGAGGGAGGAGGGGGCTGGGAGGGCAGGCAAATTCTCTGAGCTGGCTCGCTGCCCCCTGAGGACTCCCAGCTCCAGGAGGCAGAGCTGTACCTGACCTTGGAGGCCACCCAGGCCAAGCTCCCAGAGTCTGGCTGGCAGCACTGGGCGATGCATGGCTGCCACAGAGAGAATGCAGTCCAGGCCCAATCACACCTAGCAGGTCCCCACCACAGCAGACCGCTCCCCACCTGTGGGTGGCCCTGGGCAGGACAGGACACCCAGAGCCCCTAGCGGGAGCCTCTCTGTTCAAAGAAACTGAGGATGGCCTCCATCCATCACTCCAGAGCCCCTGTGCTGAGCACATTTGTCACATCAGGCGCCAGGGTGGGCGGGAGCTGGGCTGAATACTAAGTGCCTTCTGCTGCTGTCGGAGCCCTCTCTCAGCCTCACCTGCTCCCCATACTCCCAGATACCCTTGAGGCAAAGTTTCCCCCAGACGGAGCTGCTCGCCTGCTTTAGGAAGCACCACACCTGGGATACTCCCGTGATGCATCCCCTTCAGGTGCAGAATGAGGCATTCGGGCCCAGTGGGTTGTAAAAGGTGTGTTTAATGTCCCATGTTCAGATGGGGAGAAATTCTGGCTGGGTGGAGCAAGGAGCAGGACAGCCCTGCCCAGCCCAAGTTCCAGTCCTGAGCTCCACATCAACCCTGCAGCCGCCATGCCAGGCACGGGCTCACACCAGGGCAGGGAGACCCTGCTGGGTCTGATACCACCGCTCCCCAGGACTCCAGACTGGCTAGGGGGGCTCTGCACGGGGAGGGGACAGCAACAACCCAGCCCACGCCAGGATCTGGGGCTGCTGTGGCCACTGAACTGACCTGGAAGACATTGTCACCAGGGCCTCAGGGCCAGGATTCCTGGGTCACCAGGACCCCAGCACCAGGATTCCTGGCAGAAGCTGGAAGAGCCCGAGCCTAACTGCCCACTAACCCTGGCAGTGCCAGGCCGAGTCCAGCTGCTGGGAGCCAGAGAGGCTGACACTCCCACTGTCGACCTCACACTTCCGACTCCAGACTGGAGAACCGCCTCCAGGTGCAAGGGCCTGGGAGGCCGTGCATTCCGCAGGCCACCCTGCTGACCTCATCCAGCCCCTCACTGTCCCTGTAGCCTGTGCTCAGCCCCAGAGTCCTGCCCCTGTGCCCCTGAGGCCCCCAGACCCCAGGGAGCCAGGGGCCATGGCTGGCACAGGGTGGGAGGTGAGGGCAGACAGTACCCCAGCAGAGCGGCAGATTGGCATGGGCGTGGAAGCAGGCGTGCTGTCCGTGCGGCCAGGTGGGGGTCCCTGCCGGCACGCGCCCCTGGCAGGCCTCGCGGTAGAACGGCAGCCGCAGCGACGATGCCGGGCGCCTCCAGGCCTGGCCGGCTTTGCGGCAGGTGCAGGTGGGACCGGCGCACGGCGCAGGTAGCGAGCTGGGCCGAGCGAAGTCCGCGGCCACCGAGCTGAGCAGGGAGGCGTGGCGCGGGCGGGGACTGCGGGCCCAGGCCGCGCGCAGCAGGGCCTCCCGCCGGGCCAGCTGCTCCCGCTCGAGCAGCGACAGGTCCTTGGGCTCCGTGGGCTCCGTGGGCTCCGGGAAGAGCGGGAGGAAGGGGCGCCGCGCCCGGTCGGCTCGCGGGAAGGAGTTGTAGGGACAGCGCGCAGGGGATAGGGGGCGCTCCGAGAGCGCGCGCCTCTCGGAGGCCAAGAGGAGCCGCCAGGCCCGCGCTGGCCACCGGGTGTCCCAGGCCGGCCGTCCAGGCAACCGGGGGTCGTTAGGCGGGGGCGGCGGGGGT
>NW_004443964.1:7406809-7424268 GCF_000243295.1 Trichechus manatus latirostris | reverse complement strand
CCAGTTCTCGATGGTGCGCGTGGCGTGGTCCAGGGAGCTGCTCACGCCCGCTGTGGTCACCATGTCGCGCGCCGCCTGCAGCATTTTGAGCACGCTGGCCTGAGCCGAGCTGGCCGTGAGGTCCGGGCTGGGCGGCCGCACGGGGCTGGCCAGCCTCTGCACGCCGCTGAAGCAGCTGTAGATGCCCTGGGCACAGGGAGGAGGAGGAGGTGGCTGTGAGCGGCGCTCGGCTCTAGGGACGGCCTCGCTGACCCCGCCCACCTCGCAGGCTTGGGAACCAGCCTTCTCTCTAGTCCTCAGAAGCAAAGAACTTGTGTTAAGTATCTCCTATGTGCCAGTCCTTGTGCCCTGACATTCTACAGGCTCCAAGAAGGTGACTCATTCTCCTAAAAAAAAAAAAAAATCACTCAGCCAGTGAATGGCAGAGAGAGGATTCGAACCTATTCACCTAGCTTTAAAAAACCCAGCTCTCTCTATGGCGCCACTCCGCCTGCGCCTGCGCAGAGAAGGGTTCGTCTCTGCGAGCAAGCCCCGCCACCACCCGAGCTGTGTTTTCTCATCTGTAAATAAGTCAAGCTGATGTATTTGGGCCGGCACCCCTAGCGCCAGAGCCTGTTTAGGGCGGGGCGGCACCCACCCTGCTGAAGGCCAGCAGGAAGTCCAGCTGGGACGTGTGGGGCACCGAGTGACGCAGCTTCCAGTAGACCAGATGCTCCCAGGCGAAGACGAGCAGTGCCAGCCCCATGGCCACCAGCAGCATGTAGAAGACGCCCGCCATGTTGTCGATGTCCAGCTTGCTGCTCATCACCTCGTTCTTCTCCTTCTGGCAGATCCCCGAGAGCCACACCGTCTCCAGCTTCTGTGTCTCCCCTGGGGTGGAGCACGGTGGGCTAAGGAACCCCTGGGAGGGACCCCTCCCAGTACTCCCTCCAAGCCTGGAGCAAGGTGGGGTCTGGGGTCAGCGTGCCCTCTCCTTGTCCCTCAAGTGGGACCATATAGAGATACGGCCTTGCAGGGACCGGAGGAGGGGGGTCAATGAACAGGAAGAAAGGGAAGCCAAGGGGGCAGAGCCTGGATGGGCAAAGCCAGACTTGGGGCCCTCCACCTGCCCAGCCCCACGTGCCCAGTACAGGCTTGTTGATTGAGTAATGCACTCATGCATCCACCAAACACTTGTTGATCAACCAGCTTGGCACGGAGCTGCGGACACGGAGGTGAAAGGCCTCCGAGGAGACCGACCGAAGCGCGTGCACTGGTGGCATTCTCATCTTTCTCACTGTTATGTGATATTGATGGAAAGTCAGACCGACTGTTTTGTAACACGGATGGTACACCTCTACACTCAAAGCTCTCTCTGGTTTTTGGGCAGGCTGGGCTGGATCACTCACTCATGTGAGCCCCCCAGGTGCCAAGCCATCCTGGCCCCTGCTCTGGGGGACTAGGCAGGTCCTTGAGGCCACCCCAGGTAATCTCAAGGTGGAAACAGTGAGGGAGGGACATAACGGGCAAAGGAGGGGCTCATTTGGAAAAGATTATGGAGGGGTCTTGGGGAAAGGGGTTCAGCCACTCCCAACCCCCACTGTGTGGCCTGAACTTCCTGCCTTCTTACCTTTCCTTCTGTTCCCTTCCTAGAAACCCAGCCCTTCCCCAGTCTCCATCCAGTTGGTCCCATTGCCCCAACCTCTCACCCCCGGAGCCTTCTCCCTGCCCACAAGGCCCTGGAGACACAGAGTGGTGGTGGAGATTCTGGCCAGCCGGCAGGCTGCCGCCCGACCTCGGGCTCTGGGGCCCACCCGGGGCCCACCCCAGCCTCTGCAGTGATAGCACCCACCGTCCCCCAGGAACTGCAGGAGTGCCAGGTCTATGGGCCGCTTCCAGTGGGAGTCCTTCTGCATGGCGATGCCGTAGCCAGTGGTGGCGAAGACCTTGCCGGACCCGATGGTGACCAGCTTGCAGCCCTCGTCCTTGCCCGCCATGTAGTTGAGGACAGCAGCGTCGTAGATGAAGGCATCCAGCTTCCTGGGGACAGGGTGGGCCCTCAGGGCCAAGGACTGTGCCGGGTGGGGGCCACTGAACCTGGGGTCTGACAGAGGTCTGGGCCACACGAGCCTACTGGGCACCGCCCAGGAGGGACAGATGGGCAGAGCCTTGTCTGGTTCCTGTGGGTCCCGGATGCCGAGGGGACCGCACCCCCGTAGCCCCTCAGAGGGGCCGGAGAGCTCGCTGCCCCCAGAGGACACCCACCTTCTCTCCGCCCAGCCCCTCCCTACAGGCCAGAGAAGGTAACAACCATCCCCTCAGGCCAAGGCTGGCCCTCGTCAACACCACAGCTGCATCTCTGGGCCACATGGTGGGTGTCTATTTTTGTCTCGAGCTCCAGCTGCCCCAAGGCCTACCCTCCTCTCTGCTCTCCCTCCCCAGCATCCTGCAGCCTAGGAGGACAGCCCAGCCCCACTGTCCCCACCTCAGGTATCTCAGGAAGGGTCAGGGCTGAGGCTTTGGGGGGCATGTGGGTGGGGAGAGTCAGATGGCAGGTGCAGGGCTGGGAGGCAGAGGGACCCACCCCATCTTGAGGCTGGTGAGCGCATCCTCTACAGAGCGCTGGTTGAACTTGACCATGTGGGTGTGCATGTCGCGGTAGTTGCTGCGGATATTCCGCTCCGTGCTGCCATTGGGCACAGTGCCAAAACGGAAGGGTGGGTACTGATCTTGAGGCCGCTGAAACTGCAGGCAAGGACCAGCAGCCACTCACGACCCCGCCTCACACCTTCCAGACACCCAGTACCCCCGGCCCACCCCCAGTGCCCTGCCCTAGTTTGGACATGAGCAGGGTCAGAGAAGAATGGTCTAGAGAGACTGTGCAGGCCACTCCTGTGTTTTAGAGAAACTGAGGCCCAGTGCAGGCAGAGACGTACCCAAGGCCGCCCAGTCAGTGGGCCTGATCCATCTCTCCCCGTGCCCCCCACCCCCTCCTCGCTGGGCTCCCCAGCTTCTTCCTGCTCCAGCCTCCTGTTCAAACTCCCCTGACCCTGGCGGACCTGTGTCCACCACCCAAGATCTGCCCCTCCTTGCCCTCGGTGTCCCCCCACCCTCCACTGGCCATGGCTCCAGAACCTTCTTGTCGCTGAGGCCAGACACAGTGTCAATGTACTGCTCCTGGATCATGAAGGCAGCCAGGTTGGCAGTGTAGCTGGCGAGGAAGATGACGGCGAAGAAGGCCCAGACCAGGACCATGATTTTGCTGGTGGTGCCCCGGGGGTTTTCGATGGGCACTGAGTTGTTGAAGACCAGCGCCCACAGCAGCCACACGGACTTGCCGATGGTGAAGGATGGGCCCCCAGACTCTGGGGGTGAGGGGGTGGTCACTGGGGCCCATCCAGGAACTGGCTCCCCTCATCCACCCAAAGGCCTCAGGATTCTGCCCTCCCATCTCCATGGCCCCTGTGTCAGTCCTGTCTTGGATGGGGACCCATCCCTGCCATCCTTGCCATCCCGCCCTAGGACAAGTCAGCTCCTCTGTCTCTCTCTCTCTCTCGTATCCGACTGACCCCTGCATATATTGTCCATAACCCAGAACCCTCCCACAGGACTCAGTATTCCCTGAACGGCCCCTTTGGCCCCAAGCCCACCACTCTGGGGCACCTCAGCCCAGCTCCCTCCTCCCAGGCCTGGTGGGAGCTTACTCTTCCCGCTGGTAAGGTTCTGGTTGTAGCTGACGGGGCTGAAGTACTCGAACATGAAGACAGTGATGGCCACCACGGTGAGGCACATGACGAACATCATCACCCACACTGCAGGGCTGTAGGGCTCTGGGCAGAGGGAGTGGCGACTCAGGGGCGCCAGCCCTCCCATCCACGGCCCAGAGGCGCTGGGTGCAGACAGCTCAGTCCACACGGTCCAAGCAGGGGCCCATCGGCTCTGTGGCTATCCGGCTCTCCAGCCCCCCTGGTCTGCCCCTTCCCTGTGCCCCGGACAGGTCCACACCACCCCACCCTAAGAAACCTTCCTTCGACTCCACTATTGCCCCTGGCTCTCATGCCTCCTCTTCCCCCACTCCCCACTTCCTTTCACCGAAAGAGGGTCTATGCCCACTGCTCTTCCCTTTGCCCTCCCATCCCCCTGCCTGCAACCTGCCCCCCCGACCATTCCCCGAGCCTGATCCCACAAAGTCACATCACCAAGGGATTTCCACTGTGCTCATTCTTCCCCCTCCCCATCCAGAACTCCCCTGCCCAGATCAGCGTGGACAATTGTTCTGGTTGTTCTGCCTGGTCAAGCTGCACTCCTTGTCCTACTCAAAGGGAAACTGAGGCCCAGGGGGCCGACAAGACAAGACTCGAGGACTCTTGACAAAATCGTTTCGGTCTCCTCGAATAAGAAACCATGACTGCCACGAGCATTTGCTCCTTTGAGGCAATGACAGTCCCATGAAATGGATGTTATTCTCTTCCCCATGGCTGAGAGACTGTGCCCAGAGAGGTTCAGTGACTTGCCGAAGGCCACACAGCAGGAAGAGGCGGAGCCGGGGCTCCCCTCCGGGTTAGCCCAGCCCTTGGCTCCCTACTCACTCCCCACGGAGCTTCTCCCCTTGTCCCACTGCTTCTGCACACTCAGCACGGGCCCGCCTGGAGCCAGCCAGCCTTCCTGGGGTTTCCCATCCCTCAGTAATAATTTATCCCGCCTCCTCCCCGACCCAACCCAGACTTAAAACCCAACTTCACCTTCCCTCTCCATTTACCCACTGACAGCTCAGCCTCCAATCACCCTCCGGGGCTCCCAGGGCTGCTGTGCTCACCCTCTGTGCCACCCTGAGCACCCCCTCTCCACCTGTGCTCCATTTATCACCCAGGAGCTCTTCCTGCCCACCGAGCCTCACCCAGGAAGGCCGAGGGGGAGACAGTGCCATTGCTGCGGGCCACCATGACGCTGATGCCTGTCTCCACAAAGGGCACGGAGAAGTCCACGATCTCCGAGCGCTCCTCGTTGATGGTGAGGGAGCCGATGGCCATGTCTGCCCGCTTGTAGTACACCTGGGGCAGCGAGGGGCGGGGGGCCATGCCCAGCTGTAGCATCGTCCTCATTCCCTGCCTCAGACTCTAACAGCCACAGGCCGAGTCAGCTGTTCCCACCTGGGGTCCTCAGAGCTCAACATCAGTACTGACCACCCCTGAGGTCATCACTGGGGACAGCTAGTCTCCCCCAGGACCAGCCCGGAGGTCACCAGAGGTGACAGCTGGGAGATCCTAGGAGGAGTCCTACATCCCCGATCCCTAGCACAGGAGGAAACGCCTGGGGTACATCTCAGGGTGGCTGAGTCATGTGTGGGGCCTGGGGCAGCAGGTGGGCAGGCGGGGTGGGCTCAGGGGGCCTCGGGGGCTGGCCTACCTCCCCGATCATGCCGTTCCACACGCCGCGCACCCTCTTGCCATGCTTGCCGTTGGTCACCAGGTACAGGTCGTAGGAGAACCTGACCACCTTGGCCAGCTTCTTGAGGATGTCGATGCAGAAGCCCTTACAGCACAGCTTGGTGTAGGGGGCCGCATCACCGCTGTGGCCACCACCAAGAGACCTCCCGTCAGGCGTCAGGCCCCAGCGCAGCCGGTCCAGCCCCAGCAGCTGCCCCAGCCTGGGATCTGGACACCCTCCCCAGCCCCGAGCACAAGCCACACACAACAGCTGATGATCACACGCAGCGGCCAGCACACAGGGCCTCCCTGTGGTCTCACGAACCTGAAGGTGTGATTGCTCTGTCTGCGGCAGGGCACGGTGTTGGGCACGCAGCCACCGATGCCAACGTCAGGGCTCTCCACGATGACAAAGGGCCGCTCTTCCAGCGTGGCCACCGTCAGGTGCCGGCTGTCCACCACGGGCTGCAGAGAGGCACTGTAGCGAGGCCACACCGGGTACTTCATGTGCAGGACACCATGCTCCCAGCGCCCCACCTGTGGAGGGCAACTGGCCTCAGCCCAGGACCCCCAGCCCTACCCCCACCCTCAGGGGAGCCTGTGGGTAGGGCCTGCCAGGGCCCAGAGCCCCCTCCCTCCCCTAGGTATGCTTGGGGCCTCACAGCAGGACCTGGGGTGGGAGCATGTGGAGAACAGGGGAGTCAGGGGCAAGGGGCCGAGCTGGCCAGAAGGGCGGGTTCCCTGCAGCCTCGTCCCAGCCTCTGTCCCTGCCGCTCCCAAACAGTCACCACACTGCTGCCAACGCAAGGCACCTTCCTACAACTTCCCCATGACCGTCAGTGACAGAGTCCCTAGTGGAGCACTCAAGGCCTTTTACACTCTGTCCACGTTACCCACCATCATCCCACCCTTCTTTCTCATTCTCCACACCCCCTAAATGCCCTCTTTCTTGCCCTCTGTCTATACTAGGCTGGTATGATGCCCCCAGGTCCTGCCTCTTGGTGGGCTCATATTCAGTCCTGCACAGCCCGGCTCAGATGCCCCCTCTCCTGGGAAGCCCTCCCCAGCTTCCCCCTTTCGTTGTTGTTGTTGGGTGCCATTGAGTCAATTCCAATTCATAGCAACTCCGTGTGACAGAGCAGAACCGCCCCACAGGGTTTTCTTGGCTGTAATCTTTACTGAAGCAGATCGCCAGGTCTTTCTCCTGCAGAGCCACTGGGTGGGTTTGAACCACCAGCCTTTCATTTAGCAGCCAAGTGCTTAACCGTTGCACCACTAGGGCTCAGGAGAGCTAACTCCTGCTCCTCCTTTCCAGTCCCAGAGTGCTTTGCACACATCTCTGCTCAAGCACTGATCTCACCGTATTCTATTTGTGTGCACACTCTCGTCTGGCCAGCACAGACGTGGCTTACTCCTCCAGGGGCAGGACTGTGTGATAAGAATGTTCGGTAAAGCTCTGTAGTAAAAGGGGGACAGAGTGTTATGGAAGCCCGGAGCAGGGGCTCCCCACTCATCCTGGGAGACCAGAAGGCTTCCCAGAAGAGATGTTTCAGCTGAGACCTGAAGGATGAGGGAATGGGCGAGGGGCAGAAGGGCTCCCTGCTCGCTGTGGGCTTGGGAGGAGCTGGGCCCCTGGGCTCACCCCCTTCTCACCATCTCCCACAGGCGGTGCCGGTTGAGAGCGATCACAACCATGGTGGGCTGGACCAGGTACCCACCAGGGCTGAAGGAGAAGTCTCGACCCTCCCAGGTGACATTCAGCAGGTGCCTGGGAGGGGGGAGAGAAGCAGGGTGTCACGTGCCCCTGCCCCCTGCCTCTATCTCCCCACCACCCCCATAATTGCATACTTACTGCAAAGTGTTTTCCCTCTATTGACCCCCCTGGATCCTCCCCCCCCCCCCCATCACGCCACTGTCTTTTCAGATGAGGAAACTAAGGCCCAGAGAGGAAAGGCAACCTGACCGCAGGCACACAGCTAGCAGTGAGTGTGAACGGCGAGCCCAAGGTCACTACCACCCTGGGGCCATGAAGCGCCCCCAACCCCACCCCGACCCTGGGCGGGTGCGCACCTGTAGAAGGCCTCCCGCGCAGGGCTGATGGGCCGTGGGTGGCCACGGCAGTCCCCGGCAGCGGCGGGCAGGGCGCCGTGCTGGCGCCGGTAGCTGTGGGCGCCCAGGGCCAGGATGGCCACGCCGTCGCGGACCTTCTGGCGCAGGCTGAGGCGCCAGCTCTCGGTGACGACGCTGATGAGGCCCACGGGAAAGGCGGCGGGCGGCGCGTCGGTGCTGCCCAGCGCCAGGTTGGGCACCAGCCACACGTGCCCCGGCCCCACCAGGCCGGCGCGCGCCGCCTCGGCGAAGAGCACCTCGGCCTCGTCGCGCGAGCAGTAGGCCACCAGCACCGGCGCGTCGAGCTGGCGCAGCAGGCGCTGGGTGCGCGTCCGCGGCCCGCCGGGGCCTAGCTCCAGCGTCAGCACGTCCAGCAGCCGCCAGCCCAGGTGGCTGGCGTCGGCGACGGCGCGCACGCTCTCGAGGAAGAACGCGTGGCCCGGGTGCAGGCTGGTGATAACGGCGAACGCGCTCCAGTCGTACTCCTCCAGCACCTTGAAGAGCACCTGCAGCTGCTGCTCCAGGGACACGCCCAGCTGCAGGAAGGCGGAGCCCGGCTCCTGGGGCGGGGCCGGGGCGGGGCCTGAGTCGGGAGGGGCGGGGCGATGCCAGCCCCGCCCCCGCCCCCAGCAGGAGCCTGCGAGTCCCTTCACGACTCCTGGTTCAGCTCCCAGACGCCCTTGCGGAAAAGCTGCCCGGCGTCTGGGAGCTCCTGCCCCCCCAAACTTTGTGCAGCCCCAACGTGGACCTAAGACAGTGCTTCCTACCCTGCTGCCCGTTAGACCCACTGGGGGAGCTTTTACAAACACTTAGCCCGGCCCCACCCAAAACAGTGCCGGCCTGCGAGCCAGCAGCATCAGCATCACCTGGGAGCTTGTTACAAATGCAGATTCTCAGGCCGCACTCCAGACCTGTTGGATCAGAATCTCTGGGGGTGAGGCCCAACAACCTGGGTTTTAACAAGCACTTCAGGGGATGCTTGAACCTGCTAGTTTGAGACGCGCTGCCCAGATGAACTGAATCTGTATCTCAGAGATGGGGCTTGGGGCGTCTGTATTTTTTAAAAGCACGGGGAGGATTGAGAACTACCGTCTTGAGAGCTAAGGTCGGGGCCCAAAAGATGGCTGGGAAGGCGCCATCCTCCACGGCGCCCTGGGGTTGAGAAGGCTCTATCTCTCCAAGCCTCTGCCAGCTGGCACCTGGGCAAGTGCCGTCACCTCCCAACCGGTGTCTCCCTGCTTCCACTCTACAGCCCCCCTCCCCCCAAGATTTCACCACACTGCAACTGTCCTAATCTTTTTAAAAAGCGAATCAGGGAAAACCCTGCAGGACAACCTAGTTTTTTCCACAAGCAAATGGAAAGAAAAAAGAGGGGGGAGAGAAGAGAGACGGAAGCCGTATCAACCACTGCAATGCGTGGACCTAATTTGGATCCTGATTCAATCAAACAAGCTTCAAAATAAACGTGCGTGACATTATGAGACAAAGGGGGAAACTTGAACACGGACTGGATATTTGATGATGTTAAGGGATTTTTATTATTTTTTAGACATGGTCATGTATAATGGGGTTTTTTTCTAAAGTTCTTATCTGCTGGAGATACACCCTGAAATATTTATGGATGAAATAATAGGATGCCTGGGAGCTGCTTCAGAAGAGGGGAAAGTAGGTGCGAGTGAGGATGCCTCAGGGTCGGCCAGGGGTGGATGGTGGGCACGTGGGGGTTTTCATTACACTGTTCTACTTTTATGTTCAAAATTCTCCGTAATAAAAAATGATTTTAAAAAATAAAAGCAAATCAGGTTGGTCTCTCAGCTTCCCACTTAGAGTAAAACCCAAATGTCTTCCCATGTGATAAGGACTTCACTTGCCTCTCCAGCCACATAACCCCAGCTGGCCACTCTCCAGCCCTAACTCTGCTCCTCCAAAGGTCCCAGCACCTTCCCACCTAAGGGACCTCACTTGATTTCCTCTCCCTGCCCACCCTAACCCCCCCCCATCCTCCAAGTCTCAGCGAAGACATCATTTCTTGAGAGACCTTCTCTGACCAACCACCCATCCAAACGGGAATGCCTGTTAGACCCCCTCATGGTCTCCCCATATGTTTCCCTCAGAACACTTATCCCATTTGGTAACTGCAGATGAATGTGTTTAAAACCTTTTCCCCACAGGACTCCAAGCTCTGTGGGTGCATAGCTGTTTCTGTCTGGGTGGTAGTTGTCCCTCACTTCCCCCCCCATGCCTTGGACAGTGACCCTCTCCAAGTGCTCCTCCTTCAGGTTGACAACAGTTGCCCAAAAGTTCAGCATCAGACCCTGTGCCCAGCCTGGCCCTCCACCCCTTGGTCGGGAGCCTGCCTGGGGAGGGCCAGAGAAGGCAGGCCCGGGGCCTGACCATCACAGCCAGAGGTGGGCTTGCCACCTCTCACCCCTCACCTGGCCATTCCGTAAGTGTGAAAGCTGCCCAGAATGTTTATCTTCCAGAACATAGGAACCTCATCACACAGCCTTTTCCCTTCTCACCCACGTCATGCCCTCAGCCTTTACCTCCTCGCCAGTCCCACCCAATGCCAGCTTCCTAGGACCCCAGTCTCCTCCCTGCCCTGGCCTGTGTGCCCATAATGCAGGAGCCAGGCCCAGACTCAGCCTCCACCCAGCCCCAGCCTGCTCCAGGCCCAAGGGACAAGGGGTCATGAGTTTGGTGGGCACCTTGGGGCTAAGGACCACAGCAGAGCCCCCGCTGATGCTGAGGATGGGTACATGGGTCTGGGAGGAGATGAAGTCGAGGATCTGGGCCACAGCCTCGGTGTCCACGTTGTCCTCAAAGACGACGCCATGGACGCGGGCAGCACCCAGGAGCCTGCAGATCTGGGTGAGGAGGCTGCTGGGGTTGGTGTTGTTGACGCCCACGGTGAGGGGCTGGATCTCCAGGGGCAGGTCCAGGAAGCTCTGGGGGGTGAGGTGGGCACGGGCCTGGGCCTGGGGTGGCCCCGAGCTGCCAAACACCACGGCCACTGTCACAGCCTGCTGGCCCTGCCCCGGGCCGGGCCCTGCCCAGGCCCCCAGGATTGAAGTGAGCAGCAGGGCCGGCCCCAGGGCCCCACCCATGTCCACTGGCGGGTCCTTTGGAGAGACCAAGACAGGTACAAGGAAGGAGACAGGCACAGAGAGAGGCAGATGGACAGACAGACAGGAGACGAAGGCCAGAGTCAGAGGACACACACCCACAGGATGGAAGGGAGAGAAGAGGGGAAGAGAAGGGGAGAAGGAGACAGACAGAGAGAAAGACAGAGGTTAGCTGAGTGTCCCCAGGGTATCCCAGAGGGGCAGGGGCTGGGGAGAAGAAAGAGCTGCAATGGGGCGCTCACCACCCTCCCTTCTACTGTTCAACCACACGCTTGGCTAGAAAGGTCAAACCTTCTGAACCTCATAGATCCAAGTTCTGTCCTAGGAGGACACAGTGAAAACGCTAGTCTGGTGCTTAAGCACATGGATTTGAGTTGGACAGACCTGAGTTCGAGTCCCAGTTCTGCCACTTCCTTACTATGTGATCTTGGACAAGTCGCTTAACCTCTCTGAGTCAGATTTTCTTGCCTGGGATAATCACAGGACCTACCTCACTGGGGAGTCCCTGGGTGGTGCAAACAGTTAATGTGCTCGACTGCTAACCAAAAGGTTGGATGTTCGAGTTCACTCAGAGGTGCCTCGGAAGAAAGCCCTGGTGATCAACTTCCAAAAAATCAGCCATTGAAAACCCTATGGGGCACAGTTCTACTCCAACACACATGGGGTCACCAAGAGTCAGCATCAACTTAATGGAAACTTTTCTTTATCTAACAGGAGTGTGAGGACTTATATGAGATAACAGTTATTAGCATTCTCATCCCACAGGTGACAGCCCCTCAGCCAGGTGGAGGAAGGCAGCTTTCATAACCTGCACCCCCACTCCCTGCCCCACCCCCATCCTCTCTGCTCCAACCTAAACTGTACCATATCTTCCTTGGGTCTCACACCAGGGCACATGGTCAGCCTATCCACCAAGGACCCATCTCTGTGTGCCCCAGTGTGATGGTTGAGGTCGTGTGTCAACTTGGCTGGGCCATGATTCTCAGTGGTTTGGCAGTTACGATGTAGTTTGGCAGTTGTATGATGTTGTGATCACTTCCATGATGAGATTTGATATAATGTGATCACCTCCATAATGGGATCTGCTGTGAGTAGCTGAACAGTTGAAAGGGAGTTTCCTTGGGCATGTGAGCTGCATCAAATATAAGTGGATAGTCTGGCAAGGCTCGGGGGCTTTTGTTCACTCTGCATCCTGCAGGTGGCTCCTGTTCATCTGACCTCCGGTTCTTGGAACTTGAGCTAGCAGCTTACCTATGGTCTTGCCTGTCCATCTTGGGATTTGTTGATCTTTGCAGCCTGTGAGCAAGAGCCCTGCTCCCTGACCTGCCGATCTTGGGTTCGCCAGCCCCTGCAGCTACGTGAATCAGGAGAAGCCTCTGTCCTGACCCACGGACTTGGGACGTTCCAGCCTCTACAACTGCATGAGCCATTTCCTTGATATAAATCGCTTTTTATATATATACTCACATGCCTTACTGGTTTTGCTTCTCTAGGGAACCCAGCCTAAGACACTCTGCCTGGCACAGAGCTCCTACCTCCCGGACACTGGACATTCCCACAGCCCTGCTCTTGTGGCCGGTTAGTAGCAGCTCTTCCGCTGCAGGGGTGTGACATCACTGCCTTGTCCAGAGCTCAGACCAGGCCCTGGTGTGCAGGATCTTTTGAACCTAATCCAGAGGCCTGACGTGAATTCCTGCTGGACATCATTGCTTTGGATTGGGACCAAGAGCCAAGCCCTTGAGGGTAATCTGAGTCCTGAGTGGCACCCACTGATGTCGCTCTCCCTTCCAGCTGGTCATCAGCCACAGCTCTGACACCTTCTCCAGCTCCATCCCCAAGAAAGCTTCTGAACCAGGAGAGAGAAAGGTAAACAGCGCAGGCCAGCTGCTCCAGCCCTCCCTGCAGAAGTGCAGACAGAACCCCAGCATCCCCTTCCGAAAAAGCAGCCATTGAAAACCTTATGGGGCACAGTTCTACTCTGACACATGTGGGGCCAACACTCTTGCCTCAGACACTCCCAAACCCCTGTCCCAGAAACCTCACCCTTGGGACCAAAGACGTTCAGGACAGGCTCTAGCTTTCTTACAGGGCCTTCCTTTTGCGTACTACCTCATTTCTTTCTTCCTTTTGTCCAAAGCCTAATTTCTTGCAGACCGATATGCACAAGGGCGTTCCTAGGCCTCTAGTTCTCACTGATGAGGACGGGGAGCAGGGACGTGCAAGAGGCCACCTGGGAACACTCAGGAATCTTCCTCCTTTTTTCCCCAGGGTTGCTAAAAGGATCCTTCCAAGGGAAACCACAAGACTGACTCTTTAGTTCAGAAATTTAACTTGATACATGTATACTGAGCACCTTCTGTATACTAGGCACTGGGCGGTGAAATGTTAGTATGGGTAAGACGTGGTCTCTGCCCTCTAGGAACTGGGAGTGTGCTGTGGAAGACAGAGGTGCCAATCCTTGGACAAGCTAGGGACAAGTCTGCAGACTTGCACCTCCAACCTCCCTTTTCTACTGATCTCTCCTTCCACCAATATCCTGCTCCCTCACCAACCTCCCCCAGCAAGACCTTTTCTTAGCTAAGTCTCCGCAGCTCATTCACATGGAGGAATAAGGGACTGATAACAGCTTAGAGTGTTATCATTCCCACCCGGGAGTTTCACAATGGTCAAAGCCTTAAGCTAACGTGACTGATGGTGGAATTTCAGGCTGAGAAGACAGATTTTTGGCAGGGAAGGGAATACCGTATTCATTGTGGTGCCCTTGGAATCTCCCCACATGTACTGTCTCCTCGTACTCAGACGTAGAAGGGCAGCCCAATACATTTGAGTCTGGGATGGGATCCTAAGCCAGGCCACACCACACCACACCTCAGCAACCACTGAGCAGAGATTTTTAACTCACGGCTGCAGAGGGCACTGTCATTCCTCCCACAGCCTTTGCAAAGCCTCTCTAAGCTCATCTCTGCCGCACCCCCGGCCCCTGTAGAAATTTGCACAGGTTTGTGCTGGTTCTTTGCCCCCGCAGGCTCCCAAGCATATGTCCCCTGCCCTCAAGCCTCCCCTCAAATCTACCTCCCAGCTCTGAGCTCTAGATCTGCGTTGTCCAGTACAGTAGCCACAGGCCACGTGTGACTACTGAGCACTAGGAATGTGGCTAGTCTGAATAGAGGTTTGCTGTAAGTGGAAAATACGCACCAGATTTTGAAGACCGAGTATAAAAAAAGAATGTAAAAGATCTCATTCATATTTTTTATATTGCCTACATGTTGAAATAATAATGCTTTGGCTATATTGAGTTAAATAAAATAGACTATTAAAATTAATTTCACCTGTTTCTTTTTACATTTTTCAAATGTAGCTTCTAGAAAATCTAAAATGGTACACGTGGCTGTCATTCTACCTCCATTGAACAGCACAGCTTCAGGATGAAAAACCCAGGCCCTGCCTGCCTCCAAGGGGGCACCTCCCCTGAGCCTCTCTCTAACGGGCAGGGGTCCTCCTGGGTAGGGGGGGAAGAGAGGAAGTTGAGGCAGGTGTACCTTCCACCAAGAGACCACAGAATGTGTCAGAGGGAGGGACCTGAATGCAGCAAGTCGCTGAGCTCCAAACAGTGACGAGCAGAGCCAAGGAGTGCAGAGTCCAGAATCTCACCACCGCGTCCCGTCCAGCCACCCCCGCGAGGCAGAAGGGACATTCTCCAGCCCTGCCCTAATCCAATCTCCCCACTAGCTTCCCTCTGCCCCCCTCCACCTCCCACTCACCTAGCCCGCCAGCCCCACTCACCTGCAGCTTTCCTCCAGCCCCTGCACCCCGTCCTCAGACCCCACCTGCTCCTTGGTGCCCACAAGTCCAGACACTTAGTCCCACCGACTCAGGGCCCCACACACCCTGATCCCAGCCAATGTCCTCCTACCATGGACCCCACACTGGCCAGTCTGGTGGCCACACAGCCCCACTGTCCGCATCTCCTGGCCTTTGCTCCTGCTTGTCACGCAGGCTGGGATGTCCTCCTCCTGCTGTCTCCCTCTCGTCTACATGTCAAAATTCTACTGTCCTTCAGAGCCCAGCCTGAGTCCCTCTCATGGGTACCCGCCTTGATCCCACCAGGCTCTGGACACAGAGGTGAGAAGACCCAGGGTTCATGTGGGGGTCCAGGCCAGGGCCCCCCTCCCTCCCTCCTCTGGCCTCGGGAGTGCTGGGCCATACCCTCTAGCAGCTCTCTCCACTGGCCCTGGGCCGGGTATTTGCCCACCTGCCGTGCCCCTCCCCACACTGGACATGGTTCCTTGAGGACAGAGGCTTGCGTGGAGCCCTGTCCCACACTTGCAGGGGCTGTGAAGGGAATGTCTGTCAACAGCGGCATGGGAAAAGACCCCAGAGAGGGGGGCAGCGGTCAGTCTTCCTTGGCACTCAGCCTCACCTTGAAGGGCCTGAGCACCTCCACGTGCTTAGGGCTTCTCTCGCCCCCTTTGTCCCCCAAATCTCACCAGGCTCCCACAAACGGATGTGCACACTCACATACTCACGCACCAGACACCAACGACTCCCTTTCTGCCAGGCCAGGGGCCTCGGTCCCTTGAATCGGCCTCCCCCACCAGCCGCGCTGCTTCTAGGAGTGGGGGACCCTGGCTTTCTGGACCCACTGCCCTTCGGGGGGAATGGCCCCTCCTCTGCCGTCGGGTTTCCCTCCCTCCTTGTGGCCTAGCTGATATTCGAGACAGGGCGTCAGGGGAGAAGACGCCCCTCCATCTTGCCCCCACGGGTGGGGGCCCGGAGTTCTCCCTCCTCCGAGGCTAACGCCCCCCACCCGCGACTCCCCCGGCCCGGGGGGGCAACCCTGCCCCCTCCCCTGGCAGGAATCTCTTACACTCGGGCTGTGAAGTTCGGGATATGTTTAGGCCGGCGATAAATAATTCATAGGGAACGTGGCATCAGGCTCCCCCCGCAGGAGGAGGGGGCGCAGGCAGTGAGAGCCACTGTCACCCGCGGCTCAAGGACACTCGCGATGCGGCGGCGGCAGCGGCGGCGGCGGCAGCGGCGGCGGCGGGAGTGACTCCGGGCGTGGGGACCCAAGCCACGCCTCCTGGCGGCCAGACTGGGCACCACGTCCTTCGCGCCCCACGCCTCACTGCTGCCTCCTGCCGCCGTCCCCGGCTCCTCGGCCCCTAGCCCCTCCACTCCACGCAAGGCTGCGACCCCAAGCCACTCGAGTGGGGGTGGCCGAGGTCGTTTGACAGGCGGGACTGTGAGCCAGATACCAGCCCAGGCTTGCTCTGGGGCCCCGGGGCGAATGCAAGAGTCTGGTTTCGTGCGGACTCGCCCCTTCGCATTCCTGTTCTTCCTGAGGACAGAGTTACCAACAGGCTGCACGCTAATGGCCCGGCCAGGAGCTAGATGGGATCTGAACCAGAACCAGTGGGAAGGTGCCTCCCCAGATCAGTTTCCATCCTCTGTTGTCCTGTACGCCAGAACGGTGCCACCATCCGAGGGCTGGGGGACTGAGCAGGGCGAGCAGGTCTAGGAACCAGGGATAATCCGGGTGAGCGCCAGGGCTCTGGGACATTGCTGCCTCCCTCGCCAGCAGGCCCTTTTGGAAAGCCCGTGTGCCGCACCCTTAGGGGTTTTCAGGCTGCGGTTAAGCACTCCCGCTGCTAACCCAAAGGTCGAGGGATCCAACCCACCAGCTGCTCTGCGGGAGAAAGATGTGGCAATCTGCTTCCCTAAAGATTACAGCCTTGGAAACCCTATGAGGGCAGTGCTACTCTGTCCTATAGAGTTGCTATCAATCAGAATCGACTCGATGGCAAAGGGTTAGGGGTTTTCGGTTTTTTAGTCGCTTCTGCCGTCGCATCTCCCCGACCCTGCCCACCTCAAACCCAGGCACTAAACGCGTTCTGCAATCGGAGGCTCGGGGCTTGCCTTCTCAGACGTCGGTGATCCTGGTCGAAGACCCTGGAGACCAGAGCAGCCCACTGGGGCAGCGGCCAGAGCCCAGCGCCGAGGGCGCACGGCTCTCCCAGGGACCCTTTTGCCCACCCTGCCTTTTGCGTTCTCGGATGCCTGGGTCCACCGGGTGCGGGGTCACCATTTGAGAAGAGCCTGCCACCCCGGAAAGCCCACGCTGATTCGCTGAGGTCTGAGGATGGGAGCGTTCTGCAGGGACAGGGGAGGAGGAAGGGGAGCTGGAGGGAGACCTCTGGGGGAGGCCTAGCGGAGAGGGGTAGAGGCTGAGGGCAGGTGCATGCAGTAGGTACTCAGCAGACAAACGAGAACAAGGGCAGGATCCTGGAGCCATCGCAGCCCCTTTCACTCTCTCCGCCCTGCGCCCTCTCCAGCCCCCTACCCCCTGGCCGAACCCAGCCGGGCCCTGGCTCCCAGCCCTGCTCCTAGCCCAGCGGCTTCCAGCAGCAACAGTTGGGGGGCCCGCAGCCCGGCCTCCCGCGGCGTCGCGGCGCCTGGCTAAGGAGGAGCAGGAGGGCCCTGCGACCCCGGAGACGAAGGTCTTGGGAGCCTTGCCCGCGTCCTTCCCCGCGCGTCCGCGGCGCTCGCCTCCCGGCCTCTCGTACTCACCTGCCGGGTCCAACCCCCAGACCCGGCCACGAGGTTCCCGGTCCCTCCCCAGCCACCCTTGCCTGGGCTCCTGCGCCGCCCAGACGCTCTCCGGGTGTCCCGCGTCTGTCTCCGCCGCCCTTGCCCGAGCGGCGCCTGAACGCAGCCCCAAGTTGGCGGCGAAGTTGGCGCCCCCAGCCGCCCGCTCGCTCTGGCCGCCACTCACCGCGGGGAAGGGGCGCTGCGCCCGCGCCGAGAGCCCGCGCCGCCC
>NW_004443964.1:7316879-7406521 GCF_000243295.1 Trichechus manatus latirostris | reverse complement strand
CGTCCGGGGCCCCTCTCCAGGACTGTGTCCTTTTGGAACACGGACCCTAGGCCCGACCCTCGACCCTCGGGGACAGATGCGGCCTCGGAGAAAACAGCTGCCGCCCTGACCCTAGGTTCGAGCCCGGGGCTCACTGTGCGAGCTTGTGTCCGCTCATGTTGAGGGTCCCTCAGTCTATAAAGCGAGGCCCACCTTGCGGGCTGGAATAAAAGAGGTGAGCGCGCTTCGTAAACTGCTAACGCTCTGGAGATGGAGTTATAGTCTTGGAGGGCTTGTGGATCCGGCTGGAAACGGAGGTGGGAAGGACTGGGAGCTGAGAAGGGGCAGGGAGGGACTGGGGCAGCTGCTGCCCAGTCCCCTAGCCCCCCTCCCCCCCTTTCCTCTTCTTCCACCGCGAGTCCTCCAGACGGTCTGGCTGTTTTGATCGCACGGATAGAGAATAACCAGGGAGGACACCAGGCAGTGGGGCCAGCAACAGGCCCCCAATAAGGCCCGGAGCAAGGAGCTGGCTCTGCAGCGCCACCTGGCGACCAGAGGGGAGTTGCAGCCAGAAGGTGACCTCGGTCCCCAAAAGAAGTCGCACATCACTCATGGCCCTTGTTGCAGCTGTTTATTTCCAGCATGTTCCGGACCTAGTGACCCACCACAGTCCAGCAGGAGAAAGGTGGGAGAGAGTAAGGTCAGCTTGCACCCCTGCCCATCCCTAACGAAGGTTACCTCCTTGCTGGGAGCTAAACCCATGCAGGCAAGAGTAATTACAGGAGAAGACTCAGAGGTCCCTGGAAAAGGGATGCAGCCAAGCCCTATGCCAGGCTGGCAGGCCACGCAGCTGCAGGTACAAAGTCTGTTCAGGCTGCCCTGGCCCCCTCCCCTGCACCCCTGCATGGCACTGTGCCCCATCCTGCGGGACTAGGACTGGGCTTAGCGCCCCAGCAGCTGTAGCATCTCCTGAGGGTCCACCAGCTTCTCCCGGGGCTTCCCAGCACCCTGGCCCCGGGACACCTCCTCAGCATCCAGCTTTTCCCAGTCTGAGAAAGAGACAGGCTGGACCCCTGAGGCAGAGGAGAGACAGTCACTTCCTTCCCCTCTTCCTCCTCCTACACCCCAGCCCCCAGCACCCCTCCAAAGGGTGAAAAGGCCCAGGGGCTACCACCCCTCCCACCTCCCAGGACCTCAGCCTCGGGCCCCAGACCTCGGCCGCTGAGCAGAGCCTCGATGGCCGCATAGCCAGGCCTGGGGCCCGAGGGCAGCAGGCCCCCCTGAAGGTCCTGCAGCAGCGCCTGGCCGGTGAGGAAACTGTCGTTCATGGTAGTGCCAAGGACGCCTGTGGGCCCCCGCTTCACCCAGCCACTGCAGTAAAGGCCTGAGAGGGGGGTAACAAAGGGGTACAGACAGGGGAGGTGGCTGGACACCTGCCTGGCAAGTCTGCACACCCCATACAGACACGTGTAACATGCACACACCCCGAGATCCTCCCCAAAGCCCATTAGCTGGGCCCGACGTGGCTGTCGGCCCACCGCCCAAGAGCCTTCCCAGCCTGTTTTTACCACCCCCGCCCCCCTTATGCCTGGGTCCTCCTATGGGGCTAGAGCTCCTGCGGGTGCGAGCTGAGTCTCGTCCATGTCCAGGGCCAGCAGGCCCTCTGCAGACACTGGCTGAATGAATTAACGTCTAGACAGGTACGTGGGACATTTAATCAGATGGGGAGCTGCCTGAGGATAGGGCTGCCTTATTAACCTCCACACCCCAGCACTGAGCACAGGGTGTCACCCAGGGCAGACCTCTGAAAATGTCTGTTGAATGACTTAATGACCAGACATATGCGGTCATCTCAGCTAGACTGGGAGCTTCCCCTAGGGTCAGGAGGAGGGTGGGCAGGGTCCTGGGACAGGGTCCTGGCGCAGGGCCTGACCCAGAGCAGCTTCTCGGTGCACATCACTGACTGGATGAATGAATGAATGAATGAATGAATGAGCAGTCCCAGGAGATACCTGCCTCCTGCTTCCCCCCCATAACTCAATCCAGCCTTCTCATGCCATCTCACCTGGCACATCCACAACCCGACCCTCTGTATTGGGGATGACCCCAAGTTTGGGGTCAAAGGGCACGCTGGGGTCGATGGGGCGGCTCTTATACCCCACACTGCTCAGCACCAGCCCACAGCGGAGGTCCTCCATGTCTCCTGTGGGGACTGCCCGGGCGGCCTCACCGACACCCTGTTGGGGAAAGCATGGGCAGCACAAGGCCAGGCGGGAGGCCTGAAGAGGGGGTACCTTCAGTCACACGAGACTCACCTCCAGTTTGGTGACTGCCAGGCGGATGCCTGCTGTCCGCTGCCCATCTGGTGAGGGCAGCACCTGCTGGGGGCTTCGGAAAAAGCGGAGGCCCCAGGCACGGGAGGCGGACTCCTGGCAGGCAGCCTCCTCCGGGCCCCGCTTCTCCGTGGCTGTTCGAAGCAGCAGTTCCGTCAGCCGCCTCCTCGGACGAGGGACCTCTGTCACCAATGAAGACCATGTCAGGGCCGTCCCCGGGTCCCAGCCCCCTCCCCCATGCTCTCCCCCACACCCTCTCTGACCTAGACCATCCCTTCCCTCGTGAGCTGGGGGTCAGGTCAGGGCCCCTCACCCTTGATTCGGTCCTGGAGGCCCAAGAAATCCACAGGGTTCAAAATGGGCCGGGTTCCTGGTAACTGAACCATCTCCCGCAGCTCCTTGGGGGTGGGGGGTGGGGCAGAGATTAGGCCCAGAGTGCTGTCCACCTGAGCCCACCCTGAGCCCAGCCAGCCCCAGCGTGAGACACCACCCCCCACCCCCACAGAAGGCCCTGGACCCCAGGAGTCCTGCCTGGCTCCCCACCTCCCACCCCAGGTAGCAGCCACTTTGAGGGGCTCTGCCCTGCCCACTCCCCCAAGGGGAGACCCTCTATTTGGCTCCTCCCCCTCCAGCCCCAGCACCTTAATGGTGAAGGCCACTTGCAGGGGCCCACGCCGGCCCACTATCCACACCGTCTTCACCCGACTCTGCCTCAGTACCCGCAGGGAGGCCGCCGTGATGTCTGTTTTCTGGCACAAAAGGAGGGCTTTGAAGTCATCAGACACGGACAGGGAGAATGGGACTTTCCATTTGGTCAAGCGCAGAGATCATAGTGCCCCGAAGTTGCCCCACTGCCCCCCCGCCCCCGATGGCCAGATGGAGCATTGCCGCCAATTCTGTAAATGGCACCAAAAACAAAACAAACCCTTTGCCAGGGAGTAGATTCTGACTCATAGCAACCCTATAGGACAGAGTGGAGCTGCTCTCATCGAGTCTCCAGGGCCGTAATCTTCATGGAAGCAGACTGCCACATCCTTCTCCCGCAGAATGGCTGGTGGGTTCAAACCACTGACCTTTTGGCCAGCAGCCAAGTGCTTAACCACTGCACCACCAGGGCGCCTTTTACAAATGGCACCAATGAGGAGCAAACCAGGCCCACATTCTTTCATTCAACAAGTGTTTGCTAAGCAGCTACCATGTGCCAGGCTCCATGCAAGGGGCAGGGGCAGGGAAGTAAATGGTGAGCAGAACAGATAAAGGTGCCGGCCCTCACAGAGCGCTTGATCTGTCAGGAGACAGATACTCATCAATTACTCAGATACTCATCAGTGAGTGTAAAACTGTGCTGGTGAAAGGTGCAATGGAACGGGGCAGATAGGTCTATGAGAGGGTATTACAGGTGAAATGGACCTCCTCAGGGAGGTCCTGGAAGGCTTCCTGGAGGAAGGGACAACTGAGCCGAGAACTAAAAGATGAGTAGAGGTTAACTACCTGGGGCAAAAGGTTAGTCGGGGCAGTGTTCCTTGCCAGAGAGTGGCATGTGCAAAGGCCCTGTGGCACACTGAAGAGAAAAATAAAGGCTGTGTAGCTGAAGTACAGGAAGTGAAGGGGGAAATGGTATGAGATGAAGCTCACAGGCTGCCTTTCAGAAGGCCTCTGCCTGGGCACCATGGGGAAACAGAAGCACTGAGCTCAGCTTGGAGGGGTAAGGCCTGAGGCCTGCAGGCCAGGCACCCTCTCCTCGGTGTGACCCTCCCCCCTCCAGCCCCTGCCCCACCCACTCACCTCCAGGTGCTCAGGTGGGGTCAGCAGGATCCGAGCCACGTCCAGAGCCACGTTCCCTTGTCCCAGGATCACAGCTGTGTCGCAGCTCAGGTCCGGCATCAGCTGGAAGCAAGAGGTCTTGATAAGGTTGTCCTGGGCTCGGCTCCAGTCAGGCTAATCTCAGTCTCTGGTTGCCTCATGCCTGTCCCTTAGGCTCTCCACGCTCAGAAAGTCCATCCTCCCCTACCCGGCCGCACCTCCTCCTAGAGGCCCTCCAAGATGGACCTCTGGCCTCCTCATCTCACTGGAAGCCTCCCAGGCCTAGATGGCAGCTCCTCCTCCCCCAGCTCTGGCATCCACGGCTGCCCGCAGCCCTGGCTGGGGGGTAGGGAGAAAGGCACAGATGGAATGTTCCCTGTACTCACCTCCCGGTTCTCAGGAAGCCCGTTATACCAGCCCACAAAGGCCCGAGCCGAGAGCACACCAGGCAGCTCCTCCCCGGGAATTCCCAGGGCCTGATGGTCCTCTGCCCCATAGCTCTGAGGAAAGATGGCAGGCCTGGAGCCCTCAGCCCCTCGGGGAGGGACCAGGCAGATCTCCTCCCAGCTCCTCCTCCTCCACAGCTTCCATCCTAGCCATGCCCAGCAGTTTGGGCCTCACCCCTACCGCCACCTTCCATCCCTGCAGCTCTGCTGCAGCCCCTCCCCAGAACCCCCGTCCCTGCCCACAGCCCACCACCTGCACTCACCAGCACCACGGCGTGGTAGGCCTCCCGCAGCTCCGGCACCATCACATCCCTGCCCACCACCACGTTGCCCCAGAAGGCACAGCGGTCAGAGCGGGCCGTCTGGGTAAAGGTATTGATGACATTCTGCCGCATCCCCCCAACCCCGGGGAGGAGATTAGAGGGGGGAGAGTTCCAGAGACCAGGCTTGGGCCACCCCCAGCCGCTGTGTCCTCAGAACAGCCAGGAAGCCTTCCTTCCCCCCCTCATCTTGACCAAAGTCCCCAAACCCCACCTTCTGTGCCCAGAGAGACCCACCTTCACCTCAGGGTGGTCGGGCGCCACACCAAAGCGCACCAGGCCAAAGGGCACCAGCTGCTTCTCGTAGATGTCCACGTGCGCCCAGGTGTGGTGCTGCGGGGAGAGGGCAGCAGCTGGTGGGGCTGAGGGAGAGGCTGACCGCCCACGGGGCCTCCCCTTCCTGGGACAGAGCTGGAGGGCTTGGCTCAGTGGGCTGAGGATACAGCCGGGCCTCCACCCTCTGCAAGAAGAAAGAGAGCCCCTTGACTCCCCATCTGCCCAGAGAGCCAGGCAAGGGGAATGGGGCAGCACAAGCAGCAACGGGAACTGAGGTCAGATCTCAGGAAGGACTGCTAGCCCATCAAGACGTGAGAAATGTGGCCAACTATGGAAGGCTATAGCTTCCCCTCCGCTGGAGCCGTGTCAGAGGAGCTTCTACCCACCCGGGCCAGGTGTGACACACAGCCCTGCCCTAGAACTCTAGATGCTTCTAGAAATGCCCAGCCAGTCTGATGATCTGGGAACAACCCCTTGAAATTCATACCTGCCTTAGCTCTAGTCTCCAAGACTGTCCCGATGGAGAGGGGACCAGCAGGGCAGGGCGTGGGAGACACAGCAGTTGGAGTACAGGGTGCAGGAATGGAAGTGACCCTACCCCCAGGCCTAGAAAAACCACCTCACTGGTTCCACCAATCATTGGTTCTGGCTCATGCACGCTGCCTTGAGGGGCCATGGGGAAAGCACAGGGTTGGGGTCAGGAAGGCAAGTCTGGTCTGGCTGTGCCACCCACCAGCTGCATGACCCTGACAAGTCCCAGTCTCTCACTGGGCCTCGGTCTCCTCCTGCTAACTGGGATGGAAACACCTTCCTCTTGGGGTTGTTGGGAAGTACCCAGAAGGTCATGATGGTGAGGACTCTGGTGACAAACACACTTGCAGCACAGCAGTTGAGACTCCTGTGGGTGACACTGCCCTGCCCACCCCATCCCAGGCTCTTGCTATTGTTGTGTGCCATCGAGTCAATTCTGACTCACAGTGACCCTCGATGACAGAGGAGAACTGCCCCACAGGGCTCCCCAGACTGTAATCTTTATAAGAGCAGATCATCAGGTCTTTTCTCCTGCGGAGCCACTGGTGGGTTTGAACCACTGACCTTTTGGTTAGCAGCCGAGCACTTAATCATTGCACCACCAGGGCTCCATTTGGCTCTTGCTGTAATACCTCCCAATTCAACGGGACTCAAGCTAAATGGAGCTCTGGCCCTCCAGTCGCCCTTGTCCCTGACAAGGCCCACACTCACCTCCTGACCTTTATCCAAGCCCCTCCCCTCCCCCCACTGCCTGCAACCATGTCCAGGCTCCCACCACCACCCATCGTGCCTCCTGACTCTCCCCATCCCAGGCTCCCAAATCTACCTCCCGCAACCCCACCAGTGATGCACCCACGAAGAGCACTGACTTTGGAGTCAGACAGCCAAGGGCTCCAATCCCAGTCTCACCACCAACTGGCTCTGTGCCATGGGGAAAGGCGCTTAGCTTCTCTGTAAACCAGAACAGTTCTTCTACTCGTGAAGAGTGTGCTTCTCAGCTCAAGTAGATACATGAGACTAAATGGGCAGCTCCTGTCCGGAGGTGAGATGAGAAGGCAGAAAGGGTCAGGAGCTGGTTGAATGGACACGGGAAATCCAGGGTGGAAAGAAGGAGTGTGCTGTCACAGTATAGGAAGAGCAACTAGGGTCACATAACAATGTATGTATAAATTTTTGTATGAGAGACTAACTTGAAATGTAAACTTTCACTTAAACTACAATTAAAAAAAAAAACAAAAAAACGCAGACCATTTCTTCCAACATGATGTTCAAGGTTAAATGAGTAAGGCTCACAGAAGCACTTTACGTTCAATAAACAAGCTATCATTACTATCACTGTCGTTGCTCGTCACTGCCTTGCTCAAAAGCCTTCGCTAGCTGCCCACTGCCCACGGGACAAAGTGCAGATTGTTAACCCGGCAGCCAACACCTTACGCAATCCAGCTTCATCTTCATCTTCCTTTCTTTCCTGCCCAGGATCCTTCACTCTGTCTACATCGCTTCCTCCAAGGCCACCCCTTTAAAGTGAAATTTGCTGGATACTTTTCACCTGTTATCTCCCTGGCTGACCTCATCTTCCAGGAAACCGCTCCTCCTGACTCACGGTCCCCTCCTATCCCTCGGCTGCTCCTTCTCAGGCCCCTTTTCCTCTGTCGTTGTTGTCAGCTGCTATTGAGTTGGCCCCCGACCCATGGCGACCCCATGCACAGTGGGATTGGATCACTGTGCTCCATAGGGTTTCCACCGGCTAATTTTCAGAATTAGATCGCCAGGCCTTTCTTCCTAGTCCCACTTAGTCTGGACGCTCCACTGTCCAGCATCCTAGCAACACACAAGTCTCCACTGACAGATGGGTGGTAGCTGCACTTGAGGTGCATTGGCTGGGACTCGAACCCGGGTCTCCTGCATGGAAGGCGAGAATTCTACCACTGAGCCACCGCTGCCCTCATCACTGCCCCTCACAAGGACGTTCTCCAAGGGTCTTCCAACCTGGGTCCGCCTCCCTTTTCCCTCGGAGCGCACTCTCTGGGGGGCTTTCACCCACTCCCTCCTGTGACCTCAAGTTCCTGTGGAATTGCTGACGACATCCACTCTCTCTCTCCTGCCCAGACTTCTCGCCCAGCTCCAAACCTGAGGGCCCTGCATATCTCACCCCAGAAACCTCAAACTCACCCGGATGAAAGCCGACTCCCCTCCCCCTAAACTTCTCTGATGCTTCTAGGTTCCCTTCCACCTGAGTATCCACCAGGAGCCCAAGCCAGAACCCGGGGCTCCTTCCTGACTCCCCTCGACCTCATCCCATCAATCCCACATCCTTCCCTTCCTCCTCCCCCACTGCCACCCCAGCAGCTCTCCCGGACACTAGCCCCACCCTGCCAAACCAAAACCCCATTGCCGTCAAGTCAATTCCAACTCACAGTGACCCTACAGGACAGAGTAGAACTGCCCCGTAGGGTTTCCAAGGAGGGCTGGTGGATTCCCATCCCGCCAGTGTCCAGGACTGAATGAATGGCCCAGCGGGGTACTCAGGTGACGGCTCTGCAGTCAGACCACCTGCGCTGAGATCCTAGCGCCCTCCCTGCTCAGCGGTGGGACCGCGGACAACCTCGCTCAGCCTAAGTGTCCTTATCCGTGAAACGGGAGCCACACACCTGCTTCACAGGCTGTGGCGAGGGCATAATGGGAGACTGTGGACAGTGTCTGACTCACAGTTAAGTGCCACTGTCCCAAACCTGCCTCGCACATTCCCACCTCGGAAGGGCGGACAGTAGCTCGGGTGCTCCCAGTGGCAAGGACCAGCTCGTATCTGACCGCTGTGGCCACCCCCAGGACCACCCCCCTCCGAGGAAAGAACACGCAGGTGTCTGCCAGCCGAGGGCAGGCCGGCGCCTCTGCTCACACGGGGCCACTGCGAACCCTGCCTGGAGGGCCGAGTCTCCCCGCTCCCGGAACGTGAGGCTCAGCTAACACAGTGCCCCTTACATGAAGCCCTCCTGGGTATCCCAGCCCGAGTCAGTTGCTGGTCTTGGTTCGGGCCCAGGCTCTCCTCCCATGTGGCAGTGTGCCCGTGGCCTTGCATTCCCAGGATGCCTCCCCACACGTGGGAGGCCGTCTCACGGCCTTCTCCTGTGCAGCACAAATGCGTCTTCTCCAGGAAGCAGTTTCTGACTGGCCCCCTGGACCTGGCTCGCTCGGCAGACATCACATAATTAGCTCTCTCATCTGTTGCTTAAAGAGCCCTTGTGGTGCAACAGTTAAGCGCTCCACTGTTAACCGAAAGGTTGGCGGTTTGAGCCCACGCAGCGGCTCTGTGGGAGAAACACCTGGCGGTGGTATAGCTTCCAGCATCACAGCAACACTCAAGCCCTCACAGTACCACAAACTGACAGACACATCGGGGCTGTAAAGATTAGAGCCTAGGAAACCCTATGGGGCAGTTCTACTCTGTCACATGGGGTCACTATATGAGTTGAAATCCACTCGACAGCACCCAACAACAACATCTGTTGCTTAGAGTGTGCTTAGGTCACTTTTCAGCACAGTGACCAACCCATCCTATTCTCCCGGGACTCTCTTGTGTTAGCACGGAAAGTCTCGTGTCCTGGGAAACCCCAGGGTCCTGGGCAAACCGAGCCGATTGGTCACTCTACCTTTTTTTTTTTTTTTTTTAACATTTTATTTGTATTGTTGTGCTTTAAGTGAAAGTTTACAATTCAAGTTAGTCTCTCCTAGAAAAATTTATACATACATTGTTATGTGACCCTAGTTGCTCTCCCTATACTGTGACAGCACACTCTTCCTTTCCACCTCTGATTTCCCATGTCCATTCAGCCAGCTCCTGACCCTCTCTGCCTTCTCATCTCGCCTCTGGACAGGAGCTGCCCATTTAGTCTCATGTATCTACTTGAGCTAAGAAGCACACTCTTCACAAGTATCATTTTATGTCCCATAGTCCAGTCTACTCTTTGTCTGAAGAGTTGGCCTCAGGAATGGTTTTAGTGCTGGGTTGAGAGAGAGTCCGGGGGCTGTGCTTTCTGGGGTTCCTCCAGTCTCAGTCAGACCATTAAGTCTGGTCTTTTTACTACAGTTTGAGTCCTGCACCCCACTTTTCTCCAGCTCCATCTGGGACTCTCTGTTGTGTTCCCTGTCAGGGCAGTCACTGGCGGTCACCCTACCTTTCCAGTGTCTGTGTGTACATGAACCATCCTTTCTCCTGTCTCTCTACAGACACTCTGAGTCCCTCCAAAGCAGGGCCACTTTCTCCCATCTCGGTCAGCCTGGGTCTCCCCTGCCTCCGCCCACCAACCCTGAGGCCTGACGTGGAGTCTCAAGGGCAACCAGTAGCCTTGGGCCCTGCCTGCCAAGGCCAATACTGCAAGCCTTGAAGCCTTGGCCTTCATGTTATGTGTGGTGTGTGGGGGCAGGGTGAGGAGAGCAGGCTGAAAGAAAAAAATGGTGCAGTGAGGGCTGGGGCTATTGGTGAGGGGACCACAGAGAGGTGGCTAAAATGACAGAAAGCCCTGGGAAGAGGGGGCAGCCCGAGATGCAGGATGTTGGGGACAGATAGAGACAGATGAGGAAGAAGGGAAGATGAGGGGCAGAACAAAGTCACTCTGCAGGTCTGCATTAGCTCCCTGGAGCGCTTGCCGAAGAAGCCGACCATCCACTACCAGCCACTGACCACTGGCCCCCACCCATGAGGAAGACACACTCTCCCACAGTGGAGAATCTAGGGTGGGGAGCCCCAGATGTAGACAAGGAAGCGGGTAAGATGAGTCGAGCCTAGATCGGCTGGGAGCCCCTTCCCCATCTGGGATTCAGGAGTGCTCTGAAAACCCAGAGGGGGTGGGGCTTACCCTGAGGTTTGGAGCAGCAGGTGAACCATGGGGGAGGGACCAGGAGGAAGCAGATTACCTTTAGCAGGTGTTGGGCCGTGTAGAAGCCAGCTGGGCCACTGCCTACCACACAGATCTGGGGGATGTGCTCTTGTGTGAAGAACTGCCTGCGAGAGCCTGCGGAGGGGGGCAAAGGTCAGACCAACACTCCCTCCCCAATCCCAAACCGACTTCCATGTCCACCAGAAGTTGGAGCTTCCCAAGCTTCACCCTCACCAGCACCCTCCTCCTCCTGCCCCTCCAGGCGTTGGCCTCTGCAAGGTCCCTTACTTCATCAGAGCCCCCAAAGGCTATGTCTTTATTCAGGGCCCCACACCTCACCCATGAGTTTACTATGCCACTGACTATGGCCTACCCGACAACCCCCGCCACCCCTGAAGCTGCCCTGGACAATGCTTCATCACTTATCTTATGGGGTTCCCGACCTACTCAGCGAACGTGCCTTGGTGGCACAGTGGTTAAAGTGCTCAGCTGCTAACCAAAAGGTCTGTTGTTCAAACCCACCAGCAACTCCATGGGAGAAAGAGGTGGCAGTCTGCTCCCGTAAAGATTACAGCCTAGGAAACCCTATGGGGCAGTTCTACTCTGTCCTGTAGGGTCACTGTGAGTTGGAATCGACTCGACGGCACAATGCCACCTGCTCAGCTAGAATCCCACGTTCTCCCAATGGACTCCAAATCACCCCAACCTCACCCTCATGGATCTCCCCACACTGCCCCATCTTACCTCTCCTAACCCATCTCCCCACAAAACTCTATCTTGCCAATATAGACACGTGTCTTATTCCTATTAACCCCTGCCTCCCCTCAGACTTCCCTCTCGTCTCTCAGACCTCCATGTCGCCCCCCTTCGTCCCCGTCTTCCACCTGTGGGCCTCATGGTCCCCTTCTTATCTAAAGGCCTCACATCTCACTGCACAGATCCCATTGCCCCCGCACGCCTCCCCCAACTCGCCCTCATGAGCAGACCCCTCCAGTCTCTCCCCTGGTCCCCTTTCTCCAGCCCTGCCCCTGCTCTGCTTTGATCCCCACATTTAGCGGTCGCAGGCCACCCCGCGCTCCCATTCACCCCAGAGGTGCCCTGGTCCTACTCAGGGGGCTCCTGGCGAGAGGCGGTCGGGTCCGAAGCCACGCGGGCCAGTGCCACCAGCAGCGCGTAGCCATGGCTAGTAACAGACCCGGCAAGAGGATCTGATCCCGGGGACCTCCCCGCGCTTCTCGCCGGCTTGGACTCCAGCCCCGCCCCTGTCCTGCCTCTGGTCCCGCCCACCAGCGCGGCCCCGCCCCAATTCCCGCCTCCCAAGCTCTGCGAAAGCGCGGCGTTTCGGCTCCACCCCCATCCCCGAAAGAATCCCGCCCCCAAAGAGAAACCCGCCCTCGGAAGCTCCGCCTCTCAAGACTTCCGGGCGGTACAGGACTTAATAAATTTCTCCCCGGAATCTTCGTCCTCCCTCCAATTACCGGGAGAGTTGAAGGAAAGCGAATCCCCATCGCTGTTTCAGTCTCCCCCCGACAGAGCGAACCAATTAGAAAGGAGCTTATTTTACTTAGTCTCTCCCTTTTGGGGAAGCTCTCGTCGCTCGCTGATGACGCAAGCGCCCTTCTGTTTTGATAGCGTATCCTGACGCTGGGGCCGGATTTCGTCCTAGCCAATCAAGAGTCCGGTTCCGGTAGTAACCAGTGTCAGGTAGTCTGGGAAAATTGGGCTCCCCGCGCCTCACTCGTCGCCCCTTACCGGGCAGGAATCCGCCCAGACCGGGCTAGGGAGAATATTAACCTTTGGAGATTGTCTTATCCTCCCCCCCGCATTGTATAGGTGAGGGAACAGAGGGGGGAGATGGCTTGCCCAAGGTACTGACGACAGAGCCAGACCCCTCGACCTGGAGCCAGCAGGGCCAGCACTAGGATGACACTAGACACTCGCCTTGGGTTTGAAACGTTAGGGGACCCCAAAAAAGTAATCAAGATAAATAATATTTTAGTGCAATGTTTCGAAAAATAAAGTTAATGCAAAAAATCCACAATGAATAAAATAGCAATTTTTTAATAAAAACAGATCCGTGGTTACGTCTGACCCAATAAGCCTAGTGCCTCTTCCTTTTCCCCAAGCGCCTTCTTGTCAGACATTACTGCCTTGGAGAAGCCTTCTCGGTCCCCTCCCCACTCAAGCTGGGCTAGGGGCTCTTCTTGTCCCCACAGCACCCCTGTCTTACCCCATCATTACTTATTACACTGTCTTGTCTTTTTTTTTTATGATCGTTTTTATTGAAGTGTTACATACATACAGAAAAGTGCACAAATCGTAAGTGTACAGCTTGATGAATTATCACAAGTTATAACCTCGTAACCACCACCCGGATCAAGAAATAGAACATGGCCAGCATCCCAGGACCCTTTGCGCCCCCTTCTTGTCACTTCCCCTCCCTCCTTCTGAGAAGTAAGTACTATTCTGATTTCTAACAAGTCATTGTGTTTTATGCCTGTCCCACTAGGCAAACTATAGCCTGCATTTCAAATGCTGCCCGTCTCCTGCTTTTGTACAGCCTGTGACCTAAGAATGGTTTTTATATTTTTAAACGGTTAAACAAAATTTTAATATTTTGTGACACACGAAACATACATGAAATTCAAATTTCAGTGTCTATAAATAAAGTTTTATTGGAACACAGCCATGCTCTTTTTTTATACATTGTCACGGCTGCTTTCACACTATGATGGTGGAGTTGAGTAGTTATAACAGAGACCATATGGTTCACAACAGCCAAAATATTCACTGTCTGGCTCTTCACAGAAAAGGTCTGCCCACCCCTGCACTAGACTGTAAGCTCCACGAGGGTGGGGGCCTAATCTTATTCACTCTTGTATCCCCAGAGCTTCGCACAGTGCCTGGCATGTAATGGATGCTCAAAAAGAGTGTTTTAATGATCAAGTGATTGATTATCCTTTCACATGGGAGGAAGACATGGAGATTCAGGATCAGATACCCCAGAAAACCCTGCAGGGCTCCCCATTTAGAGGCAGTATGTCTGGTGGTTAAGAGCGTGGATTTTGGAGACAGACACACTGGGTTGGAATCCCTTTTCTGTCATTTTCTACCTATATGACACTGAGAAATTGAATCTCTCCAAGCCTTATCTTCACTATCTGTAACTTGGGAGAAAAAAATACTACCAAGCTGTAAAGATTCAAATGAGATGATGTAGGTAAAAAACATCTGCCCTAAGTGCTGAACACATGTTAGCTGTCATCATCCTCGTCATTATTTTCACCTCCCATATGCCTCTATAACTTAGACCTTAGGTCTCCCCAGAATCCTAGAAGGGCCTCATGAACTCTTGTCTCCTCCCCTTACCTCTCAAGCCCTGTGCCTTCCCAGCCCCCATTCTCAGAGTAACAGAAAAATCAAGCCTCAAAACAATCAAGTGACCTGTTCCCAGTGCCTGTGGGATAGCCAAGTCTGGTACCGGGGCCTCCAGCTGCTGCCCACTCCCCATCAGGCCCGATCAATAACAATGAGTCATTGGTTATATATTAGGATGGTTTTAATCACAGCCAGCACTGTGCAACTAGGGCCTTTTTCTGACAGTGCGTTTTTCATATCGAGAACTAGCAGTTTGATGAATTGCTCTCCCAGACCTAAGGGCCATTTCTGAGCTGCTAATGCATTTCAAAAGAGCAGCGCTAACATATAGCAAAGCAAGAGGCTGGGGAGGCTGCCAGGCCCTCCTGTTCCAACAGGGCTGCTTGGATCCCAAACTCTGCTCCAGGAAACAGATGGCGCACCCAAAGGGGGCAACTGAAGAGAGTTTAATGAGGGGATTTTTTACAGAAGTGTGAGCAGGGTCAAGGGAAACCAGTAACGGATGGTGAAGCACCCTTGGACTAGCAGCAGCTGAAAGCCCTGACCACTCCAGGCCCTGAAGGAGCAAAAGGAGGGAGCAGATCAGGAACATGTGAGAGCTGGAGCTGTAGGAGAGGAAGGCAGGGTGGAGTGGGTGGGGAGTGGGTGTGGGGGCAGCAGATGGCGAGTTCCCAGCAGAGCCACCCAAGACCACCCTGGAGATTGGCTCTCCAACAGGACTGGGCTTAGAGAGTCCCTTCACCTCCCATCTGACTTCTCTGCCCATCCCAAGGGCTCCCATTTGCTGGCGTTCAGCCTCTCCATCCTCATGGTCAGCCCATCCAAGGACTTCACTGAAAAACAAGGCAATTAGACGCGGAACGTGAATTGTATGTTTTAAACCAATGGTTCTCCACTGGGGGCGATTTTGCCCCTCGGGACATTTGGCAATGTCTGAAGACATTTTTGATGATCACGACTTCGGCTCCTGGCATCTAGTGGGTAGAGACCAGGGATGCTACTAAACATCCTATAATGCACAAGATAGTTCCCCAACAACAAAGACTTGTCCAGTCCAGGATGTTACTAGTGCCGAGGCAAGAAACCCTGCATTAAGGGAACTGCTCTGCCTCCTGTCTTAGCCCTGGCCTCCGTCTCGGCCCCTCCCTCAGCTTCCAGCTGGACGCTTCCTTGCACCCCCCTCATCCCAGCCTCCCAGCCTGCTCTTGGGTCTGCCCGCTCTGGGCTGAATCTTAATGGCGTCCCTCAGTTTCTTGGCCTCTCCTCTGGGCAGCATCAGTCGTTCTGGTCATATTCCTGCCTCACTCCCAGGCTTATCACTTTCTGTTGCAGACCACCCCTTCACAGCCAAGCCAGCCCTGGGCTTCAAGCCCTTCTCTTTGCACCTCACCCTCCTCTGCCTTCCTCTCTTCTCTAAGGCCATCTCTCCTCCAGACCCTGTCCCCACAGCCCTTTTCCAGCCTCAGCTATGCTCCCAGTAATTCTCTCTCCCAATTGATAGTTCTTCTAAACATAATGGAACAAAGCAGAGTTTTTTCTAGAGCTAGCCAAGGTTATACTCAAAGATATTTACACTCTTTTCCCAGCTCTGTCCCTGAGAGAATCTTTCCCCTTACTTCCCCTGGATGCTTTCCCACAAAACCCCCACACTTGTGTCTCATTGATAGTGTTGGCCTTGAGAACGGCTGAGCCAGTGTCTTGCCCCGGCTTCTCTGACTGAGAAGCTAGGATGGTCTGCCAAAAAGGTAACCTTTCCCGGGAGACTCCTTGGGGGACAGAGCCACAAAGGGTACAGGAAGAGGCAGGGGCCAACCACACCTGGGGCTCTCCTGGCCCTGGGGAGCCCTAGCCAAGGGGGCTGACCCTCTTCTCTCGGTACCCCCTCCCTCCTCCTAGCTAGCCCCGTGCACAAGGCCTCTCCTCACCCCATCACCCCCCCACCCCCATAACCCTACCAAGCTCAGATAGAGCACTGGGCATGGATTCAGCTGTTTAGTCCTGAGATGAAGCTGGCTGAGGTCCAGGCTGACCAGAACGCCCAGCTCCCTTTATTCATTCCCCCAGGCACCCCTTGAAACCCAGAAAAGCAAGCAGGGCAGGTGACCCCCAGGGCCCCGGGTATGAGCTTCCCTGTCTCATTGCCCACTCAATGCCTCCACGCTCCAGATCCACCACCAGCAGCCAGGCCACCCCCATGGGGAAAGAGCCCAGCCCTCCCGGCCCTAGGGACGTCCAGCAAAAGAAAGAGAGCTATGGTCAGGCCAGGGACGGGGCACAGGGGTGACCGTGCCCGGCCCACCCTCATTGCAGCCCCACAAGCTCAGTGATTGGAGGGGCCTGCACCATCAACTCCTCGTAGCAACTCAGAAACAGCCGGAAGCGAGCCAAGTAAGAGTCCTCGTTGTATGGCAGCTGCTTCTCCTGGAGGAACTGGGATACCACAGGTTTCACCTGGCCAAAGACAGACCCGAGGAGAGGTGCTGAGCCGGGCCTGCGGGCGGACCCTTGCCCATACGGCCCCTCCTCCTCCCGGCCCCAGCTCCTATTTTCCTGGTTCCATGATGCTCTGCAGGAGCCCAGGTGCTAAGTGTTGGAGGATTCCAGCCTCCACCTTCCCGAGGGCAAGAGAAGAAGAAGCCTCTCCTCAACATTCTCTCAGGGCTCGCAGACTGCCAGCCTCCTTAGCACAGGATATACGCCACAGCTCCCTTTTACCAAGCACCAGCTGTGTGCCTGACGCTCCAGATACATTTCTTCAGCTCACCCCCAAAACTGTCAAAAGAAGCACTGCTTACTCCCATTTTACAGATGAGAAAGCTTTCTGATTGGAGACTCGCACTGCTGCTTGACCATGCCAGTGGGGGGCCTTGGAGTTCAGGTGAGCCCTGGAGGTTACCCCCACCACCCTTGGACAGTCCCTTCATCCCAGCCCCTCCGGCCCGTCTGCCCTCTACCTTCAGGCACATGTTGTCGGAGAGCCTGGGGAAGAAGTGGTGCTCCACATGGCAGCTGATGAGTGAGTGGCCGAACGCCCAGTCCAGCAACGGCGACCGGGGCAGGTTTAGCACGCCGAGGCTCATCATGTGAATCCGTCGGGGCTTCTTGTCCAGGGAGAACATGGGCAGTCCGATGTGCTGTGAGACACACGGGGCACATCCTGGGGTTGGGCCGGGCAGCCCTGCCCCCCAACAGGCACTGACCCTGCCCTAGGCATCCTCACCTAGCACTCAGGGACCCTCTGGAGCAGGGTCAAGAACCCAGCCTCCACACACCTCCGCCACGTCCCACTGCGTGTGGGGCGATGGAGCTGCCCCTGTCTGTGCCCAGCACTGAGCCTCGCCCATCTCTGGGCCTTGCTCACCCCATCTCTACAATGAGGGCCTTGGCCCCGACACCCCTCTGATCCCGGGGTACCCTAGTGCCCAGGACTTCCCATCGCCTACTCTCAGGTCACTACAGTGTTGCTATGAATCAGGATCAACTCCAGGGCAACCGGTTTGGTTTATTGGTTTCCACATAGTAAGCAGGGGGCAGTGGTGGTTCAGTGGTAGACGTCTCGCCTTCCATGTGGGAGACCTGGGTTCAATTCCCGGCCAATGCATCTCATGCTCAGCCACCACCCATCTGTCAGTGGAGGCTTGCATGTTGCTATGATGCTGAACAGGTTGCAGTGGAGCTTCTAGACTAAGACAGACTAGGAAGAAAGGCCCGGCTATCTACTTCTGTAAATCAGCCAGTGGAACCCTATGGATCACAATGGTCTGATCTGTAAACTGATCATGGAAATGTTCAGAATCGGGCAGTGTTTGTTCCCTTGTGCATGGGGTTGCCGTGAGTCAGGGGCAGACCTGACAGCAGGTAACAACACATAGCGAGTGGGTCCTTAACAGATTTTTACTCCACGCATGAATGGTGGCCAGTGTAGAAGAGAAGTAAATTCCTTACCTGAGACCAAAGGTCTCTGTGATGGCCCACAGAGGGAAGAGTGAGTGAGTCAGTGTGTGTGTGTGTGTGTGCGCGCGCGCGCGCGCGCGCGCGCGCATGCAATGATTCCTCACGTGACCTCTTTCCCCCAACCTTGAGTCCAGTTTGCAGTTCGGCACCCTGGAGAGTGCTCCCCCTTGTCCTCCCCCATCCCCACCCCAGTGCAGGTAGGGGAGGCCTCACCTGGAAGATATTGACATGGAGGTAAGGGTGGGCCAGTAGGGATCTGGTGGCAAACATGCAGGCCAGGGCCGAGCTGGGGCTCTTAAACCCTGACACGTTCAGGAGCAGCCAGTAGTGAGAATAAAGGCCCAGGGAGATCAGGCCCAGCGTCCGCAGAGCGGTCCAGAGCTCCACCTCCCTCAGCCGCTCTGCAGAGGGGTCAGAAAGAGAGTGAGGACACCAAAGGTTATCAGTGGTTCCCAGGGGCTGGGGCGGGGGCAACGGGAGTCACTGCAGAAGGGGTACTGGGTTTCTGTTTGGGGTGATGAAAAGTTTGGAAAAGAGATAGTGGCGACTGTTGTACAACATGGTGAGCGTAACGAGTGCCATTGAATCATACACTGAAGAATGGTTAAAATAGCAATTTTTTTGTTATATATATTTTACCACAATAAAAATTAAAAAAAGAAAAAAAGTAAGCGTGAGGGGGCAGGCTGAGTTTGAGTCCATGGTAAGCTGGCTCCCTGGTGATCTAGTGTTCTAGGGGAGCCCAGTTAACCTACAGGACAACCGGAAAGCAGATTAGCCCATTTTACACATGAGGGAACACTGAGCTATGTAATGCTGTTAGCACATGGGGGCCTGGGATTTGAGCCCAGGTCTGGCTGCCCCATAGCCCTGCTGCTTCCACACTGTGATTCTGTCCCTGTGATATAGGGCGAGGTGTTTACAAAGCGCTTTTACGTCTCTGACCTCATTTCTGCTTTTGCACCGCCTTGAAGAGCAGTATGTAAGAACCTGAGGTTAAGGTACCTGCTCGTGGCCACCAGCCAGTTAAGTGGCCAAGCCAGACTTGGCCCTGGCTCTGGGGTTCTTTCCACCCTCTCTGGCTGCCTTGGAAAGTCCTTGTCCAGTCTTAGCTCGGGGCTCCAGCCTCCTCCACAGAGGGCTCCAGGAAGCCAGGAGGGGAGGGAAGGAGAGGGGGAGCCGGCTCTGGAAGTACTCACGGAGAGCCACCAGCGGGGTAATGACGGGGATTGAGAAAGGAGCGAGAAACATATAGACGTAGCGGTTGAGCCCAGGCAGCTTCCAGGTGCTGGAGTCACCCATGCCGATCACGTTGGTGTAGCCGTGGTGCATCTTGACATGGCCGTAGCTGGCATACTCTGCGGTGAAGCCTGTGCAGACCTAGAGGACAGGGCCAGAAAGGGGGCCAGGAGCCAGGGCAGGCCCAGCCAAGCAAAGCAGGACCTGGGGAGTCTCGAGAACACCCTTACCCTCCTTAGACCCTGCATTTCCAAGGCCTCCCAGCCTTATACCCCAGCTAATCAGCCTTGGCCATAGTCTCTCAGGGACCCGTGACCAGAGTGGCGGGCAGTAAAAACTCCCGCGTCTACTTGACAAAGCTTTGCAAAGCCTTTGGGGGCAGAAGGCCACGCCCCAGGTTAGCACTGTGTCCCTGACCACCCAGGCCTCTCTGTTGAGCCGGAGAGGGCTGTCACGAGGTTAGACGCACTGCAGGTACGGCTGCTGGCATTTGGCTACAATTATTTTGTGTGTTTAACTTGGAAACATCTGCACCTTCACAACTCCACTTTGCGTTCTGAGCCCACAGCAGTGAGGGAGCGTCATGGGAGGAGTCTGGGGACTAAGGAAGGCCGGCTCCTGGACAGTTGGCAAGGGCGGCACACGGGTGAGGGTACCACACGTGGGGGCTGAGAGCTAACTTCTCCCTGGGGGTGGGTGACTCTTCTCGGGCAGGGCAACTCACAAGCAGCAGCTGAGCTCTCTGACTCCAGGAGAGCAGTCATTGGGAATGCAAAAGAGGCGCTAAGGTGTTCCTTATGCAGATATATGCAAATGAAATGCAGATGTAAACGTCTTGCAATATTTTATCCAGGCCAGTTGATTTTTTTAATTGTATTGAAGATACTTCTGCCTGTTCCCAGGGGGCCGTGAAGGGCTTCCCAATGCCAGGCACTATGAACTTCTTAAGGACCGCAGAGCTACCCTTCCCCGAGTGCTTACTACCCACCAGGCTCAGTGCTCTGCACTTTACATAGGTTTCCCAAACCTAGGGGGCCATTGAAGAACCCTGGGTGGTGCAAACAGTTTGCACTTATCTACTAACTTAAAGGCTGGCAGTTTGAACCCACTCAGCAGTGCTGTGGAAGAAAGGCCTGGCAATCTGCTTCCAGAAAGATTACAGCCAAGAAAACCTTATGGAGCAGTTCTACTCTGTAACACATGTGGTTGCCATGAGTCGGAATCAACTCAATGGCAATGGGGCTTTTTTAGGGGGTCAGTGGTCTTATTCAAAATTTACAGAAGAGGAAATTGAGCGAAAGCAAGACCATGTGATCTCCCCAGGCCACACAGCTAGTAAGTGGTAGAGTAAGGATTTGAACCTAAGGCCCAGATTCCATCCAGAAGGCACGGAGTTGAGCCACTTACTACAATGAAGCACAAACCCAGGCTCTGGGTCCAGGCAGCAGGGTCAAAACCAGAAGAAGAAGAAAGATAAGGAAGACATTGTTTTCATCATCCATCTGAGGAGATATTCTCTCTTGGAACCCAATTCAAACAGAAGTGTAGCCAGAAGCGCCATCTAAAGGATGTGTAGAGCCCCATTGGGATCATCTACACTGCAGCTGTAAAATGGACACAGGAAGATATGTGTGACGGATTGAACTGTGTCCCCCAAAAATGTCTGTCAACTTGGCTAGGTCATGATTCCCAGTATTGTATGATTGTCTACCATTTTGTCACCTGTGATTTCCCTATGCACTGTAAATCCTATCGCTATGATGTAATAAGATGGACTAGCGGCAGTAATATGGATGAGGTCTACAAGATTAGACAGCGTCTTAAGCCAATCTCTTTTGAGATATAAGACAGAGAAGCAAGCAGAGAGACATGGGGACCTCATACCACCAAGAAAGCAGCATCGGGAGCAGAGCACATCCTTTGGACCTGAGGTTCCTGTGCTGAGATGCTCCCAGACCAAGGGAAGATTGATGACAAGGACCTTCCTCCAGAGCCGACAGAGAGAGAAAGCCTTCCCTGGAGCCAGCGCCCTGAATTCGGACTTCTAGCCTACTGGACTGTAAGAGAATAAACTTCTCTTTGTTAAAACCATCCACTTGTGGTATTTCTGTTATAGCAGCACTAGATAACCAAGACAATATGTCAAACAAGCAATAGTGTCCCGGCCCCTCTGGAGGTAGGGGATGTGCAGGCAAATTCTAATCTAACAGCAGCCTTTCTGTCGAGTTGGAGAAAACAGAGACAGGCCCTGTGCTCTCTGATGGGGTCATGCTGTCTACCTCTGTAACCTGGAAGGGGGACAGAATGTGGGGCAGGTTACAGAGGGTAGGTAGCTAATATGATATTGCTTCCAGCCCTGCCCGATCTGTGGGGGACTTTCCACTCGTGAGCAAGAGCCCACTGGGCCCAGGCTGCGGAGGACACGAGGTTGGTTCACATCAGCACCAGCAGCTTTGGCGACAGGCACAGGGGGACTGTAGCTGGGGTCTGTTGGGACTGTTCTCAGAGCTCAGCTGGTGTCCTCACTCACCTCCTGTTCTGTACCCATCTCAGGAGTGACCCCACCATGCCTCAGCCCCGAGCTAGAGACCTGGCGGTTGTCCTTGACTCTCCCTACTCCTCATCCTGCCCGCAGACCCTGCCCAGGTAGCCCCCAGCTGTCTCCTCTCCGGCCTCCATCCATGCAGGTCCCTACCCTCACCATCTCCCAGCTGGTCTAAACCAGCCGCCTCCTGGCCCCGAGGTCCCTGCCTAGTCTTGCCCCTCCTCCTCCAACCCAGTAGAGTGACCACTTTAAAACTCAGTTTTGACTCTGTCCCTCCCTGGCTTATAATCCTGCAAATCACTGTTTAAAAACCAAAATAAAAGAGGAAAATATTATAGGACATGTAAGAGACTAATAACTTCCATCACCTGCCAGAAGGAAAACAGGGCAGCTGTGGATGGGGGTAGGGAGACTTGTCACTGCATACACTTTGAATTTTAAATCATGTAAAGGCATTGCCTATTCAAAAAATAAATTACATTATTTCTAAACTACTGATTTTGGCCACATGACAAAGTCTTCGCTCCTCTGCTTGACTCCCGGGCCTGCCTTGCCTCTCCTTCTCCAGGGTCCCCGTTAGATGGCAGAAGTCTCGGGGTTCTGGTGGCTTCTTCGTGCACTCTGCTGTTCCCCATCTGCAGGCCTTTGTCCAGACGTCGGCTCTGTCGGAAACTGCCTTCCTGTGTCTTGGCCTGGCCAACCCTGGGCTGGCAGCAGCCCCGGAACCTCTCCCTCGAGTTTCTCAGCCTCAGCACTATTGACGTTTTGGTCTAGATCGTTCTCTGTGGTAGGGGCATCCTGTGCGTTGCAGGATGCTGAGCAGCATCCCTGGCCTCGACTCACTAGATGCCAGTAGCACCCCCTCCCCAGCTGTGGTGGCCAAATATGTCTCCAGACATTGCCAAAAGGTCTGCAGTTCAAATCCACCAGCCACTCCTTGGAAAGCCTATGGGGCAGTTCTACTCTGCCCTACAGGGTCGCTATGAGTTGGAATTGACTCGACCGCAATGGGTTGAGTTTGTTTTTTAAAATATATATACAATTATTCCAAAAGTAAAACTTTTTTAAAAAGTATATTTTGTACTGCAAATCTGAGTTTGCCCTCTACATAAATTTTAAACATAAAAAATACTACTACTATTCATAGTAGAAGTTACTCAGACCAACACCGTGCGGGGTTTGGGTGGGGACAAGAAGAAAGGAGGTTTAGACAGATGGCTCCAAGGCTTATGGCTGCACTGAACCCATCCGGGAGGAGAACAGCAGAGGGCCCTGACTAGGCTGGAGGTTCTCCACTCTCTACCACCACCACACGGGACCTGAATGAAGGCGACAACATTCCCTTGTGTGACACCCACCTCCCCAGGGCAGAGCCAGGTGGGTGCCAGTTCCTCATGGACCAGCTGTGGCTCCACGCTTCACAGCACAAACTTGACTGCAGAAGGAAGGTCTGAGCTGAGACACAATACAGAGCTGAGTAACCGGCATGGATGTTCCCTCCCACTCCGGAAGTACCCTGGTTGAGAATGACAAGGAGGATCCCAAACCCCTCTGTTCTCAGGATTAAATCCTTCCCAAGTTCAATACTTAAGCCATGCTGGCCCTGCCCACCCCACCCTGACCCCTGCCCCTGACTTACAGGGAGGTCCTCTGAATGTGGGGCCAGTAGTCCCAGTGACTGGGGGTGGGGGTGGAGGGAAAGGTGCTCTCGAAGCGTGAGGCCAGGGTTATCAGTGGGCTGGAGGAAGGTCAGGGTTATGCTACTAGGAAGAATGGAACTTTCTCCTGCAGATCAGAAATGAGTCTTCACAAATTGACAACAGCAACTCGAAAGGTTAGATAGGAAGCTTAGGGGGCAGTGAGATTATGTTAACGGCAGAGGAATAATTTGGAAGAGGAGGATGAGAATGGTTGCACAACTTGAAAAATGTAGTCAATGTCACGAATTTTACACGTAGAAATTATTGAATTGGTGTATGTTTTGCTGCGTATATTGTCAACAACAACAACAAAATAAAATAAATTATTAAAAAAAAGAAATGGTCTTCAGAGTAATATTAATCCTCGGGTATGGAGGTGTGTATGATTTTGGATACTTTAGGAAAGAAATATATTGACAAAGAATATTGAATATTCCATGGACGGCCAGAAGAGCAAACAAGTCTGTCTTGGAAGAAATACAGCCAGAGTGCTCCTTGGAAGCAAGCGAGGATGGAGAGACTTCATCTCACGTACTTAGGACATCCTATCAGGAGGGACCAGTCTCAGGAAAAGAACATCATGTTTGATAAGGTAGAAGATCAGCAAAAAAAGAGGAAGGCCATCAATGAGATGGACTGACACAGTGGCTGCAACAATGGGCTCAAACATAGCAACGATCGTGAGGATGGCACAGGACCAGGCAGTGTTTCATTCTGTTGTACACAGGGTCACTATGAGTAGGAACCGACTGGACGGCACCTCACAACAACAGGAGAGAAACAACAGCAACCTGGAATGGAAGCCTCCCCCTCCATCTCCCTACCTCCCCCAAGATCCAATGGCCAGAGAGGTGAAATTCCCTCCCCCCGGCCAGTAGACCCGGAGACAAACCTGGCAAAAGTAGGTGCCCATGAAAGCTAAAGGCGCTCAGCTGTTGCCTGAGGCTACAGAATTTGCCAAACACCAAAGGGAACCTAGGGGCTAAGACTAGACTATTTTGTAGTGAGGGTGGTGTCTCCTGAGGCTCAAGGTTTGGGGAAGAGCAGGGACAACCAATAAGAGAAGGATTAAAGTGACTCGAGGAGAAGTGGTGAGTCAAGAGTCTGGGAAGGGCCCCAGGGCACCCTCTGAGGTCCCAGGCAGCAGCTTGACCTCTGTGCAATGCAGGGAACAAGGTGGATGGGTCAGGGCCGTAGCATTCCCCCAACTACTCACCACACACACCGACTCAGTAGAGCTCTGCATAACTATGCCAACCTTTCAGTTAACAAAAACAATAACAAACCAGTAACGACAACAAATCCTACAACTGCTAACCATTTTCTTGGAGCCAATAGCATGTTCCATCCAGAGAGAAAAACGGAGCAAACACTCGTGCAGTGCCAAAGAGTCAGGACCAGCCTTCGGTTAAGGGCACTTTATCTCATTTAACCCTCACAATGGCTTCTTGGGAGTCCCTGGGTGGCGCAAACGGTTAAGCGCTCAGCTACCAGCCAAAAAAGATTGGGGGTTCAAGCCCACCCAGAGACACCTCAGAAGACATGCCTGGCGATCTGCTTCCAAAAGGTCACAGCCTCATAACATTTATCGAGCAGTTCTACTCTGCACACGTGGGGTCGCCATGAGTTGGAACTGACTCCACCGCAGCTAACAATAATAACAACGATGGCTTCACGAGGGAGGTGATACTATTGCTCCCATTTCTGAGACGAGGAAACTAACACTTAGATGTTAAGTCCTTGTCCAAGGTCAGGCAGCCAAGGGGTTGGGCTGTGCCCTTCATCACGCCCCCATCTTGCGTGCAGATGAGACAGGCACCTCCCCAGGACTCCACGTGCCCCGCCATCGCCCGCTGGGCGGGAGAGACAATCCATCTCCTCCCCCACACCGGGACCCGGACCCTCCCCAGACGGTAGCCAGAGCCACACCCCATGGGACAAAAACGAGGCCTCCCACACAGGTTGTGTAAGCGTGTGAGTGACAAACTTGTGACCCACCTCCCGGTGACTGCAGCACACCAGCTGGGTGTCACCACACGGAGGCTGAGAACCAGACCTGCCCTCCCCAGGCCCTGCGCCCCAATCCAGGCACACAGAAGGCTCACAGGCCTCTAGGATGTGACCCTTCATCAGCCAGCTTTTCTCTGGACTTTTTGTCCCCAAGTCACATGCGGGATCATCATCAACAAATATTGATGCAAGGCCGACCAAGCACTCTGCCCTGCGGCAGGAGTGGAAGGGACAAGAGGCCAGGCTGAGCTCCCGCTGGGGGCTCACTGGGACAAGGCGGTGTGCAGCAGGCAGGAGCCAGCCACGAGGCTGCCTGGGACCCACGGGGCTTGTTGCTGTGGTTCTGGCAGAGCCTCCCGTTGGCGAGCCTGGGAGAGCTTCTCAGAGGAGGTGGCTTTGGCTCCCTGCCTCTGCACAGCACATGATAGCTACTGGATTCCTCAAGCAGTCTAGGCCACGGGTTCACAAACTTCGGTGGTATCAGATTCACCTGGGGAACTTGGTAAAAAGACAATGGCCTGGGCCCTCTCCTACTTCAACAAGCCTGGAGCTCCAGGTCAATCGGCTGTACACCTAAGTTTGAGAACCACAATCAAATCATTGCATCAGTTAGTCCAAACGGCTGAAAATCCCACACACCTGCTCATCCTCAGCTGCCTCCAAGCTCCTGGCTGTCAGCTCTCAGCTCTGAATAATCCGAACAGAGCTAATCCTACTTGTGGCGGCCCAGGGACACCATGTGGCACCGCCCATGCAGATAACATAGTCCAGCCTCCTCCCTGCCTCTGCCTGGTGGGGCATCTGATCCTGACTCCAGGAGGCCTGGAGTCTGACTGGGACCAACGCCCAGGGAAGGGAAGTTTCTTGGAACTGCTCCTGAGGATTGTCACCTCTTGGTCCCTCTTGCCTTTAGCACTTTAGAAATGTGAGCTGGTGGGAGGCGAGGAGGAAGGAGGAAAAGGAGAGGCTAGAGTTCAAGGTGAGAAACACTTCTTCCTGGCCAACCGATGTGGTTTAATCTTTATAAAAAGACTTCTGCTCTATGAGGAGCGGAGTCCCTGGGCAGTGCAAATGGTTAACGTGCTCGGTGGCTGACCCAAGTTTGATGTTTGAATCCACCCAGAGGCACCTCAGAAGAAAGGCCTGGAGACCTACGTCTGAAAAAATCAGCCGGTGAAAACCCTGTGGAGCACAGTTCTACTCTAACACACATGGGGTCGCCATCAGTTGGAATCAACTTTCTGGCAACTGGTTTTATATGAGGAGTTCGCTGGTCACTAGTCCTTGCCGGAAAGGGCTGTTTCTGGTACCAGCTTTCATATCTGTGCACAAGGAACCGGGGTGGCCAGGTGAGGGTCCACTGCTGGGAGAGGAACGGAGGAGCCTGGAGACCGGTCCAGAGAGGGCAGCGTTCCTGGGCTTGCACACAGTAAGAGGGCTGAGGCAGGAAGGGTGAAGGGGCAGAACTAGGGATGGTTGAGTAGCAGGGGTCAGGAGAGGGAGGGGCCTTCAAGGGGCAGACCTGGGGAGCAGGAGCTGCTCAAGATATCTCAGCCATCGCCAGGTATCAGAGGACACATCCAGACCTAGGACTCTGTGTCACTGGGCCCACGCCCTCCCACCTGTCTGAGGTTCACATTTTGAACCCTGATTCCAAAACCAGGAGGCCCCAGTGGTTTCAGCTGTGGGCCAGGACAGCTGCAGGCCACAACCTGCCAGCCACAGATATCCCAAAAAGAAAAGGTCTAGTCGCTACATGGTCCAGTGCTGCAGAGAGGCAAGTGGGCATCTCCAGGGGAGACGTGGGTGCCCAGGCCCAACTCCCTGCCCATCATGCAGTTTGGTAGCCACGGGGTGCAACATCTCTCTCCACGCTTGGGGAGGTACACACACTCAGAGACACACCTGGTAGTCCTTACTGCACATGTGGGTACACATACCAAGTGCTGCAGCTGGGCACAGCACAGTGAGTTTGCCACACAGCACCAGCAAATGTTTTCCCCTGCTCCCGGGCTCACCTCCACGAAGAAAAGCTCCCAGATCTTGCTCCAGCGCTTGGACTCGGTGAGGGCCCTGTGCGTGGCCAGGTGGCTGCCCTTGACAGTGAGAGTGTAGTGGCAGACACCCAGGATGGTGATTCCCAGGGCAAAGAGCAGGATGTTCTCAAAGCGCAGGAACAGGAACCCTGTAGAGGGGCAGCGTCTTTCTCCAGCTTTGGGCGACCTGGGTCCCAACATCTCAGCCCCTACCTCTTCGAGCGCTCAAGTGGGCCCAGCCCTGGGGACCGCCCCAGGGAGACGGGGCCAGTCCCATATGGCTTGAGGAGGATGGGCTGGCTTTCTCCACAGGATGTGGGACCAAACAGAGCCCATTGGTTCAGCAAGGAAGCTGCACTCTGCGGGGTCTGGACTCCCTTGGGGTTTCCTTCTTGTGCCCCAGCCGAAGCAGGGATGGGGTGGAATACGGTGGGGTGCAGACCAGGAGAGGTCCGGCAGAAACCCCACCTTCCCTCCTCCTCCCATGCCCCATCCCTGGCCTTCCCCATGGAACCATCCCCCCCAGGCCACCTCCCAGGCCCAGCCTCCGGATCCCTCTCAACTTTCCCCCTCACCTCCCTCCTTTCATCAGCCCTTCTCCCTCCTTCAGTGTCGGCTCCTCTGGGAACATAGGGCAGGGCACCCCAAATCCAGACTTTCAGGTTTGGGATGTGACCTTCTTCCCTCCCTGTTGCCCGCCCCCCCGCTCTGGGCGCCACTGGCCGCAGAGCCGGTACCGCCAACGTCCCCGCCCCGCAGCCCCGCAGCCCCGCAGCCCCGCAGCCCCGCAGCCCCGCAGCCCCGCAGCCCAACCCCTTGTCGCCCTGTCCCCGCGCCCTCACCGGCCGGCACGGCGAGGAGGCTGAGCGCAAGGATGGCGCAGTCCACGCCGTGGCGCTCCCACCAAGAGCTGGCCCTCACCACGTCCTGGACCAGCGCCTCCAGCTCGCCCTGCAGCGACTCGTCCCCGCGGCGGCCCCGGAGCCCGCGCCCGGCCCGCTCCATGGGCTCCGATAAGGACTCGAGCGCGCTGTGTGTCTGCGGCGCGGCGCGCGGGGCCGGCGGGGAGCGCGGGCGGACGGGCCGGGGCGGAGTCAGCGCTCGCCTGGGGACACCCGCCCCCGCCCTGGGGTCTTGGTGCGGGCGCCCGAGCGCCTCCAGCCGCTTGCAGGGTGACCTGGGCCCCGACCTGGCGCACCGCCTGGGGGAGAGGGGCAGATGCGCCGGGTAGGGTGGGTGGGGAGACCACCCTGGGGCAAGAACCTGCCCGGGAGAGAGGGGAACCCAGTGGACACGCCTGAGAGCTTTCCCTGACCCCTCCCTGATTTCAAATAACTCCCTGGCGTTCTCTGTCCCTGCACCTCGCTTGGGTTTGTTGTAGCATTTTAAATCCCCATCCCTGAGTATTCGTTTTGTTAGCACTTAGCAGCCTCCCCTACAGATGACATAATAGTCCTTCCTTGACTGTGTCCACCCACACAGACTGGATACCAGGTGCTGACAGGGCCTGACTTTGTTAGTTTTGCTCAAGTTATCTCTTGAATACCCAGAATGGTGCTTGGCACAGAATTCACCGGAAAGTTCAAGGACTCACTCCCCCCAGGTAGGTCACCGAGGACCTCACTGACTCCAGCGTGAGCAGAGGTGACCTGTGGGGAGATGACTTCCCAGCCCCACGTTGCTGCGGTGACTTTGGGCGTGGGAAGATGTCCATGGAGAAAACACATCCAAAAGTCACCATGTCACTATTCCAGGTGGGCAGACATACTGGCTGGGATTTGCAACTCCACCCAGAGGTGGCCAGGTGTAAACTCAGGGCCTGCACCACCTGGCACTTGCCCTTGGAGACTGGGGGGCAGTGTCTGTCATAGCCCCCTCCCATCAGCCCTGCTAAAGCCTGATCTTGGTCCTCTGAGGACAAGCCACTGTCCTCTGCAAACTCCACCTTCTCTGCTTCAGAGGGTCCTTTCTCCTTTTTGTTTGTTTGACATTTTCCCCGGTTCCATATTGAGGTCCCCTTGGGAAGGAGGAGAGAGAGGGAGAAGGAGGGAGAGTCAGGGACAGTAGTGACTTCTATTCCTTCCTACCTTCCCTGGAGTTACCTTCATGAATTTTTATGAGCATTTCCCTCCTATTCCTTATACAGTAAAACCTGTGAAAGCCAGAACCTGTGGAAGGCAGAAACCTGTCAGAGAAGAAAAACTCAAATGTTTCCCACTAATAGAGAGCAACAAAAAAGTGGTAAGGGACTGCACGCTGTTAAAGGTGGAAAACTTGCGTGGCCCGGGAAAACACGGCAGTCTAGCCCAGTTCCTGCTCTCACAGGTCTCACTGTAAAAGATTTCTTCACTAGGCCTGGGTTTATAATCCAATAGCCCATTTCTGTCTCTCTCTCTCTCTCACGCACACACACACGCACACACACACGCACACACACTCTTGTCTGGCTCCTTAGTTTGCCGTTGACTTTCACACACTGACTAATTTTCATATATTCTCCACATCCTGTGAGGATGGCATCACCCCATTTTATCAGTGGAGGCCCAGAGAGGTGAACTGCTCTGCCAAGTGCCCCACATGGCAGAACTGGAACTCAAACCCAGAATATCTCCTCCAAATCTAATGATCTTTTGTCTATATCGCCTTGCCGTCGAGTAGATTCTGAGTCATAGCGACCCTGTAGGACAGAGTAGAACTGCCCCATAGGGTTTCCAAGGGGCAGCTGGTGGATTTGAACTGCCCACCTTTTGGTTAGCAGCCAAGCTCTTCACTACTGCACCACCAGGGTGGTCTACGTCAGAGAGTCTTAAAACAGAGAAGGGAGGCTTGCCCTCCCTCTCCCACCCCACCCACCAATCACTCCCTCTTAGGCGTACTAGAATTTTCAGGTAAGGGATATGTACAATTTTTAATAGTGTATTTGATGCTAATATGCAATATTATAAGTTTATAAGGAGGGAATTCCATTGCTTTTATTAGAAGAACCACAGGAGGTTGGTGGGAATCTTTCTGGGACCAAGAAGCCCCTCCCTAGGCCCTAGATGCTCCTGGCACCTAAGTGGCACTGTAAGGAGGCATATGCTGAGGTCCAAACAGGAACAGAGAGGCAACACATATTAGGGGAGCTCAGAGGAGCCAGGAATCCCTGTTGGGTGGGGCAAGCTGGCAGCTTCCCTGGAGGGAGGCAGATGTGATTTGGAATAGACTTACACTTGGGGGAGAAGAAGGGGAGCGAGGTGTTCTGAGACCTGGAGGCACAGGGCAGGAAGAGAGTTTGGGGGATTGTGGAAGGGAAGACAGGAGAGAAGGTGCCACAAATAGCAAAGTGAGAAGTTAGGGCTTGACTCTGCAGGCTTGGGGAGCCGTAGCAGGCTTTAGAGCAGGGGAGTGACTTACGTAGTCTGTCTGGTGTTCAGGAAGGTTGTCTGGCACGATGGAGGAGCCACTGAAGTGAGGGAGACCTGTCTGGAGACTGGTTCAGTACCCCCAAATAAGAGAGTACTGAGGGTATAGACAACAGGGAGAGGGGAGATGGGGGATGATGGAATAAGGAAGACTCGAACAGACAGTTCACCAAAGAAAACATACAAATGGCCAATGAACACATGGAAAGATGTCCAACGTCATTAATCTTTGCTGTTGTTAGTTGCATACCAGTCTGCTGGCTATAACTAACGGCTACCTTAAGTGTAACAGAACGAAACATTGCCCAGTCCTGCGCCATCTTCATGATCTTTGGCATGTTTGAGTCCATTTAGGGAAATTCGAATTAAAACCTCAATGAGATATCACTTCAGACCTACTAGAATGGCTACAATTAAATAGGTTGGCAATACTAAGCGTTGGCAAGGATGTGGAGCAACTTTCATCCATTGCCGGTGAGAGTGTAAAATGGTGCAACACCTTTGGAAAACACGTTGGCAGTTTCTCGTCAGGTTAGCTATGCTCTGACTCTATGACCCAGCAAGTCCACTTCCAGGTATTTACCAAAGAAGAATGAAAACACAGGTCCACGTGAAGACTTGCACTGAATGTTCATAGGAGCCTTGCTCATAACAGCCAAACTGGAAACAGCATAAAGGTCCATCAGGATAAACAAGCGGTGATACATCCATCCAATGTATACAATAAAAAGGAACATCTGTCAGAGGCAACAATACAGATGAACTGATAGTTGCCACCATAAGGGTGAATCTCACAGAAAGAAGCCAGATAGAAACACGTACTTAATGTATGATTCCATTTACATGAAGTTCAAGAACAGGCCAAACCAACACAGAGTGATGGAAATCGAATCAGGAGTTGCCTGTGGTTGAGTGAGTGGGGACATTAATTGCAAAGGGGCATCAGGAAGCTTTCTGGGGAGATGGAAATGTTCTGTATCTTGGTGGTGGTAGTGTTTGCAGGGGTGCATACGTGTGTCAAAAGCCATCAACCTGCACGCTTAAATCGGGTGGATTTTATTTAATTATGTTGCTGTTGTTGTTAGTTGCAATTGAGTTGATTTCAACTTATGGCGACCCCATCTGTAACAGAGTAGAGTGCTCCCTAGGGTTTTCTTGGCAGTAATCTTTACAGCAGCAGATGGACAGGCCTTTCTCCTGTGGTGCCTACTGGGTGAGTTTGAACCACCAATCTTTAGGTTAGCAGTCGAGCCCAAACTGCACCACCTAATCAGTCAGGTTGATTAAAGCAAAACCAAAAATGGGAAGAGTTTTGTCAAAGCTGAACCCATGCACATCCCAGGTATAGACCAACAGACATGCAAAGAAACATGCAAAAACATTCATAGCAGCAATACTCAAAACAGGCAAAAACTGGGAACAACTCAAAAGGGTCAGCAACAGTAGACTAGATGTCATGGATTGAACTGTGTCCTCCAGAAATGTCTGTCAATTTGGCTAATCCATGATTCCCAGTGTTGTATGATCGTCCACCATTTTGTCATCTGAGGTGGTTTTTCTCTGTGTTGTAAATCCTACCTCTATGATGTTAATCAGGTGGGATTAAAGGCAGTTACATTAACAAGGCAGGACTCAATCGACAGGATTAGGTTGTGTCCTAAACCAATCTCTTTTGAGATATGAAAGAGAGAAGCGAGCAGAAAGACAGGGGGACTTCATACCACCAAGAAAGTAGTGCCAGAAGAAAAGTGCCTCCTTTGGACCCAGGGTCCCTGCACTGAGAAGCTCCTAGTCCAGAGGCAGATTGATGCTAAGGACCTTCCTCCAGAGCAAAAACCTTCCCCTGGAGCTGACGCCCTGAATTTGGACTTCTAGCCTAGACTGTGAGAGAACAAATTTCTCTTTGTTAAAGCCATCCACTTGAGGTATTTTTGTTATAGCAGCATTAGATAACTAAGACACTAAATAAATAAAATGGGTATATGGATATTATGGAATACTGTAACAACAACAGCATACAATTCAAACCTAATGTTGAACAAAATAAGCAGACACAAAAGCTGACATACTTGGGATTCCATTTTTATAAATTCAAAAGCAGGCAAAAATCGTTTATGGTGCTAGAAGTTAGATGGTGGTTACCAGTCAGGGGTAAAGACTGGAAGGGGCGCAGGGGGCCTCGGGGGGCTGGTAAATGTGTCACTGCTTGATCTAGGTGCTGGTTCTGCTTAGTGTGTAGTTTGTACAATTTCATTATGCAACACTGTTATGATGTGTGTACTTTTCTGTTTGTATGTTGTTAGTCGGAATCAAGTTGATTCCAACCCACGGTAGCCCGTTTGTATCAGAGTAGGACTGCACTCCATGGAGTTTTCAAGGCTGTGAACTTTCAGAAGCAGATCACCAGGCCTGTCTACCGAGGCACCTCTGGGTCCTAAACTCCTAAGCTTTTGGCTAGTAGGCCAGTGCTTCTCCGTTTGTGCCAGCCGGGGACTCCGTATGTGTATTTTAATTGAAACATTTATTTTTGAAGTTGGTAATCCTTTTTTTAAAGGTGAACATCACCCATAAATCCCACGCAGTGAAGTGTTGGGAAGCAGGGTGGGGCTGGCCTCTAGGTTCCTTTGGCTTTGAAGGTTGGCAGCTGAGTAGGTGAGGGTAGCAGAGCATCTAACTTACCCTGCCAGCTGCCACCAGAGCCTGGGTGATCGCCCCATCCCTGTCTGTCATCCCATCCTGACCTCCCAGCCCCTGGTCCTACCACTTTCTGCTCCCAGGATTCTGCTCACAAAAGTGGGAATTAATTATCCAAGCCCGGGATGAAAGGCTCCGGTGTTTCATCGCCAGGCCAGCACCCATCACAGCTCTCTGCTTGGCTTCTCCCAGCAGGCCCTGGAGGGACCAGTGGACAGGCCCGGGCAGGTTCCTTGATCTCTGTCCACAGTGAGTTTTGGCCTGCTGCTACAACAGAGATAGCCACCCTCCGCTAGACCTGCCTCTGCCCACATCCAGCCCCTCACCTATCTGCACAACACTCAGCATATGTGAAGAGCACAGCTGGACTTCGGAGTCAGGCCAACTTACCAGCTGTGTGGCCTTGGGGGAGTTACGCAACCTCTCTGAGCTTCAGTGGCTTCATACACACTCAAAAACAGACATTTAACTGGGTGAGCAAAATATAAATAATAGTGTTACTGTTTTCTTTCTGAACCACAATAGATTGTTATGTCCCTGCCACTTCGGAGATCCCTGGCCCACAGCCTAAGGTCTAAAATGTTCAGCCTGGCCTTTGAAAGCCTCTAAGTTCCAAAACCTTCTCTGACTACTCTCCTGCTTGGGCTAGGTGACTTCTGACCTCTGGACAGGTGTTGCTCTTTCTCACCTTTATGTCTTTATTTCTCAGGTAACTCTTTCCATTCCCACCTCCTATCCAAACCCCACCCATCCTTGGGGTTCTGGTAACTTCAGCCACTCCTGCAAAGCTGTTTTCATGTATTTCATTCATTCAACCAACTTTATTGACCACCTACTATATGCCAGGACTCCAGCTGTCAGCATGCTCCCCATCCTCAGACCTCAAGATCATCCCCCAGCTAGCGTGAGACACCAGTTGTCATGCACTGCCTGGCAATGATCCCTCTCAGGCACTGATCTAGCCATAGTATTTAATGTGATCCGCTTGTCTGTGTTGTCTGCCTGTATTAGTCAGGATAAGTAACACTAGCTGTTATAACAAACACCCCCAACATCTCAGTGGCTAAACACAATGCAGGTTTATTTCTTGCTCATATCACAGTCTGATGTGGGTCCAGTGACCCTTCTCCAAGTGGTGCTTGGGGATTCAGGCTCCTTCCATCTTGGGATACCTCCATCTCCGACACAAAGCCACCACGGTTGCGGTGGGAGTGGAAGAGAGCGTGGGAAGGCGCTTTTATCTTCAGGTTTGGAAACGGCGCATGTCACTTCCATCTACACTCCATGGGCCGGCACCTACGCGCACAGCCCAACCTGACCGGAAGACACACTTGGAATCCCAGCCTTCCTGTGTGCCCAGGAAGAGGGAATAGCATAGATGACCGTCTACCCACGGCCAGCTGCACCGTGAGCTTCCTGAGGGCAAGGACCCTGTATTACCTTTCTTACATTGACCTGAACTTCCCCGCAACTTCCAGCCTGCTCTGCCCAACGCATCCTCCCAGACCTGCACACCCGGCACTGTGCCTGTGCCCCGTCGGTGCTCAGTGTTCACTAGCTAGTGGACAGCCTGGTGCAAGTTAGACGGGGGAAGAAGATGGGACTTGGCGGAGAGACAGGCCGTTACTCTTCTTCGGACAGCACTGATTCCTGGGGCCTCTCATGGAGCTTGGCACAGGTTCAAGAGGATGCAAGGGGGAGATAAAAGCAAAAAAAAAAATTAGAACACTTCACCCTCTCACTAGCATGACTATCATCAAAAAAACGGAAAATAACAAGTGTTGGCAAGGATGTGGAGAAATTGGAACCCTAGTGCATTGCTGGTGGGAATGTAAAATGGTGCAGCTGCTGTGGAAAACAGTTTGGAGGTTCGTAAGAAAGTTAAACATAGAATTGCCATATGACCTAGCAATTCCACGCAACAGACTTGAAAGCAGGGACTCAAACAGATACATGTACACCAATGTTCACTGCAGCACTGTTCACAATAGCCACAAGGTGGAAACAATCCAAGTGTCCATCAACAAGTGCGTGGATAAAAAAATGTGGCCCATCCATACACTGGAATATTATTCAGTCGTAAAGAGAAGATCTAATATGTGCTATGGCGTGGACGAACCTTGAAAAGATTATGCTGAGTCAAAGAAGCCAGATATAAAAGGACAAATAGTCTGTGATTCCATTTATATGAGAAATCTAGAATAGGCAAATTCATAGAGACTGAAAGCAGGATAGAAGTTATAAGGGCTGGAGGTGGGGGAAAAGGGAGTTATTGCTTAACGGATACAGAGTTTCTGTTTAGGGTGATGAAAAAGTTCTAGAAATAATATTGATGATTATGTATGTTGTGAATGTACTTAATGGCACTGAATTGTAGGCTTAAAAATGCTTAAAATGGTAAATTTTATTTTATGTATATTTTATCACACACAAAAAATTAGATGGTGGTGACAGCTCGGGTCCCAAACCCAAACCTTACCTGAACCTGGAGGTGGTGCCCTCCTCCCAGGCTTCAGCGGACTGAGGGGCACCCACTCAGGTAACCATGGTAGAGATGATCCAGGCTAGGCTTTCCTGGGCTCCTGGGGTTCCCCACCGTGGGGCGGCGATGATTCCACCCTTCTGCGATTCAGATCTTTATTTGTTGGGGTTCACGGGGGGTTAATTATTGTTGTGGTTGGGGTGGGGTGGGAAGGAGCCCCGCCCTGGCCCCAGGGCCTGGAGGGGGATTCTGAGAGCCAGGATGGGTAGGACCTGCAAGCTCTGGAAGCCTGGGGGATGGCCCTGAGCGGTCCAGAAAGGCACTTCCTGTGACAATTTAACCGTTTCTATGCCCCAAGCTTGGCTGGCTGGGTCTTTAACTCTTCCTTATCTCCCGCTATTCATGACAAACCCCCGCCAAATCATCAAAGCCCCAGTGAGGCCCAGCTCAGTGAGGCAATTGGCATTATTCACAGGGGTGGGGCTGGGTGAGCTGGGGGAGAAGAGGCTGACCTGTAGCTCAGATCCTGGCTGGCTGAGGGTGGACTGGCACCCCAAGATTCTACGGGGCGTCTCAGCATCCACCTCACCTCTGAGGACCCTACCCCTGGCCTCCAGTGGCTCAGGCTGCCAGCCACCAGCTCTACAAGGATGGAGTGAGGTTAGTGATGGACAGAGAGGCAGGCCTGGGAGTGAGAGGAGTGAGGGAAAGGGGGCCGGCTGGAGACTGGAGGTGCTCTGTCAGCCTGTCTCCCCCTTGCAAGCCAGGAAACTGAGACCTAGGGTACCTCTCCAAGTGGCATAGCAAGTTAGGTCCTTGAAAGCCCAAGGTAGGAGCTGTTAGCAAGCCCAGCTCCCTACTGGGGAGGTTTTCCAGGGGTCCCCTAGTCCGTCAATGGGTCTGGTCAGCACCACAGACCAGGCATGTGGATTAGCCTAGAGGGTGCGTGTCGGGCCTGGGGAGGTCAGGGCCGGGACTGGAGGGAGAGCGAGAGCCATGGTTCTTACACAGTGGGTAGTGTCTACAGCGGGGGCTCTGGACTCTGACACACCTGGTCCCAGTCCTTACTGTGTGACCATAGGAAGGTTGCTTAACCTCTCTGAGCCTCAGTTTCCTGAGGGGGTGATTTGGAGTGGATGAGGGGGATGCCACCTACCTTACAGGGTTGCTGGAGAGAGTGGGTGAGGTAGGTCCTGTACCGTAAACACCAGTGGGCCGCCACAGGGAAGGGCTCGCAGTAGACACTGTCATTGCTGATTCCATCCTTTGTGCTATTGTAATGATGGCATTGCTGCTATGCTGAATCGTTTATATTATCTCATACTAGCATAGAATGGTATTGATAATAAATGGCTTCCGTTTCCAGCGAGAGAGGTCTGGAATGCTCAGTCCAGTTCCCTCCCCTCCTTGCCCATGTTGTCCCCTGTGTGTGTGTGTGTGTGTGTGTGTGTGTGTGTGTGTGTGTGTTTAGAAGGCTGGGGGCCCAGTGTTCCCCCTCCCAGTTCTGCTCTGCAGTACTGAACAGGCCCTGCAGAAGGTGCGGTGAGAACGGAGAGGGGGAGTTTGGGGACAAGCCAGAATGTCAGTTCGGCCACCGGTTCCCACGTGCTCAGGCCTGGCTGATGCCCAGAGAGCCCTCCTCCATCCCCAGCTTCCTGTCTACAGGTTCCTTGAGCTGTTCCTCCACCTAATGGGTGTCAGGCCTGAGCTAAGCCCTTTACTTGAACCCTCACAACTGCCTTGCAGTGGAGGGTATAATTATCCCCATTTACAGATGGAAACACTGAGGCTTGGAGAGGCAAATTAGCCTCCTCAGTAAATGGCAGATCTGTGTCTCCAAAGTGAACACCCTAGCCCGGGGGAAGCCCCACCCAGGCTCCTTGGTATACTGGGTGCCCAAAGATTGAGATTTGCCTCTACCCTACCCCTGCCTTCTGGGGCACTAGGCCTTCTCTGCCCCCCACTGCCCTCCCTCTCCCCTAGGCTCAAGCCCTCAACAACGCAGTTATCCAGAGAAAGGGTAGGGAAAACCCTGTGGAAATCCTCAGTTCAGGGTGAGGGATGGGGCTAGGGGAGGTAGGGTGGCTGGGAGCTTTGTCCTTCCAGGCTGAAGGAGCTGGGGCCCTAAAATAGATAGTAAGCAAGAGAGGGAATCTAAAATTAGACTCCAGACAGACTCTGGGGCACTCGGGAGCACTAAAAAGACAGATGAGCAAAACCACGGAGACCCACACGCACTCAGCTCACACGTGGACATCACCTCCCAGGAAAGTTCTGGGCCCCACTAAGCCTCCTCCCAAGTTCACACAGATACACGTCAGCGTCCTCTCCCAGGCACTCGGAGTCCACATCTCATACACACACACACACACACACATGCACGCACGCACACCTGTACACGGGCTCGCAGGTACACACGCTGGCACAGGAAGGCTGCAAGGGAGGAACAGCTGTGTAGGAAGAGGAGTCCCACTTATCCCACCCCCCCAAATCCTGCCAGCTGAGCCCCTGCTTCTGGCCTGGACAGCCCCAGGCTCAGGGGATGAGGCTGAGAGGCCCCTGCGCCAGGTGAGAGCCTGGGGAGGTAGCTCACTGAAGGGGGTGAAGGGAGGCGGGGACGGCCAGAAGTTTGAAACCTGGCTTTAAATCCCACGACCCCGGCATTTCTGTGGTCAGGGGTTTGGAGAAATTACTTAACCTTCCTGAGGCCTGTTTCATGATCTGTGGGATGGGGCAGTGCCGCTCTTCTCCAGGGTTTGCTGTAGTGGGTATTTAGAAGGTGCTCGATGCAGGTCCTGAGAAGGCAGCTGGCAGCAAACAGCCGTAAGAATGGGCAGACTAGACATCCTGGCAGATCATCTGGCCCCCCTGAACCTTGGCTGCAGCACCTATAAAATGGGACTAGTAAATAATGACTTCCTGCCCTTGGTGGCAAAGTGGTTAAGAGCTACTGCTGCTAACCAAAAAGTCGGCAGTTCGAATCCACCAGGTGCTCATTGGAAACCCTAAGGGCAGTTCTACTCCGTCCTATAGAGTTGCTATGAGTTGGAATCAACTCGACAGCAATGGGTTTGCTTTTTTTTTTTTTTGGCCGTTGCCCACCTCAGACGACGCTGTGAAGCTCAGAGAGATAATGGTGTGAGGGATGGTTTGGATTCTGTGGGATTGAGAGAGCCTCGTGGGGCAGTGAGGGTGGGGTCAGGGCCCAACTCGGCCAGCAGCTGCTATTGTCCCCACAGCCTCACCATCTCCAAGAACACCCTACCCCCGCCAGGGCGCCCAACAACTGCTGTTCAGAATCCCGTGGAGAAATTTCCCCGGAGTATGCATTTCCAGAGTTGGGGGTGGTCCCCACTGCCCGCAGCCTCACAGCACTGGACTGTGGGGTCCCCTCAGGGCCCAGGCGGACTAGAGAAGCCAGAGCGAGTGAGGGCGTACAGCTTCACAGGCCTTTCTGGGGCTCATCATGTTGGCTCTCCCCGGCCTTTCTCTACAGACCAGGAGTTGGGGGCTCTGAATGGGCTTGCCAGAAGTTTCCCCACCTCAGGCTCCAAATCCCATCAGGCTTAGTCATTCAGCAATAACAACTTGGGGAGGACTCACAGTGGTGAAAGGCAGCCTGACCTGGCGCAGCTATGGACAGTCAGATAGAGCAGAGGCAAGCCCTGTTTGTTCTCTTACCTGCTGTGTGAGCCTGAGAATGACCAAGTGCTCTTGGGCCTCAGTTTCCTCCTCTGTCAGATGGGTTTAACAATTCCCAGGTACTGGGCTATCATAACGATTAACTGAAATCACACATGTAAAGTCCCGACGTACACAGTAGGTGCTTGATAAATGCTCAGTCAGGATGAGACACGGCACAGTTGGGAGCCAGCCTGTCTGGGCTTGAGTTCTGGCTCCACCAAATCCCAGCCGTTTGACCCTGGGTATGTTTTATAGACAGCTCTGTGCCTCAGTTTCCTCATTTGACAAACAGAAATCAGCAAAGTGCCTGTCTCCCCGAGTTGTGCCAGGGCTGACTGATGCAGATGGAGTGCCTGGGCCATGGTCAGTGTTGCTCCTACTATTGACAGGAGATGAGGCTTGGCTTGGAGACCTGTGCTGCACACCTACTATGTACCGGGCAAAGTTACATTATTAAGTCCCCCAGTAGCCCCATAAGGAAGGCATCTTTAGCTCCAATTTATGGAAAAGGAAATGCAGAGAGGCTACTGACTTGACCAAGGTCATGGCTATGCAGCAGCAGATGTGGGATTTGAACCCAGGTCTTCAGACTCCGTGTTCCCTGCAGAGTCCAGGTATTCCTTTAGTGGTTTTCAAACTGTGTTCCTGGGAACCCAAGAGTCCCCTGGAGGTGCAACAGAAAGAGGGGGAGGGAAAGAGAGGCTGACTGGGAGACCCTGTGTAACAGGGAGAATGGGACAGAGAAAGACCAAGAGACTGGAAGACAGAGAGGGAGGCAGGGAGAAGTGGACTCTCTGGTTGGGATGAAATGCTTCTGCATACTTCAGACCCCACTTCGGCAGCCTCCCAAACCACCCCTCCAGTATCCTGCCCAGTGGTCCCTTGACCCATCCTGCCTCTCCCAGCCCAGCCCCCCAGAGCAGGTGGGTACTGTAGGTCAGACTGTGCTTGGACTGCTGAAGCTGCCAGCAGGCCCCCACCTGCCTCAGACTGACCCTGGCACATGCCCGGGTCAAGGGAACCCAAGATCAAAGACAGCATCCACCAAGGGTCACAGATGCTTGGTGGGGAGTGGGGCAATACATCACTGTGGTTTGGCATATGAGTTTCCGTACCAGGGAAATCTGGTTTTCAGGCCTGGTTCATCCACCTACCAGCTCTGTGATCTTGGGCAAGTCACATCACTGCTCTGAGCCTCCATTTTCCCCTGTGAAATGAAGATGATGATGATAATGTAGGACTTCCTTTATAGGGTTGTGGTTCTATTCTGTGTTCTATTATTAACAGAAGAGCCTGCCACCTTGTAAGCTCTCAATAAATTGAGAGTAAAAACTTGAAAGCTTGCCCCTGGGGAGAAGGGTGGTCCAAGGGACCCAGGTCAGGGAGCCAGAAAGCCCAAATTTTCCTTCACTTACTGGTTGTGGGACCTTAGGAGTGTCATGTAAGCTCTCTGATTCTCAGTCTCTTCACCTACGGAGTAGGACTCAAAATCCCTCGCTTCCTTACCTCACAGGAGGTGGGGAAAGCTTTCGATAAACTCCAACATTCAGGTAGTGGTGTAATGGGGCCCCAGAGGGCAGTGGTCTGCTACTCCCTCTCCAGAAAAGTTGCTCAGCTCTTTGGATACCCCAGGAACCCCAGGACCTCCTGGGGGGGTGCTCCCACTGGACAGTGGTCCACCTTTGGTTAGCTGACCCCATGCTCCATTCCTTGGCCACTGGCTGGATTGTCAATGCCCCCTGCTGGTCAGAAGGGAATGTCTCCAGTGATGTCTGCATGAGTGAGGCGGTGGTTCTCCCTCACATGGGGATCCCAAGACCTGACTGGCCAGGACTCATCTACTGGGCCAGGCCAACTGCAAATGCAAGGAGTGCCCCATGGGCCAATGATAACCATGATCATTGTTAACTGATGTGTATGAAATATCAGGCAGTGTGCCAAGAGTTTTCTGTACATCATTTCCTGTTCCTAGTAATCTATGGGGTTGATGCTTTTGTTAAAATACCCATTTTACAGCTGAGGAAATAGACTGAGAGGCTGGATAACTTACCCCAGGCCACACAGCTGGAAAAGGGTGGAACGAGTTTTACTACCTAGGTCTGGCTGCCCCCTGGCCCTGCCACCTCCCATACAACCCTGACTTTTCTCGGAGGAGGTGACACAGATGTGCGCTGCAGGAGGACAAGGATGCAGTCTGCTCCGTAAAGATCACAGCCTTGGAAACTCTATGGGACAGTTCTACTCTGTCCTGCAGGGGTCACTACCAACTCAACAGCAATGGGTCCGTATTATCACCAGATGCTAATACTCAAAAGGTGAAGAACTATCGATTATTCTAAACTTTTAAGACTTCCCTAGCCTCGATCTAAATTTTTAGGGGGATGAGTGGAGGAAGTTGAGTCCCCACCGTGTAAAATCTTCTTCCCTTCGCTTGTGTTTAACATCCGCTCTCGCTTCCTGGAGTCACACCTGTTATTCCTGATGCCCCAGGCTTCCACCCTCGAGTTACGTTGATCCATCGGAGATCCTGCCCCTGCTGTTTCCAGTTAGTCTCTGCGTCCACGCTGAAGCTCCAGTCTACTCGCTGTCTCGTCATTGCGGGTCCTCACCCCTATGTCCTTCCCTGGACCGGCGCGGAGACCGGCGGGTCTTTAGTGAGGTAGGTGCAATAACCATGATGGCCAGCAGGGGTCGCAGGACCGAAGAACCCCGTGGAGCGGCGGAGGGCTCCTGTCTTGTCGACCCTTGGCAGCCTGGGGGCGAGGAAAACGTGGCAGCAGTCGGGAAGCCTGTGTTCTGCGTCTAGACCTGCTTGGACAAGTCCCTTTCTGTCTGTGGGCCTCGGTTTTCCCATCTGTAAAGTGGAGGGAGGTGAGCCAAGAGTTCTTAGATGGTTGCTAGGCACCCTTCCTGAACTGACAGATGGGAAGCTTTCTGATGGATGCTTCCAGGAGGGGGCTGTCTTGAACACCCCGTGGCAGACTGCCACATCTTTCTCCCACAGACCCACTGGTGGATTTGAACCACCAACCTTCCTGTTAGCAGCTGAGTGCTTAACCACTACAACACCAGGGCTCTTCCCCTGGGAGAGAGGGGATTCTAAATCGGGCTGCCCCAAAGAGCTCTCTGGGAATAGGGCACTGGTGAAGACCACGGGGAAATAGAAACCACCTGAAGGCTTCCCAAGGCCAAGTCAGAGCCTTGAGAACAGGACTCATGGGCCCAGGGCCTGCGTGACAGGGTGGCAGCCTCCGGGGTGTGGCAGGTCCGGGGCTTCTGCCCAGCCCTGGGGAAGCCCAGGCCGACAGGCCCTGGGTAGGAAGGGAGAAGGCGCCACCCTGCCCTCAGCACTGCAGGCCCAGGAACAAGGCTGGAGCCTGGACCACCCTCCTGGCTCAGCTGTTGGGGATGCACCTGTCCCGGTTCTTAATGCTCCCCTCCATCAGCTCCGAGTTCCGGGCTAGCCTACCTGGGCTGAAGGCCCAGGGATGAGAGGAGGCCCTGCAGAGATGCACGTGGGGGAGGAGGGTCCTGCCCAAGAGCCCATCCCAGGCTCCAGGACCCCCTCCAAGGAGCAGGCCACGTCCTCAGAGGCCCAGAGAAGACTGCCCCCACCCCCGCCCTCTTGCTCTCTTCCCCCTCCCCCTCCTACCCCCAAGCGATTAAAGAACAAGACGCAGGCACGACAATGATGTAGAATGTTCTCTGCAAACATTATAATGAGGCTGAGGGAGGCATTGGTTGTACAGTGGCAGGGATGGCAGAGCCTCCCACCGCAGTGGGAAGAGCTGGGAGGGGCTGAGCAGGAGGGAAAGGGCAGCACCTGGGGCACCGAGAAAGACGATCGGCACTTGGGGTGGCCCCAGGCCCAGGGAGCAGGAAGAAGGACTGGGTAGGCTCTGGGTGGCAGTGGCGGGCAGCCAAGCCCTCTGGGAGTGTGTATAAGGAGGGCAAATCCCCAAAACAGGCATGTCCCGGAGGGCCCCCCAGACAGGCCAGAGGGAGGTCTGTGGTGTTCCTTGGGGGTTCTCTCTTACCTGCCCCCGCCAAGGGGGCCCAGGAGGGGCAGGGCTGAGATGGCGCTCCCAGTGGAGGCTCCCCCCCAGGCTGCTGGACGAGGAGGAAGGGTACGTCTGCGTGGGGGTGTGACATGCACACGCGTGTGTGCAGAGCCCTGAGTGATTCTCCCACCTCAGTCTGACTGGACACATCCGTCCCCCTGCTGTCACCGCCATCACAGAGCAGGATGCGGAGTGAGCTCATGCTTAACCACTATCCACACAGATCCAGCCCCTTCCCCACCATGAGGGAAACTTGCCAGCCGCTCCCAGCACAGACACTCACACACCCTGCCTCGGGGCCTGGGGACAACCAGCGGCCACGGTGACCCTCATCCTCAGGCCCCTCCATGTCCACCTCACAGGATTTGCCAGACACCCAGCCATGCCCAGCTTCTGCCTGTCTGGGGCATGGGTGACACTGAGGCACTTGGTAGGGACCTTTCTCTAACCCAGACTGCCCGCCAGGCCCCGGGGCCATAATACTGCAGACTTGCTGCTCCAGCACCTGGCGTCTGTCGCCGTGGCCCCTGGAGTACCTGGGGGGCCGGGCTGTACAACCGAGGAGGGGGCTGGAGGAAGACAGGGTGGGGAGAGCCGGGCAGGGCACCTGTCACCACCTCCCCGCCGCCCCCATCTGGCACTCCAGCTCCGGCCATGGTCCACGGGTAAAGGAGAAGAGGCCGCCAACCTCAGGGACTGCAGGCGGCATTTGGCTGAAGAGTCTGGCCAACCGCCTCTCTAGGGGTGTATGCGTGCGGGGAGGGGGTGGGAGACAGTCCAAACGCTTCCCTTCACGAAGCATAGTAAGAGAGCAAGCCCCCAGCCTAAGCACAGGAGAGAGCGGCCTGCCTGGGACGGTGGTGGGAAGAGATGGTGGCGCTGGACAAGCAGTGCCCTTCTGGCTCCCCTGGCCATGGCCCCACCCTCTGGGGCTGGCCTTCCACAGAGCCAGATGTCTCTTTTGGCTGCTCAGATGGGGGCGCCTCAAGCCTCTGTCAGAGGGGACCAGCCCCTTCAGGGCCTCCTGGACTCCTCAGAACTGATGTTCTGACTCTCGGGGTGCCTGCAGGCCTCGCCTCTGCTGCAGGGTGTGACAGGCTTTCAAGGGTGGTGACGCAGCAGCCCTTGCTCCCGGGGAAGGGGTCTGTGGGGCTGCAGGGCTGGCGATGGGGGGGACCTGGCAGCCCCACCATGGGATGTGGCAACTCACAATTCATTTGGTCTGGGGGAGGAGCCCCCGGTTATCTGTGGAGACAAAGACAGAAACAGAGAGCTCAGATGAGGGCCTTCGAAGACGTCCTTTCAGACCAGGGCCAGGCATTTTGCTGACTTAGCCTCACCTCCCTGGGCAGGTGAGGAGGGTCTCCTGTGCCCAAACTCTAACCCAGACTGCCCCCCTACACCCACCCCTGCCCCAGCCCCCCAAGGGCAGAAGCTGCAGACATCAAAGGGGGAAGCAGTGCTTGCTGGGCTTTGTGGGGTGCCATGAGGGACAAGGGGCAGGGACCGGCCAACAGCACAGCCAGTGACCGGCCTTGGTTCACCTTCGATAGCTTTGCAATGTGACAGCTCTGCCCTCAAGACTTCCATTGGCCCTGTTGGGGGCACTTGGTCATGTCTCTCATTGTAGAGTTCAGGGCTAGCAGGTTAAACATGTGCCTTGAAGGCTTGGGCCGTTGGGGTGACCTGCTGGCTGTCACCCTCACATCTCATGATAGGCACCCTGTCCCAGGCCTTAGAGCTACAGCAGCCCAGGGATCAGTCCTGGCTCTGCTCTGAGCAGTGGCAGGAGGTTGGGGTGAGTTGTTCTAACCCTCGGAGCCTCTGCTTCCTCATCTGTAGAATGGGGATGGTACAGTCCACCTCACTGGGGAGTTGGGGAGCATTAAATGAGACAACACACCCAAAGGCCTAGCCTAGCACCCGGGAGGTGGGAGGACTCAAAACCATCCTGGGAATCATGACCATGACGACCGTATCTCGTGGAAACCAAGGTGCCCATTTTTCCACGTTTTGATATCTCCAAAGTTGAGGCGCGTTTTGCAGTCGCTGTGATAAGAAAGCCCCGTGTCATGATTAAACTGGCAGCTTCTTTTCTGCCTTGGTAGTACGTCAAATAGTGGGGCGTCTTGAAACTGATGGCAACTTAGATTTTATGAAATACGGTCTTACGGTCCCTCCGCGTTCTCCCCTACCCCAGCGGAAGTCTCCAGCACTCACAGCTCGGTGTCCTCCAGGGCAGGCGGACGCTCCAGCGCCTGCAGCCGCCGCCGCACGGCCCCCATGATCTTCTTGCGCGGCCCCAGCGGGATGCTGACGCTGCGCAGGTCGAGGTCTGAGCACAGCATCAGCGCCTCCAAGTCGATCTTCTCCTGCCGCAGGAGAGCTGCGAAGTCCTCCATGTGCAGCGAGGCCAGGAAGGTCTCCAGCGGGCTGGTCTCGGGCTCCAGGTCCTCATCCAGGCCCAAGTCCACCTCGTCCCAGGGCAGCTCCTCCGCGCAGCTGCGATCCTGCAGGCTGTTGGCACTGCCCAGGCTGTCGCCGTCCAGGCTGGGGGGGCTCTGCAGCCGAGCCCGCGGCGGCCCCACCCCGTCCAGGCCACCGTCCTCGCGGCCCAGGCCCGGCAGCCCGCTGCTCAGGTAGTTCCTGCGGAACACCATAGTGCCCAGGCCCGGCCGGGTAAACAGGGAGTCGTGGCCCGAGTCGGTGCTGACTTCCGAGTGGGCTGGCTCAGCCGCCAGCGTGGCACGGGAGACGCTGTCGTCGTCCGAGAGGAACATGTCCCGGAGCGGGGAGCGGCCCCACTCCTTGGGGTTGGCGTAGGTGCCCTGGCGCACGAACATCACGTCGCTGCCCAGCTGCAGGCCCGAGAGCGAGCGCACGCTCTTGCGGCCGTCCTCGGAGATCTTGAAGGTGCCCTCGCCGCCCTGCTTGCGCCGCTCCAGCTTGCGCTGGATCTTGGTCTTGCCCCGGGCGGTGCTGTGCAGCGTGGCCTGCGAGTAGGGCAGGTGGCTGCTCAGCGCCAGGTGCTGCAGCCGACGGCTCAAGGTGCTGGAGGTGAGGCTGGAGAAGCTGAGCGTGTCGGAGCGCTCGGCCAGCTCGCGCCGGTAGCGTCGCTCCATGCGCTCGTGGTGCTTGCGCTGCATCTTGGCGCACTCGCGAATGCGCCGCTCCGCCTCCCGGAAAGCCTTGTCCTTGAGCTTGCCCACCAGCTTGGGGTTGAGGCTGCTCTGCTTGGCCGCGATGGAGTCCAGGTAGCGCACACACTCCATGTGGCCCTTCATGGCGGCCATGTCCAGTGGTGTGTGGTAGTCGTTGTCCAGGCACCAGATGTTGGCCCCAAAGGACACCAGGAAGGACAGGCAGTGCAGGTGGCCATTGGAGGCTGCCAGGTGCAGGGGCGTGTTGCCCCAGATGTCACGCTTGTCAGGGTCGCCCCTGCCGGGAGCATACGTGGGGAGGGAGGGGTGATGAGCCACTAAGCGGACGGGCAGGCAGCTGCCAAGTGCCGAGGGGGTGCGAGGGGCGCCCAGCCTCGTTGAGTCTCTGCACAGCCCTGCCAGGTCCCAAAGGGCCCGTGGGGGGCTGAGACCTCTCCTCTGACTCCAGGGGACATGCAGGCTGGCGCCACCAAAAGGAGCAAGTGAGTGCAGGGGAAAAATGGCCCCAGGCACCCGAGGGGCGGGGCTCTGGAGAAGGCGGGGCTAGGGCGGGGCCTTCCCCACGAGAACTGAGGGCTGGGAATCTGAGGGGATAAATATTTGATGCCCAGAAAGAAAGGAGTGAATTATTCATGGGGCCCAGTGGGGAGCTGGCCCAGAGAGGTGGGCCAGGGCCGAGTTTGGGCCTCAGGCAGGTGTGGTGGTGAGTGTGGCTGTGTGTGCGGGCTTAGTGTACCAGCTGAGGAGAGGTGGTGTGTGCTGGGCCTGAGCTCCAGCTGAGTGTGTCCGGGTGTGTGCTTGCACGTCTCGGCCCAGCCACGTCGGCAGGGAGCGGGGCCAGGCCTGGCAAGCCCGAGTGTGAGAGCAGGTGTCGGGTCTTGGCCTGGGCCAGGAGGGGAGTGTGGGGGCAGCCAGGACTGGAGGGGAGGAGGTGGAAGTCGGGTGCCCAGGCCGGCTGCTCTCCTCTCCCAGGGCTGCCCCATCTGTGGGAGCTCTGTGAGGCTGGCTGGGATGGGCTGTCCGGAGGTCCCCACCCAGCCCCCTCCAGCCCCCTCCACACCAGACCGTCCCCCTGGGGCAGACTCCAGCTGGTGGGAACCAGGGAGCTGGGTATCCTCCTCAGCTCTCGCCTCCCTCAGGGGCCTAGCTCAGCACTCCCCCTGCCCACACTAATGAGGCCACAAGGCCAACCCCTAGGGCCGGGAAGAATCACTCCCTTGTCTCAGCAGCTCCCCCACACCTCCCCTCTGCTTCCCCTCCTTGGCCCCGAATTCTGCCGGATGATATGGGGAGGGGCTGCTGGCATCAGTCCCACACCCCATCAAACACCAGTCCTTGCCCTCTGTAGGGGTTGGGGGGATTGGTGCACCAAGGGGGAACCCTCTTCCCCTCCTCCTGTGGGTCTCTCTGAGGGGAGTCAGAGTGTCAGGGGTCACTGTGGGTCCTCCTGGGGTGGAGGGGGCCAGCCTTGGCCGTTTCGAACATGCTCGGCCACCTGTCTTAGGTGGGCAGGGCCCAGGAGCAGCCATGGAGGAAAATGAGTAGGGCCAGAAGGGTTTCTCACCCACCACAGCCTCAGGCCTCAGGCCAAGACCCGCCACCAGGACCAGCCCTGCACTCCACATTCACCTTCCATCCCTTCCACTCCTTTTCCCTTTCCAGGCCGCCTCTCGTGTCCAGTTCAACCTGACTTCTCTTGACAAAGCTGCTGGGGTGGGGGAGTTGTTCACAGTGCGATTTAGCCCAGGGGAGCCCTCTTCCTGAGCCCTGGACCCTGCATTCCTCAGCTGCGACCTCTGAACCCCTTCCTTGGCCCTGACCCACCCTCCCCCCCAGGACAACTCCAAAGGGAGAGTGAGGAGAGCGAAGCCCCTTCAAGGGCCACAGGCACCCCAGTGCTGGGCTCTGGCCTGCAGTGGGGGAGGGGCACAGAGGGAGTTAATGGGGTGGTGGAACCTGTGACATTTGGTGTTGTGGACAGAGCCCATAAATCCCAGGAATGAGCAGGGTGAGGGAGAGAACTGCGGGAGTCCCAGCCTGGGGAGGTGTGGGTGCTGGATGCTGGGGATGATGGGTACAGCAGCCCCTCCTTTCCTAGCCCCCACCTCCGCCTTCTGCCAGGGTTTCCCACAGCCCTTCACTCTTGCTTACAGTGGCCCCACCCAGGAGACCTCTCCCACCTTCCCCTCTCTCTGCAGCCCCCAATCATGGCACCCCCAAATCTGACTCTCCCCTTCTAGCCCCACTTTCCAGTCACAAGTGTCACTCTCTCAGCTTCTCTCTCCCTCCCCCCACACCTGCCAGGCCCCAAAGTCCCCTTTTTAGGGACTTTTTGGGGAGAGGGGGGCCCACAGGAAGAGGGAAGGTGCCCTGGGGCCTGGGGGCGTCTCAGTGGCCTGGAGCATAGGGAGACTCGTTCCCCTTCCACGCGGGCTGGCGGCGACTCACCCTCGGCTCACGATGAGGCGCAGCGACTCCAGGTTGCCATGGTAGGCAGCCCAGAGGGTGGGGGTCATGCCATCCTCATCGGGGGCGTTCAGCTCCTTCCGGGTGGCTTCCTTGAGGAGCTCCAGGTAGCCGTCGCGGGCCGCCCGGTGGTACTGGTCATTCATGGTGCCCGGCCTGGACGGGGCGGGCAGGGGGCACGGGGCAAGGCCCCCAGCGGGGGAGGGCAGCGGGGTCAGGGCTGGGACATGGGGCTGGGGGAGGGGGCCGGGCAGGGGCCGGGGCGGCCAGCCCCCGCTGCCGCAGACAGAGGGTGCGGAGCGCCAGAGCCGCTGCTGTGGGACACCTGAGCCGCTCACCCGGCTCGGGGGTGGGGGGAGCTCCGCCGCCCAGGGCGCCGCCCCCGGCTTCCCCTGGGTCCTAAACCTCCGGGTCCTGGAGTGCAGGGTGACCACGAGAGGCCCTGTCCTCTCTCCAAAAGTACCTGCCCCTGTACCCCCTGGTGACAGTCAGGGGCATTCTAGGGACAGTCCGGGTTCGTCCTCTCTGGAGCTCCGGCACTGAGACTCCCGACTTCTCCACCAGTCACAGGAGCCACCAAGGGCTGGGGAGGGGTGCCTCAGAACAGGGTGGAGGGGCAGTCCTGAACCCCGGACAGTGGATGTAAGAGGGGCATGAGGACAGGCCTCGAGACATCGAGTAGAACGCGGCTGGCTGGCCGCCACGCCCTCGCGCGGGGTAGGTTTGCCGCATTCCAGCAGGGGGCGCCAGAGGGCCAGGTGCCGACTCTGCAAGCAGCGTGGGAATCTTGTACCCTAGCCGCGACCTCGCAGCATCCCGCGGAGCAGGGAGCCGGGTTAGAGGGAGAAGGAACTTCGGTCGCTGAGAGGGCCGTCGGGGAAAGAGGGACTGGGGTCCCGATCTCAGGGCAGCGGCGGAGAAGAGGTCTAGGGCGCGCCGGGGCTGGGAGGGTGTCTTGGGTCGCCTGCGAGCCCTCAGGGCGTCTCCGGGGCATCAGCCATCGTGGCTCCGGGGGCCGGGACTGCGGAGGGCGCCGGGGCGCGGTGCCCTCTCGGGGGCGCGGTGCCCTCCGGGTGCTGCAGTGCGGGCCTCGCCCCAGCCTGGCCGCGCCGGGGTGCCGGGCGGCGGGGGAGGGGGCGCCCCTTGACAGATAAATATAAATCTTGCCTTATCTGGCTCCCGCGCGCTTCCCTAAATTCAGCTCGCAGAGATGGATCATGTGAGCGGGACTGAGAGGTTTATGGAGCCGAGCTGCCCGTCCGCCCGCCGCTGTAAATCACCCTGCCCTCCCGAATATAAAGCGCCCCGCCAGCCCCCCGTGGGGAAGAGGACAGGCTCGCCATCCCCCGGCCCCCAGCTCAGTCCGGGTTCCCGGGCCAGCCAGGTGGGTGCCCTGGGCCAGAAGGCGGCAGACTTGGGGATGGGGACCTGGGAAATGAGAGGGACTCCGAGAAGCCACCACTCCTTTCCTCCCGTCGAGGAGGTCGGCCTGCTCCGGCTTTTTCCTTCCCCTTCCCCGGGGCCTCCATCACCAAGACCCTCAGCCCCCACCCTCGGGCTCGGAACTCTCTGGTCCCCAAATCTGAGGACTAGATGGGGGAAGGAGAGCCGTCGGGTTGACCTGGGATCCTGTCCATTCCTCCCCCATAGTGACCCCTCCAACCTTCTCCAGTCGCCCCCACCATGTCCGAGGAGCTGGCTCCAGGCCCCAAGGAGAGCCCGCCAGCCCCGCGGCCCGGCCCCCGCGAGGTGTGGAAGAAGGGCGGCCGCCTGCTGTCGGTGCTGCTGGCGGTGAACGTGCTGCTCCTCGCCTGCACGCTGATCAGCGGCGGTGCCTTCAACAAAGTGGCCGTGTACGACACCGACGTGTTCGCGCTGCTCACCACCATGATGCTGCTCGCCGCGCTCTGGATCCTTTTCTACCTGCTGCGCACTGGGCGCTGTCCCGACGCCGTCCCCTACCGCGACCCACACGCCGGCCCCATCTGGCTCCGAGGTGCCAGGGGAAGTGAGGGTGGCGGTGGGGTGGGCCAGGCCGGGAGCTGGAGACTGGGGCTCTTGGAGGAACTGCACGTCCAGGTAGAGGGGTGAGAAGTTCCTTTAGGAGGATTGGATGTGGCAAGGGTGAGGTGGGCTGCAGTTGGAGAAGAGAAAGAGAAAGCTCCTGGAGGAGGGATGAATAGAGGGATGGAGGGGAACTTCTTTGCCCGACTAAAGATTAGAGAAATGTGGTCATGGGAGAGCTTTGGATGGAGAGCAGAGAACAACAGGCAGTAGCAACTGGAAGAGTCCAGCCAGGGCCCTTCCCCTTATCTATGCAGCCCCAAAGCAGAGAGATGGGAGCTCAATAGGACATCCATCCATCCATCCATCCATCCATCTATCCATCCACCCATTCCATCATACACCCACCCATCCATCTACCCAACCACCAGTCCACCCACCCACCCATCCATCTATCCTTCCACCCACCTCATTCATCCATCCATCCACCCAACCAGCCAACCACTCACTTGTCTACCCATCTATCTAGGCATCCATCCTCAGGGCCACCAGGAAGGGCGAGCTGTCGATAAGCCTTTTCTCCTGCCTCTCTGATTTCCTCATTGATTCCCAGGTGGGTTGGTGCTGTTTGGTATCTGCACTCTTGTCATGGATGTCTTCAAGACTGGCTACTACTCCAGTTCCTTTGGGTGCCAATCTGCCATCAAGATCCTGCACCCCCTCATCCAGGCTGTGTTTGTCATTGTCCAGGTGGGTGGAAGGAGTGTCCTTGGGTGTGGTAGAAGGGAGACAGCACTTGGCAAGGGGTCAGGAGAACTGAGCTCCACTCCCCCTTCTACCCTGAGCAATTAGGTACAGTGGGAATAGGACTGAAGTGAGGATCATATGAGTCTATACATCCGGAAGCACTTGGAAATGAAGTAATGTCCAAATGTGAGCACCTACTTAGGGGCCCTGCAATTTCATTTCAACCTAAGCAGTGCCAATAGTTAATACCTACCAAGTGCAAGGTGTGACAGCCACCTCTGTCTCTTAGAACCTGGCCTGCCTCCCTTGGGTGCCCATGGAAGGCAACCATCTCAGGGAGGAGGGTATCCTGTGGCTGGGATTTTCCAAACAAGTTCAAGTATATATATTTTTTATTTTCTACATAAGCAATGCTTTGAAATATGGTCAGATGGAGCTGAGGCAGGATTGGTCTTACATGTGGCCAGAAAAGACCACAGCCCAGTATGATGACCAGAATGACCACAAGTATGGTGCCCTCCGCTAAAACATCCCTCCAGCTGCCCAACCACTGTTCAACACCCTATGACAATGGCATTTACAGAGTTTTAGTCTTTTACACGTTAAGTGTTTGAAAATGCTCAGGTACAATGAAAACACAGACACCTCACATCAGCCAGTACCATAGCAGGGATTCACTGGCAGCCAGAGGGGAGTCAGGCCTTGCAGGGGACAGAGAACGAGGATGGGGACAGGGGATGTTGTGGAAGGGAGGTGAGAAGCCACCAGACTCTTTCTACCTTAAGCAGGACGTAGCATCAGGCTGGCCTTGCTCCCAGGAAGAGATAATTCCATAGTCAAAGCTCTACTTGACCCCCACCCCCACCCCAAATCAAAATAAAACAGCGCATGACTACAGAGTTGCAGGTGACATTTTGCAAAGCCTTCAAGAACAGAGAACCATCATTTTATACTAACTGTTCCATAGAATAGGGAGAGTACTCCCCATCTCATGTCATAAAGCAAAATAAACTTGGTAACTTAGAGTAAGGCTCTTGGGTAGAGAGACCTCAGTGCTCGGCATGGCCATGGACTATCCAGAGTTTAGTCCTTGTACAGAGTAAATGGTACCATTTTCTCTCAATACAGACTTACTTTCTCTGGGTCTCTGCTAAAGACTGTATTCATGTCCACCTGGATCTGACCCGGTGAGTGCCCACCCACAGCTCAATGCCAGGGCCAGAGAGCCAGGCTCACCTTGAAGGAGAGGAGGGCTTTCCAGCCTGGGCCGTGGATCACCTTTCTGCACCCTGGGTGGGACGCCAGCTAGGCTCTCTTGCTTTGTCAGCCAGACTTCACCCCTGTGTGCAGTGTGTGTGTGTGTGTGTGTGTGTGTGTATGCACATGTTGGGAGGGTGGTTGTGCCCTTTCCCCTAGGGGAACGAGCAGCAGTGGCCTGAGACCATGAGCATCCCCTGGCCCTCCCTTGGGCGGCATCCTGGCCAGGCTAAGTGTACATTCCAAACCCAGCTGCCCTGTCACAACAGGGGCCTGGCTGCCTTCTCGACTCTCCACACCACCTGTCGGTATAGCTCCCCAACCCTCCACCTTGCCAGGGACCCACCATGAGTCAAAGACTCTCCCTCCCCAAACAGCTGTGGTCTCATGTTTACGCTCACCACCAACCTAGCCATATGGATGGCGGCCGTGGTGGATGAATCGGTGCACCAGGCCCACTCCTACAGCAGCGCTCAGAGCAACACCAGCCACACCCGCCTCGCCCCTGACCGTGAGTCCCACCCCTGACTAACCCTGACCAGTGGCTGCTTTGAGGGTTTGTAGAGTCAATTTCCATGCCACACAAGGGCATGGAGGCACAAGTGGGCATCAGGACCTCCTCCTGCTCAAGGCTCCATCTCTGAAGACATATAGGAGTAGGTGACCCAGAAAGTGGAGTATCAGGGGACATTGTCATCATCCTTGAGTGTACAGCGTTGATCCCACTATCCAGGTCTCCAGCCCACGAAGGAAGGGACTCAGGTTACAGGGTGAAAGGGCAAGGGTGATCAAGCTGGGGGAAAAGCAGAGTGGTTCAATAGCGGAAGCGTGGATCAGATGGGGAGAGCCTGGGGGAGGAGAAGGAGAGAAATAATGATGGTGACAGCAGCAATTCACTGAGCCTGAATCGACTTGACGGCGACGGGTTTGATTTGTTTTTTGTTTTTTGTTTTTGTTTTTTTTTTTTTTTTGTATATGCCAGGCAGGAGTCCTGGTGGTGCAGTGGTTAAGCACTCAGCTGGTAACCGAAAGGTCAGCAGTTCAAACCCACCAACCGCTCTGCAGGAGAAAGATGTGGCAGTCTGCTTCCGTAAAGATTATAGCCTTGGAAACCCTGTGGGGCAGTTCTGCTCTGTCCTGTAGGGTTGCTATGAGTCAGAATCAATAGCAATGGGTTTGGTGTTTTTTATATTGAGGGAGAATTAGGTCCAGAGTCCCCTTGGTCCTGGTCCTCTGGACTCCTTCTAAGACTTCTCACTTAGCCAGGACCAGGCTAAATGATGAAGTCCATCTGGACCTTGACTGAAAACACACTCGCCCCCAGTAGGCAGGATCCAGGAACTGAAAACAGGGCTCAGCCCTCAGGGAGACCCCAGTCCAGCAGGGGAAAGAAAGGACCAGTGCCTTGTACCTACAGAGGATTCCAGAAGATGGTTAAACCAGCTGGGAGGCGGTCAGCTTAGCATGGTGGGGCCGAGGGGGTGAGGGGAAAAGGCATGTGGAGAGGTGCCAGCCCCAGGGCTGGGAGAAGGTTGTTTGCAGTAGCTCTACTGCTCAAGTCACCTTACCTCACTGAGCCTCAGTTTCTCCATCTGCAAAACCAGCTGGGATAGTCCTGGGAATCCAAAGAGATGGTTGTCAAAGCCAGAGGTATTTGATAAGGCACTCTCTGGATATAAGATAAGATGCCTATCGGTGTGGGCAAACCAAAGTGACGGGAGGCCACAGGAGGGACCTGGTCACAGCAGCTCACTTTCTGGGCAGAGCAGATGTTGCGGGGAGCTGCAAGAAAGCTTGAACTTGAAGGGTTCCCAAGAGGGCCACCAGAACCTCATCTATCTTAGGGAGCTGGAGGTTGTGGCTGATGGGGAAGGATGGAGGGTGTTTTTGTGATGGAATGGAGTGGGATGGAGTGGGGTGGTTCTATGGTTCAGCTTTTTTTTTTTTAACTGGGCACTGGCTAGTGTCTACTGACGTGCTTCTCAGTCTCTGGCACATAGTAGGTGCTCAATAAATATTTGTGGAGTAAATGAGTGTGCCAGACCTCGTGCAAGGTGTTTGGGGGACAGTGGTGAATATGACAGATGGGACCTGCCCTTAGGAAGGTTGCAGTCTAGAGGGTGAGGTTCTTCAGGTGGGGTGTCTACAGGAAGGTGGGAGGACAGCTCAGTCTGTGTCCCTCTGTTCCCATGCAGGCAGCTCGGTTGGAGGAGACTCCTGCCCCTGTGATGCAACCATCTGCCAGATCTTCCAGCAGGGCTACTTCTACCTGTATCCCTTCAACATCGAGTACAGCCTCTTCGCCTCCACCATGCTGTACGTCATGTGGAAGAACGTGGGCCGGCTGCTGGCCTCCTCCCACAGCCACGGCCACACGCCATCCCGGGTCAGCCTCTTCCGGGAGACCTTTTTCACAGGCCCGGTCCTGGGCCTGATGCTGTTTGTGGTGGGGCTAGCCGTCTTCATCATCTATGAGGTACGAGTGAGTGGGGAGAGTGGCCAGACCCAGCAGGCCCTGGTCATCTACTACAGCTTTAACATCGTCTGCCTGGGGCTCATGACCCTAGTCAGCCTGGGCGGCTCGGTCATCTACCGCTTTGACCGCCGGGCCATGGACCACCACAAGAACCCCACACGCACCCTGGATGTGGCCCTGCTGGTGGGGGCCACCCTGGGCCAGTACACCATCTCCTACTTCTCCATTGTGGCCGTGGTGGTGGGCATGCCCAGGGACCTGCTGGGGGGCCTCAACCTCACCCACGCCCTGCTCATGATCGCCCAGCATACCTTCCAGAATTTGTTCATCATCGAGAGCCTCCACCGGGGCCCGCCAGGGGCCGAGCCTCAGGATACCCCACCCAAGGAGCCCTGCCATGGCCTGACTTTTGCCAACTCGGATGCCCTGCACAGCTTACCCGCCTGCCCACCCACTCCCAGGCTGGTGGACCCCAGCCCCGCAGGCCCTCAGGAAGCAGTGGACATCACCTTGGTCCCCAGGGACCACTGGAGACGCCGGTGCCTGAAGGACATTTCTTTGTTTCTCCTGCTCTGCAATGTCATCGTGAGTAGCTGGGGGGAGAGGAGGGTGGGCTGGGGCAGCGAGAGGCGGAGGCAGGGTCTCATCAGGCTCTTTCAGGTCTGATCACGCAGGCTTCTCTGCCTTGCCGCCAGCCCCCTGGAGAATCTTCCAGCTTTCTAGGAGAGGAGCAGGTTTAGAGAGGGCCGGGTGCAGCCCCGAGGCACCCAGCATCTCAGGGCACACACAGAGAATGAAACTCGAGCATCTGGTATCTAGGCAGCGGACACAGCTATAGGAGTCCCAGGGAATGCTGTCGTGGGGGCTGGGCGGGGGTGAGGGGGAGCTGGGAGAGCTGATGCGGAGGGTGGGGGCCCCTGGGAGGTGTGACTGCTGCTGGGAACTTGTGACCTGCTGCTTCTCAGAATAATTGGAGCAACCTCAGGAAGTAGCAGAGACCAGCGTAAGTGTGAGTGTCTATGAGCAGAGGTGGGCTGATGGGGAAGGGAAGCGTCTACACAGCTGCCTCCTGCCCCGTGATTCAGCAAAGCCTCTTACTAGGAGCAACTCCTCTGTATAGCTTCAGACTTCACCCATATGGAAACACCCCAAGGCAGAAATGCTCTTAGTGAAAGTACACCCCAACAGAGAAGCATGCCTAGTGTAGCTACAACCCAATATAGAAATGCCCCAGTGTAGATATAAACCCCCGGAAGAAAATCTCTAATATAGGAACACGTATTAAGTGGGTACGTGTCCAATCGAGAAAACACGTCTCATGATGATCCAACTCTATGAAAATAACCCCTTTAGCTATAACCTGCCATTAAAAATACCCCCAATATAGAAGCATCCTTAGGGTGAGTATATCCCAATACAGGACATCCCTAGAGTTGATACATCCCCCATGTGGTCTGCATGTGAGGCACCAGCAGCCCTAACTGATGTGCCTTGTCAGTGAAGTCCCCACTCTGACTATTAAAAGCAACCTCTCCTGCAGTCCTGGTCCCCATAGATGGGGTACGACCCCAGGAAGGAGCCTCCCAACCAAGTCAGCTTTGCTATTAAAAAAAAAAAGGATAGTCACCAATCTCTGACCTTATCAGTAAGCAGCAAGGTTCGAAACCTCATAGGTCTTGAGACAGCTTCGGTGCCCCACCCCCAGCCCCACCCTTACCTTCCACCAGGCCCCTCCTACAGGCCAGGTGTCACCTTCCAGGAGGCTGTTTTGCTCCAGGTTATCTGGGATCACCTCCGAGAGCGTCCACTCCAAAGCTTTCCGTTTTGTAGGACACAGGCTGAGGCTCAGAGAGGGTAGTGATGTGCCCAAGGACACACAGTTAAGTGGAGAGGCCAGGGAGCACTACCTTAGAAGCCTTTGGTCTTTGCCTCATGCCCCAGAGATGAAGCAGGATTCCAGTTTCCACCCCCTTCTCTCAGCCCTGGCATGATGGGAGGGGCAGAGCTCATGGAAGGTTGGGGGGGCGGTGAGTAGCCATCTGGCTGGACCCTGAACTGGCTACCCTGGGCCTGTCTGATACTACCACCACATCTGCACACGCCTCTCTCCAGGAAAGAGCTGCTGATTCAGCCATTTATACCAAATTCTCACATCATCTGTTGAGAGCCTCTCCTCCCCTCCTCTGTCCCATGAGTGGGCCTTGCTAAGAGGGCGGGAGATGCGGCCATGGCAGAGCCCTAGTCTGAGGTGGGCAAGCTCAGTGACCAAAATTTCCTGAGCTCCTTAGCGAGTGCCAGGCCCTGTCCAAGACGCTGGAGGTCCCCCTCAGTAACACCCAGCCCTTGCTACCCACCGAACTAGAGCACTGGGGTCCACACCTCGTCTCGGCCCAGCAAAGCCCACAGAAGTGACCCGGTGAATGCCAGTCCAGCCGGGTCCTGACGCACCCCTCTCTCCGCACAGCTGTGGATCATTCCTGCCTTTGGCGCCCGGCCTCACTTCAGCAACACGTTGGAGGTGGAGTTCTACAGCTACACCCTCTGGGCCGCCATCGTCAATATTTGCCTTCCCTTCGGCATCTTCTACCGCATGCACGCCGTCTCCAGCCTGCTGGAGGTCTACGTGCTGTCCTGACGCCAACAGGGACACGACTGGGTGAGGGGCAGCTCAGGCATCCACCCAGAGCCCCTCCTGGTGATGGAACCCAGGCTGCAGAGTCTGCACCACATTACTACGCATTCCCTGCTTGCTCCAGCGCGGAACTTACAAGTTATTTTTCCAGGATGAGTTTTTAAATCACAATCAGGACATGCCCACCCACTCCAGAAGGGCCCTGGGACATGGGGCAACTGGGGAGGGGACCCTGGCTCAGGGTCTCTCCCTGCAGCGTGGCTAGGACCAGGCAAGATCTGGAAGCCCTGGCTCTGGCTCCACCCCCAATCCTGGCCCTGTGGTCTGGCCAGTGTCCTGCTTGGAGCTGGGAACCAATAAACCAGTGATTCATCCACCTGTCCCCACTTCTTATCTCAACTTCCCCTGCTGAGGTGATCACAGGAGAGGATCTTGGGGGACAGAGCTGGAAGGGAAGCTTTCCAGTGAATGAGCCAAGTCTGATTACAGACTAGCTAAGCAGTGGTAACTGGGTGAGGCTGGGAGGGGTCGGGCCAGGCTTCCACCTTCCTCTTCCCTTTATCCCCAGAGTGACATATGCATATTAGCTTCTTTTTCTTTTCTTTTCTTTTCTTTTTTTTATGTGTTCCATGACACAAAAAAAAGGTGAGGAAGCACTGACCCAGTCCAACCACCACGTTTTAAAAGAGGGAAACTGAGGCCCAGAGAAGGGAAGTGACTTTTCCAAGGTCACACAACTAAACAGTGGCAGAGCCTTTCCGCTATAAATAATAATTTTCAAACTTTTTTTTCAAGCAGCAGAACATTTTCCCCCTCAAATAAACTATTTCAGGACCCAAGGTTATAGCATAGAGATAAACAGGACTATTCTAGTTTAAGAGGAACTGGGGCATTCAGACCCTGACCCACCACCCCACTCCCCCGAGGCCCTGAGGCTCCTCTCCAGAACCCTAATCTACACTGCAGAAAGTACTGAGCGGTCAGAGGGTCAGGAGAGGTTGACAAGAGGGTGCCTCAGCTAGAAAAGGAGGAAGACAGAGGCCAGCCAGAGACAGGTAAAGGGGGACAGGCTGTGGGGGAGGCGGCATTTGGGGCGGGAGTGGAAGACAATAGGGTGGGGGCAGCCCCTCCTGGAGCATAGGAGACTTTCCAGGAGAGTATGGCTTGGCCCCTCAGCAGGTTGAGGTGGGCTGGGTCTCAGAGGCCACAGGTGGGTGTTGGGGAGAGCCCCAGGGCGTGGCCTTCCACCCTATTCAGCCTCTTGCGTGTCAGAATGGGGTTCTGCCTGGGTCCTTCCGCCCCAAGTTCCCGTTTGACTTCAGGCAGAAAGGCGGAGGCGCCCTGCAAGGCCAGGTTTGTTGTTAGCGGCCATGGAGTAGATTCTGACTCCTGGCGACCCCATGTGTGCAGAGCAGAACTTCGCTCCATAGCGTTTTCAAGAATGTAAACTTTTGGAAGCATATCGCCAGGCCTATCTTCCGAGGCGTGTCTGAGTGGGTCTGAACTGCCAACCTTTCCGCTAATAGTCCCACCCAGGTGCTAGGTGGGGTGCGGGAAAAGGTGACCCCAGACCTCGGAGGCTGTCCAGTCCCAGCCTGACAGCCAGAGGAAAGTGTGGCCTGAACCCCACGAGCCCTTTACTGTGGGCCTCAGGACAGTGTCTCACACCCCACCGGGGAGGCTGGGCTCCAGCACAAGGCCCGCCCCGGGGCCTCCAGGCCCCGCGCCATCACCGCCTCCTGCCCCGCCTGCCCGTCCAGCCGCCGCGCTATTGGCTGCGGGATACGGGCCGGCGTCCCCGGCGGGGTAATTAACGAGGAGTTAATGAGATTCTCAAAGTCAACAGGAAAATCGATGGGCCACAAAGGCCGAGCGGCGGCTGCGCAATCACGCCGCGCGGAGAGGCCGTCGGGGCATTGTTCGGGGCGCGGGGCCTCACCTGGACCGACGCGCGGCTGCTCTGCAGTCGGTGGGTAGCCGGTGGCGATGCCCTCCCAGGCCTCAGGTAAGGCTGCCCAGCCCGCAGCTGGGGCCAGGAGCGCCTTGGACCACAGGGGTAACATTCCAGGCAAGCCTCCTCCCTCCACTGCCCACACACATTCACCCCAAAGCCAAGTTCAGAGACCAGGCGCTGCAGGGATTGGGGCGAGACGGAGGATTGAGGCATGACTGGGAGGGAGGCCAACCCCGAGATCCCAGCTCTGGCCCCTGCCCCCAGCCCTCTTTTCCGCAGACCCAGGCCCCCGGAGGTCAGCAGAACGCGCGACCGCACAAGGCCGAAAGGGAGTGCTTAGGCTGGGGAGCAGCAACCCAGATAGCTGGGAGGAGGGGCGCGGGGTTGGGGCTGCCTGGCTCCGGGCTGGGGCTGTCCGGGGCCCTGAAGACCCTCGGTAACTCCGAAGAAACCCCGAATCTCCCCGACCCGCGCTCAGCAGCCTCCTCTGGAACTAGCCCTGCGCGCCTGGCCCGGCGCCGCGCTCCGACGGCTCCGCGGCTTTCATCACCCGCCTCAAACCGCGACCCATAAACCAGTTTGGCGTCCGGCCCTCCCTTGGCCTGGCGTCGCGCCGAGGGGCGTGCCAGGGGCACAGACTGCTCCTTGTCAGCCCCAGGTGCCCTCGACCCTACGTGCCCCCTCTTCCCACCGCGGACAGAATTACCAGTTTGCTCCCCTAGCTGCCCTGAAGCGCTGGCCCTCGGGAGTGGAGGGTGGGGATACTGCCTGGTCCAGGACCCTGGAAGGAGAGGATACGGAACCCTGCTCCCCAGTGTCCCCTCTGGGCCTGCAAAAACCGCCTCTGGAATTCATCAATAACCCCACCCCTTCCAGATCTTGAAAGAACTGGAAGATAATAAACAAACAGTAACACTGAGCGCTTTTTGCGTGCCAGGCCCTGTTCTACATGTATTTCCTTGAATTAAATCATTTAATTCTGACAAAATCCCTATGAGTTAGGTGTTACGCATTAATTCATTCAAGAAATGTTTATTGAACATCTACTATGGACCAGGTATTAGTCCATAGTTCTAGGTATACTTACTAAACCTATTTTACAGGAAGTTTAAGTGGCTAGTCCAAGACCAAAAAAGTAGTAAGTGACAGAATCTGGACTAACCCGAAGGTCCGTGGTTAGAACCCACCCAGCGGCTCCAGCGAGAGAAAGATTTGACAAACTGCTTCCGTTAGAGACTACAGCCTTGGAAACCATATGGGGCGGTTCTACTCTGTCCTATAGGGTCGCTGTGAGTTGCAGTCCACTCAAAGTCAAGGGGTTAATTATTAGGCCATCCTGCCTAGGGGCGGGGGAGGGGGAAGATTTGGGGGAAGGCAAGGTGGAGCAGTTGGCGCTGCGGGGAGGCACCCAGTGAGCCTAGCACTTGCTCAACCTGGGCTGGAAAGCCTCCAAGGAAAAGATAAAGATCGTCCGGAACTTCTCCACTGCGAATCCGGATGGAAAGTTTCAATGGCAGGGTCTCTGTCCACGGGTCCAGTGCTGAAAGTTCCCCAGAAACTGCTAGAGTCGGTCAGCAGATACCAGTTGAGTGTCATGCTTGTGCTAGCCTCTGCAGGACCTGGTCTCTGCCCCCAAGGAGCTGTATGAACCCCTGAAACTATTGCCCTGAGATAATCTTTAAACCTTAAACCAAAAATATTCCCTAAAGTCTTCTCAAAACCAAACAATCGTTCAGCTTAACTAGTAAAGAATGTCTGCCCTGAGCACTGTGCTCTTTTAAGATCTATCTATATGGGATCAAATTGACAACAGCCACTCAAAAGATTAGAAAGGAACCTTAGGGGGCAGTGAGTTTATGTTAATGGGGGAGGAACAACTCAGAAAAGAAGGGTGAGAATGGGTGTACAATTTGAAGAATGTAATCAATGTCACTAAATTGTACATGCAGAAATTGTTGACTTGGTGTATGTTCTGCTGTGTATATTCTCAACAACAACAAAAAATAAAATAAATTATTTTAAAAAATAGAGGGAGATAGCATGCCATGGGGGCCCCAGGATGGGGCACCTCACCCAGCCTTGGTGCAGTGGGTCTGGGAAAGCCGCCTAGAGGAGAGGAGGTGTCTGCTGAGCCTAGAAGGACGAGGGGCAAGGGGGGTAGGTGTTTTAGGCAGGAGGGGTGTGGGCAGAGACAGGGAGGGGAGTGAAAGCAGGGGGCATTGTGGTTTCTGCAGCAGAACGGCTTGGCCTGTGGACAGGCAATGGGGTCAGAAGACAGTGCGGGAGAGGTAAGTCAAGGCCAACCAGAAAGCAACAGCAGCTCCCCCTGCCTTGAGCACTTCCTGTGGGTGGGCCCTGTGCTTAGCCCTGTACATACACTGTCTTGTTTCACTTGGAAGGCTGCGGGGGGCCATGCTGGAGAGTTTGGACTTTATACTGAGGGCAGTTGGTTGTCTTTGTAGGGCTCCAAGTAGGGAAGAGGCACAAAGGGCAGGGAAACCAGTCGGATCCTCTAGCAGAAGTCTAGGCAAGAGAGGAGGGTGCCCTGGACTAGGGTAGTCATTGGGGTCGAGTAAAATCTAACAGGGATTTATAAACTGGAGTGGACAGGCATGGGGCCTGCAGGGGGCCGGGGGGTGAGGGGAGAGGCAAGGAGGAAGCCGTGTTCCCAGCTAGGAGATGTAGCGGTGGAGGTGCCACTCTCTGAGGGTGTGGACATTAGGAAGCAGGCCTCCTCCAGCCTGGAGAATGGGGACAGTGAGCCCAGGGATCTGGGAATGAGGGCAGGGCAGGGGCAGGGCCAAGGAAGAGTGTCTGAGGAGGAGCAAGGGGTGTGGAGGGAGGCTTCAGCTCAGCTCAGGAGAAGCCTCCCAGCCAGGAGGGCACCCAGAACCACCGGGCTGTCCCTGCCCTCTAGGGCTGAGGGCTCAGTCCCTCCAGCAATGAGCACCTCCTATAGGTCAGGCCAAAGGGGAGGGTGTGTTGGACTCGGAGCCAGGGGGCCTGGCCCGCAGGTATTCGGTGGCCCATGATCTGGGTCCAGTTGAGGGGTGACAAAGTGGCTGGCCTGCGTGAAAGCTCGGGGAAGCTGAGGAAGCAGCAGGAGACATTTAGGGAGAGGGAAGGGTCAAGAATCATTTCCCCATGATTTGCTGGCCACTCATGGATATGGAGGGGTGCAGGTGGAAGTCAGTTCTGTGAAAGTCAAGGGTGCAGCATTCCAGCTGATTCCATCCCCTCCATGCTCATGGCGGACATTGCAAATCAATCCCAGAACTTTTTCCCTTTGTTATGTTTTAAAGCTAATTTTAATTACATACGGAATGTGTTAATGTTTTAAAAACCTATGACATAAAAGCTAAAGAAAAGTTCACCATCGCCAATCCTGTACCTTTATCCTTCCCCAGCAGAGATCCTATTGTGAATCTGGTAGGTCTCCTTCTAGAACTTCTTTTTTTTTTTTAAATAATATTTTATTGTGTTTTTGGTGGAGGTTTACACAGCAGTTTAGGTTCCCATTCAATAATTTCTACACTAGTTGTTCAGTGACATTGGTTACGTTCTCTACTATACATAAACGTTCTCATTATTTCGTTCTGGTTGTTCTGTTCCCATTAATCTAGTTTCCCTGCCCCCTTACATTCTCATCTTTGTTTTAAAGTAATTGTTGACCATTTGGTCTTACACAGGTGATTTTTTTAAACGTTTTAAAAGCACTGTTATGTACACTCATGTGTACTCATAAACAGAGTATTATTTCAGATCACAGCCTTCTTCCCCACTCTGCGCAGACTCAGCCTTAAGATCCTTCTCAACACAACACTCTAGGCAAGGAAAACACAACTAATCAGAGTCAAATCAAGGAAGGACACCTACTTGCCTTGCCTGGTCCCAGGAGTGAAATTCCTCCCGGGAGACAGTGGGGCACAAGCTGCCTTTTGGTCCTGAAAAGTCCTGGTGTCCTGGCGCTGTGCAGATGCCCCCAGTTCCTTAACTGACATTATTATCCCACCTTAGGATCAGGCAGAATGACTGAGGTGAGAAGTGGGGTGGCCCAGCTCAAAGGAGGGTGTGGTCCTCAAGCCGGCTGCAATGTTTATTTGCAGCACAAAGGGGTTCCATGTCCCCTGGTCTGTTTGACCCTCCTTGGGTCCTGTAAGGTAGATGGGGCAGCTGCCATTATTTCCGATGTCCCAACCAGAGAGGTTGCATAGCTCACCCTAGGACACAGAGCCAGCGGGTGGTAGGGGTGGAATTGAACCCAGGACAGCTTAGCAGGCAACACTGGACCCTCTCTCCTTCCCCAGGCCCCGCTGAGGCTCCACCCGAGTCCTCTGCAGAAGCACAGGAGACAGCAGCAGCCCCGGCCAAGGAGAACGGGGTGGACACAGGGGTCCAAGCCCCTCCCAAGCAGAAGTCCTGGCTAGTGCGACATTTCTCACTGCTGCTGCGGCGGGACCGACAGGCCCAGAAGGCGGGGCAGCTCTTCTCTGGGCTCCTGGCCCTCAACGTGGTGTTCCTGGGCAGCGCCTTCATCTGCAGCATGATCTTCAACAACGTGGCTGTCACGTTGGGTGACGTGTGGCTCCTGCTGGTCGTGCTCAAGGTCCTCTCCCTCCTCTGGCTCCTCTACTACGTGGCCTTCACTACCCGCCGGCCACACGCCGTGCTCTACCAGGACCCTCACGCCGGACCTGTTTGGGTGCGGGGTGAGTGTCGGGGCTCTGGGTGGGTGGAGACGGGTGGGACGGGAGACCCGGTTCCCGGGGAGGTGCCAACGCCCGCCTGGCCTGGCAGGCTCCCTGGTGCTGTTCAGCAGCTGCACCGTCTTCCTCAATGTCTTCCATGTGGGTTACAACGTGAGCCACCTCCACTGCAAGTCCCAGATTGAGCTTGTCTTCCCTGTCATCGAGATCGTCTTCATCAGCATCCAGGTAACAGGCCTCTCTCATCCCCATGCAGCAGGACACACACCCTATCTACCCATGAGCGCATGCACACACGCACCCCACCTGTAGCTAGAAGCAGCCACACAGGTATATACCTACAGGCCCCAGTGGATACACACACACCGCACGCCCGCACAAATGCCTGCCTCCATGTACCCACGTGCACACACACCTACATATACCCGCATCTGCACGCAGACACCTTGTAACTGAAATGCAGACACCCGTAACTACATCTACCTAACCGTACTTGCATATAATCTACATAAATACACATCTACTTTTAATAATGATGTCTAACTCTCTCCCAAGTTCTGGTTGTGTTCTTTTTTATTTCCCCAACAAGTAGGCATTCCCGTGATCGGTAGGTATTTTTGGCTCCTTTTAGAAGCTGAGGAGACTGAGGCTGAGAGATGTTTGGTCACTGGCCCAAGACCACACAGCAAGGAAAGGGTGGAGCCAAGATTCCAGCCCAAGCCTTCTCACTGTCTTATCCATTGTAAATACACACACGCAATAGGAGCACACACTCACACCCTGGTCCTACCACCCCCAGCCCCTGGGCTCAAGGCTTTCTCTCTTTCAGACCTGGGTGCTCTGGAAACACTGTAAGGACTGTGTTCAGGTCCAGACCAACCTCACTAGGTAAGATGGGGCTGCTTCTCTCCCTCTAGAACCTCCTGGGGCTCCCTATTCTCCCTACTGCCTGTCCTCTACAGTCTCCCTGGACAAAGTGGCCCAGGGGTGGGGGTCAGTCTGAGAATGGGTCCCAGGGGCCATGTATCCTGAAGTCATAATGCCCTAGTAATGGGATCTGGCTTTGGGAGGAGTGAGTGGTCCCCCAATAGCACTTGGTGGTGGGATTGGGCACCAGACAGCCAGCCAGGCTGTGTGGCTGAGTGTGTCACCTCGTCCAGGTGTGGCCTGATGCTGACCCTGGCCACAAACTTGCTGCTGTGGGTTCTGGCCGTCACCAATGACTCCATGCATCACGAGATCGAGGCTGAGCTCAGCGCCCTCATGGAGAAGTTCTCAGGTACAGAGAGGAGGCCAGAACTATCCCCACCTGACCCTCCACCATCCACCGCCCCCACACACACACATACACACACACACACACACACACACACACACACACACTAACCAAAAAAAAAAAACTGTCGAGTAGATTCCGACTCATAACAACCCTATAGGACAGAGTAGAACTGCCCCATCGGGTTTCCAAGGAGTGACTGGTGGATTCAAACTGCTGACCTTTTGGTTAGCAGCTGAACTCTTAACCACTGCACCACCAGGGCTACACTCCCTCAAACGCGCACGTGAGTGTACAGAGTTGGGACAAACTACGGAGGCTGGGTCATAGATAACCAGAAAACTGGATGCAGTTTTCCGATGGCACCTGTCCCCCTGCCCCTATTCTGTGCCTCCCCCATCAGGCGCTGACACCCTGCAACCCACCGCAGGTGTCGCTCTAGCTGTCAGTGAGCTAGCCACTAATCTCAGTTGAGCTATTCGCTGATAAGTGCTTTAGGTATGCACCCCACCCGTGGTATTTGCACTTTCTTTGCAGGAACAAAAGCCTTGAGGACTGTAAAGAATGTCTTCTTAATACAATTTGAGATGCCTAGACATATCAGGAGGGATTTCCAGGCAGATAACTCCCCAGATTATTCCATGTGCTCAGTCCCTCTCCTACATCTACAGTCCACCCCTTAGATGTCATATCCCGTAAATGCACGTGGGAACATTGCCATCTGTAGGGTTGGTTGCCACCACACCTGTGTATACAACCCCCCAGGTGGCATCACCATTGTGACCTGTCTGCAGCCAAGCCCTTCCGGCACACTCACGCATTTGCACGCCCATTGTATAAAGCAAGGCACACCTGTTGACTGTGTGTATTCCGAATACCCTGGATATATTTTCCAGAAAAACTGTGCAGAGAGAATGTTTGACAAGTGACACCATTTTTTATTAACAAAAAAATCAAACTATAAAATTCTATATTAATAAAAAAGTATAAAGGTTATATTAATAAAAATTGATTTTGTATCTCTAAAATAAATATTTTCCCACAGGACCACAATGCTATTATAATTTTTAACAACATCCCTTAACATTATCCACATCATCTGTATCAATCTAGATTTGAATTTCTCCAATTAGCTTATGAAATTTTCTTTATAGATGGTTCGTTCAAGCCAGGATCCAATCAAAGGCATACAATGCGTTTGGTAACTAGGTCTTTTAAATCTCTTTTGTTCTAAGAGTACTTAAAAAAAAAGACTCCTGCTGTCAAGTCAATTCTGACTCACAGCAACCCTACAGGACAGAGTAGAACTGCCCCACAGGGTTTCCAAAGCTGTAAGTCTTTACGGAAGCGGATTGCCACATCTTTCTCCCGCGGAGCAGCTGGTGGGTTCAAACCACCGACCTTTCGGTTAGCAGCTAAGCGCTTAACCACTGCACCACCAGGGCTCCTTATCTAAAAGAGTGACCCCCCCCCTTTTTTTTCCCTCATGACATTGCATCCTCGTGGTGCTGTTGGACTTGTTCCTGTCCCCGCTTTCCTATAAATGGGGAGTTCAGCCAAGAGCTTTGATTAGATTCAAGTTAAGCAGTTTTGGCGACAGTGTTTCTCAGGTGGTGCTGGGTGCTTTGATGCCGCCCCATCAGAAGACATGTGACATCCCATTGCCCCGCGGTGAGCGCCGTTGTGATTGAGCGCTGGGTTCAGGTGAAGCAGCCAGATCTCCCCATTGTGAAGTTATAGGTTTGCCTTTGTGCCCAATGCATGGTTTGTGGAGGTGACATTTGGCACCAAGGACATCAAGTTTTAAATGCTTCACTCAAGCCTGGCACCTGAATCCTCTTGTACTCCTGTGATTTATATCCCTGGGCCTCAGTCTCCACATCTGTAAAATGAGGGGCTGGGTCCCTTCCGCGTCTGGCATGTGCCGGGGGGGGATCATTTGCGCCGCTGGCCCACCTGAACGTCTGTCCTCTCCCGCCCGGACCTCTCCCAGGCAATGAGACCAACACCTGCCTCTGCCTCAACGTCACGGTGTGTGAGGTTTTCCGGAAGGGCTACCTCTTGCTCTACCCCTTTGGCACCGAGTACTGCCTCGTCTGCTGTGCTGTGCTCTTCGTCATGTGGAAGAACGTGGGCCGCCGCGTGGCATCCCACGCAGGGCCCCACCCCAGCACCCCGCCCTTCCGCCTGCATGGGGCTATCTTCGGGCCACTGCTGGGCGTGCTGGCGCTGGTGGCCGGCGTGTGCATCTTTGTGGTCTTCCAGATCCAGGCAAGTGGTCCGGCCATCGCGCGCCAGTACTTCACCGTCTACTATGCCTTCTATGCTGCGGTGCTCCCTGCCATGAGCTTGGCATGCCTGGCGGGCACGGCCATCCACGGGCTGGAGGAGCGAGAGCTGGACACGCTCAAGAACCCCACACGCAGCCTGGATGTGGTGCTGCTGATGGGCGCGGCACTGGGCCAGGTGGGCGTCGCCTACTTCTCCATTGTGGCTATCGTGGCCACTCACCCGCAGGAGCTGCTCAACCGCCTCATCCTGGCCTACTCGCTGCTGCTCATCCTGCAGCACATCACCCAGAACCTCTTCATCATTGAGGGCCTGCACCGGCGCCCGCTCTGGGAGGCAGCTCTGGAGAGTAAGCCCGAGGCTGAGCTGCCCCGCAGGGGCTCGCTGCTGGAGCTGGGCCAGGACCTGCGGCGGGTCTCGCTGGCCTACATCCATTCCTACAGCCACCTCAACTGGAAGCGGCGGGCGCTCAAGGAGATCTCACTCTTCCTCATCCTCTGCAATATCACAGTGAGTGGCCAGGCCGGGAGGCATAGAGGGCAGAACTGGCCACATGGCCCCAGAAATCCTCACTCAGGAAGGGACGGATCAAGGTACGTGCATTGAGCATTGACTGCCCAAAGGGCAATCGGCTTATCATTTTGATTGTCAAGGACACGTGCTTCTCTCCAACGAACCTGATACCGCATAAGAGCAGTGAGTGTACCCCAGCTCTTTGCAGGTATCTGGCATGAATGAATGTGCCAAGCACATAGCTTAGTGCTCCTTACAAACATGCGAGATTCCTACCTTCATGGAGCTTATTGTCTAGTTGGGGAGACACATGGAGACCAGTTAGAGAATTACCAAATTGTCCACTGAATTCAGTCAAAGGAAGAGATCAGAAAGTGCCTGATGTTCTACAGAATTGCTAGTAGAAGATATGGGCAATAATTGCTCAGTATTTGGTGGCTGCTAAGTCCCAGGTCCCCCTGAACCTTCTCCATGCGTGCCCTCAGCACCTCACTGAATTGTCACAGTAATCCCATGTGATAGTATTATGCCTATTTTACAGGTAGGGAAACAGGTTGAGGTTGTTTGGCCTGCCCAAGGCCCCGTGGCCTGTAAGTGGCAGTGCTGGGTCTAGAACTCAGAGTCGCCTGCCCCTGCAGCCCAAGTTGGTAATGACTGCCCTGGAGCACACCCCAGATGGTGCAAGTCCTGGTCTAGGCAACGAATAGGTAGTAAATTGGTCTTAAGTGCAATAGGCTTCCAAAGAAGGAAGCGAGGGCCAGAGCGGCTGAGGAAAGCTTCCTGCAGGCGGTGAGGTTTGATCTGGGCCTTGAGGAGAGGGGAGAATTTGGACAGGAAGGGGAGGGGGGTGTAACTAGCAGGAGGATGAAGCCCAGCAGAGAGCAGAGCACAGAGGAGCCTGGCTTGACAGAGCAGCCTGCACGCCGGGAATTCTTGCTGGACCCCAGGCTTGGTGGCATCTGGGGCCTCGGGGTCCATCTGGAGGTCAGGCTGGCCCCAGGGGAGAGCTGAAACCTTCTTTGCGCTGGGATGAAGGGGAGGTGGGGGGAGAGGAGCGCACCCTGAAAACCCATGGGTTAGGGGTGGTAGATAGGGGTGTGCTGGAGTAGCTGCAAGTTGTGGGGCTTGCATCCCCCAAGCTGACACCCTCCTCTCCTCCCACAGCTGTGGATGATGCCGGCATTTGGCATGCACCCCGAGTTTGAGAACGGGCTGGAAAAGGATTTCTATGGCTACCGGACTTGGTTCACCATCGTCAACTTCGGCCTGCCTCTGGGCGTCTTCTACCGCATGCACTCGGTCGGGGGGCTGGTGGAGGTCTACCTGGGGGCCTGAGACTGTCCGAGGAACCCACACTGGCAGAACCTGAGGTGTCCAGGCAGGTGACGCATTCCAGGAGGGCAGAGACCAGCCCGAGTTCCCCAGAGCCTCCCTGAGGGGAGAAGGCACTGTCTGTGGCTCCGAGATCAAGGGCAGGGCCTAAACCCTGACGCCCAGGCCCAGGACTGGCAAGGGCTTGCCACCTGCTTCACCACCATAATCAGTACAGCCATAATCAGCACCCGAGGAATCTGGCGAGGGTGCCCCACAGCTGCTCTCTGGGAGGGTCAGACCTAAAGTGCCAAGTCTAGGGAGTTTGCAGAGGGGCGCCCCTCCCCCCGCCGGGCCTCAGGGTCTGCCTCCTGCCGTGGGAAGGACTGGCGGCCCAGGATGCCCTGGACGCTCCCCCTGCACCCTGTCCCCTAACAAGCTCATTAATTAGCTGCCAGGCAGGGTTCAACAGCTCTCTCCCGCTGCCATAAACTCTGTTTGTTTGATCGATTGCACTTGGGCTTCGTGGCATTTATTCCCAGGGTCGGAGCTGCCGGTCCTAGTACCGTGGGAAGGGCCAGGCTTCTGGGCGGGGCAGTGGGGCTGGGACAGTCCCGTTTCCAGGCCTCCTCTTGCTTTGTCTGATCCATGGGTATGGGGGCTGGGGAGGGACAGCCCTGTAGGGGGTCTCGTGTCCCCTCACCCCACGCCAGCAGGGCCTCTTCCTGGGACAGACCCCAGGTGGCAGCTCTGCAGCTGGCTCACAAGGGCGCTGTGGCCTCTGCTGCTCAGTCCCCAGGCCTGCCTGGTCCCCTGAGCCATGGGAGGGGCAGGAAGGGAAGGGAAGACAGCAGCCCTGACAACCCATCCATCTCCCTGAGCCCAGAGCAAACAGGGCCGAGCCCAGGTGAGGCTGGCGTGGCAGCCCCGGCCCTGGAGGCCAGGCTCCCCTCCCCTTAGCCTCCCCTCCCCTTAGCCTCCCCTCCCCCGGGAGGCTGGGCACTGCAAGCACAGGACGCTGCCCGGGCCCCCAAAGCTCTCGGTGGGTGCTGGGGCCACAGAGCCACTGGGGGCCGTGCAGGGGGCTGGGAGCCAGGCCCCTCCTCTCCCAGTTGAGGTCTTCTCTGGGTGGCCCCAGCCCAGCGTCCAGTCCTCTGCTTCCCCACCCAGAAAACTGGCAAGTGCCTGTCCTAGGCCTTCGACAAGAGCCGTGTCTGCCCCTCCCCTCTAGGCACAGAGACAGATGGTGGAGAGGGGGATTTTATTGTGTAAAGAGGCCGATTGTACACAGCAAAGATTGTACTGATACAGGTCGGGTGGGAGACCCGGAGACCAGAGCCGGGGCCGGCTGAGAAGGATGGGGGTGGCCTCCTGAGCCCCCTTCCTCCCAGTCAGCCAGGCAGTGGGACAGGGCAGGAGGACTGGCTGGCTGCACCCCACCTTGACCCCTCACCCCCGTGACTGAGTAAGAGGAAATCAGGCTACATCCACTGGCCCCGGAGAATATAGCAGGAGGCCCTCAGTACCCTCCTCCAAACCCCTAAGATCCATGGGGTCCCCGGGTCTGGCTTTGACAGCCTCCTGGCAGCCTGGAACATTCCTTTCTCCCACAGCCTGGCAGTGAGCCAGGCCCGGAACAGCGTCAGGTTAGGAGGCTCGGGGGGTCCCCTTACCCCACTAAGGTGCCTCAAGGGACAGCCCGCAGCCCCTTCTTGGGCAACCCCACCAGGGCACAGTGACCCTGTGGCCTCTGGGACAGGCAGCACAGGAGCCGGGTGGCACTGAGGGGTCTGGAGAAGGAGCCGGAGTGGGGTGGTCCCTGCAGTTCTGGAGACACGGGCTCCTGGGAGACCAGCCTGGAGGATCAGGGCCAGTCTCCACCTTCCCCAGCCACGGAGGCCACCCCTGGGGCCTTCCACCCCAGACTCGGCCCCTCGGCCTGCCCCCAGCCCTGATCGTGGTCATTTAAAGCTAAGAACAGTGAGGGAGGGGAAGCGTGGGGGGACAGCGCCCTGACCCCCCCATCTTCACACCCGCTGGATCTCAAACAGCTTCACGTTGGTGTCATACCAGACAGGCGGGTCCACGTTCCTGGGGAAGGAGGGGCTGTCACCAAGGGAGCTGGGCACTGGTACAGCCCAAACCCATTTCCATCCTCTGTGTCCCCCACCCTCAACCAGGCAAGACCACGAGTCCTTGTCTTGACATTAGCCCCCCCATGGATGGGGGACACAGAGCCAAGGTCCCTGTGGGGCAGGCCCCTCAGGTAGACCCCAGACCCCCCCCAGTGGTGACTGCCCCGCCCCCCATGGCCAACCTCAGATAGATGACGCCCCACATGTAGGTGCGGAACCACATGGCAGTGCCTGAGTTGGCCTGGTACTTGCGGATGAGGATGGGGTGGGGCACGGGCAGCAGCCCCACCAGGGTACCATGTTGCAGGAACCGCAGGATCTCTGACTCATCCGTCAGGCCTCTGCAGGGAGGGGACAGGCGTGCAGGTGGGGCGGGGTCCAATCTGCTCCAGCCTCGCAGGGGAGGTCTAAAGGAACATGGGGCTCACCCTGGACCCGGAGGCCCCGCTCGCCATCACACCCTCCCAAGCCTGGCCAGCCGCCTGGCCCCACCTCCACCCCAGCCTCACTTGTCGATGCAGATCTTCTCCACCTGGGGCACCAGCACCTGGAGCAGCCTCATGATGGTCTGCAGGGGCAGCTTGGACTTCCAGGAGAGCACCTGGGGGAGGGACAGGGTTCCTGGGCTGGGAAAGGAGCCCCCGGAGCTATAGGACAGTCCTGACTCCTGGCCCGGGACCACAGCCCCCTGGCAGAAAGCATCCTACTCACGGCTGCATGGGCCTGGCCCAGGGTGCTGCCAGGAGCAGTGATTGTTAATAACGATAAGAGCCAGGCCAAAGGCGTGCCACGCGCCTTACACATGGGCATGGTTGGTAGGGACTTTTACCATTTCCATTCATTGCAATTAGTGGTGATCTCCGGAAACGGGAGTGGGGAAGTGATCTGGGGGAGGATGTCAGGACGGGTGAGCTATTAACAAATTGCTCCGTGTGCAACTAGAGCTTAACCCTGCTGGGGAGCCCTAGGAAACCATCTGGGCGGTGAAGCAGAGAGAGGCCAAGGTCACCCGGCCGGAAGGACTGACCACAGAGCCCCACTCCCACGCCAGGTACTGTGAATTGGACACACCCCCACGCGAGTCTTTACTGAGCGCCCGAGCCAGCCCCTCCAAGGGCCAGGGTCCCCAGAGGCAGCCCCCACCTCGATGTCATCAGCCCAACCCCAACCCCAGCTGCGCCAGCACGGGCCCCTCACCCACTCCGATGTTGGGCCCCACTGGCCGCTGGCAGACGCACTGGACGGTCGTCGTTGCTCCCGCCACACCTGGCCAGTCTCCTGGACCGGGGAAGGAAACGGGACATGAGAGGTGGAGGGCGGGGTGCAGAGTGGCGGGGGGCAGGAAGGCATTCCTCTTTCAGTCCCTCCCACATCCGGAACCCTCAGGGGGCAATGAGGATTCTCCACTGGACCATGGAGTGGGAGGGCGAGCCAGGGACTCACTCCCAACAGAGGCACAGGCCCAGCCCAGCACCCTTTGCCCTGGACTCCAGGCCTGGCGGGGCCAGCACAGCCCGTGACAGGTTTAGGGCCAGGTGCTGACAGGGCAGGCCGGGTAAAGGGTAGTTGCAGATAAGGCTGATGGATGAGGAGTCTGAAGGCCAAGGGCTTGAGCCCAGGAAACAAGGGAGGGGGCTGTGAAAGTTCCCCACCCCCAGCAAGAGTGGCAACTCTGGGACCCTGGGTGCTGGGTGCTGGCCCCTTCGGCCCAGGGAGGAAGGGGACACCCAGCTCACCCCGCTCCAGGACTCTCCATTGCCCACCCCTGAGGCAGGGCCACGGTCCGCTGAGCCTTGCTGGGGCTCCGGCTCCAGGGACCGCAATGTGCCATCCTCTGACACCTGGGACTTCTCCGTCAGCTTGTCAATGCCTGGGGGGCAGAGGTGGAAGTGAGGTGGCCTCCCCAGAGCCCCCCTAAGGAGCCTTCCTCCACTGGCCTTGCCCTCTCCAATGCTCACCCCTTCTACCAGCCACCGAGGAGGCACTGTGCCCAATACCCCCCACACTCCCACCTCTGCCCACCCCTCCCAGAGCCCACAGACAGCCCCAAGCTCCAATCTCCCCAACCAAGCTACCCCTCCTGGGCCCCCTCATATCTGGGTCCCCCAATACTTCACCCCCACCCATTCCACATCCCCATCCCTTCAGCATCCCAACCCAGGCCATTCCCTCTGCAGAGATGCGGTTTACGCCCTGAGACCATGTGGCACCCACGCTCCCCTCCCTCCCGCCAGCACCAGACCTGGGGTGGCCACCAGGCTGGTCTTGAGGGTGCCCGGCTCAGCGGGGGCGGCAGGGCGGGAGCCCTCCATGGAGGCGCCCTCCTGCGAGCCAGTGCGAGACAAGGGCTCGGGCACCCGCCGGCGCCGCTGCAGGGCCTTGTGGATGGTGGGCGGGTCAGTGGGCAGATTGGCCAGCTGGTGGAAGACGCTGCGCTTTCGGATGATGGCGTAGACCAGGTTGGAGTTGCCTGTGGGGAGACAGCACACCTCGACTCAGGGAGGCCTCCTTGTCCCCCCACAACATCTGGGCAGGCTGTGCAAGGGGGGGTCTGGAGGACAGGAGGGCGTCTACCTGGGGGTAGGAGGGGGTACGGGAGCCTAAGGGAGAGGGAGCCGGGGCAGGGCTGGTGCCTGGCTGTGTGCCCAGCTCTGGCCATGCCAGGCTGCCACGTTGTCAGGAAAGCCTCTGGCCTGAGCTCCCCCAATGCCTCTCTCCTGGTACCTCCTGGACCACCTCACAACTCAGCACTAAAGAAGCGGCATTGTTAACCGCCATCAAGTTGGCCCCCAACTCATGGTGACCTCATGCAAAAACAGAATAAAAGGTTGCCTGGTCCTGCACCACCCCATGATAGGTTACAGATCTGACCCCGGTGCTCCACAGGGTTTTCATTGGCTGATTTTCAGAAGTAGATCACCAGGCCTTTCTTCCTAGTCTGTCTTAGTCTAGAAGCTCTGTTCAGCATCATAGCAACACTCAAGCCTCCACTGACAGATAGGCAGGGGCTGCGTATAAGGGGCATGGCCAGGAATTGAACCCAGGTCTCCTGCATGGAAAGCAAGAATTCTACCATTGAATGTGTCACACTAAACGGGTAACACCTGGCAACTTGGGGTGGGCCCCAGCCTGACAGCGTCCACACCAAGCCAGGTAAGAAGTAGTCTGACTTTCCCTGAGCCAGGTCTCCAAGGAGGGGACCAAGAGGACGAGGTTGTGGGGAGCCTGCGTTCCTTCATGCCCTACCTTTGTTCCCCACTGTCTCCCCGTCACCTAGCACTGGCTCAATAACTGTATGTTGAACGGATGGGGGCAGGTCAGAGGGCCAGCAGGCCGGCACCTCCCCGGAGGCCAGTTCTGGGGCTGTGCCCTCCTTGGACGGGAAGGTGCCCTCAGCCATTATCTGCTCTGATGCCCGCCTGCAGGCTAGGCCCGGTAACCTCCCGGCGCTGGTCCCCAAGGGGGCTTGGGCAGGTGCCTCACCATCGAACTGGTACTGGATGATGTTGTTGAAGGCCTCTAGGAGGAAGAAGGCCAGGTGGTGGTTCTGGGCCGCGGAGAAGAGGAACCAGGTGGTGGAGAAGGCCTCCAGCAGATGCAGCAGCTTGTTGGCAGCCACCATGGACAGGCTCTTGAGGTAGGGGGACACTGCAGGGGAGGGGTCGGCTCACTCCCGGAGCCCCAGACCGGCCACCCCTGCACGTCCTGGACCTGATACTTCTCCTCCCAATTTCCCCGTCTCCCGCCTACAAAGATCCTGCAGAACCAGGAAGACCAAGCCCCTATAAGCCCTGGCCAGGCCTTCTGCAGAGCCCCCAGGGGCCGTCTGGACTCCATCCTCACCTGTGTGGACAGTGTACTGTTTACAGAGCTGCTCACATGTCCCATCTCCCCCCGTCCTCCCCACCCCCGAGAGGGAGGCAGGACGCAGACAAGATTATCCCCATTTCACAGATGAGGAAACTGAGGCTCAGAGAAGTTTGCAACCTTTCCCCAAGTTCCCCAGTTATAAAATGATCGGGCAGGGATACAGACTCAGGACTTTTAAGTCCTTCTAGTCTGTCCAGTTGCTGTATCATTTAAAAAGCAAAACAACAAAACAACAAACGAGTTGCCATTAAGTCTGCTCCAGCTCATGGTTACCCCACGTGTATCAGAGTAGAACTATGCTCCACAGGGTTTTCAATGGCTGGTTTTTTAAAAGTAGATTGCCAGGCCTTTCTTCCAAGTCACCACCCAAGGACTCTGCTATATCATTGTTGTGTTGTTGCGTGTGCTATTGAGTAGACTGTGACACATAGTGACCCAACGTGACAGAGTAGAACTGCCCAATAGGGTTTCCTAGGCTATAATCTTTATGGGAGCAGATTGCCAGGTCTTTTCTCCTGTGGAGTGGCTAGTAGGTTTGAACTGCTGACCTTTCAGTTAGCAGGCAAGCGCTTCACCACTGCGCCACCAGGGCTCCTTGCCATATCATTTTGTTATCCATTGCCGTCAAGTCGATTCTGACTCATAGCAACCCTACAGGCCAGAGTAGAACTGCCCCATAGGGTTTCCAAGGCTGTCACCTTTACGGAAGCAGACTGCCACATCTTTCTTCTGTGGAGCAGCTAGTGGGTTCGAACCACTGACTTTTCCGTTAGCAGCAGAGCACTTAACCACTGAGCCAGGAGAGCTCCTTGCTATATCATTAGGCATGCATCAATCACTCTCTGTTTGCACAGCCCTATGAGTGGCGAATAGGAGATGAGCCACTGAGCACAGCTTGAAGTCAAGTATCTGTCTGAGCATTTCCTTGACTCGCGTCTTTCTCCCTCACTAGGCTAGGGACCCCACAGGGGCAGGACAGTGTCTGTCTTGCTCAGACGCGCATTCTCAGAGCAGGCATGCTCAGTTAGGATTCATGGGATGGAGCTGGTGAGTGAAGGAGTGACGGGGGCATGGTCCTGGCCCCAGAGCTCACTGTCCAGCTAGAGACTTCCATGCCCCCACACCTCCCCTCCCAGAGTCCAAATCAGACGACTGGGGAGCCAGCCGCCCCCACCCCAAGACATGCCCTCTAAAGGTGTCCATGCTGATGTCATCCCAATGGCTTCGGCCGCCCTACCCCAGCCCAGTAAGCCCTACTGCCTCCTCTCCTGGCAGGTATATGCAGGCCTTGCCAGGTGAGCAACATCAAGGCAGAGAGGAGGTGAACTTGACGTCCCCATGCCCGTGCCTCCAACCATCTAAACCTGTGTGTCCAATATGGTAGCCACAAGCCACGTAGGCATAAGGCATTGAAGCTCAGCTAGTCCTGGCTGAGATGGGCTGTCAGTGGAAGAAAACACACACGGGGTTTCGAAGATTTGGTGCCAAGAAAGAATATAAAACATCTCATTAATACATTTTAGGAAACCCTGGTGGCATAGTGGTTAAGTGTTATGGCTGCTAACCAAAAGGTCAGCCAGTTCGAATCCACTAGGATTCCTTGGGAACTCTAGTGGGCAGTTCTACTCTGTCCTACACATCTTATACTGGTTACGTGTTGAAATGATAATATTTACATAACCAAAAAAAAACAACATTGCTGTTGAGTCCATTCAGTAGAACTGCTCCATAGGGTTTTCTTGGCTGTAATTTTTACAGAAGCAGATCGCTAGGCCTTTCTTCCACAGCACCACTGGGTGGGTTTGAACTGCCAATCTTTAGGTTAATAGTCAAGTGCAAACCATTTGTGCCACCCAAGGACATTCTGGATACAGAAGACTAAATAAAATATATTATTAAAATTTTTATCATCTGTTCCATGTTTTGAATGTGGCTCTGGAAAATTTCATAGTAAGAGTGTGGCTTGAGTTATGTTCCTACTGGACAGAGCGGGTTTGAATGGGGGAGCTGTGGCCTGGCGCCCCCTGGTGGTGAGCTCAGCCTACCGTTGACCACAATGGTGAGCAGGCAGTCAAAGAGGGGCTGCAGCCGCTGGTGTCCACTGGTGATGATCTTGTGGAAGACCTGTGTGAGGAGTTAGGGGGTGGCTATGGGTCCCCACTGCCTGCAGACAGCCGAGAGGGCATCACCCCCACTCCTCCGGGCTCTGGCCACAGACGTCCCTCACCACAATGAGCAGGTCAGCGTGGGTCCCCGTGAAAACGGGGATGTCCATGGGCACACGCACTGAGTAGGGCTTGTTGAGCCGCACCCCGAAGTTCCGCTCCCCGCTCAGCAGCAGCAGGATAAAGACGCCGATGTGCATCAGGCCCACCCGAGCTGGGGCATGTGACACACGAGGGGTCACCATGCGGGGTCACCATGCGGGGTGGGGAGGGGAGGGAGACTGAGGCAGGGGTCCATCTTAGAGGGGACGGAGCACCAGGCCGGAACCCCTGGGAGGCAGCACAGACTAGCCAGACCCCTGCCCTCTGTGAGGGGAGCCCCGGGACCCCCCACTTGCCCCATCTCACACTGATCGGCTCGGGCATCGTTGAGGAAGAAGAGGATGGGGACCAGGATGTCCAAAACGTCGCTGCTCTTCAGCACGAAGAAGAGGAACTTCTGGTGGCAGGCAGGTGGGCTGGTCAGAGGGACGGGCAGCTCTGCTCCGCCCTCTACCCCTTGGGGTCTCCCCATGCCTGGGCCCTGCAGGGGTAGCTGCTTCCGCCCCTGCGCAGACCCCAGAGGCCAGCCCACCTTGTTGAAGTCACAGAGTTTCCAGAAGAGAACCAGTAGCTCCTGGTGGAACTGGATCTTCTTGGTGGAGTTGGGCAGGTAGGTCTGGAGCAGGGGGTTGGACAGCAGCCGGGCCATGCCCTTAAGGATGAACTGGAAGTCCTGGGGGAGGGACAGAACAAGGGGGTCTTCCAGCCTGGCTCCTCATGGCTCTGGCTCCCAGTCCAGGGCCCCTCAGGCCCCCCTGCCCCAGGTTGCCCACCCACTGAGTAAGGCTGCTCCTAGTGCCTGCCCCCAACACACACACACACACACACACACACACACACACACACACACTGAGCCGGGCCCCTGCCCACTCAGACCCCTTGTTGGCAGGTGTCATTCTCCCGCCCCCTCTCCCAAGTACCCCTGCCCATCACCCTGTGGCATGAGGAGCACTGTACTATTAACAAAGAGCTGCTGTTTATGGAGCACCTACTGCGTGCTGGGCCCCACAGTCTATGCTCATTTATCCTCACGACAAGGCGAGGAGGCAGTCACTGTTGTCACTCTCCCCATTTCACGGCTGCAGAAGCTGGAGCTCTGGAAGCTTCAGAACCCCTCCCCCAAGTCCCCATGCCTGGAAGTGTCTGAACGGGACCAGAACTTGGGCCCGCTGGACTTCCACCTCCACTGTCATTTCCTCTCCACCTCTGCAACTTGATCTCAGAGGAACCGCCTCTGGGAAGCCTTTCCAGCTACTCCTGCCCAGCTGAGGACATCAGGATTTTTCTGCATCTCGAAACCCCCACAGCCCTGCCATCACTATTTCACCTGGGGTAGCCCAAGGCCATGGAGAACTCTGGTTCCTTCACTAGGATCAGGGCCCGTGATTCCTTCACCCCCCCTCCCCAGATCCACCTGAGCAAGACCAGGGCTGGACTCACCTCCTCGCGGTGGATGCGGGACAGGTAGTTCACAAACAGGTTCTCGGGTCCTGGTGGCTGCCAGGGTAGAGGCCTGTGGTGAGCGCGTGTCCTCACCCCTCCCTCCAGGCCCCTGTCCGAGGCCCATGCGGCAGCAGGCAAGACCCTCCGACCTCAGATACCCCCTGCATGCCACAAGGTGCCTGCTGCTAGAAGGGGTGCACCCCCCCCCACCAGGTAGGGCCACCGCCTGCGTCCTTACATCAGCATCATCCATGGCAGTGCCTGTGGTGGTGCCGTCCACGGTGGGGCTGGCACTGGTGGCGCTGTCGTGGTCCAAGGTGACGATGAGCACCTGGGCAGCCTCCTCCACCAGGGGCTCCCGGTAGTCGGAGAAGAGCAGGTGGTTGTAGGGGATCCCGTAGCCCACAGGGTCATAGGCACACACGGTGTTCAGAAGGGAGGTGAAGAGGGGCAGAGCGTGTCTGTGGCGAGAGAGGAGGACGGGGCTGCTGTGGTGCCACTGGGGCCACCCTCTGTTCACCTTGGCCACATGGGAGGCCAGCTGAGCTGCCTCATTATTCAACAAGAGTCCAGGGCCAGGCCTGGGCTGGGAGCCAAGAAGTAGGACCATGAGCCGGCCCCATACTGAGTACAAAAGCCCCCTCCTCGTCCACGCCCATGCCTGGGCTCTGGCCAGGGCCCAGCTGGACGAAGGGCAGAAGGACTTCCTTCCTGAGAGCAGTGTGGCCACTCGTGAGGGTTCTTGGCAGAAACCGTGTCCATACCCCTTAGGTTCTCAAGGGACAGATGCTCTTTCTTGGGCTTAAGAGAAGCGGCTGGAGTCCCACAGGGGACGCAGAGCGCATGCTCAATGGTGTGCTCGTGGCGATCCCGCGTGTGTCAGAGTAGAGCTGTGCTCTGTAGGGTTTTCAGTGGCTGATTTTTCAGAAGTAGATTGCCAGGCCTTTCTTCCGAGGCGCCTCTGAGTGGACTCAAACCTCTAACCCTTTTGTTAGCAGCTGAGCACATTCACTGTCTGTGCCACCCAGGGATTCCCAGACGCAGAGCACACGCTCTATCACCCAGCTCCCAGGCCGCCACACAACCAGATTCAGAGATTCGTAGGATGTCAGGGTTCAAGCTCCTCATCTTACGGATGAGGAAACTGAGACCCAGAGAGGTTAGAGGAGTGGCAAAGGGGACATCCTACACGGTGGCAGTCTGTCCGATAAGGATGGAGAGAAAAAAATGTTGTCTAGCTCATGACTATGGCAGGTGGAAGGAATCCCCTGGGGTCCCTTCTCTCTGGGGGAGAAACAAAAACGGTGGGCAGGAAGCCAGTAAAACCTGAAGGATGAGGCATGTAGTGTAGGAATCAGGGGCTGGAAGGAAAGCGGCAAGCCACCACCCTCAGGGACACTGACTCCCGTGCAGCCAGCACGGTCCTGGGCACAGCTGCAGCGTGTGTACCAGCTCCACAGACTCAATCCGGCCATGTGGCTCATGTGCACCTCTGTGTAATTGTATGTGCCCCCTTAGGCCAAGAGTGCCCCCTGTGGGCTGGGTTTCCCCATCCTCAGGGTTATTCACTACACCTGCTCCCCATCCAGCATCTAAGCTCTCCTGTGATTACGCACACTTGAAATGTGGCTCGTCCGAAGTGAGTTTGTGCTATAAGTACCAACTACATGTCAGGTTTTGAGTACTCAGTATGAAAAAGAGAGTGTAAACTATTTCAATAATTTTGTATACTAACTATATGTTAAATGCTATTTTGGATATATTGGGTTAAATGAAGTAGATTACAATAATTTTACCTGTTTCTTTTACTTTTCAATGTTGCTACTAGACATTTTAATTGCACGTTATATTCTTACTGGACAGCACTGATCTAGACAGGGGACTCAGGCATAGAACACCCAATTCTCTCCTGTCCCCAGGTCTCCAAAAGCCGGTGGACAGCGCTGGTAGACAGTGCTCGCAGGTGAGGCTGGTGAGTTATAGCTCATCACCACCAGGGGGCAGCACCTCCACTCACATCAGACTCACAAGGCTGGTGAGGGGTCTCCGCTCTGGGCTGCCTTCAACAAGAAGGAAGAGGAAGGGAAAGAAAAGCCAGGAACTCCTCACCTGTTCTCCGTGGAACAAAAGAACTGCACCCACGGGTTTGTGCTGCCACTGTCCGGAGCTGGGGGCAGGTACATGGCCTCAGAGAAGCAGGTGAGCAGTAGCTTCAGCAGCTCCGTCCTTGGCGGGGAGGAGGAACGGGAGAGGGGTTCAGTACCTGTGGGTCCCAGCTCCCCTCTAGAGGACGCTGCCCACCCTGGCTTGCACCCCAGCCCAGGTGCATGGAAAGAAACGATCCCTGTGAGGCTGAGGCAGGGTGGCGAGGTGGGAGGGTCTGCATGCAGCTGCGTGGGGCCCTGGCCTGTGCAGGCTCACCGGTTCATGTCGTGGGTATAGCTGGGCTGCGGGGAGTGTGCAAAGCCCACACCAGCCTCCCAGATGTATTCACAGCTGTCCAGGGAGTGGATGTCTTCCGCCGAGTCCTGTGACAGGGATAGGGTTACATCAGGCTAGGGCTCAGAAGGAATAACAGCTTGCGACAGAACCCCACCAACCCAGGCCTCCCACCATCCCTAGGGGCAGAGACCTTCACAGTCTCCTAAAGACAGACCCTCAAATGCCCAGGGTCCTAATTTACAAGGAAAGAAATGGATGTTTTTAGACCTCTTGAAAGCCCATTCTGCCTCCATCCTACGCTGGTTCTTTTACTTGCTCATTGCAGCTTGAGACGAGGAGATAACGAGGGGTGGAGACGGGACTGGGTGCCCCTGGTGGTGTGTGGGGGTGGGAAGCAGAGAACACCCAAGATCAAGTCCATGGAGACCTCGGGAAGGGTGAGGACCAGGCCTCCTGTGTCCAAGTTCCACCCCACCCCCCACCCACCTCGGCAGGCGGAGACAATGCGTGCCTGTGCCCAGCTGCCACATGCCGGGGCAGGGCCGGGCACAGCTGGCTCCTCTCCAGCTGTGCAGCCACCACCCCCTTCCCCGGGGCCATGGGTGCCAGGCAGCCCAGCTCTCCCTGAGCAGCTCCTCCCCCTCAGCATCCCACCCAAGGAGATTCACTCTTAACGCTTCCCAACCCAGGAGCAGAGCCGGGAGGCCCCAGTGGGGTGATTCTCACCACAGTGCTCCTTCGATGGCTCTGGACCGTGAAGTCTGGGCAGAACAGCAGGTCAGCGATGGCCAGCAGCAGGGACTCGGCCAGGGGCCGGGCATTCTCGTCGTCCTCCTCTCCCTGCTGTGGGACACGGCACCCACGGGCCCCCTCTCAGTGGGAGCTGGCCAAGGAGAGGTGGCCCCAGGGCATGGAGGGGACATAATGGGGACTGGGCCCAGGCAGGCACCCATGGACAGAGGGATGAAGGAAGAGGAAGTGGATTCCCATTCACCTCCAAACCTCCCGGTGAGGCCCAAGAGGGCAGGGCAGGGAGGGTGCCTGGGGCCTCAGGGACAGTGAGGACACCTCCCTGCTGACTGGGGGAGGCACTTGGCTGGGGGAGGGGGCCAGGCTGTGTCCCCTACCTCAGGAGCCTCAGCCCTGCTGGGAAGTCACTGGGCCCCACCCCTGGGCCAGTTGCCTGGAGATAAGCCCAGGCTGGGGTGGGGAGAGGACTGCGTGGCCTGGCTTCACCCTCAGAGTCCCCAGCCGCCCTGCTCCCTGTCCAGCCACCCCCTGCCCCTGACTTCCCTCCATGTCTCCACATCTTCCCAGCTGTATGTGGGCAGAGACCTCCGTGGGAAAAACACTGAGGGCCCAAGGGGGCCGCCTTGACCCCCAGCCCTCAGCGGCCCTCCCACCCTCCCCTGCCCTGTCAGAGGCCCCTTCTGAGGAAGAGATCCCTGAAAGCATGTGCTCCCTGTCCCACCACTCCACCCCCTAGGCCCAGCAGGCCCACTGACCCCTCCTCGCCCAGCCCCGGGCACGGTGGACCAGAAGAAGCCCCTCCAGTCGGGGTCCTCGAAGATGTAGGGCAGCACACGGGTGAGGAGGCGGCTGCAGTTCAGGACAATCTGCTTCTCCTTCTCGGAGTGGCAGCCGCCCTCGGCTCCCTGCACCAGCTTCTCCACGGCCTGCGGGGCGGGCAGGGGGCAGAGGGCACCAGGAGGGTCAGGGTGGGCACCCAGGCCAGCTCTCCAGACAGGAGTGTGGGCACAAAGGGTTCACGGGGGAACAGGTCAGGAGCCCAGGCACGTGGGCACCAGAGCAGCCTAGGGCATCATCATGGAGCTGAAAGCCCAGCTCACCACGCAGTGGCTGAGACAGCTAAGCGACGTCACCCCTCTGAGCCTCAGTTTCCTCATCTGTAAAATGGCCACACTAGCAGTACCAGCCTCACCGGGCTGTCTGGGGAGCTGAACTTGGAAAAGTCTGACCCAGAGGAAGTCCTCGCACAAGGAGGCTGCTGCGATTACGTCCCTCACGGAGCTGGGTCGGGAGAACGGTGGGGCCTCGGACCGCCCGGGCCTTCGGGGTGTCCCGGGTACCTGCCCTCTGACCACAGGGCTGCGCCACCCTTGGCCTCCCTAGGAAGGGCGGTAAATGGCTCTGCTGGGAGAGGCGGGGGCCAGGCACCCCCACCTTGTAGCACAGTGTGGCCAGGTTGGAGGGTGACTCCTCCCGCACCGCCCGTATCTCCGCTGCCGGCACCAGCGCAAAGACGTCCTGCACCGAGGTGGCCGTGTCTGCCCAGAACTGGTCCCAAAAGGCATCATCGGTGGCTTCCACAGGCTGTGGGGAGACCCAGTGTCCTAGAGTTACACGACTCCTTGTCTCCAGGCCCACAGCGTGTCCAACCTACGGTCAGAAGAGACCACAAGACCGAGGCCGGAGCCCCCTACTCCATCCCATGTGGGGGCCATCCACAGCCACCATCGCTCCTGGCCAGCACAGCCAGGCTGGGGACAGTCAGTGTGGATAGCTGGGGCTCAGCTGAGCATCTATCCAGCAGGTAAAGCCCGACCCAGTCCCTGAGACTGTGTGACCTTGACTAAGTCACCGTCCTCCTCTGGCAGGGCACACTGTCCTCCCATGTAAACTGGGCACATCCCCAAGCCGTGCTGCCAGATCAATGCCCAGGGACCCAGACCAAGGGGACGCTCACTCCATTATCATTCACTGCCACACAAACACACAGCCCCAGACTCCACCCTCTCTTGGCACACCCAACAGATGCCAAACGCTGTGGATTCAGCCTCCAAGGCTCTCCGACCTGCACCTTCCCCTCTTGGTGTCCACTGCCAGCATTGCAGTGCAGACATCGCCACTCCTGCCAGGGCCCCGCCTCCAACTTTCCCTCCTTGATCCACCCTCTACACTGCCCTCCACCGATGTACCAAAGCACGGTGCCAAACACATTGCTCCCTCACTCAAAGACCTTCAGTGGCTCCCCACTGCCTGCTGGACCAAGTCCAAACCTCTGCCCCACAGCTGGCCAAAGCCTTAAACATACAGGTATACACAAACACATGCACACACACACAGACATGCGGATACATGTACACACATACACACTCATGCACACACACACACACACACACACACACACACCCCTGTATTTCCTAGCCCTCGACAAGACCCTGCTCTCTCCCGCTCTTTACCTTTACTCAGGCCATCCCCTCTTCCCAGCATGCCCTCCCCTTCCAACGCCACCTTCTAAAATCCCACCAGTCCTACTGAGACAAAATGCCTGAGAAAGCTCATGCCCCTCGACTCATAAATTCCAGTTCTAGAAATCTCTCCTAAGGAAATGCTCAGAGATGTGCATGTGTGAGGATGTTTACTGGAGTGTTAAGTCAATAACAGTGGAAAGTTGGAATCAAGCTAAATAGCTAACAATGAGGGGGATGTTTAAAAAGTTCAGGTACATCCATACAATGGAATATCACGCAGCCATTAAAATCATGCTTTCAAAGGATAACAATGAATGGATAATGCTCATGGTACAATGCTATGCAAAAAAGAAAGGATAGAAACAACCTATAGGATGATCATAATTCTGTGTTAAATTATATATGAATAAAAGACTAAAAGCAAACAAACCAGAATGTTAACAGCAATTAGCTCTCTACCTGGTTTTTAGTTTTTCTTTATATTTTTATGCAAGAGCACATATTACCCTTTTTTCCTTTCTCATCTGTTGAGAGACCAGCATGTTCAAGGCTCCTCCACTCCCTCAGGCAGTCCTGCCCCTTTAAGGCTCCCTCCACATGTCATCTCCTGCAGGAAGCCTTCTGTCATGGATTGAATTGTGTCCCCAAAAATATCTGTCAGCTTGGCTGGGTTATGATTCCCAGTGTTGTATGATTGTGTTATCTGATGTGATTTCCTTATGTGTTGTAAACTCGATCACTATGATGAGATTATATGTGATCTCCTTATGTGTTATAAATTCTATCACTCTCATGAGGTTATGCTGATGAGGTTGACAAGATTAGATAGTGTCCTAATGCAATCTTTTTTGAGATATAAAAGAGAGAAGCGAGCAGAGACATATGGGAACCTCATACCACCAAGAAAGCAGCGTTGGGAGCAGAGCGCGTCCTTTGGACCTGAGGTTCCTGCGCAGAGAAGCTCCCAGACCAAAGGAAGACTGATGACACGGACCTTCCTCCAGAGCCAACTGAGAAAGCGTTCCCCTGGAGCTGACGCCCTGAATTTGGACTGGTAGCCTACTGGACTGTGAGAGAATAAATTTCTCTTTGTTAAAACCATCCACGTGTGTTATCTCTGTTAGAGCAGCCCTGGATGACTAAAACGCCTTCCCAGATTGCTTCAATCTACACAGCCTTTTCTGTTTCCTAAAATCCTAGGGCTGAGAAAGCCTGAGGTCCTGCTACCACCACAAGTCTGCACTAAATATACATCACTCTTACCATCAGGAAAAAATATATGCCTTGTTGAAAAATAATCCCGTTCTCTTGAAACCACTTCCAAGAAGCCGCTTCCCAGATCTCCAGGCTGATGAGTTTGCACCCACCCTGGAACCCCCCGCCCCCACCCTCTCCTCTGGCACACACCACTGTCCCTGAGCCTGTGGGTCTCTGTGCACTTGCTCACGGCTCCATCAGTCCATGAGCTGGTCTTCCCTGACCTTGCACTTAAGGCATATGGCAGACGCCCAGCCAATATTTGTGCAGCTGAAATCAGTCCTGGAGACCCCTTCAGCCTGTTCACTGGGCAGGGCCAGGCACCAGTGGGCTGTCCAAAGGCAGAGCTGGGGTGGCCGGCCTCACCAAGGTCAAGCATACCCTCAACTACTCCCCAAGGCCCACGGGGTAACACGGGGCCAGGGCCCTCGGGACAGGCTGGCACAAGGGACTGCTCAGTCCCAGAACTGGTAAAGCCAGCTAGCTGGGGGAGAGGAACAAGGGCCCAAGGAGGGGCCCTGGGGCTGGGGTTTGCTGGCCCTCATGCCCTCAGCCAGGATAGCCCTCTGACACTCACTGGGGTCCAGAGCCAGGACAGCCCAGTCCAGCTTGTCCTGGGGCTGAGGAAGGACCTTCCAGAAAACCCTTGGAGCTCCCCAAAGGGCCTCTGGGAAGCGCCCCATCTCTGACATTTCCCCCACCTCCCTCAAAGGGGCAGGGAGTCATCTGGGCACCAAGTGACATGACCTCTGACCTAGCTGATCCTGCAAGCATCACCTGGGGACTGAATTCAAAACAAGGAGACAGATTCAGGAGGGAACTGAGAAGGCCCCGGGGCAGCCCACTCTGGAAGCAGGGGAAAGATCCCAGGGAGAAGACTGGCCTTGCACATCTTCCCCATCCCCAACTTGGGCCTCCTGTCCTGGTCCCACTGTGGCTCAGACACTTGGATTTGGTGACCACATCAACTAACTGACCACACCAGGCTAGCCTGATGTGACAGGCATTGGCCAGAGTCACGGGGGTCCCTTAGGCTTCTGGCGGGAGAGACACGGCTCAGCTCCTGCCTCAGTTTCCCCAGATGGGCTCCATCCAACACAAGGAAGCTTCTAAAATCTGAGCCAGTTTCTTTGAAGGGTATTTTTGCTGGAGGTGGGCCGGTCCACGCTGTCCATCCAGAGGACAGAGCTTATCCTGGTGGGAAACCAGATGTTGTTAACCCAGCTCAGGCCAGACCCCCTCAGGGACCCAGGAGACCAGCTGCACCTTTTGAGCCTCTCTGGGGATGAGGGGGGAGCAAGGCCAGCCATGCTCTAGTGACACATGTGACCTGACTGGGAGGAGTGTGTCATTGCTGCATTCACATGCACATACATGTGCACACGTGCAAACCGCTACCCACCAGGTCTCATCGGAGATTTCTGAGAATCTCCAAATAGGCGGAGTCTGGGAGAGAACCCCAAGGCCAAGAATGCCTCCCAGAGCCCCGCCTGCCCTGGGAAAGGTCAGGAAGCCCGCAGAAGCTATTGCCCTCTGGATCGGGGTCAGGCCTGGCCCAGGGCTGGACAAAGGGGCAGGAAGAAAACAGGATGTGAAGCAGGAAGGTGGGGAAGGCTGAGCAGCACAGGCCGTGCCTCCAGGCAAAGGTGTTGGGCCCACTTGTCTGCCACCCAGAGCAAAAGTCTGTTTCCCCAGCACTGCCTCTGAGACGCCCTGTGGCCAACAGGCCTTAACGTCCTGGGGGACACTGAGTGGCGAGGTCTGGGATGACCGTCTGGGATCTGGCCCTCACCCTCAAGCTGGCCAAGCCAAGTCACCACCCAGGGTCCCAGGCTTCGGCTACTAAGGGCCTCGCCAGGCAGCCCAGGCCCCCTTCCCACCAGGCCCAGGCTGGTCTCTGGTTCCTGCTCTGTTCCAAGCTGACCCACTGTCCTCAGTTGGGAGATGGAGCAGCCCTGTCTCAGCCAGCCCCATCATAGGCTGCAGCCAGGCAAAGACAGAAGGATGCCATGTTTTGGGGAGGGGGCCGGCACAGGTAGGAATCTAGCCCACCCAAGGTCCTCTGGGTCCCAGCTGGTCCTGCGGGCCTGGCAAAGGACCCCAGCTGCTCAGCCAACAGCCCATACAGCATTCCTCCAGCCAGGTGTTTCCTCCCCAGGTAGGTAAACATGGGTGTCTCCCTTCCTCCTGCAGCCCCCGCTCCCTGCCACACACTGACCTCGAAACCCCATCCCAAGAAAGCCAAGTGCCAGGACCAGCCTGGAGCCATGGTCCTGGGTGGGGAGAAGCAAGGTCTGGTTACTGTCAAAGGCCTCTCGGTGGGTGCTGGACTCACCAGAGGCCCTGGGCATTTGCCAGACACCTGACCTGTACAGGGTGGAGACCAGAAGGTGTGAGGACCAGAGGCCCAGCCTCCAGGGGTATGACTAGCTGGCTGTGGGGAGACGGCTTTCTCGATCCCGCAAGAGA
>NW_004443964.1:7315612-7316779 GCF_000243295.1 Trichechus manatus latirostris | reverse complement strand
GGGGGGGGGAGGAGGGTAAGAAGGAGATCCCAGATGGCAGCAGGTCCTGACTACTTCAAAAGTGAGGAGTTAGGGCATCAGAGCAGCCTGGTTCATGAGGCGAGCAGAGAAGGGAAGGGCTGGGCAGGAAGGCAGCCTTGCTGTGGCCCACCGGGGGCAAGGAGGTGGCAGGCGGTGCCACCTGTAGACTAGGCTGATAAGCACTCCCACACCCACGCCAGCAGGCAGGGGGTGGCCAGGAGGCCAAGGGCAATCAGAGGGTCCCCAACCCTGACCCAGAGAACAGAAGGGCGTGAGGCAAACACAGCATCCCCACTGCTGGGCCTAAATGAGAAGCCCCCTGGGCAGGAGAGCCCCGTGGTGCCTAGCCGAGAAGCTGGGCCAGATGGGCGTCGGGGGCAGGTCCCCTTGCCAGGCTGCCGCCTGCCTGCCACTCTGCACGTTCCCAGGAAGACCCGGGCTTTCCGGCGCCGGCATAGACCAGCGGCCCAGGGAGGCCCGGCCGCCGCGCACCAGCTGTTTCTCCAACCCCGGCGGGCGCCAGCCGGCTTTGTTTGCATTGAGTCAGAGGGGGCTGTGCGTCCGGGACCCGCGGGCACCAGGGCCAGAGCGCGGCGCTGGGCAGGGGAGGGAGGGCCAGGGGAGACCGGAGATGCGGGGGGTGCGGGACAGGGGCGGACAACGGCGTCGCCGGCTCGGGGATAGGCACACGTCACCCAAAGGTGGCAGCAGCGATTGAGGGGAGGGGTCTGTTGCCGGGAGAGGAGGCCAGGGACTGGGGCGAGGGCCAGGAGGTGGAGCCCCGGGGTACAGGCCGAGGGGTCCCACTCCGGCCCTGCCGCGGCATCACCCTCCGGTCGGCCGGTCCCCCATCTCTAGGCAAGCCAGGATCGCACACCCCATCCCCTGCCCAGGCCCTAGCCCGGCAAGTGGGTGGGAGGCCGGGGCCCGGGGCGCACCTGCGTCTTGGTGGTGAGCTGGATTACCGCCTTCCGGAAGTTCAGCTTGGAGTCGGCCGACCCCATGTCGCTGGAGCCAGCTAGGGTCTGGCCGGGGATCCGGCTCCGGCTCCGGCTGCGCGGCCCCCGCTGCTCTCGCAGGAGCGGAGCGATGCACCCCGCCCGCCGCCGGCGTTGGCCCCGCCTCCGCCAGGCCCCACCCCCAACA
>NW_004443964.1:7305568-7315489 GCF_000243295.1 Trichechus manatus latirostris | reverse complement strand
CCCCGGACCTCTCCGCTGGGTCCCAGTGCCTCCACGCCCTTCCTTCTGCGTTGGAGCGCCATCCCTGGGAGGGCTGTCCCTTCTCCAACTGCTCCGACTTCCCCCCACCCCCCAGGACCCCTACCCTTCCCAGCACCCCGGTTCCCCGCCCCCATCCTCACGCTCCATCCCGGCTCCATCACTGGGCCCACTCCTCAGCCAGCCGTCTCCACGGAGTTTCTTCCTTCTCAGTCTTTTTCCTCCTCATCCCTTTTTTCTGACATCTGCTCTTAGTTCCTTTTTTTCTGACCTCTCACACCCGCGTATCCACATCCGGTCTGGGGCCCAGGTCTTCAACCCAGCGGTTATTCCAATCACAAGTCCCCCCCCTTCCCCCCCCGAGGCTCAGCCGTTCCCTGTGTGGAAGGGAGCCGCTGGCTTAGTGGCCCTGCTCCGTTAGGTCTCTTAGGTTCCTGGCTCCTCTGTGGCCACATCCCTTCCTCCTCATCCATCCATTTCAACAAATGTGTTTGAGGGGCTGGTATTTGCCAACAGTGTGTCAGGGATGGGGCCAAAAGGGGCCTAAGCCACAGGGCCTGTCCTTTATAAGCGATTAGTTGGGAATAGAAACAAGTAAAGAAATATGCACGGTAGAGCCCGTCAGGCCTTTGATAGAGGCCAATTAGTCATAGTAATAAGTTAAAAATAACATGACAATACCTCTAGCATAACAAACCTCTGAGGTAGGTATTGTCATCCCCATTTTACAGTTGGAGAAACTGAGGCTCAGAGCAGTTAACCCTTTGGTAACCCAATTACTTTCTGCTTTGAATTTTTTGTTGATACCATGTGGTTTCATTAATGGAAGCATGCCAAATCACTGATTGTGTCTGAATTTTTTGATAGGTAGTATAGATTTTTTTTCTTGCCCCCTCCCACAGGCCTACCCTAAGTGTTTAGTGGTACATATGAAGTACCACTAATTATACCCCGGAATCCCCACCAGGGTCTTTTGGTACATATGTGTAACAAATAGTAATTTTTCAAAATTTCTGTTTTTCCTACCAAAATTCAGACACCTCATACAATACCCTGTAAAAACAGTAATTTGCAGCCATGCCCATTTCTTTGGTTTCAAACAATTATAAAGGCCCCTGCCTCCAGCAGCACACACTGTCAGTGATACAGCAGCTTCCCGACAAACCCCAGAGGCTGAAAAAGTTCATGGTTGCTATATGCACCGCTGGGCATGAAAGGGTAAAGTTACTCACCCAAAGCCACACAGCTAGTAAAGAATGAAGCCAAAACAGCAAATCCAACTCTGGCCCCAAAGAGGCTGCACGTTTTTAACATCATCTTGCATGCTTTGTCTGGAAACTTCCGGAGATGCTGGGTGCTTCAAGAGGTGCCATTTAAGCTTAAATAGGATTTTCCAGGTGAAAAATGAGGGATGCACCATCAAGGCAGTGAAAACATGGTGCAAAGACAGGGTGGAGCAGAGGTGGAGGTAGGCAGGAGTGGGACAGAGATGTTGCAATTTTACCAAATGAGCAGACTGGACAGGACACAATCATAGGGTAGCTCTATCCTTTCTCCAGAGGTGGGTTTTCCTGGCCCTGGATGAAATTCTTAGCAGGCCCCATGGCTTTTCTAATCATTCTGAGATTATGAATGAATAGCCTCTTTATTTGGCATTAAAAAAAAAAATCCACTCTACTGTACAAATCACTCAACCCCAGTCCAGGCCAATGTAACCTTAAACACTCTGAATCTTAGTCACTAGGGAAATGCAAATTGAAACCACAATGAGATAACCACTGCACACTCGAGTGGTTAAAAAGTAAAAAAACTGACAATACCAAATGCTGATGACGATGTGGAGCAACTGGAACTCTCTCATACATTGTTGATGGGAATGCAAAATAGAAATATAGTTGCTTTGGAAAACAGTCTGGCAGTTTCTTATAAAGTTAAATATACAATTAGCATATGACTCAGTAATCCCACTCTAGGTAATTACCCAGGAGAAATGAAGACATATGTCCACATAAAAACCTGTGTACAAATGTTTATAGCAATTTTGTTCATAATCACCAAAAAATGGAAATAACCCAATGTCCATCAACTGGTGAAGAGATAAACAACAATGAGGATGAATCTCAAAAGCTAAGTGAAAGAAGCCAGATACAAAAGGCAATACACGATATTATTCCATTTATATGACATTCTGGAAAAGGCAAAACCATAGAGACAGAAAACAGATGAGTGGTTGCCATGGGCTGGGAATAGAATGAGGGAATTGACTACAAAAAGGTATGAGGAAACTTTCCAGGGTGATAAAAATATTCTGTTTTGATTGTAGTGGTGGTTATGGTACTGTATATGTTTGTCAAAATTCATACGGCTATACACCTAAAGTCCCTGGGTGGTGCAAACAATTAAGGTGCTTGTTGCTAACTGAAAAGCTGGAGGTTCGAGTCCACTCAGACAGTTCAAAAGAAATTGGTCTGGCGATCTGCTTCCACAAAACTCCACCACTGAAAATCCTATAGAGTACAGTTCTACTCTGACACACATGGGGGCACCATGAGTTGGAGTCAACTGGTACTGCTGAGAGAGGAAGACACATGGGGAAACAGAGCATGATGGGGTTGGGATGGAAGTGTGTCCAGGACCTGGGTGGGAACAGGTCAAAAAAGACTTCATAGAGGAGGGGAGACTGAGCTGAGTCTTGGAGGACAACTGAGTATATCAATAAGGGTCCCAACGGGAAACAGACAACATACTCAGAGTAATGGAAGTGGCGATTTACAAGCTAAAGGGAAACCAAAAAATGGAGGTGAAGCACTCTGGGGCTAGAAGCAGTGAGGCACCATGGTCTTCCTTAGGTCTGAAGGGACAAAGGAAGGAATGGTTACCAGAACCCAGAGAAAGAGAGCCCAGCTGTAGAAGAGGGCCTGGAAGGATGGGAGCTGCAGAATAAATACCCTGCCCTTCTTGAGAATAAGCATAAATATGGGTCTCTTCCAGCTGGTTGGCCAGGTAGCTGTCTTCCAAATTTCTTGGCATAGACAAGTGAGTACTTCCAGCATTCCATCCATTTGTTAAAATATCTCCATTGGTATTCCGTCAATTCCTGGAGCCTGGCTCATCCAGGGCACAGAAACACCTGGTACAGGTGAAATGTAGAGAGTGACGAGAGATGAGGCTTGAGAGGTGGACCAGGACCAGATCATAAAGGGCCTCATAGGTCCTGCTAAGAAGCTCTGACTTTATTCTATGAGCAATGATGAGCCTTTGAAGCAGGGGAATGATGTCATTGGATTTTGTCTTAGAACAGTCATTCTGGATGCTGCAGGGAAGAGAAGAGTGACTGGACACAGAGATTCCAACTGGGAGGTGAGAGATGGTGAGGTTTGATTCAAGACAGTTGCAGGTGGGATGGAGAGGAAGGATGCAGGTGATGTTGGCGAGGTAGAATCTTGGAATTTGGTTGTTAATGTGATGTGTGTTATAGACGCTACTGCCACATAACAAGTCCCCCTCTCCTCAAACCTGGTACAAAACAACAGCCATTTTGTTATGGTTACAAATACCATGGGTCAGTAATTCAGACAGGACACAGCTGAGAGGGGTGGTCTCTGCTCCACAGTGTCTGGGGTCTCAGCTGGGAAGACTAGAGTGCTGGGGGTTAACTCAATCATTTGGCAGCTTCTTCACTCATATATTAGGTGTCTGGGCTAGGAGGACTCAAAAGCTGGGCTCAGCTGGGTCTAAAGACCGAAGCACCAACGCTTGACCTCTCCCAGCTAGGAGGCTGGGCTCTGAGATAGAGCATCCCAAGAAGGGACATACAAAAAGAGGGTGTTCCAAGAGAAGGAGGAGGAAGCTGTATGGCCTTTTTGTGCCAAGCCTAGGAAGTAATATACAGTCACTTCCACCATGCTCTATTGGTCAAAGCATTTATTGGATAAATGGATGAAGGTAACTCCTGGGTTTCTGGCTTGGGTGATGCACCGAAGGTGGGGCCATCTTGGTATCCACTTGCCCTCTGACCCATCAGTCAATAGGAATGACAAGTTTTAGCCAACTAGTCCTCAAATTCATCCTTGAGTTCTTTTAGGGGCCTTTCAGGTGGGGCAAGCGGGTCTGACCTTGGACAGAGAGATAAGGGGAGCTGTGAAATGTGGAATTAAGGTGTCACTGGAGGGAAAGGAGGGCCAAGGAATATGCTTCTGCCAGTGGTTTTAGAGCGTTCATTTGTTCGTTCATTGGGTACCTGCTTTGTGCTGACCAGGTGCCTTCCCTCAAGAGCTCAGACTAGCTGGAGGCAGACAAGAGGCAGATGAACCCAAGACATTGGGACTAAATACCTTGATGCAGGTATGCAGGACTTAGAGGGAGCCCACATTGGCCCCGTGAGCAAATGCATCTGGACTTCTCCCCCAAACCAGATAGGCAGGGCCCAGCCTCAGGAGTCCTATCAAAAGGCGGGCAGTGATGGGCCAGGGACAGACCCTGCAGGTAAAAAGCTAATAATAAGCTTCCTAGTAGCAGACACTTTATGGTGCTCACCATGGACCAGGCACTGTTCTAAGCTCTTCACAGGTATTAACTCATTGACTCCTCCCTACAACCGGGTGGGAAGGTATTAAACGAGTGTGGCTGAGGCCACAGGAGGACACTCACCATAGGATCCTAAAGGTCACCCTGGACTGCAGGGACTTGAGGTAGACATCCGGAAGCACTTCCCGACCACAGGGCTGTGAGAATCTGCAATAATTCCCCTTTCAGAGCATACGATTGTCTGGGGCACATTCAGGTAGTGTTGGAGGGCAGGGTACGGACACCAGATGAACTCGCTCATTCATATGTGTCGAGCACCTTCCCCACCAGGCGCTAACCTCAGGCTGGGGAAGGAGGGCAGATGAGGCGAAATCATTCAGTGCAGTGTGTGCCCTCCGATGACCTCGGTCTGGGGACAGGGAGGGAAGCGCCGCCTGCAGGGGTGGGCCTCCCAGGAAGGTTTCCTGGTGTCTCTTGGCCCTTTGACGTCAACCCAAGATGAGCAGAGTGTGGGGTCCGTCGATACCCCGAAGGCCCAGAAGCGCGAGGTGGGCGCGCCCCCCACCCCCACCCGCCCGTGACTCGTGGGGCGAGAGCGGCGGAGACCCTCTAACGTCAGCGCTGCCCGCGCGCTCTCCGTCATTTCCGGTGGGCTGGGCTGGAGGGCGGAGATGGGGGGATCGAGACTGGGAGGCCGTAGAGGGATAGTGGCGAGTGTGCCGCATCAGCGCCCGAAGCAGCTCCGAGGGCCCTCGGTCCCGCGTCTGTGCTCTGCTCCCACACCCAGGGAGCGCTGGAGGTGGGGGCGGGGAAGTGAAAGCGACCGGAGGAAGCGCTCTGGCCATCCCCCTCGGCAAGGAGCACCACGAAACAGATCTGGTTGAAACGCAGAGGCAGTAACCAGGCTCTGGGGTTACCAAGGTCAGCGAGTTTATCTTCCCACCAGCGAACGCTGCCCTCTGCCCTGCCTTCACTCAATTAGAGGGGACGCCTGAAACGGATCCCAGGGTGGTCGGCAGGTAGCTAAGGGAGGCTGGTCCTCAGGGAATCGTCTAGAAAATACTAAGTCGGTCCTGAAGGCATAGAGGTGGACAGAATGATGTAAGGTGCGGGAAGTGGTCCCACGGGTTCCCATGAGCCAAATCCCGAAGGCAAAGGGCCCCGCCCAGCCTGGCACGCAGCAGGTACCCCGCATACCTGAGTGACCCCACAGCTCCGTGGGCCACCCCGGCCTCAGTCCTTCTATCCCCCGCAGAGGGGGGCAGGGAGACTCTACCACCCTGGCTAGGTCTGGCTGCCCACTTTCAGGCGACTCCCACCCCACCCCCACCCCCGGCTGGCCTCATGGTACCCAGTGGTGTGCCATCCAGCCCGTCACCCTGCCCAGGCCTGGCATTGAGAGTCCAGCCTTCTCTACTAACAAGTGTGGTTCTGGAGAGATTGAGAGAGATAGTGTGAATTGCTGCCACCACATCCCCAAGTCCCTGCTGGCTGACATGTGACATGGCCCATCCTTGCCAGGCCATGCTCCTGCAGCTGGGGCAGGGTAGGGTGACTGCAAGAAAGGAGGGTATTTGGGTAGAGCCGTGCTGAGGGTGAGGCCAGTGTGGGCAGAGCCAAAGGCTGAGAGGTGACCCGGGAGCTGGATGTTTTTCAAACGTAGAGGTCATCTAAGTCGTCTCTGAAAGCATCCTTAGCTCCAGGGACTAGAGGTGAATCTTAGGTTGGGAGTCTGCCTTTAACTGCTCCAGCAAGAGGGAGCCCCTGCTAGTATCCTCACTGACCAGGCTGGGGAAACTGAGGCAGCTCTTCCCAGGCCCTGGCCCTTGGCACTTTGCCCTTCGGTCCTTGCTCTCCTCTGATGACTCCTAAGCTCCCTGGGGCAGAGCTGGTTGCTATGGGCGCAGTCCTGCCGAGCTGCAGAAGGAAGAAATGAGCAGATGGGCAGTGGATATTGGCAGTGAATACTTGACAGCCTTGAGGTCCCAACCGGGTCTCTCTGGGCACAGTTCCTCAGCCTACTTGTCCCTAGACTCTCCCATCTCAATAAATGGCATAACCATCCACTAACTACCGCAGCCAGAGTCTAAGCCATCACTCTGCACTTCTTATCAGTTCTGCATCCAAAATACTGCTCATTTCCCTCCATCTCAACTGCCACCAGCTCTGTCCACCCCACACTCACCTTCCCTCCTGACTATTGCAAAAGCCTCCAAACTGGTCTTCTTGCTTCCACTCTTGTGCCCCTCTGATCCATGCTCCAAAATTGCCAAAGTGATATTTGACAAATGAAAAAAGGATTAGGAGGGTTTTTTTTTTTTTTAGGAAAAAAAATCCAAGCTCCTCACCCCAACCTTAACTCTGTTTATATCTCTCCATTCCAGCAAAAAAAAAAAAAAAATAAAAGTTACCATTGAGTTGATTCTGACTGACTCATGGTGACCCCACGTGTGTCAGAGTAGAACTGTACTCCACAGGGTTTTCAATAGCTGAGTTTTCAGAACTAGATCACCAGGGCTTTCTTCCACAGTGCCTTTGGGTAGATTTGAACCTCTAACCTTTCAGGTAGCAGCTGAGCTCATAAACCGTTTGTACCACCTAGGGACTATTTTCAGTTCCTAATATAGGTCAAGCTCTTTTCTGCCTCAGGGCCTTTGACCTTGCTGTCGCCTCTGCCTGGAACACTCTCCCCCTAGAGTGTGGCATGGCTGCCGCTGTCTCATCCTTTAGCTATCAGCTTAAATGTCACCTTGCAAGGGAGGCCTCCCCTGAACACTGAATCTAAACCTCCCCCCAAAACCCTATCTCAGCACCCGGTTAATTTTCTTCATAGCGTAGTGTGCAGGTTGTAATCATTTGTCTGTCTCTCCACTAGAACAAAAGCTATGCAAGGGCAGAGATTGCCTGTGTCTCAGCCATAGGGTGCTTTCTTTCTCTTCTTAAGTAAACGATTTTATTGAATAACATATATTCAGAAAAGTGTACAGGTAGATGGATTTCCACAAAGTGAACACGCCTGTGTCACCAGTATCCAGATCAGGAAATAAAACTCCTCCAGCCCCAGAGTCCCCCCCATTCTCCCCCAAGGTCAACCATTATCCTGGTTAGATTAGTTTTACCAGTTTTAAACTTTATATAAATGAAATCATGCGGTATTGTGGTAGGAAGAATAATAACCCCTCCCCAAAGATGTCCACGTCCTCATCTCCAGAATCCCTGAATCTGTTAACTTTGCGTGGCCAAAGGGGCTGTGCAAATGTGAGTAAGTTAAGGACCTTGAGATGGGAAGATTATCCTGGATTATCTAGAGGGGGGCAATGTAATCACAAGGAGCCTTAAAAGTGGAAGAAGGAGGCAGAAGAGGAGCCAGAGTGATGTGATGTAAAAAGGACTCAACTCACTGTGGCTGCCTTTGGAGATGAGGGAGGGGGCCTTGAGCCAAGGAATGCGGACAGCCTCTAGAAGCTGGAAAAGACAAGCAAACAGATTCTTCCCTGGAGCCTCCAGAAGGGAGCACAGCCCTGCTGACACCTTGATTTTAGCCCAGTGAGACCCATTTTGGACTTCTGACCTATAGAACGGTAAGATAATAAACTTGTGCCGTTTCAAGCCATTAAATTTGGGGTAATTTGTTACAGCAGCCACTGAAAACTAAAACAAGTATGTACTCTTTGTGTCTGGCTTCTCTGGCTTAGCATGCTGTTTGTATTGTATAATATTCCATTGCATGAATATACCATATTTCATTCGTCTACTGTTGGTGGACTTTTGGCTTGTTTCCAGCTTGGGTTAGTATGAACGGTGCTACTGTGAACATGCCTTTTGGTGCAACATATATACATAATTCCTATATATATGTACGTACACATGGCAGTAGAATTGCTGGGTCATAGGATATGCATAGATATAACGGATACTACAATGCGTCCTGCAGATTCCCCTTAGAACTGAAGGACCTATTCTCTTATCTGCTGGGGGTGCCGCTGCTTGAGAGCCAAGGAAAATTGTTCTCAGCTGAAAAAAGCTCCCTCAGCCAAGGTCACACCTGTTCCCCAGGGGCAGCCTGCATCTATCCAATGACTGGATGATGTGTGTGTCAGGGGTGGGGGACATAAAGCCCCCCATCTCTCACCACTTGGGATAGCTTAGAAGGGTCACCCAGATTAAGAGTTCTCCGGGGACCAGGGAAGGCTTTTGTTGAGGTTTTATCCCAACCCAACTTCTCCCTCTGCCCAAACCTGCTTCTCTTCCTTCCCCTACCGGTGTTGATCCCTAGAGCACCCGCTCATCAACCTCTTGCCTGCCAGTCTCCATCTCAGGGGAAATCCAACCTACAAGAATCTATTTTCAGCTTTCATTGATATTATCAAGCAGTTTTCTAAGGTGGTTTTCCACCGGCAGTGTGGGAGAGTTCCAGTTGCTCAATGTTCTTGCCAACACTAGATATTTTCTGTCTTTCTTATTTTAGTCATTCTGGTGGGTGGGTAGTGGTACCTCACTGTGGTTGTAATTAGCATTTCCCTGCTGACTAAAGAAGTTGAGCACCTTGTCATATGTTTATTGGGTCATTTGGAAATAGGCAGGCAAGTCCTTTACCCACTTTTCTAGGTCGTCTGACTTTTCCTTATTGATTTGCTGGTGTTCTTTCTATATTCTGGATACAAGTCCTTTGCTGCATATATTGCAACAAATATTCAGAGTTGTACATAGTCAGAGCGCCTCAACAGTACCAGGCACGTGGTATCTCAATAAAAATGAGTTACATGAATGCCTGAGTCTGCAAACTCCTTTAAGGAACGAATGCATGGATAGGTGAAACCGTGTAAACATTGGTTTTAATGAGTATAATTGGCTAGAGGATATGGATCCCACGATGAGGGAAATAGGGTTTAAAGGGAAAGACCTAGAATGCAGATAACACACCCTCAAACTTCGCCACTCCCGGCTTTCGGTTTCTGGCCACAGGCATTTGAACACTCAGTTCCTAAGTGTAAACTGTAAATTAACATTTGTTCTAAGAGCTCCATGGACGGTCTCAATGGTCAGGCTGTTCTAGACGCCGAGAAGCCCATTGTGAACTAGAGAAACAAGATCCCTGCTTTCAGGAGGTCTAGAGAGAGAGAGAGCAGGTAAACAAAATATAAGTTTCAGACAGCGAGTCCTCCGGCCAAGACTCCAGCGTGGAAGGAAGGAGGACCATGGGATTGATCCTCAACAGCCCGACCTGGGCCCTAGGGAGACCCCGCCCTCGGCCCCGCCCAGCTTTGCATACGCCTCCTGATTGGCCGGAGGCGCGGGCCCGCCCCGCTAGCGGGCGGCAGGCGAAGCGGTGGGCGGGTCCGGCCAAGATGCACCCGCAGCTCCGGGCCGCGCCGG
>NW_004443964.1:7292978-7305203 GCF_000243295.1 Trichechus manatus latirostris | reverse complement strand
GGTGCCCCGGCTCTGAGTCCGCCGCCGCAGCGCCCGCCGCGGCCAGCCAGGCCATGCGCAGAGCCGCCGGCATGGAAGACTTCGCCGAGGAAGACGAGCGCTGGTATGACCAGCAGGACCTGGAGCGGGGTGAGCGTTGGGGGACGGGAAAGCGGGGTGCGCCCGCGACCCCTGCCCACTGCCCCATTGTTGGGCGGCAGCACCCCGGGAAGGGCTTGGCTGGGCGCGCTGGACTCCGAGGGGTGATGCGTCCGGAAAATGGGGACGTGGAGAGAGGGGCGCTACCTGGGAAGACTCGGACCCGACGGACAGAGACCTGCTAAAAGTGGGGGGGGGGGCGTGTCTTATCATCATATTACCCCAGATAGCAGGGCATCCATCACCAACCCCCCATCTTAGAGGCAGTAGCTTCCCGGGTACCCTCAGTGTCCAGGGGGACCTGGATACCGGCTGGGGAGTCTTAGGAGGCCGGGAGGTGGCTACTTCCGAACGTTTGCCGGGAGGAGTGTGTGTGCGTGCGTTGCGGGTGGCGTGTGTTAGCGCATCCCAATTCCAGTGGCACCCTTCCCTGCCAGGATTCCTGAGCCCTAAGACTCCCAAAAAGTTCCCCAGCTCCCTCATCCCCACCCAGAGAGGGAAAGGAGGGTGGGAGTCTCCAATCTGCCTTCAGTGGGGAGGAGTCTCCTGGCCTTTCCCTTCCCGGGCCCCCACTCCATTCTGCCCGTGATTTGGAGGGGTCAGGGGTTTGACCTAAGAGAACAGGGAACCACTTCCACCTCCTTCCCCTATCTGAGAGCAGAGAGGGTGGCTGGAGGGGGTTAGAAGCTGGTGATGAGGTGGCCCAAGTGACATCACTCCAAGTAGGGGGCAGGGCAGTCAGCACAGGAAGAAGGAGGAGGCTGGAGAGGGTCAGAGCCAAGGCCAGCTGCAGTAGTGTGGATCCCCCTGTCCTCCCCCAAAGCGCCAGGTTCTAGGACTGTCAGAGCTGGAGGGGGGAGGAAACATCCCCCGGAGCGTGACTTTCCCACAGTCACCCTGCAGGCAGGGGGTGTGGATGCAAGTCGGCTACAGTTTGTTCCCCTAGGCCCTGCCTGGGTCTCCTTCCACGGGCCTTGCTGGTTTTCTCCCTGCAGTGTGGCCTCTCCCCAGCTCCTGAGCCTTTGTTGCCTGGCCCTGACTCACCCCCACGTGGCCAGATGCTGCAGATGAGTCTTTGCCCTTGTGCTCTGGACTGTGGGTTCATCAGTCTCCAGGACTAGCATGGGGCTGGGGATGCTGGGGTAGACCCTGACATGCTCCGTGCCCAACTCCCCCTCCTGGGGTAAGATGCCCAACACTGGCTGTGACCACCCCTCCCGCATCCTGGGCAATACCCCCAACACTTCATTTCACAGACATCTGTTGGGCCTCACTTAAGTACCAGGCACCATCCTAGGAGCTGGGAATAGTCACAGTTCTCTAGGTTCCTGTGGGCTGGTGGAGGAGGCAAGTTTGTAAGTAAGTGTGGGTGGTCCAGCATTATGGGTATAGGATGCAGTGGGGAGGGCTTCATGGAAGAGGCGAGCCTAGAAGGAAACATTGGAGGCAGAGCTCTTGGGAAGATGGCCTCCTGGGGAGGGGAAGCTGATGCCTATATTGTTGCTGTCTCATTTAATTCCTACACCCCTAACAAGGGCTCTAGCACCGTGCCCAGCCCAGATGTGGGAGGAAGGAGCCAGGGAATATGGGTGGCAGATGTGCTGCTTCCCGAGAGGGAGATCCCAGCCAGGCTGGGTGGCCATGCTCTGGCCCAGCAGCCTCCTGCTCCCTGGCCCTGCTGGCCTGGCCTGCAGCAGTCCCCCTCATCCGGGAGCCCCAGGAGTAGCCAGAGCCCAGGGATAAGGAGGTACCCAGAAATGAGAGAGTTTCAGAAGAAACTGGAACTTTTGACCAAACACCAACTGGCTGTGATCCATGGGCCAGGTGCTGTGCTGAGGCAGGAGACATAGTGCCTGCCCTCAGGGGATGTCACATTCTAGGAGAGGAGACTGAAGGGGGAACAAAGGTACAACTGGGATGGAGTGGGGAGGGTTCTGCGGCCACTGGCCCCGCGGACAGTGAGAGCAGAGAGGGAAAGCCTGAGACTCAGAAAGGTTTATGCCAAGTCACCTTTGAGTGGGAGGAGGAATAGGGCATCCCAGGCAGAGGAGGAAGGAAGGTTCTAGGTGGGGGGGAGGGGGGACATTTGTACCAAGGCATGGGACAGTGTGAAAGTACCACGAGGGGCTAGGAAGTGGGAGTCATCCAGAGGGCTCAGGAGGGGGTTGGAGGAGGTCCCCAGCATAGCTACTGAGGCCCCACCCCCATGGGCCCAGCCCCCTCTACCACCTCTCTAGGTGGCAAGGTGGGTAAGATGCCTGTTGCCTCCCCCTTCCCTACACTCCAAGTTCTCTTCTGCCCGACTGCTCCCTGGTTACCTTTGAGAGACGCAGGAAGTGGTTTTCTCAGCTGGCTCCCTGGTCCCCGCTCCCTGGCTGCTGCCCCAAGGACAGGCTCTGACTTCCCTTGCTCCAAGCTTGGTCACACAGATACTGTTTGACTTTGATGCCCCTCTGTCCCAGTGGATGGAGGCGGTTGGGACAAGTGAGGGCCTAGATTTTTGCCTCTTGTCTCTGCCCATGGCCACAAGCACCTTAAATAGGAAAAACACATTAATTATTAAGCACTGGCACTCTCTCTGCCCACCTCCCTCCCTCACTGGGGGGAGGGGACAGACTTCGCAGCCCCTGTGGGTATATCTTTCCAGGACAGAGTTGGCTTCTGAGTCAGAGATCTGATGACCTGGTGCCCACTCTCCCCCACCAACCCTGACCTTGAGTCCTTAGCCCTGTGGGAGAGCTCTGACATGGCCCCACCTCCACCTGGTTGCCCCAAAGGTAGCCTGACCCTGATTCTGTGGACTTGACATTCGTGCCCTGGAGGTTGTGAGCAGGACCCCGCAGGCCTGCCTGGGGGTAGCTCACCCCTCTGGCTTGTCCCACCCTCTTTACTTCCCTCTCTTCTTGCTGCCCCTTCCCTGTGCCTCCCCCACCTCTCTGGTGCCCCACCCCGACCCCAGCCAATGAAGGACAGTGGGATTTTGGGGTTTTTCTGCAAAGACCACCCCGTGGCCCCCAAGCCAGTCCACTTGCAGGGTCCAGCAGGGAAGCTGCCAGCCCAGATTCAGTACGGCCCGGGCTCGGTCCAGTGTGACCCATGAATCTGGCCGTGACAGGCTGTTTATTACTCCGGCTCTTACTTCCTGCTTAGCCAGCTCCTCCATTCTTCCACTTCCAGGCCTCCCTCCCCCTCAGGTCCTGCACCTCCCTGGCGCCTGGAGCAATCTCCTTCCCTCAGCTGGCCCATGTCCTTTCCTGGCACCTGGCTCCACTCAGTCCTCCTGCTCTGCCGCTTCTGGAGTCCTCGTGACCCCTCCCGGTGGCGTTGACCAGCTTAGCTTGTACTGTGATTCAGTTTCTCTGAGACCGCCCCTACCCCGCCCCAACCAGCACGTCCTCCCCATCCCTGAATCAGGAGGTAGCCAGGTCCCATTCACCACTTTGCAGGGCACCCTCCCACATGCCTGCTTTCAAGTGCCCTAGCCCACCAGCATCGGGGGCACACACAGCCCAGAACACTCACAGGAAAAGAAGAGCATAACATTGCAGTCTTTCTTGGCCTTGCCTTCCTCCAGCTCTGACTCTGTGATCTTGAACCCTGGGTTAAGCTGCAGGGGCTCAATGCAGGACACCTGCATGCAGACTGGTCCCTGATGCCAGCGCAGGTGGCAGTATCAGTTAGCAATGGCCTCTTCACAGACCACCCAACTGTTTCTAGTGGGGAAAACATTTATGAGTTGTGGCCCTCTGTTCTTTTTTACTTATTATTTGAAAACAACCAATTATTTCAGATAGTTTGGAGATGTGAGGTCCCTGGGTGGCACAGTTTGTGCTGGGCTACTAACCGAAAGGTTGGCAGTCCGAACTCATCCAATCTGCTTCTGTACAGATTACAGCCAAGATCTGCCTCGAGCGTTGTGCTCTCTTAAGAACTATCTATACGGGATCAAACTGACAAAGCAAGTTGAAAGATTAGATAGGAACCTTAGGGGGCAGGGAATGTATGTTAATGGGGGAGGAACAGTTTGGAAAAGGAGGGTGAGAAGGGTTGCACAACTTGAAGAATGTAATCAATGTCACTGAATTGTACATGTAGAAACTGTTGAATTGGTGTGTGTTCTGCTGTGTGTATTCTCAACAACAACAAAAATTAAAATAAATTAAAAAAGAAAAAGATTATAGCTAAGAAAACCCTCTGGAGCTCAGTTCTACTCCGTAACGCATGGGGTCGCCGCGAGTTGGAATTGACGACAACGAATTGGGTTTGGTTGGTTTGGAGATGTGCTGGATGCTTGCCATTCCATTACAGAGAAGAGCGAGCTGGGATGACTCTAGCCTCATGACCTGGGGGTGATTTTGCTAGGCTCCTGAATGATAGCCAACCCCACATCACACAGGGCTGCAGTTCACTAATTTCAAAGCCAAAGTTCATACTTGGGTGGACACCTCCAGACTTGTCCAATTGATTGTTAATAGATTTGTAAAGCAAGTGTCTTCATTCATTTACTGGGTTTATGTTGGAGTTGTCACCAGAAAGTTCCATTGCTCAAGGCTAAAGATTCTTACCTATGATTTTTTTTTTTTTTAATGGCTGTTTAGGAAAGCTGCGTAAGGTTTTCCAGGCTAAGGCATCGCAGCCTTGCTCCAGGATAGCAGGTTTGCACTCTTTCTCAGCCAGGGAACGCCTTCTCCGGGTGAAGTCTGGGCACCAGGCCCACCTCAGGGCTGGGACCTCAGTCCCAGAGGCTCCACTTCTGCCAGTTCAAATCCTCACATGGGAGCAGACTATGTTTGGTCTTGAGGGGCAGCTTGGCCCTGCGTTCACCTGCTCGGCCTCTTGGCCAGGCCAGTGGCTGGCCAGGCCACTCTATTTCCTAAGGCGATGTTATCCTCACCCAGCTTGGGCAAAAGGAAGCCTGAGCCTCTGTCCTCAACTGCCCATGAGAGTCACTGCGCTCCAGGGTCGTCCGAGAGGAAAACCGCCACCCTAGGCCTACTTGGTACCTAGCAAAGGACCCAGCTAAACCAACTGTTTCTATGAAATTTGCTGGAAGGGTGTATAGAGACCATTCATCCTCCAGGGACCCTAAGTCTGTCGCTGTGTATAAAACGGGGAAGCAATGAAGAGCTGAATCCCTGGACTGCGTCCTATGGGCCCCGGTAGAGTTGCCTTTACGCATCTCTACGCATCTAGGTTCACACCACCAGCCTAGACTGAGAGCTGTTGTAAGAAATAGCCTCATGATGTGAAAAAGACCAAAGCTTTCCTAGACTGCAGCATGGCAAAATGAGTCAAAGAGGCCTACGCTTTGTTCTGGTAATTCTGTTTCTGGAAAGTATCCTAAGGAAATAGGCAGTGATTTACATAAAGATTTTTTTTTTTACTTTTATTGTGGTGAAAATACACATAACAAAACAGACATCCTCTCAACAATTTCTACATGTACAATTCAGTAACATTGATTACATTCTTCAAGTTGTACAACCTTTCTTGCTATCCTGGCACGAAGATTTTTGTACAACGAAGTTAATTAGAGATTTGTTTTTAATCGAGAAAGATTGAAAATGCCCTGAAAGTTCACCAATAAGAACTATTTAGGGACAGCTACTTAGGAACCTGTATAATGGTCCCTGGGTGGTGCAAATGGTTTGCTTTCGGCTGCTAACCAAGTGGTTGGCTGTTTAAACCCTTCTACCAGCATTGCGGAAGAAAGGCCTGGCGATCTGCTTTTGTAAAGAATACAGCCAAGAAAATCCTCTGTAGCACATGTCATCACCATGAGTTGGAATTGACTCAAGGACAACAAGTTTGATTTTTTCATTTGTTTTATTCAACAGAATATTCTACATCCTCTAAAAATGATCAAATAGACATATATCAACACAGAAAACTACCCATGCCATGTTATTGGTTGATAAAAGCAGGTACAGAAAAATATGATTCTGTTCATTTTACTTGGATCCACGGTCAACGCCTATGGAAGCGGCATCGAACAACAGATTGCATTGGGCAAATCTGCTGCAAGAGACCTCTTTAAAGTGTTGAAAAGCAAAGATGTCACTTTGAGGACTAAGGTGCACTTGACCCAAGCCATGGTATTTTCAGTCACCTCATATGCCTGTGAAAGCTAGGCAATGAATAAGGAAGACCGAAGAAGAATCAATGCCTTTGATTTATGGTGTTGGCAAAGAATATTGAATATACCATGGACTGCCAGAAAAACGAACAAGTCTGTTTTGGAAGTACAGCCAGAATGCTCCTTAGAAGCGAGAGGGGTGAGACTTCATCTCACATACTTCAGACGTGTTCTCAGGAGGGACCAGTCCCTGGAGAAGGACGTCATGCTTGGTAAGGTAGAAGGTCAGTGAAAAAGAGGAAGACCCTCAACAAGACGGATTGACACAGCAGCTGCACCCTTGGGCTCAAACATAGCAACGATTGTGAGGATGGTGCAGGACCAGGCAGTGTTTTGTTCTGTTGTAGGGTCGCTGTGTACAACACAACAAACTTTTATCTGTAAATGTTTGAAGCACAGAGAGCTGTTTGGAAGGATGGCCACCACAATGCTAACAGCACCTTTCTGTAGGTGGTGTATTTTCTTGTCCTTCTTCTGTCCCATTTCCCCCTCCACTCCTGCCGCACACACAGAACATGACTTTAATTACTTACAAATGCCATCGTTCTTTCACAACTGTTTCGGCCACATCTATTTGTTTACGAAATTCCCAGTTAGAGACCTAAGATTCTTTATGAGGTCTATTTTCAAGTAATTTTTTACCATTGTTTTTTAACCTTCCTGTACCATTTGATTTTTTACATCCAGCCTGCCTTGTTTAACAAAAGCATTCAAAGCTATTTGAAAAAGAAAACAGCCTGTGAAACTCAGCCCTGAGCTTGCTCTAAGCATCTCGTCAAGGATCTTGCTTCTACCACCAGTCTTAGTCCATGGACTAAGCTACCTAAATCTTTTTTTTTTTTTAACAGCTTTATTGAGTTATAATTCACAGTCCATAGAATTCACACATGTAAAGTATACAGTTTAGTATATTCATGGAGTTGTATAACCATCACCGCAATTGATTTTGGAATATTTTTGTCACTCCTACCTGCCTGAGTCATTTTAGAAACAAAGGGAATGATATATTTAATATGTGTTCAGTGGGGGATGATCACCCCAAATGTCTAAGTATCCTTGCACTAGACCCACTAGAGAGAATTTTTTAAGGGTTCCAGCACCTGCCTCTTCCTTCTAACCCCCTCCGCCTCCCCACCACACATTCCCCCCAGATTCCCTCCCAGCCTCTCTGATGGGTATTCAGTGCTCATTTCCCTTTGGCAAGGGGTGGGGTGGGCTTTGGGTCCTGCAGGGCACGGTAACAGGCCGCCGGGGGAAGAGGCCGGCTTTGCCACCCAGGATGCGGAAAGCCCCTTGGAAGTTAGACTGGGAAAGGAGGAGGTTTGGGAGAGGGGCGCAGCGCACTAGGAGGGCCAGATGGCACCTGACTGAGACTCTTCTCCCAGCGCAGCCATAAACCAGCTGGTGACCTTGGGCAAGTCATTCTTCCCTCTCCCTCTCTGTAGCGTCATAAGTACAATGAGGAAGTTGGGCCAAAGAGCCCTAACATTCAACAAGCCCTTCTCCCCTCTCAGCAAACTCCTAGTCACCCTTCCAAGCCCAACTCCAGGCGGCCCACCTTCCTCAGCCTCTCGCTGCCCCCAGGAAGAGCTAGGCTCTTCGATATCCACTGTCCCAGGGCACTGTGCCCATATGTCTGTGGGTGCTCTTATTCCATTCATCCATTCTTTCAAAAGAGATTTGTTATGAACTTGCTCTGTGCCAGGCACTGTTCTAGGCACTGGAGATATCAGTGAACAAAACACAAAAATCCTTGCCCTGCTTGCGCTTGAGGCGGTGGTGGTTCGGTGTAGAATCCTCGCCTTCCACACAGGACACCCTAATTCAGTTCCTGGCCAATGCACTTCATGTGCAGCCACCACCCATCTGTCAGTGGAGGCCTACACGCTACTGTGATGCGGAACGGGTTTCAGCAGAGCTTCCAGACTAAGAAGGACTAGGAAGAAAGGCCTGGCGATCTACTTCTGCAAATCAGCTAATGAAAACCCTATGTATTACACCGGAACATTGTCCAATCTGCGACTGATTGTGGGGATGGCACAGGTCCCGGCAGTGTTTCATTCCGTCGTACATGGGGTCGCCATGAGTCAGGGCCGACTCAACTGCAGCTAACAATAACACAGCTAACAACAACAATGGAGCTTACAATTAGTCGAGGGATACCAACAAAATAAATGAGTAAGTTGTTGAGTAATTGTTTCATAAGTTATGTGAGGAGAAGTGCAAAGAAGAGCTGAGCAGGGGAGGGAGTGCAGGGTGGGAATGGGTATGATTTTCAATCAGGTGGTGGGGGAAGGTCTCCCTGAGAAGGTGCCATTTAAGTGTAGACTTGAAGGAGGAGAGGGAGCGAGCCTGGGGGGTGTGGGGAAAGAACATTCCAGTAAAGGTGACAGGCGGTCCAAAGGCCTTATTCCTGGCTTACATCTCCTCCCAAGACTGGGGGCTCCCTGACGGCAGCACCTGTATTTTGGTTGTCTTGGGGTCCCTGGGGCCCAGTCCAGAATGGATGCTTAGAACATTAAAGGGGTCCCCTGGCTTTGTAGGGAGCTCTGGTGGTGCAATGGTGAAGCGCTCCGCTGCTAACCGGAAGATCTGTGGTTCGAACCCTCCAGCTGCTCCAGGGGAGAAGGATGTGGCAATCTGCTTCCGTAAAGACTGCAGCCTTGGAAATCCCGTGGGGCAGTTCTCCTCTGTCCTATAGGGTCGCTATTAGTCGGAATCGACTTGATGACGGTGGGTCTGACTTTATTCTCATGCTGCTCCTGTCCCCCCACTCCACCCCAAGACTTGCACCTGGCCGCGGAGCTGGGGAAGACGCTGCTGGAGAGGAACAAAGAGCTGGAGGAATCTCTGCAGCAGATGTACACCACCAATGAGGAGCAAGTGCAGGAGATCGAGGTGAGGGCCACGGGGGCCTTGCAGGCACCCCCCCCCATGAGGGCCTGCGTGCGCCTTTGGGCAACTTAGAAAAAGACGCCCTCTCAGCAGACACAGCCTCAGTCCGACAGCCTTGTGCAGTCCACAACCTGCACAGCTATCCCAGGCAGCCCTATCCTACCATCTTCACCCCCTCCCCACACCTGTAGATGAATACCCCAAGCCAGCCTGTCTCTAGAAGTGACAGGAGGGTCCAGGCAGAGACATTTTTCCCCACCTGCTCTAAAGGGCCACTCAGCCCCCCTGTCCCCCCAGTACCTGACCAAGCAGCTGGACACACTGCGGCACGTGAATGAGCAGCATGCCAAGGTGTACGAGCAGCTGGATGTGACGGCCCGTGACCTGGAGCTGACCAACCAGAAGCTGGTGCTGGAGAGTAAGGCTGCCCAGCAGAAGATCCATGGGTGAGGGCCGGGCTGGGGGAGGGCGATGCCGGGGCTGGGTGTGCAGACTGGTGGATGCCCCTTCTCCAGGAGCCCAGGCTAGGAACCTGGGATGGTGGAGAGTTTGCCCGTCGGTGCCGTGTGCTTTAACATTCAGGTCACAAGGCTTCTTGAAGTGCCGCTGCCGCGCTAGGCTGTGTTTTAGGCACAGGGATACAGTGGTGAACCAACTCTGTCCTGCCCTCTGGGAGCGCACAGCCCGGGAGGGAAGACTGGCGTGTAAATACTTGATTGCAGTGCTGTGTGTTAAGTGTGCAAAGAACTGTGGTGGCACGGAGGAGGGGTGCTCGGCTTGGCCTGGGAGGTGTGGGTGAGGGGCGGGTCCTTGGGTAGATGGGGAGTTCCCCTGTCTGAGCTTAGCACCAGGAGCATATCTCAAGGTCACCTGTCTGTCCCCAAGCCCACGTCCCTCCATCTGCAGGGATCCAAGGCTGGGGATACACAGGGAGGAACGCTGGTCCCGTCCCCTTAAAGTGCCCCCCATGTGTGTCTCCCACCCTACCCCTAGCCTGACGGAGACCATCGAGCGCCTACAGGCCCAGGTGGAGGAGCTGCAGGCCCAAGTGGAGCAGCTGCGGGGCCTGGAGCAGCTGAGGGTACGCCGAGAGAAGCGGGAACGCAGGCGCACTGTCCACACTTTCCCCTGCCTCAAGGAGCTGTGCACCAGCCCCCGGTAAGCAAGGGGCCACTCGCGGTGCAGCAGCCGGCCTCTGACTGCCAGCCAGGGGAGGGTGGGCACCCGGCAGCCGTGGGCACAAGCCTTGGCACATCTTACAGGCCATCGGGGAGGCCCTGGTCCTGTTGTTAACAAGAGTAAAAGCAGCTGGCGTTGACGGGGCCGTGGTTCTCCTGGCAGTACTGGGAGGTGTGTTTTATGGTCCCCACTGCTCAGATGGGAAAAGTGAAGCCCAGAGCTCATGTGTCTTCTCCAGGGTCACACATTTAGTAGGATTCCAACCCAGGAGGGGTTAACCTCCACCCCTTCTAGTTCCCATCAAATCTAAGACCATAGGACTCCTTAACGTAGAATTTATATCATGTATTTAGTGGGTGTTTCAGTAAAGGTCCTGGCAGGAAACAGCCCCTCAAACAGAGTAATTGAGGAGGGATTAATCAAGAGGTGTAGGCAGGGTGGAGGGAACTCATGAGGTCAATATCATTGCCCAGGGTTAGCAACAGCAAGGAGCTGTGACCATCTCACGCCTAAGGGGGCGAGGGCAAGGGGGTTGCTGGAACCTGGGAGGTGTGGAGAGGGCTGCTTGATGGGGCTACCCAGGAGAGAGCCTGGGGACACATACCCTGCGACCTCATTCTACTCCCACCCTCTGACCTCCTGCCAGTGCCTCCCATTGGCTGAGTTCATGAGAGAGTGACAGTTGAGGCAGGCATAGAGGTCAGCCTCCTGCGGCAGAGAGCAAGGGGAGAAGGGTCTAGAGAGCCACACGAGAGCGTCCAGCACCATGGACAAGACAGATGTAGTGTCCAGGCTGGGCTCTGGGGCCTTGCCATGACCCCTGCCCTACGGCCCTCAGGTGGGAGGATGCCTTCCGCCTGCACAGTTCCTCCCTGGAGCTGGGCCCGCGGCCCCTGGAGCAGGAGAACGAGCGGCTGCAGTTCCTGGTGGGGGCGCTGCGCTCACAGGTGAGCCAGGAGCGGCAGCGCAAGGAGCGTGCGGAGCGTGAGTACACGGCCGTGCTGCAGGAGTACTCGGAGCTGGAGCGGAGGCTGGGTGAGCTGGAGGGCTGCCGCCTGCGCGTGCAGGAGCTGGAGGCCGATCTCCTGGAGCTGCAGCAGATGAAGCAGGTCAAGACCTACCTGCTAGGCCGGGAGGACCACCTGGCCGAGGCCCTGCTCGAGCCGCTTACCCATGCCCCTGAGGCTGACGACCCCCAGCCTGGCGGCGGTGGTGACTTGGGTGCCCAGGACGGCGTCTCCTCACCAGCTGCCTCCCCAGGCCACGCCGTGCGCAAAAGCTGCAGTGACACGGCACTCAACACCATTGTAGCCAAAGACCCAGCCAGCCGGCACGCGGGCAACCTGACGCTGCACGCCAACAGCGTGCGCAAGCGGGGCATGTCCATCCTGCGGGAGGTGGACGAGCAGTACCACGCGCTGCTCGAGAAGTACGAGGAGCTGCTGAGCAAGTGCCGGCAGCACGGGGCTGGCGTGCGGCACGCCGGCGTGCAGACCTCGAGACCCATCTCCCGGGACAGCTCCTGGCGGGACCTGCGGGGGGGCGAGGAAGGCCCGGGTGAGGCCAAGGTGGGGGCCAAGAGCGTGAGCCAGCATGTAGAGGCGGTGGACAAGCGGCTGGAGCAGAGCCAGCCTGAGTACAAGGCACTCTTCAAGGAGATCTTCTCCAGGATCCAGAAGACCAAGGCCGACATCAACGCCACCAAAGTCAAGACGCACAGCAGCAAGTGAGGCTTCCCTGCCTGCAGCCTCCCCGGGCCCAGGCATGGGGGCCCTCTTACCTGGCACCTGCAGCCTCCCCAGGCCCAGGCGTGGGGGCCCTCTTACCTGGCACCTGCAGCCTCCCCGGGCCCAGGCGTGGGGGCCCTCTTACCTGGC
>NW_004443964.1:7267151-7292792 GCF_000243295.1 Trichechus manatus latirostris | reverse complement strand
CCTGCAGCCTCCCCGGGCCCAGGCGTGGGGGCCCTCTTACCTGGCACCTGCAGCCTCCCTGGGCCCAGGTGTATGGGGTCCCTCGCCTGGGGCCAGCAGCCTCACCAGGTCTAAGTGTAGGGTCCCTCTCACCTGGGGCCTTCAGCCTTCCCAGGCCCAGGCATGGGGTCTCTCTTGCTCAGGCCTGCAGCCTTCCCTGGGCCCAAGAATGGGGTCTCTTTCACTGGGGCCTGCAGCCTCCCTGGGCCCAGGCATGGGGTCCCTCCCACTGGGACCTGCTGTCTCTCTGGGCCAAAGCATGGGGTTCCTCCTGCTGGGACCCGCAGTCTCTCTGGGCCAAGGCGTGGGGTTCCTCCCGCTGGGACCTGCAGCCTCCCTGGGCCCAGGCGTGGGGTTCCTCCCGCTGGGACTTGCAGCCTGCCGTGAGAGAGTGAGCCCTGGAGCAGCAATATGTCAGAGCAGGTGGCCACTCCAGAGGTACAGGAGGAGTGAGTCCCCTCTGACTCGGGAGTGTGTGGGGGACCCGCGTGTGTCTGGCTGATGGGGGAGGCAGCCAACACAGCCCGCCTCCTGGCAGCCCTGACTATCCTGCCGTGGCCCAGAGTTTAAAAGCCACACGTCCCCGCACCCCCAGTGGCTTCCCAGCTCCCCCAGCCCCCTGGCTTCCTGACCCTGTGCCTCGCCCTCAGCTTGGCAGCCAGGCTTCTGAAAACTGTTCTGGACCAGCTGGCTTCTTTTCAAAGTTCTGTCCTTTGAGAGGTTTGCAATGCAAGGTCTCCCTTTTGCCACCACTGGAAACACTTGAAGGGGGACCCCAGAGCCAGCTGTCGCAGGTTCTAGGGGCTCCTGGACCATTCACTGCTTCTCCGCTGCCAAGACGTGCTACCGTTCCTTAGAACCAGCTCTCCCACCCTGGGGTTCTGACCAGGTCCAAGGTGGCCCCTGCCCTGCAAGTGGGAAGCCTCAGCCAGGCCCCAAGCACCTCACTCTAGCCCCTGTGAGGCCCGGCTTCTGCCCTCAGACCCCGGACCTCGCAGATGTAGCCAATCAGAGGAGGGGAAGAGGGTGCCCCCTAGCACCCATACAGGAGGCGAGCGCTGTGTTTCCCTCCAAGCCAGCCCCCTCGGATTCCAGCCCCTGAAATGGCTTCTGGGTTAAGCTTTTCAGGGCGGTGGTGGCGGGGAGCCCCCTTCTGCACACCACCTCCGACGCGCCGAGCTTGACTTCTGTCCCCTCTGCGCCTGCCCCATCTCAGGGACCATGACGTCTCATTCTCTCCCGCGCCCCCCACTGGCCGACCCCAGCGCAGGTCCCATCTGCCGCCCCCAGAATGCCCTGGGCATGTGCCACCAGCCGGTGGTCCCAGCATCCGTCCGTGCCCTCCCTCCGCCCCCCCGCACTGGGGGCTGCATGATTCTCTCCCCACACCAGATAGCATTGCATTGGGACAGGGCGGGGAACGTGTGTTTTCTCTCCCAAAAAATGCCTGCCCTTAACCCCCTTTTGGGGGGGCTTTTGAGGACCCAGACGGGTCAGAGGTTTAATCTTTTAAGTCTCCAGAAAGCTAAGCTTCAGCTATGGAATGCCTGGGGTCCCCCGCTCGTCCTCAGCTGTTCTTCAGGGCCTCTAGCTCCTCTCGCCACCCATCCGAGACCCTAGAAATAGGAGGAGCCATAACACTGGGGTGGAAGGCAGTGGCCCGGCCTCTGTGTCAGAGCTCTGTAGGGAACCTTCATGCCTTACTTATTTCTAGTGGATAAAGGGGTTTTCTTAAGTACATGCCTGACGCCCTGCAGACACCACCCTGCTCCAGGTGGCACTGTGAGAGGGCTGGCAGTTGGCTCCTGGTCACATCCCTGTAACTCAGAACCTTTTGTCCTTTAGGGCTGGGCAGCTCCTGGTTCTCCATGTGTCTGTCATCGAGGATGGAGGGGATGGGGTGGGGGCAAGAGCTTCATCCTATTCACACCCCAGCTCTGTAGCAGCCAGCCAACCAGCGTCACCTTTGGAATATACGTGAGACAAATATATTTACAGATGCTTTATTCTCTTGTTTAATAAAAAACTCACCAGTATTCTGAAAGCAGCAATGGCCCTGGAGCCACGGGTCCTGTGTCTGTGTGTCACACACATCTGCCTCCCATCATGCACCTGCAGGGAGTGGAAGCGACCTGAGCTGCACTCTCCAGCCCTGCACGTCTCCACTCAGTTCTCAGCCTGCCTCCCTTCTCGTCACCAAGACTGGCAGCCTAGCAGCTCCAAATAGTAGACCCAGACGTTTCTAAGGCATTGAAGCTTCTCTAAGAATTACTTCACCAGATCAGTATTTGAGTGTGGCTGTGCCAGGGGATACACGGTGAACAAAACAGCCAGGGTCTCTGTTCCCCTGGAGTATACATTCTGGTGTGGGGAGATCACCACAGATAAACATGTGATGGAAACATTGGGGCGGGAGGGCGGTGCTGTATCAGCTAGGTCGTGCATACTCAACGGGGAGGGGGGATATTGCCCCCAGGGGAGCAAAAATCGGTTCTTGGGGAATGAAATATCTTTTCTAATGTATACAAGTATACAGTCTACCTGTGGTAGTAAAATTTCCTGGGGGAGTGATTAGGGAAAAAAATGTCTAAATAGGCTCCTTTGTGGGGTGGGGGTGTCGTCATGAAAAGGTTGAGAAACACTGGTGGAGGGAGGTGGGGGTGCCCTGTGAAAGCTTTGACTATTTAGCTGATTCCTGAAGGCTGAGAAGGAATCAGAGTCCCTGGGTGGTACAAATGGTGAACACACTCAGCTGCTAACCATAAAGGTTGGAGGTTCGAGTCCACCCAGAGGTGCCTTGGAAGAAAGGCCTGGCAATCAACTTCCAAAAAATCAGCCACTGAAAACCCTCTGAGCACAGTTCTACTCTGACACACGTCGAGTTGCCATGAGTTGGAGTCAACTTCACAGCAGCTGGGTTTTTTTTCTGGTGGAGGAGGAACCAGCAATGGGAAAAGGCAGGAAGTATCGCTTGATGATTCTTTACCTTTCTTCCCCTCCTTTCTCTCTCCCCTACAAATGTCCCCTTGCTGAACCACCATCCCAGCCTTTGGAGGACCAAGGAGAAGAAGGGGAAAGCTGGCCTAAATATTCAGTGCCCACCTATTTAAGGGAACAGGTGGCACCTCAGGCCATTTCTCCCAGAAGGGCCCCCATTCTGGAAGGTTCACGTCAGCAGCAGGTGAGAGGAGCTTACCAGCTGCCCTTCTCTCCACCCCAGGACAGCTTGTCTCATCCTCTACTCTACCCTCCGCCTCTCCCAGAATCCAGGCCACCAGATGGCCCGAGCAGGCTGTGTTTATTTGGGGCCTTGGAAACCTGCAGCTTCCTTTTCCTATTGCTCTGGGTCAGCGTTGGGGCTGGAGCCCAGCCGCAGAGAAATGATGCCACAGAATGATTCTGACTGTGTGATTCATAATCCCTTAGCCTTCAACCTGAGTGAGTCCCTGGCTTTGCTCCCCTGAGCAGCTTATTCTAGTCACCATGGAGACACCTCTGTTCCCTCTGAGGTTTGGGGACTAAGGCAGACAGGGTGGGGACCCAGGGGACTCTACTTCCAGCCTAGAGCCCAAAAGGAGAATGTCAGTTGCCACTGCTTTCGTAGATTGGGCTTATAAAGCCAGTGCCTGGGAAGTGGTTTATTCCCTCCTAAAGACTTTGCCCTGGTGGCGCAGTGGTTAAGAATTCTGCTGTTAACCAAGCGGTCAGCAGTTCAAATCCACCAGCCTCTCCTTGGAACCCCTGTGAGGCAGTTCTACTCTGTCCTATAGGGTCATTATGAGTCGGAATGGACTCCACGGCATAGGGGGTAAAGACTTTGCCTGTTCCAATGATACTGAGAAGGTAAAGCCTTGATTTGATTACAGGCTCCTGTTTTAAACAGCCAGCATCCCCCGGGGATGTATTTTTCTAGGCAATTACGCTTTTTCCTAAAAATGGAACTCTTCATTAAGAGACAACCACTAGTATTACTAACATTTATTGAGCTCTCTTTTCATTACCACACTGTCCCTCAAGAAAGTAACTTCCTAGCTTTTAGCTGTTTTCAAACACCGCTTGAACCTTTTTCAGAACAAGAACTTCTCGGTTCTGGAGTTCATCATGCTTTAACAACCCTAGAAAAGGGCTGTGCTTAGCTTGTGGTTCTCTGATCTCTCTACCTTTTCTTCACCTAAGACTCCTAGTTAGAAGAAATCGCCATCACATTCCACAAGCTATTTCCCCCACAAGACTGGGACGGAGTGTCCCACTTTTTAAAACCCTTTCTGCGACCCGCCTCCCACTCCTTCCATATGGTATTTGTCCTACAAGAGTGTCTGAGTATAAACCATGATACACATGCTCAGTGGGATTTGATATAGGCCGCTTTGTGAAAACAGCCTGAAGGTACTAAAAGCCAGCTCTCCCAGAGCTCACCTTTCAAAAACACATTTCCACAAAATTCATGCTATCAGTATTTATTGGCTACCATGGGCCGCGTTCTAGGTGCTCAGGATACAGCAGCGAGCCCGGTGAGTGCCCTGTGCAGTTTACATTCTAGCTGGGGAAGAAGAAAAAAACCATTGCTGTAGAGTCAATTCTGACTCATGGGGACCCCACATGTCAGAGTACAACTGCTCCATAGGGTTTGGTTAAGAGCTCGGCCGCTAACCAAAAGATCAGCAGTTCGAATCCACCAGCTGTTCCCTGGAAACCCCACGGGGCAGTTCTACTTGGTCCTATAGGGTCGCTATGAGTCAGAATCGACTTGACAGCAACGGGTTTGGTTTTTTGGTTTAATCTTTGCAGAAGCAGATCACCAGTCCTATCTTCCATGGCACCGCTGGGCTAGGTCCAATGCCAACCGTTTGCACCATCTAGGGACCTTTCTAGCTGTGAGAAAAGATTGAAGTTGTCAAGGATTTCATTTTAATTGGATCCACAATCAACACTCATGGAAGCAGCAGTCAAGAAATCAAACAATGCATCGTATTGGGCAAATCTGCTGCAAAAGACCTCTTTTAAGTGTTAAAAAGCAAAGATGCCACCTAAGGTGCGCCTGACCCAAGCAAGTACTTTCAATGGCCTCATGTGCATGCAAAAGCTGGACAATGAATAATACCGAAGAACTGACGCCTTTGAATTATGGTGTTGGCGAAGAATCTTGAATGTATCATGGACTGCCAAAAGAACGCACAGATCTGTCTTGGAAGAAGTACAGCCAGAATGCTCCTTAGAAGGAAGGACGGCAAGACGTTTCACATACTTTGGATATGTTATCAGGAGGGACCAGACCCTGAAGAAGGACATCATGCTTGGTAAAGAAGAGGGTCAGTGAAAAAAGAAGACTCTCAAGATGGATTGACACAGTGGCTGCAACAATGGGCTCAAGCATAACAAGGATTGTGAGGATGGCACAGGACCGAGCAGTGTTTTGTTCTGTTGTACACAGGGTCGCTATGAGTCGGAATCGACTGAACGGCACCTAACAACAAAAATAACAGGTGGATCAGGGTAGGCCTCGTTGACAATATGAGATGGGGAAGAGCGATCCAGGCGGAAAGAATGACTCTGTAAGGGAAACAAGAAGTGGTGTTTCTGGGGAACACAGGATCCAAGGGGTTCTTTTCACTAGGAGGAGGCTCTCTAGAGAGCACGCTGTCTGGCCAACGTCATGCCCACTGCTGGAGCGGACGCCAGAGCGCTGACCAGGCCTCTCGCAGACGACCAACACCGAGCCTCTAAGAGTCGCCGCCAGAGAGCAACGCCGAGCCCAGCTCGCCTCCCTCCCTCGACGGGCGCTAAAAGTCACGCGGAACCAAAGTCCGAAAGAAACGCGAGCTGGCGGACAGCTGGTAGTAAGCGCCCACCGGAAGCGGCCGGGAGCCCCGGACATGGCGGCCGCTTGGTGCCTTCGCTGGGGCGTGAGCCGAGCCGGAGCCTGGCTGCTCCCGCCGCCTGCGTGCTGTCCCCGCCGGACTCTGCACAAGCAGGTAGACGGCGCCGAGTTCCAGAGCATCTACAGCCTGGACAAGCTCTACCCCGAATCTAACGGGCCGGACACCGCCTGGAAGGTCCCGGTGAGCCGAGAACCGGGGAACACGGAAGGGGCGTTTCCTTGCCGCTTCTGGGTGACGTCAGGAATCTGGGTTCGCATTGGCCTGGCCTGCAGCTGCGTCGAAGCCCTGCCATGCGCACCACGCGACGTTCGCCGCGCGGGGGAGCTGGTTACCCCAGCAACTGGGGCCTCGGTCTGGAGTGGGTGTCTTGGTGCCGGTTGTAGCTCGGGCTCTTTCCGCTTGGGGAGAGCCAACTGGATATGCTCCTTTCAAGGCCACCAGCTTTTCCGCGTTAGTTTCCCGGCCCACGGGCCCAAATTCCTGTCCCGAAGGCAAATGGGGTCATTCTGGTCCTCCAGGGTGGATAAGAAAGGCCAGAGCCTGCATACTTGTTTGCTAAATGGAAGATTACACTGCCCATAGCCTCTAGTAACCTCAACACGCCTGAGGAAGTAGAACCTATCCTTCATTCTTCCTGCATGCGTTTATTGACAGCCTACTGTGTGCAGCCACTGTATTGGGCCGGGGAGCTGGACAGCCAGGACCCCCCCACTTCCATTGAGCTTCCACTTGCATGACTTGAAGAGAATATTCGTTCATTCATTCATTCAGCAAACGTTTATTGAGAGCATGCTGTGTGCACTGCGCCGTGGCTGGATATAGAATAGTAAACAAAAGACAACGCTTATGGATCTTTTTACATTCCAGTGGAAGGAGACAGGCCAAAAATAAAATAATATAGAGTATGTGAGACAGTGCTAAGTGCCTTGGAGAAAAATAAAGCCCAGAAGGAAGCGGAGTGCTAAGGGTGAGTAAGGTTGTGTTTTTAAGTAGGATGGTGTGGAAAGGCCTCAGTGAGAAAGTGACATTTGAGTAAAGACCTGGCGAAAACAAGGCAGCTGGCTGTGAGAATAGCGGGGAGATGAACGTCCTAGGCAAAGGGAACAGCAAATCCAACCACCTCCTGTTGCCCAGGAAGGATCCGGTGGGCCACCAGGTTTGTTGCTCCAGGTTGGCAGAGGGTGTTCCTTTTGGAGTCTCCCTGATGTATATGTGCTGTGACTCCCTCCCTCCTAGGAGCCACGCCTCTGATGGTGACCAGCACAAACTCAGGCTGGGGCAGGCAAGGCTGGAGAGGTCAGTCCATTTCCCTGGAAAAGTGTTTCTAAGGTGACCTCTGGAGACTGGGGATACTTTATCCATCATTCTGATAGGATGAGTTTGCTGGAGACCTGAAAATAGTAATGCCTATATGTGCATTGTGGCTTTATGTAATTTCTTTTGATGCCTTGGACCAAGCAGGAGTTACCCAGCAGAGAATATGTATTTAACTCTGTGTACGTTACTTTTCAGGATGATGCAAAGCAAGCCAACAACGACATTCCTATAGGTAAATAATTCTGCTTTACTAAAAAGCTGTCATTGCTCCCACCCCTCACATGCGCCGTGAAAGTACAGAAATTGTCTTTGGGAGTGCAAAAGTGGAGTCCTTGCAGCATCGTTCAGAATAGCAGATGGTACGGCTGCTCAGTGGAGTACCGTGCAGTGCACAGCATGGACGGAGAGCTCTGGGTGTGTTCGTGACATGGGACAATCTCTGCAATAGATCAGCTGATCATTACTTGAAAAAATAAGATGCAGTAGAGTATATATAGTATGCTACCATTTGTGCTTTGCATATATATGTATATATATATATACCAAAACCAAACCTGTTGCCATCAAGTTGATTCCGACTCATAGCGACCCTATAGGACAGAGTATATATATATATATGTACAGGTACATATATATGTATCTGAAGGGATATACAAGAAGCTCAATATAGTGACTGCCTTGGGGAGTAGAGAAGAAAGGACAAACCTGGCAGCTGGGGAACAGAAGTGGAAGCATTCTCCGCATAATCCATCACTTTAGAATTTTGTACCTATCAAGCAGGAGGCCAGGCCTGACAGATTTGGCTAGTAAAGAAACAGTGGGCCCTTTTAGATTCAGTTTATTACTTGCACAGTGAAGGGAAGAGTAGCCAAAGATGCAGCTCCCTGTGGCCTTGCTCAGGGCGACACGGAAATAAAAAATCTGGATGACCACAACCCAAGTGACAGACGGCCTGTGGCTGAGAAGCCAGGGCCATGCTGCAGCTCAGCAATTCTGTAGCCAGCAGCTGTGCCCCCAGGTTGCGGAGGGGTGTGTGCAAAAAGCCTCCTATCTCATCAGAACCTGAGGCGATGAGAAATTATCTCATGACGGCCTTCCAGGGGTGAGAGAGAGGGGCAAGTAGGAAATGGCGTGTAGCAGCCCCTCACAAGCCTCCCCTGCTCTCATGTTCTGGGAGGATCGCAAGACAGTCCCATGAAGAGTAGACTCAGTGCCTTTCAAGCCTTCCCTGCCAGGCCTATGTGGATACGTGTGAGGTTGCAAGGGTCCACGGGGGTCATTCCCTGCAGTCCCATGTGCATACAGCCTGTTCAGAAACAGAATTTAATCTGATTTTTCATAAAGAAGAAAGCCTCTCAGAAACGGTCTCCAGGTGGCTCACCGCCGTCCACCGAGGCCTGCTCTGTCCCCACCGTGCGGCATTCTTTGCCATCCAAACCTCTTGTGGTTCACCGTCTAGTCTCCGAGGTTTTCCCATTACTGTGCCTTCCTTGTGAGGATGGCGCAGGACCAGGCGGTGTTTCGTTCTGGTGTACGCAGGGTCGCTAACCAAGTCGGCGACAACTAACAACAACAGCGTGCCTGCCTTCCTTTCAGACCCTACAAGACCGCTTTCCATGAACTATAAAAATGGCAGAAGAAGTCTCATTTTACAGATGAACAAAAAACAAAACTGAGACCCAGAGAAGTGGTGGGACTTTGCCACGATCACAGTCAGTTAGTGACTGAGCCAGTGTTAGGAACTCAGGCTCCAGCTCCACACCAAGTGCTTACTAATTCAACAGCTGTTTCTCAACACTGACTGTCAGCTGGGCACTGGGACTACACAGTGAACACAGTAAATGAGACACAGCCCCTGCCCTCTTGGAGCTTATTGGGATTCCACATCTGCAACATTTTGAAATAAAACATTAAACTAAGTGTGTCCCTTAGTTTGAGCTTTTGAGAGAGTTCTTGCTTTAAAACAAACAGCAAAAAGCTAACATGGCGGGCAGCAGGTCTAGTGAAATGCCCTGGACCAGAAGCAGACAACCTGGGTTATGAGTTCACTCCCCTTGATATCTGTGTGACCTCGGGCAAGTCCCTGACTCTCGATTTGTTTTGGTTTTGACATCTCTAAGTAATCTCTAACTTGACTAATTTGAACATTACATGTATCCGTATAAACGCCATTTAAAGAGGGGTATTATGTGTAATGGGGACAGCTATATTGAAGGTAAATTAGCAGCAGTTTACACATTGTGCCCTGGGATAATCATATTTTTGGTTCTTCTGTTTTACAGATCGCTTGACAATATCTTACTGTCGGAGTAGTGGTCCTGGGGGGCAGAATGTTAATAAAGGTACAGGGCACCTTGTTGCTTCTTTTACTTTAAACCTCAGCTGGGAGACTGTCTCGAGGAGCTCCATGTTCTTATTCAAGTGAATAAAGGGATTTTTCAGCAGAAGCTTAAATTCTGCCAGCTTATAATAATCCTCTTTCCTCTTTTGAATGTGCTGATTCTCAGACTTTCAGCTATGGTTTGCTAGGACTGGGATTGGCTTTCGAGTCTAAACAAAGGAAATCACAGCGTGAGTTGGCAGCCAGCTCCCAGAACAGGTTTCCTTCATCCTCATGGAGCCCATTCCTCCTATTCTTTTCAGAGCCCAGTGAAACTGTAAGAGAAGCACTGAAAATTTAGTTACCGGAAGTTTATTTCTGTCCAAAAGCTCCTCACTGTCTTTGCAGGCTTATTGCATGGCCAACTTTGTAGCCCCAAGCTAACACAGGATAGAAATGTACATCGTGAGATGTCTCATCTCTCTTTGTTTCTGGATGGTCACCAGCCCCCCACTGAGAGGCTCAGTGACCTGTGTCCCCTCTCCCTTTCATCCACAGTGAATTCCAAGGCTGAAGTCAGGTTCCATTTGGCCACCGCCGACTGGATTGCAGAACCCGTGCGGCAGAAGATTGCCATCACGGTAATCAGCGTCCCCTTTCCCCATAATCCCTCAGTGGCTTTTAACTCTTTACTCTGCAGGACTCTGGCTTTTCCTTTATTCTCTGCAGCATAAAAATAAGATCAACAGGGCAGGAGAGTTGATACTCACCTCTGAATGTAGCCGCTATCAGTTCCGGAATCTGGCCGCTTGCCTACAGAAAATTCGAGACATGATCACTGAGGCCAGCCAGACCCCGAAAGTGCCATCTAAAGAAGATGCAGTGCTTCGGAGGATCAGGTATCAGAAAAGACCCTAAACACAAAAAAATCCAAACGCACTGCCATCAAATCGATTCTGACTCATAGCAACACTGTAGGACAGAGTGGAACTGCCCCATAGGGTTCCCAAGGCTGTGAATCTTTATGGAAGCAGACTGCCACATCTTTCTACTGTGGAGCCTCTGGTGATTTCAAACCACCAGCCTTTCAGTTAGCAGTTGAGTACTTTAACCACTGTGCCACCAAGGCTCCAGAAAAGGCCCTACGTTTCTATAAACTGAACCCTGTGGATGAGAGGCTGCACAGGTCATAGAGGAGGCAGGGTAGAGTCCCAGACCTGCCAGCAGAAGGTGGAAAAGCTCCAGGAAGGGAGGAAGACTCTGACCTGGAACGAGGGGCAGGAGCTGGCACCTGCTGATTTGGCTGCTCTGCTTTCCATGGAGCTCCAGTGTCTCTCGCTATTTTCAAAAGCACTGATTGGGCATCTGGGCCTAACTGTGGTCTTTTTGTTTTCAGGACAGAAAACATGAATCGGGAAAGGCTGCGACAAAAAAGAATAAATTCTGCCATCAAGACAAGCCGAAGGGTAGACATGGACTGAGATTACCCCTGCAGCCGGCAAAGACCACTCTGCAAGGTGTCCGGGCAGCTGCAGCTAAGAGTCCTTTAATACCGTAAAGAGATTTCTTTCTTTTTTGTTAATAGTTGTCTATAATATTAGAGCCACCACGAGAATGTTCATTTGGAATGAAGTTGCAGGCAATGGTTGTTTAGGTCTTTGTTGACAATCATCATGTTGTCAAACCTTAATTATCCATTTAATGTATTAGCTGCAATAAACTTTTAAACTTTAATAGGCTTCCTTTCTCATTCAGAATGCTTGAGAACAGAATTCCTACCTTTCTCTCAGTTGAAGTCTGCCTAACAATTACTCGTTCGCCACTGACTGTATGTCGCTGTACGGGGGAAACAGAGGAATGAGCTCTGGTGTCTGCCCTCAGGGAGCATGCAGTCAGGTAGAAGGGCTGAGTGGACGTTTGAACCGGACCTTAATAGGTAAAGAGGGGAGCGGGACATGCCAGTTGAAGGGGACAACATGATAACGGAGGCAGGAAAGAGGCCGGTGTGGGGAAGGCGATGAGAAGCCAGTAGTGCTGAATGGCATATTGTGCAGAGGGCTTGTGGGAGATAAGTGTGGAGAGGAAAATGGAGGCCCAGTGTGGAGAGCCTTGAATTCAAGTTAAGGAGTTTAGATTTTATGAAACGTAGGTAAACAGGGAGCCACCGAAGGTTTTGCATGAGGAAGGCATACCATGTGTTGGGTGCTGTATTGGGCAGTGGGTTCTTGGAGGCAGAAAAAGAGCGAGTTGGAATTGGGAAGTGATGTTTGCAACAGTGTGGGCATGGGAAAGAGTACCTATGCTACGTGATAGTAGTGAATTACTCGTGTGTATGAATTTCTTAGAATATTCCGTATTATTTTGATCTAGCTTACTTGTTTGAAAAATAGTGTGATGATCCAAATGCAAGGTGATGAACTGTAGGAGTATATACACTTTACCTGAGCAGGGACCTCATCATTCATTTATAAATGACTTTTAAAAAATAACAAAAGACCTGGAAGACATGGTCCCTGCCCTCAAGGGACTTGGGGCCTAGTAGGGAGCTGAGGCTTATATGCAAGGAAGTGCAACCTTCATTGGTTCATTCACTAATTCAACACACATTTATGACTGCCAGGCAATAGGTGAAGTGATAGGGGATCAACAGTGAACAGAACAAAGACCTTTCTTCTGGGGAGTTCACATTCCAGTTGCAGGGAGAACGAGAGATCAGGTGATGATAAACGCTGACAAGAAAAATGAAGTCCTGTTACAGTAGCAGGACCTCAACGGAGCAAATGACATAAGAAAGGCCTGAATAACTTGGGAGAGTGAGAGGAGCGACTGGTCCCAGCAGGCGGCTCAGAGACATTCCCAGGAAACTCCCCTTACAGCCGATGGGCTGATCAAGTCACATCGCATCTTGGAAGTGATTACATCATATCACAACATGGAGGATAACTATGTCATTACATAACTGCCAAACCCCTGAGAATCACGCCCAGCCAAGCTGACACAACCTTAAGCATCACAAAGATGTACTTGAAGGAGCTGTTGTTTGAGATGGGCCTGAAAGAGGGGAGGAGCTAGCCATGGAGCGAGGTAAGACCATGTCATTGGAAGCTCCAGTGTGGGCTAAGGGCAGGGCTAGGAAAGTATCGACAATGCCAAGGCCCTGTTTGTGACTGGGACAGTGTATGTAGTGATTGAGAAGAGGGGCTTTGAAGCCACCATCCCCCCAGCTGTGGGACCTTGGGCAAATTCTCTGAACCTTAAGTTCCCTATCTATAAACTAGAGATGATGTTACTAGTTCCTACCTCATAGGATTACTGTGGAATTGCAATGAATAAATAAGTGATTAACGGCACATACCAAGTGCTTAGGGAATGTTAACCATCATTAATAGCTCAATTTGGCTGGAACCCAGGGAACAAGGAGCTAAGGCAGTCAAGTTTGCCACGGTGAGTGGGAGCCAGATCCAGGAAGGTTTTAACATGACAGCTAAGACATTTAGACTTTACCTGCAACAAAGGACGCCAGGGAAGATTAGCCTGGCCATGACTGAGCAAGGAATGGCTGCAGAGAAGGGGCACAGGTTGTAGACTGACCCAGGTGAGCCGTCAGGGACCCAGTGGCAACCGGGATGGGGAGGAAACAACAGATGCAAGAGGGCTTACGGGCAGAAGATTGGCCGCAGTGGTGTGGGAGCAGGTGTGAGACATGATGTGATGCCTGGGAGGATGGCTGGATGATGAGTGTGGTTTTGTCTGTGAGGAGTTGACTCTGTGGGGCCTGCGGAGGAACGTTCCAGGTACCATGCCAGGAGAGGGGGTGGAGCCCTGGAGCTCAGGAGTGAGGCTGGATCTGGGAAATCCACGACAGAGGGGGACAAGTGGGGTCTTGGGAATGGATGGGAGGGAGGCAAGACAAGCTTGGGGGACGCATGGGTTAGATGGTGGAGGTAGGAGAACAGGAAGGAGTGGTCCGGGATGAGGTGGGTCCAGGATGGGGTCGGCCTCCCTGTAGGTCCCCCCTGGCACACAGAGGCCCTCAGAAAACACCGGTGGCATGTGAAGTGACCTGGAAAAATAGTTAAGACACGGAGGGGAAACAGAGAAACGAAACAGGCTGCTATGGACAGAGTAGAACACAGAAGTAGGACCCACCCTTAAAAATAAAATAAAAAGACGATGGCAAACGAATGAACATGGATGAATCTCACAAACATAACGTTGTGGGAAAGAAGCTAGACGTTAGAGAAGAGTATGATTCCATTTATATTAAGTTCAGTACCGGTCCGCGTCCTCCGCACCGCGGTCGGCACACAGCGCCAGCCCAATGAACGCGCGCCTGTCTAGGCCTTTTTTAGAAGAGGCCGGACCTTCTGGAACAGCCTATTACAGGAAAACACGCCACATTCGTGCGCCGCGGGCCCCAGTGGCCTAATGGATAAGGCACTGGCCTCCTAAGCCAGGGATTGTGGGTTCGAGTCCCACCTGGGGTAGTTTTTTTTTTGGTCTGGTTCCCCCCCGGGAACTCGCCTAGCTTCGCTACCGCTCCGGCGGTTACACCTGAACTCTGGAATCGTCCCCACCCACTCCCGCCGTCCCAACTCCGGTTTCCTGCTTTAAACTCGCAGGGGCGAGGACCGGGGCGAGGGCGAGAAAGGCCTGAAGCGCCCTTACAACTGCGGGCTCAGGTTGCGGCCGGGGTAACGCCCATCCTTTGGACAGCTCGAAGACCGGGGTAGTGGAGGGTTTAGGGCGCAGCGTGTTCCTAAGACACCCAGCTCCGTGGCCCTCGCCCAGCTGGCGGGGAAGCCCAGAATCCGATTGGCAGAAGGAGGTGCCGGCCAGGGGGCGCCCCGAGACGGGGACAAAAGACTCGCAGAAACCTACTAACTGCGTTGTAAGAGAAGGCTGGCGGGGCGGCGGGGACAGTGCATTGAACAGGCTGGGAGCAAACAGAGAACCTGTGTCCCCGCCGCAGCCCAGAAGGTGGCGCGGGACAGGGAAGAAACCTGCGCATCCCAGCACCAAAAGCTCTCATCGTAAACCACCCCAGGTGGGACTCGAACCCACAATCCCTGGCTTAGGAGGCCAGTGCCTTATCCATTAGGCCACTGGGGCGCGATTAGAAGCCTGCTCCACGTGGTCGGTGGTACTGCCCACTGAGGCGCACGTGCCGAAACGCTGGACCCCACAACGCCGCTGGCACCCGGCGGAGCCCGGGACCACGCCGGCCCGGGACCACGCCGGCCCGGGACCGGGCTGACAAGCGGAAGCCCCCCCCTCTGGCACCATGTCAGCACGTGCTGCACGAAAAGCAGGAGTTCCAGGCCAGGTGATGGGACAGTTATCGGTTCGGGCAAAAGGGCGCCCAGTTGGGGCGCAGATGGAGCCAGTGTCACGGGGCGACCAAGCGGGCTGTTGGAGCCAATTAGGACGCGGACCAGCGAGGGAGGAACGAGCCCACAAATAAAACCAGGGCCGCATTGCTGTCCCGCACAAGGACATGGGCCACCCGCTCAAAAGGAGAAACCCGCGAAAGGGCGCGGACTCTTAATCTTCTGGCTCCGGGTCGGACGCTGTATCTGTCAGGCTATGTAGCCAAACGAGTCGTCAGGCTGCCGCAGCTCCAGTCAGGTGCTGCCTCAAAGAGGTGGCGTGCGGACGACTCGGAGGGATGGGGAAGGCGCGCTTCGCCGCAGGGAGTGTCACAGGCGCGGCGGAGGCGGGAAGCGGCAGTGTCACTTCCGGGTCTGTATTAGCGGTGGTGCGTTCTTTGATCACCAAGTAGTTGCTCCGATGAGTGTCACTTCCCTGGGAGACCGCGTGGCCTAATGGATAAGGCGTCTGACTTCGGATCAGAAGATTGAGGGTTCGAGTCCCTTCGTGGTCGAGAGATATTTTAATACCGAGGAGAGGTGGGAAGTGCAGTTGGTCCTGTGCTTGTTTTAGACATAGAAAGGCATCTCTCCGCAAGACTGCTCCCATGTCCTGGAAATGAGTGGGCGCTGGAGCCAGGTTGGGTTTTGCAGATGGATAATTGCGGAGGCCCCCATATGGGAGACATAGACGGCTGACGTCATGACAGCCCCGCGGCGCCACCGTCCAAGAGGTGTGTGATCGCCCAGCAGTTGCATACGTTTCCAGTAGCTTGCCGGATTGTGGGTTCCGGTCCCGGCTGGGGCTATTAAGTCGGTTGGGAATAAGTGGGAAATAGGAGAAAATGACTGGTACTTATCTTATTTTTATTTAATAGCTTTCTCTATGTTTTTTGGATGTTTCGTTTGCAATTAATTTACCTTTTCTTCTTTATGACGCCTGACTGGACTTTGAAAGGTAAACTGATACTAGGACAAATGGGACCTGATTCCTTGTTGCCTTTCTCAAAGTTGGTACTCAGTACCAGCTCAACATCCAAACGTCCACCTCGTGAAACTGCTCTGAAAGCTACAAATCCACATGCAAACGACACAGCGAGTGATATGCGAGCCCATCACTAGAAAGTTCAAAAGCAGGAGAAATTAATTGCTGCTATTAGAAGTCAGGTTAACGTTACCTTGCCGGTGAGGTTGTGAAAGGAAGGGGCGCTTCTGGCGAACAGATAATGTTTGTTTGTTTTTTTAAATCTGAACAGGTGTGTACCTTTTGTGAAGATTTAGAGCTGTGCACTTATAATTTGTGCACTTTCCTGTATATGTATATATTACTATATATTACCTTTTAATAAAATGTTTAATTTTATTAAAAATGTACTATTCAGGCCAGATTATTTATTTTACTTGAATCTCATAGCTCTTCAGGGAGTATCGGTGGGCTTTCCAGGTTAAGTACGTCACAGTATGTGCAACATTTTAGGAATAATGTATTTCCTTGGAGAGAGGCTGTATTTGTTTCATCAGAGTTTCATAACTCCTTGACTCAAAAAAAAGGTTTTAAATAATCACCATTCCTGTACTTTTGAAAAACACATACACACACAGAAACCAGAATAGACTCCTCCTCCTCTCCCCATGCCAGAGTCGCCCGGGATTCTTCCTGTTCTCTCTAACCCAAACCAGGCACCGAGTTTTGTAAATGTCTCTGTTTAAGATTATCTCTGGCTTCAAAGCCCTGCCACAGGGCTGCAGCATTTCCCTAGCCCGGACGGCGAGAGCCATTGCTTCTTTTCTGGGTTTCAGGCTTCACTTTTCCCACAAACCATCCTGCCTCCATGGAGCTCACATTCTGGGGAGAGACAACAGTAAACAATAAACAAGATGATTCAAAAATAAAAAAGATGATGACGGACTCTTAGTCGAGTAGTCACAGAGGCCTCTGCTTTAGTGTTTGCTTAGAAAAACCCTCCCACCGGAATATTATATAAAAATTCGCCTGTAATTTTTTTTTTTTACAATATATATATTTTTTTTATTGTACTTCAGGTGAAGGCTTACAGAACAAATAGTTTCTCATGAAACAGTAGTACACATATTGTTTTATGACATTGGTTAACAACCCCACAACATGTCAACCCTCTAACTTCTCAACCTTTTTTTTTCTGTGAAAATACACATAGCCAAAGATACACCATTTCAAAAATTTCTACATGCACAGTTCAGTGACATTGACTACGCTCTTCCAGTTGTGCTGCTATTCTCACTTAAGATGAAGGCTTACAGAACAAAATAGTTTCTCATTTAACAGTTACTACACATGTTGCCCTATGACAATGGTTAACAATCTCACAACACGTCACCAGTATCCTTACTCAACCTTGGGTTCCCTATCACCAGCTTCCTTGTCCCCTTCTGCCTTCTGGCCCTTGTCACTGGACTACTGTACCTCATTAGTCCCATTTGGTTTTACGGGGCTGTCCACTCCCAGGCTGAACAGTGAACCTCGGAGATAACTTCACCACTGAGCTAAAACGGTGTCTGGAGGCCATACTCTCGGGGTTTCTCCAGTCTCCTTTAGGCCAGTAAATCTGGTCTTTTTTTGTGTGTGTGAGTTAGAATTTTGTTCTACATCCTTCTCCAGCTCTGTCCAGAACCCTCTGTTGTGATCCTGGTCAGAGCAGTCAGTGGTGGTAGCCGGGCACCATCTAGCTGTGCTGGACTCAGTCCAGTGGAGGCCTTGGTAGCTGTGGACCATTAGTCCTTCGGACTAATCTTTTCCTTGTATCCTGTTCTCTTTATTCTCCCTTGCTCCTGAAGGGATGAGACCAGTGGAGTATCTTAGAAGGCCGCTCACAATGCCTGTAATTTTTGTTTATTGTGGGTTTTCTTTTTGGTACTGTTTAAATCTGTAACTGGAATTTATTTTTATTCCAGCGTAAAAGAGCTGTTTTTATTGTTTTTTAAATATTTGAACACTTACACCGGTGCGTTTCCCCAGTGATTCAAAATGCTACTTGGAGTATATAGTAAATACTTAAATAAGTATAGTTAATATTTATACGTTCAAGATTATTTCTGAGCATTCTGTTCTGTTCCATTGATCTAATTAGGTTTAGCTTTTTCGGATGCTTTATGTATGACAGTACTCACTTCCCATTACATTTTTCCGTCTTCTGTCTTCTGACCTTTCTATAATCAAGATGTATTTCATAGTAAAAGGTTTCTCAGTTTAATAGCAATTTAATGCCATGAATTTGCTTACTGTTTTGATATGAAATGTTCATATTTTTATTTTCCAAGCATTCTGTAACTACAGATTTGATTTCCTGAACTAGTTATTCAAGACAGGATAATGCCCTTTTTTGGTCCCTTCAATTGCCAGTAGGGAGATGGTACCCTCAGTGCATCCAACCTATTCTTGACTTTTATCCTTCTTGAATCTTTTTCTTTTTTTTAAAAGATGGACAATTTACAGCTGGATTTTGGGTCGACCCAGCTTGAATCTTTGCCTTCTAAAAGGGGCGTTTATCAGTTCATGATCATCACTGTTTGATTCTGTATTTATGCTATTTTTGGTTTTGCTTATTTCTATCTTTAACTTTTGCTATTTAGGATGTTTTGGGGGAGTTTGTGTTTGTTTCCCTCTATTGATTTGCCAAGCATAATCCTATTGAACTAGTAATTACTTGTATTTTTTAATGTAAAATTAATGCATGCACAATGCAAAAATGTCAAACAATCCAGGAGGGCATAAAATAAAAAGTGCCTCCAATCCCTTCCAAATGCCTTTGACCGAGCGCATATTTTCAGTTCTTCACTGTTGTTTCTTATAGTAAAACTTCCAAAGATTCTCCCTCAAATGCTAAAACTCTTCTCTTTGTTACAAAGCTTCGACAGGACTCATGTTGGTTCTTCCCTTGAACATGGGTTCTAATCACACTCCAAAAGCAACTGAATGTATTTTTCTTAGATTCTTCATATTTCCGCTTGGAAGTTGTCTGAATCCTTAGCTCTTCAGCTGCTTGGCTGGGTGCCAGTTCAGTGATTCAGCAGGGGGGAGGGGGCAATATTCATTTCTCTGTTTTGTGCATTAAAGGCCTTCTGGCACAGCTACCATTGAACACCTCAGGTTATGTTACGTGTGAAGCAGCTCTAAGAACCCACCCTGCTCTACTACATCCCATCTGCTACTGATCTCCTGTCCTTACAGCTGAGGGATGATGGCACCCGGTTCCCCTGTTTCATCCTCTATGACTGCTGTGCTTTCTTCAGAGTTGTCAGCCATGTTGCTCTGCCCAAGTCCACCAGCAATATTTGGCAGAAATGTCACAAAGTTTTGGCTTGTGCATGCTATCCTTCCCTACGTAGGCTTTTCCTATGGGATTTAAGCCATACCAACTAGTATGTGTATGCTGATCACTTTCTTACCTAGAAACTTCCCAGCTTCTCATTTAATTCTCATGACAATCCTGACGTTTGTAAACTCCCAAGACCGCTGGTAGTCTCAAGTCAGAAATTAGGGGATGAAGTGGTAAGCATACCAGGTCCTGACTTCAAGGACGAAAGAATTCTTTCCATCATCTCCTCCCCTCCCTTTTTCTTCCCCTACTCCCCTTACTTTAAACCACCCCCATTTTCCTGGCATTGCTCAGTTCTGCTAGTAAATGGTTTAACAGGACTTTTAAAAAGGAACTGGTCCAGTTCAAGTTTTCCACATTGAAATACAAAGCCGTAATGGGTTTTAACTTTGTGACAGTTTCCTTTTATAACACTTTTACTTTCAAAAGCTGGAGCACGGAAGAGTGAACCCCTGCTGCTACTCAGCCTGCTGTTGTTACACTTGCAGCCTGGCCCATCTGTCCTTGTGACTTACTAACGGACAGTAGAAGGGAGCACTCCCCAGGAACCAGCCGTTTGAAAGCAAAGAGGAAGTTCAAGGGAGTCAATAGATGAATAATGATTCCTCTTTACCAGTGAAATGGTCATAGATCCTACTGTTATGTGTTATGAAGATTTCAGCAGCTCTGGGGGTGCAGTGGTTAAAGCACTCTTCTGTAAAGATTACAGCCTTGGAAACGCTACGGGGCAGCTCTACTCTGCTCTACAGGGTCGCTATGAGTCAGAATCAACTCAACGACAGTGGATTTGGGTTGTTTTTTTTTGGTGGGGTGGGGGCTCCTACACATCCTGATCATACACAACTGGACCAGCACCCACCTTCAGGCTCACCTTTCCATTTGCGATCACATGGCAAGAGAGGTGTAACTATCTCAACTGCAGAGAAAAAGCAGACACACAGCACCATAGAATTATTTTTATTTTTAACGTTCAGAGTTTGTTATATGAGGGCCAGAGCTTCCTCTCAGTCTCAATTTAAAAATTTTCAATTGGCTGGTGAGGCCAATAGGGATACTTGGTCTTGTCTAATCTGGTTTCAGGGAAGGCTTCGTTCAAGTCGTCGATGGTCATCTGGTCAAATGGAATAATGTTCCTCAACTTCTCCAGCTGGAAAGAACAGAAATGGGTTTAGTTAAGGTAAACAGGGCCGCAGAGATGCAAAACCAGAACCCAAGGCAGGTTACTGACACTAGGTGAAAGATTTGTGCCCACGGAACAGACAAAACCTATCCTGTAGGCAAAGCCAGGTCTCGCACTTACCTGTTTCTCGTACTCCCCAATCCTAGTCTTTGAGACAGCCAAAAACTCAGCACAACTCTTCACCTTTAAAAGAACAGAAAAATTCTGCTTTGAAACCAAGCTTTTGCTGTCCTGACCCGGAGACCCCCAAGGTTTAAGGAGTCCCAGAGCCCAAGCTTCCTTTCCCACTGCTCTAGAGAGGAGCCAGTCCCTGGGGGGTGTAAACAGTTAACATGCTCAGCTGCTAACTGGAAGGTTCACCGTTAGGAGTCTACACAGAGGCGCCTCAGAAGAGGGGCCTGGTGATCTACTTCCAGAAAGTCAGTCACTGAAAACTCTACGGAGCACAATCCTACTCTGACAAATGTGGGGTCACCATGAGTTGAAGTCAACTTGACGGCAACTGGCTGGTTTAGAGTGGTGGCCCTGACTACTGGGGAGCTCTTGCTTTGGGAAGAAAACCCCAGCTTTTCCTACCAAGTCACAAAGAAGCCCATGCAGGAGAGCCAGCTTTCAGGGGCGGGACCAGGCTTCAAGTTACTCATCCAGGTAACCTAGCAAATGCCTGCATTTTGTAGGGGCCAGTCACCATGAGGCCTGGCCTCTTTCAGGGTCAGGACAAGCCCCTTGACCACCTAGTCAGATTTCCTTTTGGTGGAGCAACCTGGGTTCCAACGCTTGGCCTTCTGTACTTTCAAGCAAGTAGTTAGGTATTTGAATACTCTCTTGGATAATTCTTCTACCCATTTCCCACTTCTTAAGTGTTTTTAACAGCTTTATTAAGGTATAATCGACACGTGATAAAATATACATATCTAAAGAGTACCATCTGATAAGTTGTGACATACGTGAAGCCATTGCCACGATCAAGATAGTGAACATATTTATCAGCCCTCTCCTCCCATTCCCAGCCAACCACTGATCTGCTTTCTGTCACTACAGATTACAATGAAACCTGCGAGCCAGAACTCAATGGGACTGCCTTGTTTTTCCAGGTCTCGCAAGTTTTCCACCTTTGACAGGGTGCAGTCGCCACTTTTCTATCCCTATTAGTGGAAAATATTTGGGTTTTCCTTCTCGAACAGGTTTCCGGCTTACACAGGTTCCAACTTTTGTAGGTTTTACTGCAGTTGCATTTTCTATAAACGGAATCATATGGTATGTACTCTCTCTTTTTTTCTTTTTGGCTGCCATCTTTCACTCAGCAGAATTATTTTGTAATTCATCCGTGCTACTGCATTTGTAATTGTTCATTCTTTTAAACTGCTGTCCATGCCTTAATTTTCAATTTAATTTAGTCTACCTTAACTTAGCTGCTAAGAAATACAGAGCTGTCAGGCTTAAGAAAGTTTTAGAATAAATAAGAGCCTCGACTACTTACATCTTCTTTTTCTTCAGCATCCACCAGGGCAGTGTACTTATCCTCTGGCACAGGAATCTTCAGGGCATTGAACTGCAAACACAGGGACTGTGAGTGGTCGCCAATATACCCAGAAGCCCAAAGTTGGGGCTCAGCCATTAATACTGAGAGTTCATATAAAAACACATTCTCCATCCCAACATGAAACCAGGATGTTTCTAGGTGTTAGAGTGGAAAGAATATTAGACCAGGAACAGGAGCTCAAAGTTCTTCTCAGCCCTGTCACTAACTGTGGACCCTGGATAATTCTCTATTATGATGAATGCAGTTTCTTCATTTGAAAATGACAGCTGGGCCCGGACCTCTAAGATGACCTCTCAGAACCTTGCAGTTCTAAAGAAATTCTGGCTTCTCTTTTAAATGAAACCCTAGAGGACTGACTGGCAGCAGTAATGTTTGCATGATGATCAAAGACTGTCTCCTTGGAAGACAGCTCAGACTTACAGCACCAGCGTGCAGCCCTGTGCCCGGCACAGACAGGCCGTCGATAAGCATACGCTGACTCAATAAACAAATGGACTCTGGATACTGAGGACACATGTGAGTATCAGAGAATAGGTGGATGAGAAATCACAGCTCTCGGGGACAGTAAGAAGACAGAGCAGAGCAAGAATAAGAGTAGTAAAAGGATAAAAAAGATGTTTGTTAGTTTCCAAGGGAGACAGGTGGGAGGCTAGGAAGGAACTCAGGAAAAGCTGTGCAGAAACAATCTGACAGCCCTTCTCTGATGAAGGCTATCGTGTACCATTTCTTTGGATAAGAATCCTGCTGAATGAGCAGACTCTGAATTCTCTGCACTTATTTGCCATTAAAATCTACCACCCCAAGCTCTGGCCACGCTCATCTTTCCTGAGCTTCCTTTAGATTCTCAGTGGTAAGCCCATCCTTCTTTCCTCGCTGTCATCCTGCACGTGTAATCATCTACCTTCCTCTTCCCCACGCCCAGGGCACGTTAGGAGACCACTGCTCGAGTTGTCTGAAGTCTCACCTTCTTCTCAAAGTCGTCCACTAAGCCAGCCTTGGCCACGTTGGCCTTGTAGTAAGCCCAGTCGATAGCTGGTGGCTTCTCAGGTACAGCGGCCAACCTGCTCACATGGGAAAGCAAAAGTTAGGACTGTTCCATGAGCAATAGGAAATTCACACATTGGTTTCCCTATTTCTTGTTCTTATGGCCTGAAGCCACCATCGTGCTTTTCTCTACGAGGGAAATCATGGAGATGCAAAAAAAAAAAAAAAAAAAACAACAACAAAAAACTTTTATTTGGAAAAATGCATGGATTTCTTTATACTTCCTGTCAGAAGAGCATCAGAAATTCACATAGAATTCCGAAACACTGTCTTATTTCCAGATACAATGGCAAGTAAGAGGCTCCCTCTCCGGAAGGTACTGACCTGGAGGTGAGGGTCTCATTCCAGGACCTCAGGGAGTTGGCAACAGTCTTTTGGTTTCGGGGTATGATCTCCCCAAAAGCTACCCAGTCAATGGCTTTTAAAGCAAGTTTTCGCCCAGCCATCTTGGGATCCTGGAAAATAAAATAGGTCAGATCAAAACAGAGGGTTCTTGGAAAGACTTCTGTAAAGAAAGGCATCTTAGAAAACAGGCAAGTCTTTAAGATATAGATCAGTATCCTCTAAGCACCAGTGGGTATATTTATCAGCTAAAGGAATCAGGGTGACTAAAGCTGAGAAAAAAAGGATAGTTTAGCTTTTCAAATTCAAGGTGTGCCACCTGGCATTTAAATATATTCCCTATCATCCCTCTACTCCCCAACTCCTACTCATCCTTAAAAGCCCAGATCTCTAGTTTTTGCTCTCCATGTATCTCTGGAAATGCAGCTAAACTAACACTCATGCATTGCATAGAAGTTAATAATCTAGATATATTTCCACTCAGATTGTGTTTTATTCGCTGATTCTCCAGTGCACAGAACCTGACACACACCCAAGGTTCAACAAGCCTTAAAGAATCAGCGTCAGAATGTCCTCATCTATAAAATGAGGATAATTCAGCTCCACTCACCTCAGCTGTTAAAAGTATCAAATGAAATTGTACACATCAACTCGCCCTATAGTCTTGTACAAACTTAAGGGGCTCTCTGTTGTTGGGTGCCACCCAGTTGGAATTGACTCACAGTGACCCTACAGGACAGAGCAGAGCTGCCCGATAGGGTTTCTTAGGCTGTAATCTTTACAGGAGCAGATCCCAAGGTCTTTTCTCCCCCAGAGCCCTGGTCGACCTTTTGGTGAGCAGCTGAGCGCTTAACCACTGTGCGTCATCAGAGTTCTTACCCTTCCCTATGAGATGGTAATACACTTGCACTTTCTTACTTATGTCTGATTATCCCCTGAGGAACTAGCACATGTCCTGCATTTGACAACATAAAATACATATGTGAATGTAAAAGAAAACGGTTACAGTCGTTTTTTAAACCAAGAAAGAATATGGGAAAATAGTTAACTTTAAGTAAGATCTTGGACACGGCACTATTTCTCATCAGTGTCAAAGATCAAGCTAAGCAGTAGCTCAAAGGGAAGTGGAAGAAATCTTTCTCAGGATTTTCAGAAGAAACTTATCACACACCTGCCTTTCCTTTCCAGGGTGGCTTAGGTTTCCTGGGGTGGCAGCGCAGGGTTATAGGAATTGGCTGGTGATTTTTAAAGACACCAGGGAACCAAGCGCCCTTACAGAGACTTCCAAGCATCAGTAGACGATAGACTTCGTGAACAAAGCGATTTTTGTCTGTTTTAGTCACTGCTGAACCCCGGCGCCTAGAACATGTCATGGGACATAAGAGGTGCTCAACGAATACTTGTTGAAAGGATATATGAATCCTGCGCCTGAGAAGCCCCGAAAGCTCAATCCGCTCGAATCCTGCAACCCTCAAGAGGAAGCGGAGCGCGCAGAACTCCCAAATGTCCCTAAACAAATTACCTACTATCTCCGTGTAATGCTTCCCCACCTCCAAAAAGGATCTACTGAAGACTGCCGCGCTGGGGGGTGGAATAAACGAGACAAAGTTTATGGGAGCGCCTAAAGGAGAGCCGGCCAGGACACAGCCGGGCCCCTGCGACCTCGCGAACGGGGGAAGGGAAGGGAAGGCAGAGCAGAACAAAGCGGTAGCAGCTACACACGGGGCGCTCGGCCAGCTGGGCAACCGGAGGGCCCGGCGTCCTCGGCGGGGATACTGCAAAGTTCAGCGCGAGCCTTAGAAGCGGCAGAGCAGAGGGACACGCTGGGACTGGGATGTAATACCGCAAACCTCACTCACCTTCACCGACCCCGGAGACCCACGGCCCTAGCAGCAGGTAACGGAAGTGGGTCGCCGGAAGGCCTCCCCTCAGCCAACCGCAAAGTCAAAGGAGCGGGTCTTGCTTTGCACATCAGCCAATAGAGATCGGGACTGGTGTCGGAAGTCCCGCCCAGGAGGGCGGGCACAGCGCCTCCACTGCTCGGGTCTCGCGACTCTGGTTGGGGGCGCTCCCGTCTCTCTCCACCTGCCCCACCCCCGCCGATGGGCCGGCCCGGCTCTCCCTGCCGAGAAATGGGCAGGCCCGGCGGCGCTCGGGCAGCGGTGGTGGCGGCGGCGGCTCAAGATGGCGGAGCTGCAGCTGGACCCGGCGATGGCGGGGCTGGGAGGGGGTGGCGGGAGCGGGCTTGGCGAC
>NW_004443964.1:7253722-7266974 GCF_000243295.1 Trichechus manatus latirostris | reverse complement strand
CCGGCTGAACGTGGGCGGCACCTACTTCGTGACCACCAGACAGACCCTGGGCCGGGAGCCCAAGTCTTTCCTCTGCCGTCTCTGCTGCCAAGAGGATCCGGAGCTGGACTCGGACAAGGTGCGCCCCGCCCTCGGGCGCGCCCCCAGTTCTTCGGACCCCCTCATTCCTTCTAGGCTCGTCCCCAGAGTCCTAGGACACTCTCCTCACAGGAGGGCCCCTCAAGCTGGGGCCCCTCTCTCCCCGTCCCCCAGGCCCGGGGACCTCAGAAAGACCCCCATTTGTCCCCCATTCTCAGGCGCACCCCGGCTTTCTGACCCCGCCCTTTGTTCTCAGTGACTCTTTACCCCACACTGGGCCCACCCGCACTCACGAGAACCCACTCCACACCCCTTCTCCATATTCTCTACACCCCTCATCCCAGCCCCTCAGATCTGCATGAGTTTTTCCCTGGCTCCCCTTCAGCCCCGCACTGCCTGTGCCAGATGCACCCAGAACTGGGTCAGGGCGAGCGAAGGCATCTTTGTAGCTTTCTCAGACTTCCTCTTTGGACCCCTCTGCCAAGTTGGATTAAAGCCTCGGGCTGCCGATGACTTGACAGCTGCAGGAAGTGCTTCTCCTCACATCACACTTTTTTCTTTCTGTTGGCCCCCAGAACTTGTACCTTGTAACAGTCAGTGTTTTAGGTCCATACCCGAGGTCACGTACATTCCAAGTTACTATTTGCCAGCGCAAATCTAGGTTGACCAGCTTAAGACTGAGGGAAAAGATGACCAAAAAAATGCTGCTGGGCAGGATGCATGGCTGCTAACCAAATGGTTGAGAGGTGACAAAACCCTTAACCCATTTCCAGTCTGAACTGTTGTTTGAATTTTAACTTTTTACACGTTCATCTTTTGGTTCCCAACTTAAAGGCATGGATCGTGGCTTCCATCATTGTACGTCCCATGTAGCACCAGCCAGTCACCTTGCAATCAAGCTGGGGTTCTGTAAACATTTGTTGATTTCATCTATTCTTCTGCCCGGCTCCTTTAATAAATCTCAGATTGATGGAAACCTATTCTGGCTTAACTTAAAAGAGATTCCAAAACTCTTGCTTGTAAGAAATAATTTTATTTACCCTAAGTCTTCCTCATTGCAGAATAAGACAGTTTCTTCTTGGTCTTTTTTACTGTAAAGATGAATAGGATTAAAGCTGTTCAGTTCTGAGCCAAAGCCCTGGCGGTGCCAAGCTTCATCTGGGCACAGAGCTGGGGTGTGTGAGATTACAGCTGGCTATGGCAGACTCTCACTGATGTTGGCCTTGAGCTCAGGAGCATTGCCAACTAAACAGGTTTTCTTAGAATTAGGAATGTGCTTCAGGGGCAATGGAGAAGTCAGAACGTCCACCTCAAGTGAAGATTTAAGCCACACAGCTATTACACTTTCTTACTGCCTTTCTTTATGACCAATAGCCTACAAAAGAATGTTATAATTGTTATCCAATTTTAGAAATCCAAACCAGTAGGTAAACACATAGATAATGACTATGTGTGTGCCTGAAATGAGCTTAAAGTACAAGATAAATAAATCCAGCCTTTTTTTTTTTTTTTTTTTTTAGTATTACTTCTTTCAGATAACAATTGGGTTTTTGGTTTTTTTTTTAATTGTGCTTTAAGTGAAAGTTTACAATTCAAGTTAGTTTCTCATACAAAAATTTATACACACATTGTTATGTAACCCTAGTTGCTCTCGCTATACTGTGACAGCACACCCCTCCTTTCCACCCTGGATTTCCCGTGTCCATTCAACCAGGTCCTGACTCTCTCTGAAATCCAACCTTCTTGTCAATAGCTTGTGATAAGCAAACATCTACCAAAACTTGCCCTCTTACTAATTTTTTAGCTGATGGAGTGAATCGTTATCTTAGGACATTGCCAGTGAGGCTGAAAGCCCGCTCCAACTTCGTTTAAAAGCTCCTGAACTCTCCACAATGATATCTTGGTGTTTGGTTGGCAGGATGAGACAGGGGCCTATCTGATTGACAGAGATCCCACCTACTTTGGTCCTATCCTAAACTACCTCCGACACGGGAAACTCATCATTAATAAGGAGTTGGCAGAAGAAGGTAAGCACGATATTTGAATCGGGCATTTTCAACATTCAGGTAGAATCTTTGATGCATTTTGTTTGACATTTGCATTGAGCTCACGTACAGGTGTAGTAAAAGTTGGAAGTGAGCAGGAAGTCTCCTATTACGTGTTCTTGTCTATGAGCATTTTGTCCAAGGACACCACGTTGTCTCTGTTCCGCTTCCTTAATGAGAAGGAAGATAGGTAGCTCAGCTTTGTAGGGCACTTCAGGAGTTTTTGTCATCATTCCTTTTTACGTTTACTTATGTGTTAGCAGTGAGCGTCCACAGCCTGTAGCAACACATCTCTGGCATTCAGCTATTTATATTTTCAATTTTAGTTTGAACTTGCAGCCTTGGGATAAAAAATTGAAGGCTTGGCCTCATTTCTTTTAAGACTCTGGTCTCGTGCTTCCCTGCAAATTTTTGTGCCTGACCTAATTTATTCTCCAGATCTTTGTCAGGTGTATATCATCGGTTGCTTCATCTTTTTGGTTTATAGGGCGTTTTGGACTGTAAGTGGGTCTAGATATCATTCTAAAAAGCTTGGCTTGGTCTCCCCGGAGGCATTGTTTGAAGATTGGGGCCTGTCCCTAAGCCAGGGGCACCATGATCCGGGAGCATCGGCTCTGAGTAAGAAAGCCATAATGGTGGCGCTAGCTATTGGAGTGATTCTAAAAAAGCTGTTTCAACCAGGAGCAAATGGGAATCTTCTTTTTTTAATGTCCTTTTTTCTTTTTTTTTTTTCACACTTCATTACGGAAAATTTTAAATACTTAAAAAAAAAAGTAGAGGGGATAGTACAATAAATCCCCTGTACCCATCATCCAGCATCAGCAGTTACCAACTCATGGCAATCTTATTTCTAGAAAAGAGGAATCTTGAGCATCTTTTTCTAATGCCTTTAAAAAAAAAACACTTTATTTTGAAATAATTTCAAACTTAGAGAAAATGTTAAGAATAGTACAAAGAACTCCTTTCACCCAGATTCATCATTTTTTAACTTTTTTTTTGGCCACATCTGTGTTTATTCACTCTTTCTCTCCCTCTGTCCCCCCTCCTCCCCCTCCCACGTAGATGTTCTTTCTGAGCTGTTTGAGAATAGATTGCAGTTATGTCCCTTCACCCCTTAATACTTTAGTGGGTATTTCCCAAGAACAGGGATATGCTCTTACATAATCACAGTACAGTTATCAAATTTAGGAAGCTTAATATTGATAAATACTTTAATCTACAGATCACCTTCCAGTTCTGTCATTTTTTTCGTGGTACATGATCACACATCACATTTAGTTGTCCTAAGGCCTTTTGATTCTGTTTAGAGTAGGATTCTTGCAGTGTTTGCCTTTGATATTGCTCAAATAATAAGTGTCCTGTAAAATTTGGCCCACATAAATGTACACCCCTCCCCCCAGGTCTTTTTAGGGCAAACTTTGGGTAAAAATTGCAAATTTAGGAGATGTCCAACGTGACTAGCTACAGGAACTCAGTGACATATGGGCATGGTGTCCTGCAGCTAGTGACCAGGTGCAGGGAGGAAGTGGTGGGGGCAAAATGGAGTAAACCGAGCAGGCCTTTGTGCTTACCTCACTGTTGTTGGTGAAAAGGTAATGGGTATGCCCTAAACAGCAACAAAATGTTTTTTAGGATGATGGAGAGAGACTAGACTTTCTTCTGAAAAACACCATTTTCACCAAGCATGTGAACGCCAGGCTCTTGTCATAGTTAACACTTGATTCTCTGGTGAACTCGCACATCTCTAACTGCAGTCCCGCCCTTGTTCTAGGTGTTCTGGAAGAAGCGGAGTTTTACAACATCGCCTCTCTGGTGCGACTAGTTAAGGAAAGGATACGGGACAATGAGAACAGAACTTCACAAGTAATGTGGTTTGAATTTTTTAAGGGGAAAACGTCTCAAGTGGCTCTCTGTCCATATGCCTGGGTATGATTTCAAAAGGATAATGTACTGCTTGCGGAGCGCCCAGCCTTGCCCCTCAGAGCTTGAGGTCCGTGTGGACCACTGTCTGTCGTGCACGCAGAGCACACTCAGGGAGATACAGCAGGCCCAACCTCGAGAATTGTTCAGAATGAGGAAATAGAGAGGACGAAGTAACAAAGGGGAAGAAAAAACCAGCCCCATGTCCCTTTAGAAGAATAGGGAGATTGTCGCAGGTCACCATATGGCAGTGGGAGGAGCCCCGGGCACTTTAGGTCCAAACCCTGTTCTGTCTGACAGAGCATCTGTCTCCCTTGAGATAAACACCAAACAACATCTCACCGTGGCCTTTGGCCACTCTTTGCTAGGATGAACCTTTAACATGTGACCAGGTCACATCTAGCTCCTATAAGAGACTTTAGAAGCTGATGGTAAATCCTGCTTCTGAGAAAGAAAATATCCAGCATCTCTATTATGAAGTCTCGATTTTCATATAGTAACAAAAATTAAACCTGGACTTTGCCCCCTAATTTGTGCACCCCTAGGACAAAGTGCACACTTAGTTCATTTCCTGTCCATCATTCATGTGTCCACAATAACTTGTTATGCCCTTGGGATCCTATAACTAAAGGAGAAGATCCTTGCCCTCAAGAAGCTTAAAGTCTGGCAGGAAAAACAAACACTCCCTTTTGTGTATTTTGGCTATAACTGAAGAATGTTCGACTGTCCATGGTTTCATGGGACAACCCAGTTAACTGGCCTAACGTGTTTAGTGCCCTTGTTCTGCCTCCTAGTTTGATGCATAGTGCCTGGGGTCTTATAAGTTTGCACGTAGCTATCCAAAGCACAACAGTTGGTCCCTATTCACCTGGAGCAACAGAGGAAGAAGAAGAGTCAGGAATAGGAAGAGGATATAGAATGTGTGGCTGATTGCCTCAGTGAACAGCTGCCTCTTTGACTGTGAGACCAGAAGAACTGGATGGTGCCCAGCTACATTATGGAACATTTTGATCAAAGATTGGTAGAAGAATCCTGATCATAAAGGGGAAAATACAGAACAGAACTTCAAATTTTCATGAACTCCAGACTTTCTGGAGCCACGGAACCCCTGAAACTATAGCCCTGAAATAATCTTTAAACCTTCAACCAAAAATGCCCCCTGATGTTTTCTTAAAACAATTGTTTAGCTTAACTAGTAAAGAATGTTTGCCCTTGGAAAGGAGGAGTGTGCTGTCACAGTATAGGGAGAGCAACAAGGGTCACATAACAATTTGTGTATAAATTTTTCTATGAGAGAATAACTTGAATTATAAACTTTCACTTAAAGCTCAACAACAGCCAAAAAAGAATGTCTGCCTTAAGCATTATGCTCTTTTAGGATCTGTCTATATGGGATCAAATTGAAAATAGCAACTTGAAAGATTAGACAGGAACCTTAGGGGGCAGTGAGTTTATGTTAATGGAAGGTTAGAATGGTTGCACAACTCGAAGAATGTAATTAATATCACTGAATTGTACATGTAGAGACTTGAATTGGTTATGTTCCACTGTATATATTCTCAACAACAACAACAAATTTATTTAAAAAAAAATAAACAAAAACTGCAGAGTTGCAGTTACAAAGGGCAGAGTCGTACTCCACGGTGACCATCTGTCTTGTAGTATAACTTGCCTCTTACCTCATGAGAGATTGGTGGTGGATGCTTTTTTAGGTCTAATCTAGAGCAATATGGAATTTTCCTTCGATTAAGAAGAAGTTAATAAGTTTTGTTTTAAAAATAAAAAATAATGCCTTAACAACAAAAAAAATAAAATATACCTAGGAATAACCCTTTGTAAGAAATGTAAAGTCCCTGTATGAAACAAAAGAATAGTATAATAAAGAATGTTCAGAGAACAACAACAACCAAAGAGCTATTAGAAGTTAAAAATATGAGAACAAAAAGCTCAACAGAAAGGTTGGAAGACAAAATTGAGGAAGTCTTCCATATAATAGAGCAAAAAGACAAAAAAAAAAAAAAAAAAAAGGAAAATCTATAAAAAATATAGATATCTAGTTCTGGAGGTTTAACATCCAAGTAACAGAAGTTCCAGATAGACTGGGGAAAAAAAAAATAGAGGGGACGAAGCTACCCATGACGTAAGTCAAGCGAATTTCCCAGAAGAGAAGGATATCAAGCTCTAGATTACTAGGTCCACCAGGTGTCCAGAATAGTGTATGAAAACTGACATGCTCCGGGCACAAAGTTGTAAAATTTTAGAACGCTAGGGATAAGAAGCTTCCATAGAGACAGATTAGATTTTCATGTACAGGGTCAAGAATTAATCTCCTCAGCAGAAATGTTGGAAGCTAGAATAAAATGGAGAAAGACCTTAACATTCGAAGAGGAAATGATTCTGTGGCAAAGATGCTTAATGCTCAGCTTACCCATGTGCTTCCCCAGTCCCCAGCCCCTTTGCAGCTGAGCAGGGCCTTGTGACCAGTTTGGCCAGTGGACAGCTCATAGAAGTGACATGTGTCACTTCCAGGCTGAAGGAATAAAAAATCTACAAGGCCTTCCAGCTCCCCTTTCCATGCCACAGTTACGTGGAGATCTTACGGTGAAGCCAGGAGTTAGAAACAGGCTGGAACTCTGAGTTACCTCCTGAAGGCCACTGGATCCACAGAAGGTCTTATATATAAGCAAGAAGTAAACTTTAACGTGTGAAGCCAAAAATAGTGCCTTGTTCTTTCTGTGTTAGAGTCCATGTATCAAAGTTTTCTGGCTCTAAATGGAATTATCTTGATAAATAACTGACACCTATGATAAAAAATCTGCTGTAGAAGACCTCTTTGAAGTGTTGAAGAGCAAAGATGTCACTTTGAGGACTAAGGTGCGTCTGACCCAAGCCATGGTATTTTCAGTTGCCTTCATATGCACGTGAAAGCTGGACAATGAATAAGGAAGACCGAAGAAGAATTGATGCCTTTAAATCATGGTGTCGGCAGAAAATACTGAATATACCATGGACTGCCAGAGGAACAAACAGATCTGTCTTGGAAGAAGTACAGCCAGAATGCTCTTTAGGAACAGGGATGGCAAGACTTCATCTCACATATTTTGGACATGTTCTCAGGAGGTACCTGTCCCTGGAGAAGGACATCATGCTTGGTGAAGTAGAGGGTCAGTGAAAAAAAGGAAGACCCTCAACAAGGTGGATTGACACAGTGGCTGCCACAATGGACTCAATCATAGCAACAATTGTGAGGCTGGCACAGGACCAGGCAGTGTTTCGTTCTGTCGTACATAAGGTCGCTATGAGTCGGAACCGACTTGACGGCACCTAACAACAACAAGAAAAAAAATGAACTCTTTTATCTACTTTTTCTCCAGCAATTTGCAAAGGTGGAAAGAAGGTCTTATTCATTTAGTTCTCTTCCCATTCTCTTCCATCTAGCCGACAATGTTCAAAGATGAATTTGTAGTTGGTTTGCAGGTTATCATATGAAATGTGATCTGGTGCCACCAGTCTTTCCCATCTCATATTTATATGGCATCTCTCACCATTACATATTTGATAGCTTAGACATTTCAAAAACCTACCCTTATTTTTCAATTCTCCACTTTCCAAAGTAACTTTTGATGGCTTAGTATAATTTTGATGGTACCATGAGTTGTCTGATTTGAAACCATTCAAATCATTGTACCTGAACAGTCTCCATTTTTTGCCATTAGCCAATTCCTAGAGAGCATTGTAAGATTTCTTTTTGATGGCAGCAATTAAGTTAATTAGTCCTCCAGATTTTGAAGGCTTGTGGATTTAGACCCAGTTGGAAGCTTTTTTTGTTCTAGGAATGTCAAGACCTTTTTGATGTTAATTGATCTTTCCATATGTCCTTTTTATTTAGTGAAATTCTGAGAAATGCATTTGATGTTGTTCAAAGACGCCCCCCTTTTTCACTTGTCCCTCATGCCCCTAAGATGAAGTTGGCTGTGTGTGCGTTTCTGTGGCTGTCCCTTCAAACACATTATTGCTGTTAACTTGTGAGGGTCCCTCACACGTGGCAAAACCTAAGACCTGAGGATCCTGCCCACCTTTATTTTAGTGACTGCTCATCTCTTTGAGTAGCTGCCACCATTCTAACTACGTCACTGCTGCTGATAGTATTTTTTGCCAGGTGATTAATCTTGGTGTGTTTGGAAGAGTAAAAAAAGAGGGATGATATAGGCATCTTAAATACCTGGGACTTTGACAGCTGTGGCCAATATCATAGCTCTTTTGTGATGCTCTAAAATTCCATAATGTAAAATATCTGGTTGCTTGCAAAATGTGTGGGTACAGCCAACTGGAATCTTTAGGGAATTTGTTCTATATTCTATATGGGAGGAATTTTTTGTTGTTGTTGTTAAATCTTAGTACTTTAGTTAGCAATAACAGTACCTTATTTAGAAGGAGAAAACTTAAACGAAAGAATGCAGTCTTATCAGGCAGACCTGGGTTCAAGTCCCAGCTCTACCTCCAGTCCACTTGCTAGCTGGACAGCGTGGGGCAATACCTCACTCTCTGACGTCAGTGTCCTCACCTGCAGAAGGAGGAGCCCACACCTGCCTCCCAGGACTGCAGTGAAGGCTGGAGAAAGGTGTAAAGCACTCAGTGATCAGCACCTGCTTTTGTCTGTCCAGTATTTTCCAAGTAGTGGGTTGTTCCAGAACTGATTTCCCAAGTAACTGAAGCCCATTCATCCTTTTGAAAAAGTACTAAAACTAAGTTTTTCTCTTTTTTTTCTGCCAAAGAGTTTATTGGCTTAGGTTTACGGGGGTCAAAGGCGTGCCTAGATTTACGGGTTTGAAGTTGTCTTCAGAAATCACCTTTCTTCTCTGTTTCCCTCTAGGTTGGCCTTTTTTATTTTGGGGTAGATGTTTGAAAAATAATTTTTGTTGTTGTTGAGAATGTATACAGCAGAACTTACCAATGCAGCAGCTTCTACGTGTACAGTTTAGTGACATTGATTACATTCTTTGAGTTGTGCAACCATTCTCACCCTCCTTCTCTGAGTTCTTCCTACCCCATTAACGCAGCTCACTGCTCCCTGAGGTTCCTGTCTAAACTTTCGAGTTACTGTTGTCAATTTGATCCCCTATAGCTAGATCTTAAAAAAGCATAATGCTCAAGGCAGACATTCTTTACTTGTTAAGCTGAACTATTGTTTGGTTTTAAGAAGACATCGGGGCTATTTTTGGATTAAGGTATCTCAGGGCAATAGTTTCAGGGGTTCATCCAGCCTGGTTTTTATCATTTTTGAAGAAACCTTCATACATTCTTAACATCTCAGTGAACAAAGCTGGCCCTCTCTCCATGACCGAGGGTCATTGTTGTGGCCCTCTATCGCTGGTGTGTTCCAATCCCTCCCGCCCTCTGGGACCGAAGTGGACCCGGCACTGAATGGTCCCTGGTTCCTAAACACTTGCGTTGTCCTGTGAGGGGTCATGTCCACGAGCGGAGTGTGCCTCCCTGCAGCAATTCTTGCCCTCATCTCTTGTTGGGCCCCTGCCCCTCCATGAGCCGGGGATGAAGTGTAGGCGCTTTAGGGGCACAGCTTTGTTTGGGGCATCCGCTGTGGTTGCTCAGGCTTTTGGCTTCCAGTTCCAACTTAAATGTTCTAAAAAGTTGAGTCTGACCAGCAAATGACCTTATAAAAGGGAGGTCTCCATTTAATACTTTCAGAGAAATTTCTTTAGTCAGGTAGCATCAGGAGAGGGTAAAAATAGCTTGACATTTGAACCTTCTGTATATTCTTCCCATAATAAGGTATTGCAATGAATAAACCAAAACATGGTCTCCATTGTCAGCACATGTGTGTCAGGCATAAATGACGTAATTAAAAATCTGGGCTTTCCTGGGCAAAGTAATTTTACTCTAGTTTCTGCTTCGGGCACTTTTGTCAGCGTGGGTGCTCCCATAATTCCTCCCTCTGAGGTTCAGAATCATTTTACCCTCGGATCCATATTCTTGGATCCTCTCTTTTTCTCCTTAGAGGTTTTTTTTTTTTCTTTTTAAATTTTATTGTGCGTTAGGTGAAAGTTTACAGCACAATTTAGTTTCTCATTCAGAAATTTATATGCAGATTGTTCTGTGCCACGGGTTGCAATCCCTGCGATTGTGTTAGCCCTCTCCTCCTTCCCCTTCCCCCCTGGGTTCTCTGTGTCCCTTCATCCGGTTTTCCTGTCCCTTCCTGCCTTCTCCCCTTTGCTTTTGGGCACGTGTCCTAGATAAGTTTTTATTGAAAACTACAGTGCTGTTTGTAAAGGGGGATGGTGGGTGGCTGTCAGGAAAAAAAAAAATCCAAGGAAACTCCTCTTCCCTGTTTATTCCTTTGAGGAACCTAACTGAGCCAGCTGCAAACTGCTGTGTCCTTGATATGGTTCTTAAAAGCCTATTCCTGGCTCTCGTAGGGCCCCGTGAAGCACGTGTACAGAGTCCTGCAGTGTCAAGAGGAAGAGCTTACACAGATGGTCTCCACTATGTCTGATGGTTGGAAATTTGAACAGGTATATTTCTTAAATAGTAGCAACCCCGATATCTATATTGCAGCCTAGGAGTCCACAGTGCTTCCAACAGCTGCCTCTGTAACTAGCTAATAACCCTGTGAAAGCAGTAAGGCCGGGCACTGTCCGTTTAAACACATGGGGAAGGAGAGCCACTCGGCATGAACTGTTTGCACAGTGATACATGAGGAGCACTGATGAGCTGGGAGACTTGGAAATAGGACTGTGTCTCCCAGCTTCGTATCCAGAGTTTTCACCTTGACTGTGTCGACGGGGAGCCGCAGCTTAGTTAGGCTTGAAAGTGCCAGCCTCAGAGGGATTCCTTTCCAGCACTTGCTCTGTTGACACACTCTAGAATAAGTACCTAAAGGAGACGAGGCTCCAGCACCCCTTCCTTCCCTATCCCAGGGCCAGACTGTACAGTCGTGCCACCAGGAGAGCATGGTGAGCAGGCGTGAAGAAAAGGGAATCATAAGGAGACGCGTGGCATGGCTAGAGCCCATGATTCTCCCCGTCTCTGTCCTTGTAGCTTATGATGGAGGTGTTAGAGGAGCAACGGAGAAAGGAACTGAGAATTGGAATTGTACTGCTTTCTTCCATGAGGTGGCGAAATTGTTCAATTCATCTGATGCCTTCAAAACACGGGGAGGCTGAGCAGGAACAAAGTGAACATATAATTTTATATGGACCGTGCCTGGTTTTAGGTGGAATTTAAGAGGACATTGGAATTGTCACCATAAACTTGGCTTCTAAAATAAAAGTTACTGTTCGTGGTAACAGTATGTTACAGGTTAAATACGAATCTGCTGTTGAGCTCTGTCTTTGGAGCCAGCATCGAGTTATTCCTTACGTTTATCTTTCTACTGCGGAATTCTGCCTTATGTATGTCAGCTAGTCCTCGTTCGTCACGTGTACTTGCAAAATGTTGCCAATGGTTTATCGTTTCTACTCTAGAAGTATTTTCCCTAATATAAAGTCTTAAGCAAAGGATATTATTAAAAAACTATAGTCTGTGAAACTAATGAATGATTTCTTATTTTTCTCATCTTAATAATGTCCTGTGAGAGGACAAAGTCGGCTACCACTGACTTCATTATACGGACGAGGACGTTAAGGCACAGACTGTGGTACCCAGCCAGCCACACACAGCAAGTCAGTCGGTCCTGGGCTGATTCGAGGCCAGCTGTGCTTGCCAGAATGGCCTCATCCTTGGGCTCAGCTTCTCCCTCTGCGTGTGTATTTCCAATTCAGAATTAAATCCTGAATTCAATTCTCCAAAAGGATCAAAAGTACCAGCAGAATATGGCTTACGGGAGCTGTTCAGTGATTCACTTGGTACTTTCCAGATCCTTCCAAGTGCCAGTCTCCTTTCTACGACTTCTGCTTAAGATCAGCCAGCTCTGTGTAGGTGTTCTGGCTGAAGCAAGTGTCCATTTTCGTTCACAGAAGCATACTGTTTCACCCCAGTGCTTGATAGAGGGGAGTGTAATATTGCCAGAGTGGCCTCACCCTTGGGCTCGGCTTCTCCTTTTGTGTGTGTATTTCCAGCTCAGAATTAAATCCTGAATTCAGCTTGGTATTACTGAATTATAATGATCAAGACGTTATTAAGATGAGAAAAATAGGATAATCAGTGTCACAAAGTATACATTTTTAGAATATCCTTTGCTTAAGACTGCCCATCAGGGAAAACAGCTGCCTTTGGGATTGCTTCAAGTGCCCGGGTGAGGGCGAGAGTGGCAGAACTCACGCGCTGCTTCTTCGGGGAAGCCTCATTGATTAAGCCCTGGTGAACTGCTGAGATCCAGTTATGCCCTGGGGCCTCAACATTCCTAGAGAATTCTTCATCTTTTGAGAAGTAAAACAAAATGACAAAGTTCAGCTCAGTCAAGAGGAGGGTTTGGTTTATGTGGCACTTTCGTGTTTTAAGATCACTGCTTGTATGTTTACTGTATTCTCATTTTCTCAGCTAATCAGCATTGGATCTTCCTATAACTATGGAAATGAGGATCAGGCAGAATTCCTCTGTGTTGTCTCCAGAGAACTAAATAACTCTACCAATGGCATTGTCATAGAGCCTAGTGAAAAGGCAAAGGTAAGGAAACTTCTCCAGAATGCTGTCTCTGCCTCGCTGGTTCCCAGCCTCTCGTCAGTGTTTGCCTGAACTGTTGCTCATCGTGAATTCTCCCCTTTCTTTTGGTCTTTTGGCTGTTGTATTTCAGATCAGGATTTGTGGAGCAGTGACAGAGGCTTTTAGTTAGGCAGTGTGAGCCTTGAAAGGGTGGACCTTCCCCGGCCTCTGTCAGATCACTGGAAGGAAGGCTTACTGCCATCCACTACTCCAAGGTGATAATTCTGAAGCTCAGCTTTGGCAGGTATTTTGCCTTTATTCTTTGAAACTGTTGTTCAGCAAGAGGAAAAGTATCTCGTTACCTTTGTGATTTTTTTTTCTCCCTTCAATTACTGGAAAATTGTTTTACACTGTTATCTTCTTTTTCCTCCACTGTGCCCCCCAACCCAGGCTCGCACGCACGCACGCACACACACCCCTAAATTGCTGACACATGGGAAGCTTAAACCTTTCTCTTTAGCGTGGGAAAACTTTGGTCCGGCAGCACACTGTCCCAGCCAGAGTGTCTGTCTCAGGTAGGTTTGGGGAAACTTTGGTCCGGCAGCACACTG
>NW_004443964.1:7230842-7252683 GCF_000243295.1 Trichechus manatus latirostris | reverse complement strand
TCCCAGCCAGAGTGTCTCGGGTAGGTTCGGGGAAACTTTGGTCCGGCAGCACACTGTCTATCCCAGCCAGAGTGTCTCGGGTAGGTTCGAGGTTCTACCCTGCCTTGCTTCCTGGGAGAACCGGGGTTATCTGCAGCCCCTTTCTTCTCCCTCACCAATCTGCTGAGCACCTTCAGCCTGGAAACAGTGTGTGTCCAGAGTCCACGCATGCCTCAGCCCTCTCCCCGCCTTCCACTTTCAGATTCTTCAGGAGAGAGGATCTCGGATGTAAATGAAGAGTCTGACACGCCAGATCCTAATGGTCAGGAGAGCAGTCCAGCAGAGCGTCTCTCTGAAGTTACTCCTGCTCCTGTACAGTCACCGAGCTGCTGCCAAGCCAAGCCAGGCCTGGCCCCAGTGGAGAAGTGTTCCGTCAAAACCAAAGGAACCCCCACCCCCACCTGCAGGAATCCGGAGACAGAAACCTGCTTTTGTTTTCTTAGCCAGTGTTATAACAAACCTTTATCACAGCAGCTGGGCCCGGTTCCCAGTTGGAGCCTTTATGGGGATCTGGGGGAAGGGGAAGAGGAGGGCCCCACTCCTTGTAAATGGCCTGCACCACGAGGACCTGGAGCAAGCGAAAGAGGATGTGTCTCCGAGCTGTGCCGTGTTTTCACCTGAGTGTGCCAAGGTGGATGTTTGCAGCTGCTTTGTAACAGTCTCCTCTTCTTTGCTCCCTTAATGCAGAGGATGCAGAGAATTCTAGCCTCAGTTGGTCTGACGGACTTGAAGCTTTGGATAAGGGATAGAGTTGCCCAAGTACCCCTTATTCCTTTTGAACAAGAGCCACTTGGAGGAGGGGTTGCCCGGGTGTTCTCTCCCTGGGTCTGTGATGTGGCTGGATGTTGGCAATTGCTGCTTGGAATCCAGACCCTCGGCTGCTCCCACGTCAGCTTTGCCTCATTTGTCTCCAGCAGCCTGGACCCTCCAGAGGGTTTGCTTGCTCCCTGAGAAGAGGTTTGAGACAGGCTGCATCCTGCACTGACTCAGACAGCTGGAGGAACGGGAGCCGTAGTTCGTTGGTAGAACTGCTTCTGCAGCCTTTTCTCACCCCCATTTACCCTACCTTCCTTTCCTGTCCTTCTAAACTGGACCTAGGATAGAGGGACTTTGTAGACCCTCTGGTGACTTGGGGTGGGGAAGGGTGTTTCTTTGAAAGTTGCCAAATGTGTTAGGTTGTGGTATCTGAAAGTGTTATTTCCGTGACTGTCCCTGGGAAATACCTTGACTGAGCCTGTGGTACTTGTGCCTCCCCCAGTTTCTGACCTTGGCAAGCCTGGCCCCTGCGGTCTGCAAGCCTCCATGCCACCCCAGCAGTGTGCACGTCGGCCGGGTCATCTGCGGAGCGCTGCATCTCTGAGCCACTCCCCACCTTGCTCATTTCTGTGGGCGCCGAGGACCAAGTCCTTATAAGCCCTTCTTTGGGCCACAACCACAGAGCTTCTGTCTGGACTTTCTCCCTGAGCTTTGGAGCCTTGGTGAGCAGTCGTGGAATGCAAAAAGGCCAGAGAATCCTTATTTTTCCCCGGATAACTTCAGTAGTTCGGCCAGTTGTGTGGAGAAGGTGCCTCTGGGGACGTTCCACCTGTGAAAGGCCACAGCGCAGGCCAGTCACTCCTGGCACCTTCAAAGCAGAGGTTCTCTGTCTGCACAGCTCACCTGCCTAAGAGGCAGGCCAAGGGGAGTGGTTTTTGCAAAAGACTGTGTTAAATGTGTTTTGAGCTTGTGACCCGCCCGAGCCCAGATGGTATAACTCTTCCCTAGGAACCTCACTGTTTCCCTTCTTTCTGTGTGTCTGTAGACTAGGCTAGAAATGTGTGTACCCAAGGTGCTGGGGGTCTGCTGATACCTGTCCGTCTCCACACCAATGTAAGTACACGCGTTGGCGCCTGAGAAGGCCTGGTCCGTGCCCAGTATTTTCACAGCCATAAAGTGTTAGAACTTTTACCTACAGTGAAAGCAGCCACCCCTTCAGAAAGGTCACAGGCATCCATTCTGTCATATCTTTTAGGGAAAACAAAGATTTGGATCGAGTCAAGGAAAAGTAAAGAAAACGGAATGAGCTGCTGGGACCAGAGCAGGATCAGGCTTTGGGAGAGGCGCTCTGGCCAATTAGAGCAAGTGATGCGTGACTGACCAGGAGGAAGAGAAGCTATGCTGGGGCCTGTGCCCATCATGCTAATTAGTTTAGGCCCTTGGTCCCTCTCTGCTTTCTGGGGCCTGCCTGGCAGTCGGCACGGGCTGGAGTGGATGCCTCCGGTCCCAACCCCAGCCTTATCACCAGGGTCGGCAAGAAGGAGAGGAGAGGGCTGGAGGGCAGACGTTGGGCAGGGACCTCATGGATGTGTTTTTATTCTTACTTTTCAGAATTCCACCACCGGTCCTGTAAAAAGACCACAGTTGAGCCCCAAACTAAGTGCTCTGAGAAGCACACAAATGACACAGCTCTTAGAGGGTGGCTTTCACCAAGACCCCTCCTCACTGCAGCCCAGTGGCAATTGGAACTGTCCCAGTACTCCGGGAATCTGAGGACGAGTTGTTCCTTAGGGTTTCTGGGAAAGTGTTTTACCCAAGTCCTTTATGAGCCAAGGTGGTGGTCTTTCTTGGAGCTTCTCCCCCAGAGAGTCTGGCTGATAGCTTGGGAGCTCGGCTGCCCATCAGTCTGGAGCGGGGGTGTCAGGTGACCCGTGCTGCCAGGCAGGGCATGTCTTCCTGCCTTTCCTGCCCCAGGAGCGAGGGCCGGGGAGCAGACTGGCATCTTGTGCTGGCGACAAGTGGTAACGCTTCCCTTTTCTTAGAACCTGGTCCTTTTCCTTGGCAGAGAGGGGGCCCTACCTCCTCGGAAGTGACTTGTTTCTGCACGTTTGTATCTGATCTCAGGGTGTCTGTGAGGTGTGGGGGAGGGCTAGAGCTGCTGAGGGCGTAGGGTGCGAGGACTCCGCCCCTCCACCATGGCCTTTGACCCAGCGTTAGGTGCCGTGCCTGTCACTCGTTGGTGCCCTTTGCTGCCATCTGTGTGTTTAAATCAAGTCTGAAATGCTGTGACTTTTTTTGTCAATAAAGACAATGAAACAGACTTTGAAATCTTGAAACCTCTTGTGTGTTTTCCATCCCTGCCCGCTCCCTGGTGTCCACTCCCACTTCCTGTTGATAATTCTCAAACTGTTCTCAGGAGATGAACTTCCCTGCACCTTTCCAGCGGGGCAGCTCACAAAAGCCCCACTTCTGCTGCTGCCAACACTGCCGGCGGCTGGGGCGGTTGGGCCACCCCCCCTTCATTTTGCTGAGTCTGAGAAACCTCGGTGAGCAACGTGTGTAGTTGTCTGGGGGTCCAATCAGGAGACAGACCACGGCAGTTACTTTAAAAGGGAATTGACAGTGTTGTCACCCAGGCATGGCGGGAGGGAAGGGCCAAGGGCACACTGAGCTGTCACAGCAGCAGTGACTGCAGGGTGCAGCCACAGCCAGGACAAGGAGGGGAAGAGCTCGGGGTTATTGAAATGTAGAGTGCAGAGCTCGGCTGCTAACCTAAAGGCTGATGGTTCATCCCACCCAAGTGGCTCCACGAGAGAAAGACCTGGCAATTTGCTTCTGTAAAGATTGTTGTGTGCCGTCAAGTCGATTCTCACTCATAGAGTGGAACTGCTCTGTAGGGTTTCCCAGAATGTAGTTGCCACACCATCCTCCCGTGAACCGCCCGGCCTTTCAGTTAGCAGCCAAGTGCTGAACCACTGCGCCCCCAAGCCTCCTTCCATAAAGATTACGGCCCAGGAAATCCTGTGGGGCAGTTCTGCTCTGTCACATGGGGTTGCTATGAGTCGGAATCAACAACCCCCAACAACAGAGTTCGGAGGAGGAGCTGGTGTCTGTGAGGGGCTCAGGGAGGCTGTTGCCAGGCGTGTGGCGAGGCTGCCAACAAACCGACAGTTGGCTGCTCCTGGAGCCAGCTCTTGCTGCCAGCCTGGAGCACGGTTGCTGTGGCTTTGCTGACAACAGGAAGGAGTCTGTCCCTTCTCGTCCCTCTGGCCTTTAACGCAGAGCTGTCAAGGAGCGCGCTGGTAAAGGAGAAATGTGGCTCGCAGCTTCCCAGCCCCGGTACCACTGAGGGTGGGCTTGGGCTGAGAGACAGTAACATAATAACCACAGACAAGCTTCTACACCTATATGAACTTTCATACAATGGTAAAAACAAGTGTATGCCTTCATACAACAAGAGGCAGCCACCCTTTATACAAACATGTTCTCACCCTCTCTGCAAGTGAGGAGACACGAAATGCCATCAGTCACTGCGGCCATGTCTGAGAGACAGTTTCTCCTTCCAGGTGTGTGACTTACTCCTCACATTGCCTCATGGGGTCAGATCACATGGTCACGTGATGCCTGTGGTCAAGCACTCGTCTCTGCCAGGGCCCAGTACAAGGCAGGAGCTGTTTCTCAAAAGGAGAATAAACCCCCCAAAACCAAACCCACTGCTGTTGGTTCTGACTTATCGCGACTCTGTAGGACAGAGTAGAACAGCCCCATAGGGTTTCCTAGGCTGTAAACTTTTTTTTTTTTAATTATAGTTAGATGAAGTTTACAGTTCACATTAGTCTCCCATACAAAAATTTATACATACATTGTTATGTGACCCTAATTGCTCTCCCCATACTGTGACAGCACACTCCTCCTTTCCACCCCTGATTCCCCATGTCCATTCAACTAGCTCCTAACCTCTCTACCTTCCCATCTCACCTCTGGACAGAAGCTACCTGTTTAGCCTTTTGTATCTACTTGAGCTAAGAGGCACACTCCTCACAAGTATAACTCCTAGGCTGTAATCTTTAAGGAAATAGACAGCCACATCTTTCTCCCGAGGAGTGGCTGGTGGGTTGGAACCACTGACCTTTCGGTTAGCAGCTGAGCGCTTGACCACTGCGCTACCGAGGCGTCTAAAAGGAGAATAACCAAACCAAACCCGCTGCCATCAAGTCGATTCCAACTCATAGTGACCCTACAGGACAGGGTAGAACTGCCCCATAGCATTTCCAAGGAGCTGCTGGTGGATTTGAACTGCCAACCTTTTGGTTACCAGCCAAACTCTTAACCACTACACCACCAGGAATAGTCAACTGCAGAAGAGGGCACGGATCTCCTGGAAACCCTAAAGTTCTGCATGGTGATTCTTCAGCTGGGACTTGCCAGAGGCTCCATGTTGTGGTTAGCTGCCATCTAGCCAACCCCTAACTCATGCTGATCCCAGGCACAATGGAACAAAACACTGCCCAGTCTAGTCAATGGTTGTGGATCAGACCATTGTGGTCTATAGGGTTTTCATCTGCTTCTTTCTGGAAGTAGATGGCCAGGCCTTTCTTCCTAGTCTGTCTTAATCTGGAAGCTCCGCTGAAACCCGTTCAGCATCAGAGTAGCATGTAAGCCTCCACTGACAGATGTGTGGTGGCTGTGCATCAGGTACATTGGCCAGGAATCAAACCTGGATCTCCAGCATGGAAGGAGAATTCTACCACTGAACCAGCAGTGCCCTCTGAGGCGCCACACAGCATCACTATCTGCCACAGATAATTTGAGTTTCACCAGATCTGCTCAGTCATGAAGCCCAGGTGGCAGTGCAGTGCTATATTTTTAATAAGAATCATACCACACAGAAAATTTTTCCTCAATAAAACTTTCCTCTATAGTGAACGCTATTACTTTAGTAAGCCAGTTTAATTCCTTGATTGGTTTTCTATACAGCGCAATTAAATTGTTTCTAAGTTTTCCTATTTCCATTTTTACTTAAAAATATTTTCTTTAAGGCCATTGTTCTCCATGAGAGTTTACAGTGAAAAGTTAATTCAATTGACCAATTCTAACTTTTGCCCTTATAGGTTTTCTTTTGGGGCTATTACTTCCTCCATGCTTATTGTTCCCAAGTCAAATTTTGCAGTTCAAAATCTAAGGCTTATACATCTAAATTTGTGTGTTTTTAACTGATGCCAGTTTTCTGTTAGTTATTTCTAATAAAAAAAAAGTTACCAAATGGATAGAAGATCAATAGTGTGTACTAGCTTTTCTGTGAGGAAATTGTGAGCAAGTTCCTGCAGATATTCTTGGATTGCTTTTTGTCCAAAGTTGGGCTATTCTTTCTAAACACATTTCACTCTAATCACTTTTTGCACATGGTACTGTTGACAAATTTGGCAGATCAAAGAGCAACACATACTGAGGGTCAAAATATCTTCAAAATATTTGCTCTGTTGTGATGTATAGCCAATAAGCACATCTTGGAAAAAGAAGGGTTTCACAGGGCTCTTGAACTAGACCTTAAAGGCAGAGAGGGATGGGGTTGGCAGGTTCAGGAAGTCATGCCACCTATGTCTAGTATCACTCAGGTCTGGGACCCATCAGGACAAGAAGAAACATTGCCTTGTTGCCTTGCACTGCACCGCCACTGCACGCCCAGTACTGTGCTAGGCACTGAACAATCCAAAAGTGAGTCACCTGCTGGAGGCAGGGAGGCAGCCAGGACTTACGCTCTCTCTCTGAGAACAACTAGAAAAACTGAGAGAGAGAGCACACATATATCCCAGAGATCTAACAAAGCAGCAAAGACTTACGGGGCGAAGATCCAGGAGAAGGAGGAAATCCAAAGATGTGAACCCAGCATTTAGATCCACTTTTCCTTGGAGGTATCTGATAATTCTGGAACAAATATTGGAGCTCCGGGTGTGCCAAGGAGGGGACCCTGGGTTGGAATCCTGAAGAAGTACACCCTGGAAGAAAGGATGAGCCAGAAAGAGACCAGACCTCTGAGAAGAATGGAACCTAACTTTGAATCATCTCAATCCCTGCTTGGACTACAGTGATTTAGATTACTAGTTCTCCTAGCCTCCTTCCAGAAGCAGTCATAAATCTATTCTGAAGGAATATAATATCACCCTTAGCCTCAAATTATCTCTCTTATTTTTCATACACCATGTCCACTACACAGTGAACATTGACCAGGCAGAGATAATCAGACATTATGTGCTCTCTGATGTTATGCAATAGCAAGTACACCACTTATGAAAGATTTCTTGCCAAAAAATTGAAGCTGAGTTTTAACAGCTTACAGGAGACAGGAAATAGAGGATAAATGGCTCTGTTTCTTCAACAAATGAGTGGCAAGGGGAAAAATGAGGACAATGGAGCAGTTATTTGAAAGAGACTTTAGACAACCAAATGCAGTGTGAGCACCTTATTTGGATTCTGACTTTAGCTAACAAGAGTAAAAAAGACTTTTACGTGACAATTTGATAAATTTAAACATTAATTAATATGAGGGAATTTGTGTGTATATGTGTGTGTGATAATGGTACTGTGCTTTGTTTGGGTTAAAAAAAGAAAATTATTTAAAAAATAGGGACAGACACAGGAATGCAAGATGTCAGTAGGAGAAACAATGTGCTGGCAGCAGAGGGTAAACAGGAACTATCTGTACTTACTGCACAATTCTCCTGTAAACCTAGAACTACTCTAAAAAATAAAGTCTATGGAGGAACCCCAGAGAGCATGGTCCCCGGACTCTCTGTCAACCCAGAACTAAAACCATTCCCAAGGCCAACTCTTCAGACAAAGATTAGACTGGACCATGGGACATAAAATGATACCTGTGAAGAGTGTGCTTCTTAGCTCAAGTAGATACATGAGACTAAATGGGCAGCTCCCGTCTGGAGGTGAGATGAGAAGGCAGAGAAGGTCAGGAGCTGGTTGAACGGACACGGGAAATCAGCGGTGGAAAGGAGGAGTGTGCTGTCACAGTATAAGGAGAGCAATTAGGGTCACATAACAATGTATAAATTTTTGTATGAGAGACTAACTTGAATTGTAAACTTCCACTAAAGTACAACAATAAAAAAATAGTCTATTTATAAAAAAAAATAGATACAGAAGTGTTTGTGGATGAAACTATGTGTTTGTCACTTGCTTTAAAATAATACAGTGAGACAGGGAGAAATAGGAGGGCATGTAAATGAAACAAGATTGACCATGTGTTGATGTAAATGGGTGAAGGGTACATAGGGGTTCATTTTATTGGTCTCTCTACTTTTGTGTAAGTTTAAAATTTTTAATAATAAAATAATAGGCATATGAGGAGACACTATGGGCATATGAGGACAAAAGAATATGTGATTAAACATCAGGAGAAATGATGGATAATAGAAAGAAACCCACAGGGGATACAGATAATGGAGTTATTAGACATGGACTAAAAAATAACTATGCATAATGTATTCAAGAAAATAAAAGAAAACACTGATAATTTCAACAGTGAGCTAGAAACTATAAAGAAGAAACAAATGGAAATTCTAGAACTAAAAAAATACAATTACTGAAATTAAGAATCAGTGGATAGGTTTGATAGCAAATTTGACTCACCAGAAGAGAAAACTAAAAAACAGATCAGAAGAAAATATAATTCATGGTGTAAAGATTGGAAATAAATATAACTGGTGAAACTCAAGAAGGAGAAAAAAAAGAGAATGGAACAGATACAATATTTAAAAAGATAATGACTAATAATTTTTCTTAAATAATGCAAGACACCAAGCCACAGATTCAAGAATCACTACAAATCTCAAGCAGGATAAATAAAACACATCTAGGTATATTGTAATAAAGCAGATAAAAACTAAATATGGAGAAAATATTAAAAGCAACCAGACCAAAATATCCCATTGCCGTCAAGTCAGTTCTGACTCATAGTGACCCTATAGGACAGAGTCAAACTGCCCCGTAGGGTTTCCAAGGCTGTGATCTTTATGGAAGTAGACTGCCACATCTTAGTCCTGCAGAGTGGCTGGTGGTGTCGAACTGCCAACCTTATGGCCGAGCACTTAACCACTGCACCACTAGCGCCCTTTAAGGCAACCAGAAGGGAGAGAAAAAGACAGGTTGCTTCAAAGGAGCAGCAATAAGATTGACAGCCAACCTCTCAACAGAAAAAAATGGGAGCCAGAACACAATAGAATTAAATCTCCAAAGTGCTTAAAGAAAACAGCTGCCAACCTAGAATGAATGACTGTGAAATGAAGATTATCAACAACCAAAAACTGGGAGTATTTGTCACCCAGCAGACCCGCACTGAAGGAAATACTAAAAGGTGTTCTTTAGGCAGAAAGAAAATGAGCCAGATGGAAGCTCTGAGACAAAGGAAAGAGTGGAAAGTAATTAAAAAGGTAGATATGTGAATTGATCTAAATAAATATTGACTGTACAAACAATAATGTCTATGGGTTTGTTGTTGTTGTTGTTAGATGCCGTTGAGTCAGCTCCGACCCATAGTGACCCTATGTACAACAGAACGAAATATTGCCTGGTCCTGCACCATTCTCACAGTTGTTCCTATGTTTGAGCCCATTGTTGCAGCCACTGTGTCAATCCATCTCGTTGAGGGTCTTCCTCTTTTTTGCTGACCCTCTACTTTACCAAGCATGATGTCCTTCTCCAGGGACTGGTCCTTCCTAATAACATGTTCAAAGTATGTGAAACAAAGTCTCACCATCCTTGCTTCTAAGGAGGATTCTGGCTGGGTTTAAAATAGACATAGGATTAAAATACACAACAATAATAAAAGTTGGGACGATGTAAATGGAGTTAAAGTATTTTAGGGCTTTTCCATTGTCTAAGAAGAGAGAAAAATAACAATTTATATTAGACTTTGATCAGTCATGGATGCATGTTATAATTTCTTGGGTAACTCCCCCCCCCCAAAACAGTGGGAAAATGTATAATTATCAAGCTAATAGAGAGTAAGGATAAAATTGATTAACAAAAAATCAATAATTATAAAATTACAATTCACTAGAAAAATGGCAATTCAAACTTGATATGAATCTAATCACCTAGCCTCAAAATTGATCAAACTAAAAAGAGAAACAGGCAAATCCATAATAATTGCAGGAAATTTGTGATGACATCTCTCAGTAACTGTTAAAACAAGCAGACAAAAAATAAAATAAAATAAAAAATAAAAACACCAGTAGGGATATAGCTTCTTTGAACAACATGGTTTACAAACTTCACTAATGAATATATGTGGAATATTGCCATCAAGCAACTGCAGAATATACATTTTTTTCAAGAGTGTATGGAACAGTTAGCTAAATTGACCATGTTCTGAGCCATAAAGCAAGTCTCCACAAAATCCAAAAGATTTAAATTAGAGTATATTATCTGATTATAGTGGAATTAAGTTAGAAATTAATAACAGAAAATGATAATTAGAAAATAACTGTATATTTCAAAATAAAGCAACATGCTTCTGAATAACCCATGGGTCAAACAGGAAATCACAGTAAACATTTTGAAAATATATTGAACTGAATGGTAACAACAATGTTATTTTACTATAGGGTGCAGTAAAATCCATATTTAGAGGGAAAATGAATATATTAACTAAATAAGTAAGGTGAAAATCAATTATCTAAGCATCCATCTCAGGAACTTAGAACAGAAACTTAAACACAAAGAAGTAAAGGGAAGGAAATGATAAAGAGAAGAAATCAATGAAATAGAAAGCAAACACGAAATAGAAAGCAAACATACAACAGAGAAGATCATGAAAGCCAAGAGCTGAGGGGCTGGAGCGTGATAGCTAAAGAGTACTGGATTTCTTTTTGAAGTGATGAAAATGTTCTAAAATTGACTGTGGTAATTAATGTTTGACAACTCTGTGAATATACTAAAAACCCTTGAATTGTATACTTTAAATAGGTGAATTGTGTGATATATGAATTAATATTTCAATAAAGCTGTTACAAAAGAAAAAAAAAAAAGCACAACACACCACGACCAAGTAGGGTTTGTAGGGTTCACTCCAGGAATCAAGGTTGGTTTAATAATTGAAGATCAGTAAATGTAAATTCACCACACTCAAAGAATAAACGAGAGAAAGATTATGCTCATTTCATTAGGCACAGAAAATGCATCGGATAAAATACAACACCCACTGAAGATTTTTAAAACTCTTAGCAAAGGAGGAATAGAAGGAAATTTTGTTCACCTGATTTGAGGTATCTATAATAAACCTAGAGTAACCATCACACTTAATGGAGAAACACTGAAAATGTTTCCTCTGAGATTGGGAATGAGAAAGGGAGCCTCCTGTTTGCCATTTCTATTCAATCAGGGCAGCCAAGCCAGTGTTTTTGAGCAGGAGAGCAACATGAAGAAAACTTTTCAGAGCGTTTAGGCTGTTGGGTGGGAGAGAATGGGAAGCAGAAAGACCTGAAAAGCGACTACACAGGGTGATAAGAGTCTTTCTTCAGCTTATCTTGTCCCTTTTTTCTTCCAAGGGTCAGAACCAGAATGGAAGCAGCAATCTTTAGGGTCACCAATCAGATAACGTTTGAATCTGTCAAATTTAGACCCAGGGGAAAAAAAGGTTACTCTTGAGTCGACTCTGACTCATGGCGACCAAAACCCCTTGCTGTCCAGCCGATTCTGCCTCATAGCAATCCATTGGGTTTCCAAGGCTGTAATCATTATGAAAAGCAGACTGCCACATCTTTCTCCCACAGAACGGGTGGTGAGTTCAAACCGCCAACTTTTCAGTTAGCAGCCCTGTGCCACCAGGGCACATGGCAACCAAAGGGGCCTTGAAATATCATCTCTTCCAACAACCCTGTTGACTCACAAGAGAACAACCATGGTCCAGAGAGATTAAACGAGTTACCAGGATCCTGCTGCCACTTAGTCACCATTCTCCCTCTCTGGCCGGTATGTGAGAGGCTTAGGTCCACTACAGGTGACCCCAGGTGCCGGCACATTCTCTGCCTCCCGGGCTGAAGGATGTGGAGGAAAGAGATCACCCGAAGAGAGACCAAAGGACCAGTGCAACCATATGTCCGGTGATACTCCTTTTGCCCTGCTGACATCACAACTGGAATCCTGGGGCTGTTCCCACGTGAATTGTGAGGTCATGGAGCAGAATTGTGGGGCGTCAGTCTTCCAGGAAGGGCTCCCTTGAAAGTGACTGAAAACCAGCAGCAAAAGGGAAAGGTGAGAAGGCAGTCATCAGACCCTAAGAGATATAAGAAGCTGGGGGCCGAGGCACACTGGGTGATAGGCACACGCCAGCACCGGTGGAACAGGGCCAGGGGAGAGGCCTGCTGGTTGAGTGCCCACGTGCTCTTCCGCCATCACAGGGCAGCTGAATCCCTGGGTCTCCCCCAACATGAAGGGAGCCTCATGTAAGTACTTGTGCTTAGCGCCCTCCTCTGATGTGCCAAGGCAGTGGCTCCTTTCTCCTGTCTCGATGTCACTTCTTCCCCATCCACCCTCTTGTCCAGGTTTTATTCCAGGAGTTAGAGCTGGGAAAAGAACATACGATCTTATTACGTGCTCCGTCCCCAGTTTATGCCTCCCTGGGGATTGGCAAGAAGCCCCGGGGGATACAAATGGTTTGTGCTTGTCAAAAACTCAAACGAAACATTGCATTGGGCAAATCTGCTGCAAAAGATCTCTTTCAAGTGTTAAAAAAGCAAAACTGTCACTTTGAGGACTAAGGTGCGTCTGACCCAAGCCACGGTGTTTTCAATCGCCTCCTATGCATTTGAAAGCTGGACAATGAATAAGGAAGACCAAAGAAGAACCGATGCCTTTGAATTAAGGTGTTGGCGAAGAATGTTGAATATACCATGGACTGCCAGAAGAATGAGAAAGTCTTGGAAGTACAGCCAGGATGCTCCTTAGAAGTGAGCATGGCAAGACTTCGTCTCATGTACTTTAGACATGTCATCAGAAAGGACCAGTACCTGGAGAAGGACATCATGCTTGGTAAAGTAGAGGGTCAGCAAAAAAAGAGGAACAACGGGCTCAAGCATAATTGTGAGGATGGCGCAGGACGGGCAGTGTTCTGTTGTACACAGAGTTGCTGTGAGTTGGAACAGACTCAGTGGCACCTAACAACAACACTAACCTAAAGGTTGGCAGTTTAAACTCACCCAGAAGCACCATGGAAGAAAGGCCTGGCAATCTATTTCCATAAAGATTATTGTTGTTGTTGAACTGTGCCATAGAGTAGAACTGCCCCATAGGGTTTTCTTGGCTGTAATCTTTACAGAAGCAGATCGCCAGGTCTTTCTCCCACAGAATGGGTTTGAACCACCAACCTTTTGGTTAATTGTGCTACTAGGGCTCCTTCTGTAAAGATTAAACCCAAACCAGACTGTTGCCATCAAGTTGATTCCGACTCATAGTGACCCTATAGGACAGAGTAGAACTGCCACATAAGGTTTCCAAGGAGCGGCTGATGGATTTGAACTGCCAACCTTTAGGTTAGCAGCCGAATGCTTAAACACGAATGCTTAGCCAGGGCTCCCCGTAAAGATTACAACCAAGAAAACCCTATGGAGCAGTTCTACGCTATAACATATGGGGTCACCATGAGTTGGAATCAACTCCACGGCAACTTTTTTTTTTTTTCCGGGGTTGCGGGGGAAGTAGTGTTGGCAGATGACATAGCTCCTCTGCCCCAAGGGCAAGCGGCTGCTTCCAAGTGAAGGCGTGTACCCCTCAAAGCCCCTTCAGCCTCTGCCCTGGCTTCAGCCTGCTTTGCCTTTATCTTCCCAGGGCCCGTCCAGGATGAAGCCCCAGCCCCACGGCCCTCTGCCCAGCCCTCAAGACTTCCCCAAGGCCGACCCCTGACAAGTAACAACAGCAAGCTCCGAACGCTGGAGGACCAAGTCCTCTGTTCCATTTGCCTGGAGGTGTTCCACAACCCAGTCACCACCTCCTGCGGCCACAATTTCTGCATGGCCTGCCTCCAAGGGTTCTGGGACCATCAGACTGCCATGGGTGAGATGCCCTATTGCCCCCAGTGCCGACAGAGCTTCCCCTCTAGGCCCTGCCTCTGCAAGAATGTCATCCTTGGGGAAATGGTGGCCTGCTTCGTCCAGACCAAGGGCCAGGCCGAGAGGTCCTTGCAGAACGTGGCCGGGCCGGGGGATGTGCCCTGTGACTTCTGTTCCCTGCAGAAGCTCAAGTCCATCAAGTCGTGCCTGCAGTGCGTGGCCTCCCTGTGTGAGAGGCACCTGCGCAGCCACTTCGAGGACAAGGTGTTCCAGGGCCACCGGCTGCTGGAGCCTGTGAGGGACATCAAGAACCGCGTGTGCCGTAAGCATCGAAAGCTCCGCAGGCTGTACTGCCGCACGGAAGGCTCCTGCGTGTGCGGCGCCTGCCTGCTGGAGGAACACAAGAACCACGACACCATCCCCCTGGAGAAGGAGCGTGCCTGCAAGGAGGTGAGGGCGGCCGGGAGGCGGGGGACTCTCGGTTCTCACAAGCCCAGGGCGTGTATTTCCTTGAAGGAAAATTATGCAGACATTAATGTGGTGGTCACCAGACCCTTGTCATGACGTGAAAAAGTGCTAATTAAATGAATGTTGTTGTCGTGTGCTGTCAAATCAATTCCAAGTCATAGTGACCCTATAGGACAGAGTCGAACTGCCTCATAAGGGTTCCAAGGCTGTAATTTTTATAAAAGCAGACTGCCACATCTTTCTCCCACAGAGCAGCTGGTAGGTTCCAACCACTCACCTTTCAGTGAGCAGCAGAGCGCTTAACGCTTGTGCCACCAGGGCTCCTCAATTAAATGAATAAGGATCCAAAACTGTATGTACTATAACCAGTAAAGAGTCCCTGTGTGGTGCAAATGGTTAAGCGCTCAACTACTGGCCAAAAAGTTGGCAGTTTGAACCTACCCAGAGATGCCTCGGAAGACAGGCTTAGCGATCTGCTTCTGAAACGTCACAGACTTGAAAACCCTACTGGGCAGGCCTACTCTGCACACATGGAATTGCCATGAGTCAGAATCAACTCAAAGGCGACTAGCAGCAACTACCACGGTGGTTCAAACCCACCTAGCCGCTTTGAGGGAGAAACACCTGGCCATCTGCTCCCATAAAGGTAGCCTAGGAAACCCTATAGGACAATCCTACTCTGTCACATGGGTCTCTCTGTGCAGAAATTGACTCAATGGCACCTAACAACATAACCAGTTGCCATTAAGTTGATACCTACTTGTGGCAACTCCATGTGTCAGAGTAGAACTGTGCTCCATACGATTTTCAATGGCTGAATTTTTTGGAAGTAGATTGCTAGGCCTTTCTTTCCAGGCATACATCATATCCTACAGTTAAAAAAAAAAACAAAAAGTTTTTCGCACAGGAAAAAAAAAGGCTAAAAGAAAACATCAAAATATTAACACATTATGTTAGATTGAGTGAATGCCCTCCTTTTCTCTACTTTCAAATTTTCTTTAGTATATTTGTATGGCTTTTTATTATATTTTAGGTATTCTATCATGTATATTTTATAAGAGTGCTTGTCTAACATAGCCACTCAGTGACCTGTTAACAGTCCATAGCAAAACAAGGAGCTTGCACCAGAATGTAAACCAACTACATCGCTAAGCACACTGTTTCGTTTAGCTGACGTTTTTTTCATGGCAAAACATTCTCGATGAAGGAAGCAATGCATTTACTTACAATCCCACACAATCTCCTTATTTTGTTGCGAACCAGCAACAGTTCATGGACAAGCACTTGGAATAGCACCGTTCTAAAATAAATCATTGCTGGAACGGGTGGAGAGTAATGGCTTATGCAGAAGGGCTTGGGAACACAGTCCTGCTCTGGACTTGGCAGTGCTGCCCCAGGGAACCAGATGGCTCCATAGCTGATGTGCCTCTCCTGACTCCACTGCTTCTTAGGCCTCTCCAGCCCCTGAACCCTTCACAGCCCTTTCCTGTGACCTGAAACTCTATTATCACCACTGTCAGGAACAGAGAACCTGATCCCTAAGAATGGGGAAACAGGCTCTCAGGGGTGAGAGACCTGGAGCAGAAGGGTGGGCTGTGGAGCCATCTACCCTTCAGCTCTGGCCTTTCTCTCTCATTCTCATTTGAGCAGAGCAGATGAATGCGAGTGGTATATCTCTTCCGGGTTTTGACATGGGGTTGCTTGCAGATGGGCTTCTCCTAGCCACTTCTCTGAGTCAAGGGCCCCTCCTCCTCCACCTCACCCCTCACCCCAGGTGGAGGTTCGGAAGGTCCAGGCCAACGTGGAGAACCAGATGTTGATCGTCACCTCTGACAACCAGAAGCACCAGGGGCGAGTGGCCTCACTCTCGGTAAGGTTGGCCTGCCGAGTCCCCCATCCCAAACCGAGGCTCCCCCAGGGCCCTGAATCCGGCTGAGGGAACTCTCCGGGCTTGGAGGGGATGGCGCGGGCCAGGCAGATAGAAGCAGATGCCTGGGCCGACTCTGGGCCATGGCAGTGGGGGCCCCAAGGTGGGGCTCAGGGATGCCTCTCTACGTCCCCTCCCCGCCCCGGCCAGAAACTGACCCAGAAAATGCGCAATGAGGTGAACACCTGCTTCTCAGAGATAATCCAGGAGATCAAACAGCTGCAGGTAAAGGTCTTGGAGTTTGTGGAGAGAGAGGAGGCCACTGCACTGGGGAAACTGGGCAGCTCCATCCAGCGGAGCCACAGCCGGCTCCTGGAGCTAGAGGAGGACAGTGTCCGGCTCCGCACCCTGCTCACCAACCAGAGCGACCAGCAATTTTTGCAGGCAAGTCTCCTGCCACCTCTGTCCGGGGCCCTATGACAACTTCACTCCCCCACCACCCCAAACACCTGAACACACCAGATCTGCCCAGGCCTTGGATCAAGTTATCAGCATCCCTTGGTCCAGTCCCCTGCCTCAGGGAGCCTCCCCAACCCAGGTCACTGGTCCTGAGCTGACGGGAGCCCGAGTTTATACCAACACCCTCAGCTTCTCCTCTACCTCGGAGCTCAGCCTTATCCTTTGGGAAGTTCTTCCTTTTTTCAGACCCTAAGGTGATGCCATCATTTCCCTGGAACAGATGGGGGCTTGCCCTAGGATGCTGGGCATCTGACGGTCTTAGACGTTTCTCCATACTCCCCCAGACCTGGGCTGGAAGTGAGACCAGAACAATCTATAGATCCTAGATTGAAATCTTATTCCTCAGCCCAGGCGTGGCCCCGCCGTCACTGTCGAGTCAATTCTGGCTCATGGCAATCCTATGTGTGTCAGAGTAGAACTGTGCTCCATAAGAGTTTCCAATGGCTGATTTTACCAAAGTAGATCACTGGCCCTTTCTCCTGAGGCGCATGTGGGTGGACTCGAACCTCCAACCCTTTGATCAGCAGCCGAGCATGTTAACTATGTGCACCACCCAGGGACTCCTCCCTGGCACGGTAGCTGCCAGGAAGGTGGCAGCAGCCTTCTCTGTGGACAGAGACCTAGGGCCTACCCAAACCCTGTGCTTAGGAGCTCCGCACAGAGCTCTCCTTTCTTAACTTTGCTGCCATCACACCCCTGAGCTGATTTCTAGGGCTACTGCTCGCCTCGTCCCCAGGCCCAACTGGAAGCCTTTGATGGTGTTTTTTACTAAGCAGTTAAAGGCTCTAAAGAAATCCTCCTCCCATAGTTTTCTAAAACCCCACTTAGCTTAGCACGCAAGGCCACACGAGCCGTTCCTTGGGCAGCACCCTAACCTGAGCTCTCCAAACAGCTGGGAAGGGAGGGAGAGGTCCAGGTTTGAAGAGGTGACTTCTGCTCTACCTGCTGGTCTTAGAGGTTCTGGGGCCACCAAGCCCCTGGCATAAGCAGGGGCTCCTGGCATCTGTCTGGGCCCCACCTAACAGGTGCTACTGCTACTTCCCTGCGTGCCAGGAGTTTCCCAGGCTGAAGCACTTCCCCACCCACATGGAACCCCTGATGGGCACCAACTTCGAGGAGAAGGAGAGCTTCCTCCAGATGCCAGAGACCCTGGCGGAGCTCCGGACCCAGCTTGTGGATGTGGGTCTCAGCTTCCTCAACCAGCTTCTCCTGAAGGGTGAGCACCTGGTGACCTTGGAGAATCACCTGCCTTATGGGGGTGGGAGCACCCTACAGGGCATTGGGTTGGGGTCCTGGGCACTTGCAGGGAGCCCAGGCATCCCGTGTGCACGTTCCTCAGGTGATGCAGCCTCCTGGAAGCCCACACCTCTCTCCAAAAGGAGGCTGGGCTGTGAGAGTGTCCTCAGCAAAGCCCCTTCGTCTCCCCCAGGCATTAAGATGAACTCCTATGAGGTGCTGCCCCCAGCTGTGGACAGGAAAACACTCCTCAAGTGTGAGTCCACAGTGTGGTTTCTGCCTCAGGGTGGGGAGATGGCAGAGGGCCCCTGGGTGCCTCAACTTCCCAGCCCCACCTCCATTCAGGCCAGGGCCTCCAGAGAGATACCAGCTCCCTCGCCCTAACCTGCCCCTGAGAATGGGGACCCCAGAAGGACTCTGTGGAAAACCCAAGGTGGATCAGAGACCCCAGGGCAGTGGTAGGAAGTGGAGAAGACGCTATCCCACCCCGTCCCTGGGGGTAAGGCAAGGCCTCGCCTACAGCCCAGATGCCAGCTCTGCTGCCCTCCCCAGCCCTCAGCCAGTGCCTACCAGCCTCCCTTGGGCCAGGCCAGCACGGATGGGCCGGGGGCCAAATCCCAATGACGTCTCTGAGAGCTCGAGGGTCAAAGTTGTCTTCCCTTTGGCGTCCCCCTGTGAGTCAACTGCCGGAACCCTGGCCTCTCCCTCAGTCCCACTCAGCTTGCATCCTGAACAAATGGAAAGGAGATGATGTCAAGGGCCTGGTTGGAGGCGGGAAGCTCCTGACCCCACACATAGCTCCCCAAGGTGGGAGTTCAGACAGCACCCAGCTCATCCTACCTCTGTCAGCTGCTCCCCGGGGTCAGAGTGGGGGACTTAAGGGGGCATAGAGGAATCACTTCTAGGCACCTGGGATGGAAGCACGCAGAACTTCTAAGCAAACGGCCATGCAACCCAGCCCTCTCTTCCTCCCTGAGGGGCCCAGCGCCCTGCCCCTGGGGGCCTGACCTGGCTCCCCTTCCCGGTCCCCAGGCTACTGCAACCTGAACTTCGACCCCACCACGGCCAGCGCGGAGCTGTTCCTGTTCAAGGAAACGCACTCGGTGCTGAACCTGGGCATCCTGCTGGAGCCCGCGGCGGCAGGCGGCTTCTGCCCCGGCTTCACGCAGTGGCCGCAGGTGCTGTGCTCACGCGGCCTGGCCGAGGGCCGCCACTACTGGGAGGCCGACGTGTCCGACTCGTGGGTGTGCCTGGGCGTCACCTACCGCCGCGGCGGCCCCCCGCCCGGCAGCCGCCCGCGCTGCAGCATCGTCTACCTGCTGGGCCGCAACCCGGACTCGTGGTGCCTGGAGTGGGACTCGCTCAAGTTCTCCGTGTGGCACAACAACACGCAGACGGTGCTGCCCGGCTCCTACCAGCGCACGCTCGGGGTGGCGCTCGACTGCGCCGCCGGCTGCCTGGCCTTCTACGGCGTGGCGGACGGCGCCAGCCTCATCTACCGCTTCCTCGCCACCTTCCTGGAGCCGCTCTACCCCGCGGTCATGGTCAGCGGCGGCGCCTCGGTCACGCTCAAGCAGCGCCCCGAGGCCTAGGGCGGCCGGCCGGCGGGACGGCCACGAATAAAGCTGGACTGACGCTCTGGCTGGGCCGGCGGGAGGGCTGGCGGTGCTGTCGCTGTCCTCGCGGGTGGCGGGCCCTGCGCGATCCCGCGCGCCCAGGGGGAACTGCCTCCCTCCCCACCCATTGACTAGATTCCGCAAGAAAATAAGCAGGCCACCCTCCCTCCCCACAGCCACGGGAGAAGGGGTCTGTTTCCCCGGGGCTGGAAGACAGTCCTGTGATCCCAATTAGGGTCTTGTGAAGGCCCAGCCCCCTCCCCCAAGGCCCTAGCAGAGACCGCTGGCCTTAGTTCTTAGGGCTGGTCTTGGCTACCCAGCACCAGGGGTTCAAGGGCCTGTCCCCAAAGGCCTTGTCCCCTGAGAGGGGTGGGGCATGGAACAGGTGGCTTCTCTGGGGCTCCTCCCAAGGTGGCCAGATTGAGAGGTGGCACCTGATGGATTGGGGCAGAAGATGGCCTGTCTTGAGTTACTGGCCTAACTGGGGACTGGGAGGTTAAGCTGCAGGAACCCAGGCCTGTCTCAGACCCTAAAATGACCCCACTGCCGAGAACAGAGCTTCTCACACCGCAGATATTGCATAGCCCAGAGGGGTGTGGAAGTAGCGCTGTTCTGGGGGCAAACCTTAACCCCCCTCCACCTTCAACACTTCCCTGCCCCTCTAACCAGCGTCCCACCCCACTCAGCGTCCCAGATGCAGCACTGCCCACAAGCAAAGGGGCTTTGTCCGCACCCAGGCCTCCACCATCTGACCTGCCCATCAGGCAGTGCCTATGAAGATGAGAAGTGAGTGAGTGCATGGAAGTCTACCTGAGAGGTGGGATCCAGGCTGGGCCATTGCCCCAGGACCCTGGCAGGGTCACAGCTGGGGACTCAGCCCCTCTGGGGAAGCTGAGGGTCCTGTCAGGGTGTGAAGCCCACCTCGGCAGTTCCAGCCTCAACCAGCCACTGGTTCCTGTGGCTTCTGATACGGGAGCTCTGGGTAAGGTTAATGATTGGCCCTGAAGAGGAAATGATACAGACCCTAGGGCAATGCCATCTGGAACCAGGCCAAACGGCACCCACGGGGCTGTTCCTGAATTCCACCCCCGCCTGGCCTAGTCCCAGAGAAATTAGTGACCTTAACTTTGGGGAATCCCTGGGTGGTGCAGACGTTTAAAATGTTTGGCTGCTAACCAAAAGGTTGGTAGTTTGAGTCCACCCAGAGGAACCTCAAAATAAGGGCCTGGCAATTTACTTCTAAAAAATCAGCCATTGAAAACTGTATGGAGCACAGTTCTATTCTGACACACATGGGGTCGCCATGAATCAGATTTGACTCAATGGCAACTGGTTTTAATTTCTAGTTACAAGGTGGTGATTTGGAGCAAGGGGCGGCCAGGACAAGCTGTGTGTGTAGGGTGTGTTCCGAAGGTCTACACAGGGGTGGAGCACCCTTTCCTAGGTCTCTAGGAGTCCACAGTTGTACTCCTGGGGGTCCTCAAACTCTAATTAATTTCAAAAAGCCAAATGGAAAGTAGACCTGCCCCCTTGGTGAGCTTGGCCAGCAACCCAAAATGCTAAGGTTCTTCGCTTGTGGCTGAGCGCACCTTAGCTGTGTTGAACGGCCGAAGGATTTCTGGAGCCCATGGCGGGAACCAAGAGGGGAGGCCTTCAGGGGTGGCAAGGTTAGCCATTGCTCTTGGATAATCCACATCAGTGTCCTGCCCTCCCCTCTCCCCCACTGTGGAGCCATCATGGTGGGGACTGTCCTTGAAATGCCACCCACACACCTCTCATCTCTTGCTGGTACCTTAGCACTCAACAAATATTTTTTTATTTTTATTTTTTATTGTACTTTAGATGAAGGTTTACAGAACAAATAGCTTCCCATTAAACAGTTAGTACACATTTTTTTTATGACATTGGTTAACAACCCCACGACACGTCAACACTGTCCCTTCTCAACCTTGGGTTCCTTATTACCAGCTTTCCTGTCCCCTCCTGCCTTCTAGTCCTTGTTCCTGGACGGTTGTGCTGCATTAGTCCTGTTTTGTTTTATGGAACTGTCTAATCTTTGGCTGAACGGTGAACCTTGGGAGTGGCTTCATTACTGAGCTAAAAGGGTGCCTGGGGCCATTACTGGCACAAATCAAAAACACTGGAAATAAAAAATGTTGGAGGGGCTGCGGGGAGATGGGAACACTTATGCACTGCTGGTGGGAATGCAAAATGATACAACCATTTTGGAAAATGATATGGCGATTCCTCAGAAAGCTAGAAATAGACATACCATTCGATCC
>NW_004443964.1:7192543-7229732 GCF_000243295.1 Trichechus manatus latirostris | reverse complement strand
CCAGTCTCTGTCAGGCCAGTAAGTTGGGTCTTTTTTTGAGAGTTAGAATTTTGTTCTACATTTTTCTCCAGCTCTGTCCGGGACCCTCTGTTGTGATCCCGGTCAGAGCAGTCAGTGGTGGTGCGTGGGCACCATCCAGTTGTACTGGACTCAGTCTGGTGGAGGCCGTGGTAGTTGTGGTCCATCAGTCCTTTGGACTAATCCTTTCCTTGTATCTTGTTTTCTTCATTCTCCCTTGCTCCCGAAGGGGTGAGACCATTGGAGTATCTTAGATGGCTGCTCACAGGCTTTTTAAGACCCCAGACGCTACTCACCAAGGTAGAATCTAGAACATTTTCTTTCTAAACTGTGTTACGCCAGTTGAGCTAGATGTTCCCCGAGACCGTGGTCCCCACAGCCCTCCACCCAGCAATTCAGTCCCTCGGGAAGTTTGGATGTCTATGGAGCTTCCTTGACCTTTCCTTGTTAAGTATTTTTTGAGTGGGAATCCCAGAAGGCTGTACTCTGTGTCTCCAAGGATTATTTTACTTTTAAGTTTCCGATTCTTTGCAAAAAGATTGCATTCATATATTACTTGGGTAATTTTAAAATTAAAGAAATCTTTAAAAAATACTATTCACTGCATTTTCTGGCTCTAAGTCATTTTGCTTTGCTTTAACATAGTGTCTAGTGTGTGCGAGGCACTTATCCAGGTGCGAAATTTCAGGGTGGTGCAAACAGTTAAGCATTTAACTATCAGCCAAAAGACTGGCAGTTTGAACCTACCCAGAGGCACCTCTGATTCTGAAAGGTCACAGTCTTGAAAACCCAGTGGAACAGTTCTACTCTGCACACACGGGGTCGTCATGAGTCAGAATCGACTCAACGCCAACTAACAGTAAAAAATATCAGTATTCAAAATAACTAATTTTAATGCAGAATCTTTAAAGATCAAAATTAAATGCAAAACTCCATAATGAACAGAAATATCAAAATTTTAAATAAAGACAGATTTTTTTAAACTTTTTTTTAAATTGTGCTTTAGATGAAGGTTTACAGAGCAAATTAGTTTCTGGTTAAGCCATTAATACACACTGTTTTGTGACACTGGTTGCCAACCCCCTGACATGTCAACACTCTCCCCTTCTTGCCCTTGGGTTCTCCATTATCAGCTTTCCTGTCCCTTCCTGCCGTCTCGTCCTTGCCCCTGGGCTGGTGTGCCCATTTAGTCTCGTTTTTTTTAATAGGCCTGTAAAGACAGATTTCGACCTTGCACTTGTACAACCCCACCTTACCCTATCACACTAATTCTAACCCTGTTGTTGTGTTGTTGTTAGGTGCCATTGAGTCAGTTCCAACTCATAGCAACCCTATGTACAACAGAACAAAACACTGTGCCATCCTTACAATCGTTGTTATGCTTGAGCCCACTGTTGCAGCCAGTGTGTCAATCCATCTTGTTGAGGGTGTTCCTCTTTTTCGATGACCCTCTACCACCATGATGTCCTTCTCCAGGGACTGGTCCCTCCTGATAGCATGTCCAAAGTATGTGAGACAAGTCTCGCTATCCTTGCTTCTAATGAGCACTTTGGTGTATTTCTTCCAAGACAGATTTGTTCGTTCTTCTGACAGTCCATGGTATATTCAATATTCTTCGCCAATACCATAATTCAAAGGTGTCGATTCTTCTTCAGTCTTCCTAATTCATTGTCCAGCTTTCCCATGCACATGAGGTGACTGAAAACACCATGGCTTGGGTCAGCCCTAGTTCCAATAAGATTTTACTTACAAAAACAGGTGATAATCTGCTGGCCATAGTTTGCTGATCTGATTTTCTAAAATTGTTGCATGAAAATATCTTGATTATGTACTGAGTTTTTTGGAACCCCATTAAATATTGAGCCCTAGGTGAGTGCCCTACTTGCCCCATCCTAGTTGGGGGTGTCCCAGTGTCTGAAGGGTGCTAGTGGAATCTAGTAGCTAGGCCAGGGGTCAGGAATGCTAAATGTCCTACAGTGCTCAGAAGTCATGCCTAAAATGCCTATAGCGCCTGCGCTGTGGTTGTTAGCAACGTGTACCTACACCGATTGGTTTCACCGCTCACCCTTGCCAAAATAAATAACAAAGTATCAGAATCCCCAGGGCACCCATTACAAGGCCTTTGGGTCCCTGCCGAGTGTTTCTGGAAGCAGAATCTGTCTTCATTCACAGCTACAGACTCTTCGTGCCTGGAGGACACGAGCCTTGTTGTTGATTTTGTGTTTAACGCAGCAAACCACACAGTGGGAGATCACACAGTTGGAGATGACACCGATGGTTAGATTTCTGCCCAATTTGCTTCAACGTTCTACAGATGTCACTTGAAAGGCTCTTTAGGGCCAGGCACAGGGCTCACTTGGCAAGGGGTGGCATGGGTAGAGTGGTCTGGGAACAGAAGGCTAGGGGGGTTCTGGAGCAGCAGCCTGAGAAGCAAGCAGGGTGTTTTTGGAAGATGAATCTGGCAGTCCAGGTAGGGAGCTGATTGGAGGCATCCTCTCAAGACTCAATGTCCAGGCCATGTGGGTCTGAAGTGGTCCCAGGGTCAGGAAGTGGAAAAGATGTGAGCAATTTCTCCAAAGAAGAGATACAAACAGCTGATAGCATACGATAAGATGCTCAACCTCATTAGTCATTAAACCGGTTGCCATCGAATTGATTCTGACTCATGGCAACCTCGTGTGTTACAGAACAGAGCTGTTCCATAGGGTTTTCTTGGCTGTAATCTTTATAGAAACAGATCTCCAGGCCTTTCTTCTGCAGCACCACTGGGTGGGTTCAAAACCACCAATCTTTAGATTACGTAGTTGAGCACAAATCATTTGCACCACCTAGGGATCTTTAAAGAAAAACCCAAACTCATTACAGCCTCCTGGTTCTGCTGCTGTCATTTCTGTGCCACGCTTGTTGCTGCTTCTTGCCGTCTCATGCTGTCTCTGGTGTTACAGCTTTCTCTGTCTCCTGAGTCTAGGAGCTTCTCAGTGCAGGGACCCCGAGTTCAAAAGGCACACTCCCGCTCTCTGTTCCTGGCTGTTCTTGATGGTAGTGAGGGCCCTTCCCAGCTGCAGGATTGGCTTTTTTAAGCCCAGCAAGATGGCAAAATCGACCAATTCCCTCATTAGGGTTCCATACACCTTATTTGCATTGTCCCACCCCTGCAAAGCATTCCATGCACCTTATTTGCATAGTTAGTAAGCTGTCCACTCCCCTTGGTGGGCCACAAGCACTTTATTTGCATAGTCTCACCCAGTCATTTTTGTGGGAGTCACAAGATCATGGCTAGGGCCATACTAAGTAATTCACTGCACAGCACCTTCCCGTTTGCTTTCTCTAGGGAGGGAAAGGAGCCCAGGGTGAGTCCCCGAGTCCTGCCTGAGTGCCTGGGGATGGGAACAAAAGGGACTAAATTATGGGCACTGCCAATCACAGGACTGAGCCAGGCTGAGTGGTGCTGAGATGGCGCAGACCCCAAGTATGACCCCTCTGCCCTCCCAACATACAGGACTTCCCAAGGTCTGGGACCATCCCCATAGAACCATGGGGGCAAATCTTACTGGGTCTCATTCCCTACTTCCAATATTGGTACCCAGAGAACCTCAGGCTAAGCTGAACGTCCCTCCTTGTCAGGGCCAATCCTTCCTTGGCAGTGAAAGGAAAGGAGTGCCAACCCCTGTACTGGGACTGTCCCAGGCAAGGTGGTAAGTTATGTCTACAACTTTCCTTACAACTTGACACGAATATCTGTTTATCATTCAACCAGAAGTTAAGCCATCCTAGGGGATGTGAAGTTGTATCTTATTGTGGTTTTGATTTGCATTTCCCTAATGATTAATGATGTCCCACATCTTTTCATGTACTGACTGGCTGTTCGTATCTCTCCTTTGGAGAAACGTCTATTCAGATCTTTTGCCCATTTTAATTGGGTTGTTTGTCTTTTTGTGGTTGAGTTGTAAGAGTTCTTTATGTAATCTCGATCTAAGCCCCTTATCATTTACATGATTTGCAAATATTTTCTCCCATTCTGTGAGTTATCTTTTCATTTTCTTGAGAGTATCCTTGCTGGTTTTTCATTTTAATGACAGCCAATTTATCTATTTTTTATTTGTCACTTGTGCTTTTGGTGTCATATCTAAGAATCCATTGCCTAACTCAAAGTCATAAAGATTTACTCCCATGATTTCTTCTTATAGTTTTAGCTCTTACATTTCAGTCTATGATCCATTTTGAGCTAATTTTTGTATACAGTGTGAGGTGAGGGGTCCAACTTCACGCAGAGATCCAGTGCTTCCAGCACCATTTGCTGGAAAGACTATGTATTCTTTCCACATTGAATTGTCTTTGCGCCCTTGTGGAAGATCAACTGACCATAAATGTAAGGGTTTATTTCTGGACTCTTAATTCTATTCCATTGATTTATATGTCTATTCTTATGCCAGTACCATACTGTTTTGATTACTGTAGCTTTGCAGTAATTGAATAAAATTTAAATAGTGCATACTAAGGGCTGGCTAAGGAGTACTGGTGGCACAACAGTTAAGGTTGGTAGTTCTAACCCACCCAGCAGCTCTGTGGGAGAAAAACTTGGTGATTCGCCCCCATAAAAATTACAGTCTAAAAACCCCATGGGGGCAGTTCTACTCTGTCCTATAGGGTCGCTATGAGTCGAAAATCTACTTGATGGCACCCAACAACAACAAGGGCTGACTAGGTGGGTTAAAAGCTAGAAACGGGCCAGCCGTTCTAGCGGACCGGCAGAAGTGAGGGGCGGGTGTCCTCCCAACTGCCTGCTGGGTTCCCGCGGGTGCGCCCCTCAAAGACCCCTGAGGAACTAAAATCCCCAAACAAGGGAGTCCCTCGATCCCTGACGTCCCCCCACTCCCACCCACTTCCACTGGGAGGTTGCAGTCGCTTTACCTGCTTTCTCCTTCCGGCTCCTGGGGCCCTAGAATGCGGGGTGGGAAAATCGGGAAGCCGGAAAGCTCGCGCCTGGGCTATGCAAATTACATGCTAACGACATGGAAATGTGCCGGCGCCTCCAGGCTGCGGGACGACCGGCGCCGCTGAGACCCTGGCCACGCCCGCGCCACCCTCACACGGACCCACCAAGGCGAGGCTTCCCCTCCCCGAACCAGACCCCCCCAAGGGAGGCGCAGATGTGGGTCCCCGCCCCCACGAGCCCCTGGCCCGCCCCCGGAACCGTAGCCGCCCCGGCGTCCCACCGCCTCTCCGCCAGGGCCCCGCGCAAACCGGTGAGCTGGCTTCCGGCCCGGACTGCTCGCCCCCCAGGCCTCGCTCCCGCCGCGGTCTCCGTTAGCGCCGTTGCAGAGCTCGGCCCCGCCCGCGGGCTTCCCAGGCCCCTTAGCGCATTTGGCGGGCTTCGTGGGGGTGAGGATCCAGAAAAGTCTCTCGGTCCGCCCGCTCCTGGCCTGCCCCAGACCGGTGGTCCAGCTTCCAGCGCCTTGGACTGCTGGGGACCCCCACGCTGGAGGGAGGGAGGCTCTCCAGGGCGACCCCCTGCCCTCTGTGGCCTTGGTACTACCCAAGATTTGGCCTGAAATCTCTGCAGGCTCTCTGGGTGCCCCAGAGCTCCACCTGAGGAGACCAGTCCTGGGCAGGGTGGAAGAGTGGAGGAGAAACCAGATCCCACGTGGAGGGGGCCAGAGACAGAGGGGACTTGAAGTTCCTGTTGCCTAGCCCATCCTCTTCCAGGCTGAGGCTTGCCACCTTTGGGCCCGCTTCCCTCCTTCCGGGTCCCCTGCCAGGCGCAGGTTTTGAGGGCTGCTGCTCTTCCTCCCAGCGGGGGCCCTCTGCTGCTGTCCTGTGGCCGGGCTCCAGGCAAGGGAGCCTGCCTGATGGAGGGGCCAGGGAGGGAGGGAGTCCCAGGGCCTGTCTGGGGCTCCCCATCCGTCTGTGGCTTCCAGGGCTGGCAGTTCCATTTTCCTGTCCTCAACTTTCCCACCACTGGAGGGCGCCAGCCCTTCCACTTAGGACACCCACGCCTAACCACAGACCCGCAGGCGAGGGGGTGGTTCTCCCCTGTGTCCATGTAGGTGCTCTCTCGTGGGGCCCAGGTCTGGTGTCTGTTTGCCTGTGAACTCTCAGATGTCTAGCTGGGGCTGCATGATCTGAGGGGCAGGGAAAGGATTCTGAGGGCCCAGTGTGGCCCTGGCGAAAACATTGACCGGGGTTCTGTGAGATGGGAGAGAAAAGGACCAGATATCCCTCAAACCTAGCTCTGTGCCACTTGGGCAGGAAAGGGGTGCCTCACCCTGGCTGGGGGTGGTCCCTGAGGGCTGAGGTTGGCAGCTGCCAGGCCCGGCCTGGAGCAGCTGCCCACTGCGGACACAGGAAGTGAGAGTGAAGTATCTCGGGCCTCATTGCCCTCCCTGCCCCAAACACCGATAGGCAGGACTGACCGGGACTCGTGGTTCCCCATGCCAAGGAAAGACCACTTCCCTTCCGGGACAGAGACAAAGGGCCCCCAGCCCCACCTCTTCTCTGCCCTGCTTAAGTCTTCTGGAATGGGCCTGCCTGCTGGAGAGCTGAGTCACCCACTGTCTTGGGCTTGCCTGTCCGCCAGGGAACACAGGTGGGTAACTGTGCTGGACCAGAGGCTGGGGGTGCACGAACAGGTCCCTGCTTATAGTGATGAAGGGGGTAGGAGGGGCAGGCAACAATAATAAGCAGGGGAAGGATCCCTCCAATATAGTGTGACGGCTGCTATTGAGTGAAATACAGGAAGGGGTCTAGCCCAGGCTGGAGTGGGGGTTAGGATGGCTTCCTGGGACTGATAGGACTTCTCTCTGGCTGGGGACTGTGGAACCTGAGCAGGGAGCAGCTTGCTGGGGCAGGGGACTGGAGGACCAAGTGGACATAAAAGCTGTGTGTGAACTGGGAGTTGTTGGGAGTGTGGGTGGGGACAGCTACCTCATGGAAGGACGCACCTGCAGAGGCTCTCAGAGGGAGGGTTAGAGTCTTTTGGGCTCTGATTGTCCCTGGAGTTTGTGCGGATGCAGTCCACGAGATGTCACAGTTGACCAAGGGCCACTAATCAGCAGCCTCCCTGAGACCTGGAAAGAGGAGATACTTCTGGAGAGCCAGCCCCACTGAAAGGTTCCAGAGAGAAGGTGGGGTGCAGGGGGAAGAGAAGGAAAGCCTGGAAAAAGCCCCCCAAAGAAGGGGCTGCTGAGGAAAGTGCTAAGGAAGACCTCGCCATAGAAGGGGCAGGACAAGGAATGGAGAAGGACTGGGCTGGTGTCCAGTCTCCAGAACTCCCACCATTGTCCACTCTCCAGTCTACACCCCTTCTGCCCAGCCACCTCTGGGTCAGTGACAGCTGGTTGCTCTGAAGCGAAGCCGTCAAGGTCTCCGGGATTGGGAGCGCCAGGGCAGTGAACTAAGGCAGCAGTGACCGGCTGGCAGGAGGAAGTAAGGAGGCGGAGGAAGGCTGGGTGGGCCCTTCTGGGAGGAAGAGGGGAAGGTGGCAGGCCCGGGAAGGCTGAGGGGCGGGCAAGTGCTGGGAGGAGGGTGTGGAGATTTGACATTCAGGGCAGCACAGGGAAGGATCAGGTGGCCTCCGTGGCCTTTCCATTTGCTGAGAGAACAGAAATCCTGGAAGAGGCGAGAGTTGGTTTGCGGGAGGAGTCGGTGTCTGAGGTACTGCCCCGAGCCTGGAACTGGGCAAAGGTCAGGGCTAGGGGACTGTTTGGGGCTGAATGTCACATGCAGGTGCCAGGAGGACACACACACGTACGTACCTCCGCGCACACACACACACACCCTGAGGCTGTGATGAATGGCGTGGCTTCTGGGAGGTTCTCTGGGGAATGAGAAGGCCTCACACTCGAGAGTGATTGGAGCATCTGAAGGAGGCAGTTCAGGGTGGATCCAGCTGAGGTGCTGTTTTGAAGCTCCTGGGCCTAGAGGGAAGGTGTGGGGCGCTAGGCTTGGCAGGAAGAGGGGGTTTCATGTTTCTGGCGGTTTCCTGAGCTTCCAAGATCTTCCTAGGACCTGGGGCTAAAGGGAGGGAGGCTGTGGGAACAGCGTGGCATCCATTGGCTGAACTGAGGTGAAGCCTTCTCCGCTGCAGCCATAGCCTGGAGCCCTGAATGCTGGTGAGGCGGAGGGGGACCCGGGAGCAGGAGGAGGGCTTACATTTGGGGAGGGGGCCTTAGGACTTAGACACTGGTCGTGGCCTCTGTGTGATGAGGGGGGAGTGGCCTCAGCGGTGGCCGTGAATGCTGATAGGGCTGTGTGTGTGCGCACCCGTGAGTGTATGAAGCTGTGTGTGTCATGTGCACCTAGATATGTTTGTGTGTGTGTCTGTACTTCTGTGTAGTATGTCTGTGTATGTCTGTCTCTGGACTTGTCTGCATGTAAGTATGCATCTGTCTGTGTGTCTCTGTGTGTCGGCCTGTGTGTCTGTTCGTATCTGTGTGTGTCTACTGTGTGCCTCTCTGTACATGTGTGAATAAGTCTATATGTCTGTGTAGTGTGTGACTGTGTGTGTGTGTGTGTGTCTGCTGTGTGCCTCTCTGTGTATGTGTGAATAAGTCTGTATGTCTGTGTAGTGTGTGACTTTGTGTGTGTGTGTCTCTGTGTGTCTCTGTACTTGTCTGTGTGTGTGTGTGTCTGTGTGTGCGTGTCTGTGGCTGTGTGTGTATGTGTTGGGGTGCTCAGAGAGAAGAGTGCTTGCAGGTCATTCTTCAGCATAGTTATGGAACCTGACTCTTGGCCACGAGCTCCTTATTGTGGAGGGATTTCACAGGACTCCTTAGAAGCACCTCGCCTCCCCCGTGAAGGCCGTTTCTGTTTCGGTGTCCGTGTTAGACTGCTATGTGAGTGCTCCGGGCTGCACCCAGCCCTGCTTGCTCACCCTGCCTTTGCAACAGCCCTGCTAGTGAACTTTGCTGCAGATGTTTCGGTGCCAAGGCCTGTGCCCGTGTGCAGAAAGCCTAGTCATGAATGTTGGAAATGTACCGGTGTGTGCCCGTGCGGGCATCGGGATGACCCTGGCCCAGAGGCAATTATTGAGCGCCTGTTGTGGGGGGGGGGCCCCAAGGCTGGGCCGAGAAATCCCACGTGCTGACCACCAAGTGTGTAATGACTAGAAAGAATTCCAGCCTCTGCCTCGACCCACTGACCACCTACCTGTCAGTGCCTTCTGCCTTGCCACCACCGTCTGCCAGGCCAGCTCTAGGCAGCTGGTGAAAGGATCTGCCAAGGCCAATGCGTGGGCCTCTGGCTGCCTTCCAGGGGGTGGTGCCCCCGCAATACCTGGTGCTGGGGCAAGAGGAAAAGACAGCTTGCAGCCTCGCCCAAGGCAGGCGGCAGGCGGGCAGGGGGAGGGCAGGCAGCCTGTGGCCACTGCAGTGCTCCGTTCTGTCCCCTCCCCAGGAGGCCCAGGTGGTGGTAGCAGCGGCAGCCAAGGCCGTGGCGGCGGTGCTGGGAGCAGAGGATGCCCCGGGCCTTGGAGCGCGAGGAGGGCTCCTGGGCCTGGGCAGTACTGCTGGCCTCCCTGCTGAACCAGGGCCTCACGCTTGGCTTTCCCACTTGCGCCGGCATCTTCTTCACTGAGCTGCAGCACGACTTCCAGGCTAGCAACAGCGAGACCTCCTGGTTCCCCTCCATCCTGACAGCTGTGCTCCACGCAGGGGGTGAGCAGCCTGGGAGAGGGGGGTTCTGGGAGGGCTGAGAAGGAGCCACAACTTCCCCGGGCTCCTGGGTCCCTGTCTTTGAGGCCACGGACTTTGCCTTGAGGGGTAAACTCCTACAATTTCACCTGATTTCAGCAGGGCTAGCCCGCCCGACTGGAAACCAGCTGGACTGGGTTGTGTCCCCCACAAGCCGACCCGGGGAGGGGAGGAGGGAGATGCATTCGAGGCCAGCACGAGGCTGTAGGTTTGCTTGGGTGTTCTGCTAGGCCTGGGAGGAGCTAGGGTTGGGGTCAGCCTACTGAGGCGCTGCCAATCTCCAGCTGCGTGATCTCTCTGAACCTCAGTTTCTTCCTCTGCAAAATGGGATAACAGCCATCACCCTGCCTACCACCCACATGGGACTGTGGGGAAGATCCAAGGAGACCTGGAAGTGCTCAGAGCCGGCGAAGTGGAGACCCTCATCAGGGGGCTTCAGGATGGGGAAGGAGACTTGAGGACCATACCAAGAAGCAGGCGGGGCAGGGCAGGAGGCCCATCTCTCCCTGGGCGAGAGGGCTAGGGAGGTGGAGGAAAGACAACCCCTGATTCCCCCTTCTCTCTGGGGACCGCCCTCTCTCTTCCATGTGTGAACACACACAGAGACACATGCATGTGCGCGCGCACACACACACACACACACACAGGCCTGTTTCCTGGCTGGCTCCTCCAGGAATGTGACTGCCTCTCCCTGACCCCAGCAACAGGGGAGGGGCAGCAGCTGGCCCAGGAGGGTTCTTCACCACAGCCCAGGGTGCTGGGACTCACCTGCCCTGCTTCTGGGAGCTCTCCACAGGGACTCCACAGACAGCGACCTTAGGAGGGGCCTGGTCCACCCGCCTGATGGCCCACAGGGCTCTCCCTGTGTGGGGTTTGCTCACCTCAGCTGACCCCAGCTCCCTGGTTATGCCCCCGCCATTCCCTCTGCCTGGCACCAGGCCCTTCCCTGGAATTGGGAGGAAGGCTGGACGGGGTAGATTGCCACCCTCTCTGGGATATCCCCGAATTGGCTCCCCGGGGGCATGGGCTCAGGACAAGGGGAGCGTCAGGCCTGGCCCAGACCACCATGGCCTCCTGGCCTGGTTGGGTGGGGGCGGGAATCTTGGGTGGCTCCTTCTCGCGTGGGCAGAGGGGCCTGGGCACCGAGCATCTGATGGGATCCCCACTCTCCAGCCACCCCCCTAGCAGCCACACCAACATCTCAGCCGGCCTGGGATTCCTCTGTTGCCAGCCCCCCTCACAGACACACACCATTAGCCCAAGCTCATTCAGAGTGTGGTGGAAATTTGAAGCTTGAAAGTCTCACTGGTTCTAAGCCCCACCACTGCCCACACACACACTCAGGAGGAGCGTACAAGCTCAGGGGCTCCCCGAGGCTGCAGAGTGGGTGCATGGCAGAAGCAGTGCCTCCCGTGGAGAAAGCACCCTACCTCCCAGCGCCCCACCCAGCGCCCTCTGCAGTCTAGCTGGCTGGCGTCCAAGCCCCCCGCCCCCAACTCATGATGACTCAGGGCTTTCCCCAATGTCACCTTTCCTAAGTCAGCATTCAGGTAGTAAAGACGTGTGAGTCAGTGGCCATGCCCCATCCAGTTGATTATCTCTGGGGACAGGCCGCTCACTTCCTTGGTCACTCACATACACCTACTGGCTCACACCCACGCATCCCCTCTCTACCCGTACACACACTGTCCCTGTCCCTTTGGCTGCAATCCTGGAGAAGCTCGATTATGCTGTGGCTAGGGGCAGGGCCCTCAGTGAATGGGGCCCCTAAGAGGAGGAGGTGTCAGGAGCAGCCGGCCTGGACTGGCTCACTTCTGCATATCTGGGTCTGGGCTGCTGAGAAAGTGCCTCAGGGTGGACATGGGGTGGGAAGAACAGGCCCCTTTCCAACTGGAGCCAAAAGTCTGGGTGTCAGACTTTGGTGATGGGAGAGGGGAGAAGGCACCTCTCCTCCATCCAGCACCCTCAGAGGGCAGGGCAAGGGGGTGTAATGCGAAAGCCCAGGCTGCCCACCATAGGGGCAAAGGCCCCCAACTGGACAGGGTGGAAGGTGGCGGGAGGGCTGTGGCCCAAGGTGTGAGCGACAAGCACTGCAGGTCTTCCTGAGGGCAGGGGAGCAGGGCTGGAGATGCCCAACATGATTTAGGCTCCCTGGGATCCTCCTTCGAAAACAGAGCCATGGGCAGGTGTCCACACCGGTCACGAGCTTGTCTCTGATCTCATTTCACGTGGTGGATCAGCCATCAGTCAGTCTAAGCCCTCCCTCTGTAGGGGAGGAAGCTGAGACACAGAGAAGGATGGAGGTTTGCCTGGGCCACATGGCCAGTCTGTGGCAGGGTGGGGATCAGAACCCAGGCCTGCAGGCTCCAGGGCTTGTGCCCTTTAAGCCCCCTGGCTATTTACTGCTGGGACTCCCTCCCCACCTCCCCCTAGCCCCCTGACCTCATTCAGCCGCTCCCTGCTGCCACTCCATCTCTCCTCACCACAGGGCCCCTGTGCAGCATCCTGGTGGGGCGCTTCGGCTGCCGATCAACAGTCATGCTCGGGGGGGTGTTGGCCGGCCTGGGCATGGTGACCAGCTCCTTCTCCAGGACCCTCAGCCAGCTCTACATCACAGCAGGACTCATCACAGGTGACTGTCGCTCCATCCCAACAATTTCTGGGTGCCTACTCAAAAGTGTTGGTGGAGGGAGGGTAGCAAGTGAACAGGGCAGACAAGCAAGCTCCCAATCTTCTGGAAGTTACAGACCAGTGGGGGAGACAGATGATGAACAAAGAAATAGGACTATTTCTGATCCTGACAGGTGCCATGAAGAAGACAGGACAGGTGATGGGATTGTGTCCTGGGCCGGGGGTGGTGGGCAGATATTATACAACCCCCCGTGTTACAGAGGAGAACTGCTCCTGGCGATCTGCTGCCATAAATATTACAGCCAAGAACGTAGTTGTACTCTGTGTAAACACATGGGTGAGATCACTATGAGTTGGAATCAACTTGATGGCAACAGATTTAGTTATTATTTTTTTAATCTTTATGGAGGCAGATCACCAGGCCTTTCTTCTGTGGCTTTGCTGGGTGGGTTCAAACCCCCAACCTTTAGGTTAATAGTCGAGCAGAAACCGTTTGCACCACCCCGGGATCTACTATTACACAAATAAAGAGGAAGACTGTCTAGAACGTCTCATGGAGAAAAGAAAGCAGGGCTTGGGGGAGGTTGCTGTTTTCAGGAGGGTGGTCAGGGAAGGCATCCAGAGAAGGTGGTATTTGAAGGGAGACCTGATGGAGGTGAGGGAGTCAGCCCTCAGGCTCTCTGGAAAAGGGCATTCCAGGCAGAGGGAAGAGCAAGTGCCATTGCTTGGAGGGTTCAAGGAAAGCCAAGTGACCAATCGGTTAGAGGGGCCCGAACAAGTAGGTCAAAGAGGTGGGGAGGAGGGTGGATGGGGGTTCAGTTCATAAAAGGTTTTCTTGTGAGATGGGAAGCCATTTGAGGGGTTCAGGCAGAGGGGTGAGTGACATCATCTGACCCGTAATGATGTAAGGTTTCAAGAGTCGAGAAGGATGACACCGAGGTTTTATGCCCCGTGTTACCAGAAGGATGCAGCCACCGTTAACTATGATGGGAAGCCCAGGGAGGAGCAGGTTGGGGAAGATGGGAAGCTGAGGTTTGGACGTGTCCAGTCTGGAGTTCAAGGAGCCGTTCTGAGCTGGAGCAGGCAATTTGGGAGTCATGAGCTGGACGGTACTTAAGGTCAAGATGAGGGGCCACCTGCTGTCCCCAAGGGAGTGAGGGTGGACAGCTGGAGAGCCCTGAGGATGGCGCCCGGGGCCTCCAGTGTGAGAGGTCTGCCTGGGAGGGAGAATCAGGAGAGTGTGGGCTCAAAAACACAAGATGGAGGGTGTGCTGAGGAGGAGGGAGCGACCCCCTGTGTCAGACCTCCCGTGAATCCAGTCAGGTGAGAGCAGACACAGCCAGAGCACCATCAGTGTGGAGGCTGATGACCTTGATGGTGCAGAGGTATGGATGAAAGTCTGCTTGGAATGGGTTCAAAAGAGATCAGGAGAGGAGGAATTGGAGACAGCAGGTAGAGAGTACTTTCAGGGGATTTTGCTGGAAGGAGAATGAGCTGGAAAGGAGGAGAATGTGGGTGATGCCAGAGAGAAGGGGATTGCTGGAGGGATGCCTTCAAGTGGGCAAGATCAGGGCAGACATGGAGGGCTGGCCTTCCTGGGAGCACGACATTCCATCTCACAGGCGGAAGGCAGGCGGTCAGCTGACGGGGAGGAGGTAGGGATGCACAGAGGAAGAAGAGGGCGTGAGTGGCCAGCTGGGAGGGTGGGAGAGGAAATGGACGAGGGAGCCAGCGTGGGGTCACGGGCAGCCCAGGGCCCGCTGGAGGCCAGTGGTCATGGCGTGGTTGCAGCTTTTTCTCCAGCATGTTCTGCTGTGCGGGGTGGGCGTGGAGTGGGGGAGCTGGTTTCTGCAGGGTCGGGGAGGTGGAGAAGGCCCTCTGGAGAGGCAGCGTTTGAGCGGAGCTGGGCAGAGGTGATGGCGACTACATATATTCTGAAGCCTGGGGCAGCTTGGTGTTCAGAGGACGAGAAGGAAGGCTGATGTGGCCCGATTGTGGTGTGTGATGGGAGAGTGGCCTGAGATGGGGCCCAAGGGGGGCCACCAGGAGCCAGTCCGGGCAGGGCCCTCCAGCCACAACAAATATTTGAGATTTTTTCAAAGTGCAACGGGAAGACTTTGGAAGGTTTCAGCGGGGAGGAATTAATCCGATTTACCTTTTTAAAAGATCACTCTGGTGCTGGACTGGGCGAGCAGAGCTGGGTGGGGAGACGTGTATGGGGAGGTTGTGAGGGAGGCTGATTCCATCCTAACTACATGAGGACTTGAGGGACAGCTTGTAGCATAGTGGTTGAGTGTGTACAACCTGAAGCCACGCTGCCTGGGTTCAAATCCTGAGCCTGTCACCTTGGGCAAGTCACTTCACCTCTTTGTGCCTTAGTTTCCCCCCATGTAAAATGAAGCTAATAATAGCAGCTACCTGCCAGGGTCGTTGTGAGGGTTAATTGTGTCAACATGCATCAAGCACTTAACTCCCTGGGGACTTGGAAGTGGGGCTGGGCTAGAACCACAGTGGGCAGGAGTGGGAGATGGCCCCGTGAACCCACTCTGGGCGCAGCTTGAAGGCCTCAGAGCACCTCTGAGCTGGTCTCCTTCTCCCTCCACAGGCCTGGGGATGTGCTTCAGCTTCCAGTCGAGCATCACTGTGCTGGGCTTCTACTTCACCCGCCGGCGGGTGCTGGCCAACGCGCTGGCCTCAGTGGGTGTCTCCCTGGGCATCATGCTCTGGCCACTGCTCTCCCGCTACCTCCTGGAGGATCTGGGCTGGAGGGGCAGCTTCCTCATCTTCGGTGGGGTCCTTCTCCACTGCTGCGTCTGCGGGGCTATCATGAGGCCAGTGGCCACCACTGTGGCCCCGGAGACTAGAGAAGGCCCCCCTCCACCGCTCAAGACATCTGCGCCTGGCAGCCTGGCAGCATGTAGCCGGATCATCCAGCGCCACCTGGCCTTTGACATCCTGCGGCACAACCCCGGCTACCGTGTGTATACACTGGGTGTCATGTGGATGATCCTGGGCTTCCCGCTGCCCCATGTCTTCCTGGTGCCATACGCCGTGCGGCATGGGGTGGACGAGCACCGGGCCGCCCTGCTAATCTCCATCATTGGCTTCAGCAACGTCTTCCTGCGGCCCGTGGCTGGGCTGGTGGCAGGCCAGCGCAAATTTGCCAGCCACCGCAAGTACCTGTTCATCCTGGCGGTCCTGCTCAATGGGCTTACCAACCTGGTGTGTGCGGCCTCAGCCGATTTCCGTGTGCTGGTGGCCTACTGCCTGGCGTACAGCGTGTCCATGAGTGGCATTGGTGCCCTCCTCTTCCAGGTTCTCATGGACATCGTCCCCATGGACCGCTTCTCCAGTGCCCTGGGCCTCTTCACCATCCTGGAGAGCGTCTCCATCCTCATCGCTCCGCCAATGGCTGGTGAGGCCCCCAGAGGGTGGGAGGGCAGCCAGGTGTGCCCAGGTACAGCCTGAATGGGCAGGGGATGGGGGGCCACAGTCTGCACAAATTTGAGCCCAGTCCGGCATCTCCAGGGGTTGGAGCTTGGAATCTTTTTCCCAAGCACCACATGGAACAGTGCTGCAGACTGTTCCCCAGCTGGCATTGGGGTTCGTGTCTCAGACCTACCTGAGTCCTTCACTTCTTCTCTGTGCCTGTTTTCTTATCAGTCAAGTGTGGATAATACAGAATCTTCCCCATAGGCTCCTTGTGAGGATTAGGAATTACATACATAAGGAGCTTAGCAGGGAGGCTGGCACACAGGAAGTGCCCACCAGGTGCGTGTTTGCTGTTATTAATATCCGAGACCCCCTGCTTCCTGCCTGTGGGATCCCAGCAAGTCCTTTTCCTTCTCTGAGCCACAATGGCATCTGCAAAATGTAGAAAAGAACACCCACCACTAGCCATTTATTCACCCGTGCCAGTCCCTGGCTGTGCATGGCTGAACACAGACTGGCTCACCTTCAGGAATGAAAGTAAAGAGAGCCATATGTAATTACAGTGGTGGTTTGTGCTGGGAGGGAAACAGAATATGAAGGAGAGATCCATATGAGAGGACGTGTGGGGCAGCTGGGAGCCTGTCTTGCAGAGTAAATGAGGAAAGGTTCTTGAAGCCCCTGATGCTGAGTTGTAGTCAACAGACAACACAGGCGGTGGTTATTACAATAAGACCCTGAGATAGACTCTCCCAGTGGGGAATCTTTCCCCCAGTGCAGCTTTGGAAGCCTTAGGTTCCAAGGGAGTTTTCCAAGCAAGTAAGTGGAGAGAGCTACCCAGAAGGTATGAGTAGGCCCTGGGAGGTGGCTCCTTGGCTGCCTGCCACCAAGGGTAAAGGAGTCATGCTCTTATGTTGCCTTCTGGCCAGAATCTTTTTTTTTTTTTTTAAACATTTTATTGTTTAGGTGAAAGTTTACCAAGCAAATTAGTTTCGCATTCAACAATTTATACACAGCTTGTTTCAGGATATTGGTTGCAAATCCCGGAATGTGTCAGCACTCTCCCTCTTTCCTCCTTGGGTTCTCCTGTCCATTCACCCAGATTTCCTGTCCCTGTCCTTCTGAACTTTGCTTTTGGGCACATGCAGCCCTTTGAGCTCATATAGGTGATTGTTCTGAGTTATATCTTCCTCACTGGTGTTATTGTTCATTTTAGAGGCCTGTGTATTGTATGGCTATAATGTAAACTCCAGGAGTGATTTCAGTTCCAGGTTTGAAAGATATCTAAGGACCATAGTCTCAGGGGTTCCACTAGTCTCTATCAGACCAGAAAGTCTAGTCTTATTTATGAGTTTGAATTTTCTTCTACATTTCTCTCCCACTCTGTCCATGACCTACTACTGTGATCCCAATCAGAGCAGTCAGTAATGGTAGCTGGGCACCATCTAGTTCTTCTGGTCTCAGGCTAGTGGAGGCTGTGGTTCATGTGGTCCGTTGGTCCTGTGGACTAATTGTTTTCTTGAGTCTTTGGTTTTCTTCATTCTTCTTTGCTCTGAATCAGAAGAGACCAATTGTTGTACCTTAGATGGCCACTTGAAAGCTTTTAAGACCTCAGTCACTACTCGCCGGGGTAGGATACAGAACATTGTCTATATGGATTATGATATGCTAATTGACCTAGATATCCCCTGAGACTATGCAGAATCTTTTGAAGAACTCTCCCTGCCCAGGCCAGAGTGGGTTTATTTTCCTCCCCTCCTTTCATTCAACAAATACCTTTCGAGCACCTACTAGGTGCCAGCCATGATTCCTGGCACTGGGGATACAGCAGAGAGAAAAATAAAATCATGAACTGGGGAGCACACAGTTTAGTTGGGGGGAGACCTGGTAGCCCCGGGCAGTAGCCTGACTTACTCTCTGCTCCCCAGGATTCCTTGTGGATGCCACTGGCAGCTTCAGCTATGTTTTCTACATGTCAGGCTTCTTCCTCATCTCAGCTGCCCTCTTCATGGGTGGCAGCTTCTGTGCCCTGCAGAAGAAGGAGAAGCAAGGCAGGCCAGCCGAGGCAGAAGGAGCCATCACGGAGGCTGCTGCAGAGTGGTGCCTTACCCTGGAGGGCACAGATGGTTCTGACAAGCGGCTGTGCCCCAAGATCATGTATGTGACCAGCGTCTGAGCCCCAGGGTCATATATGTGACCAGCACCTGAGCCCCAGGGTTACACATGTGACCAGCATCTAAGTCCTGGGATCACGTGGCTGACCACTGTCTCAGCCCAGGAATGGTGCTTCCAGCTGCTTCAGCAGGGGCTGGGTGAAGGGCTGCCCAGGAAGTCAGGACCAAAGGCTGTCCAGGCTCTGTAAGCAGGACTCTGCCAGGAGTTGGGACCTTGGAGGCTGGCCTCTGAAGACTCAGGGTTCCTTCCAGCCAGCTGAATCCAGGAGTAGGTTCTCCTGGCTTTTTCATTGGAAAAAGCTACCACCCTATGGCCCAGGAAGGTGGGTCTGAGCCCTGCTTGAGTCTGTCACAGCCGGCTCGGCTCAGCTGGCTGCCCACTGCTGCTACAGCTCAACACACTGGACTTTCAGGTTCAGCCTGGATGCCTCTGATGGGATCCCTCTTTTTCCTCCACCTTCCAGATAGTTCCAAAGCACACATGCCTCCTCAAGGGCCATCCTGTGCCCTCTCTTCCTAAGTGGCCCAGCCCTTGTCCTTAGGGCAGCCAAGGCTGGTGCTCGCTGGGGCTGCCCCAACACAGGCTGCTGGGCCCCACACTGGCTGGAGCCCTGGGAAGAAGGGCCCTGGCAGAGAAGGAGCTGTGGCCTGCTGCAGTGGAGGGCCAGGCTGAGGAGTGGTCCTGGATGCAGGATTTGGACAGATTAAACACTAGATAGAATGCCCTTTCTGGCATCAGTGCAGCAAACTGGAGGGAAGCCTCTGGCTGGGGTCCTAGAATTGGTGAAGTCAGAGGGGTCCCCCTGCACACTTGGCAGGGTCTATTCTAAGGTCGCCCTCCTGTCCCCACCCTATAGGCCTGGCCAGGAAGGTTAAGGCTGGGGTAGGGGGGTGGCAGGCATTTGACTGTCCAGAGGAGAGGGCTGCTAGCTAGGACCTGAGGCCCTCTGTGAAAACAGGGCCACTTCTGTGACTGAAAGTGTCTCTGGGTGATGCAAACGGTTAACACACTCAAATGCTGACCGAAAGGTTGGAGGTTTGAGTCTACCCAGTGGTGCATCAGAAGAAAGATCTGGCAATCTACTTCCCAGAAATCAGCCATTGAAAACCCTACGGAGACAGTTCTACTCTGACACACGTGGGGTTTCCATGAGTCAGAATCGACTCAAAGGCAACTGGTCTCTGTGTCAGAAGCCCTGCCACTCCCCTCCCTGTCCTCCCTGCTGTGTTGGGTCACCCTAGGGTAAGTCGCTGGCTGGGCCAGCTGCCAGCCAGTCCACCCCTGCCCCCACTTTGCCTCTGCCCTGTGGCCTGGAGGTCAGAGCTCCTCATATACACTTTGCTGGTGACTTCCCCTGAAGTCATCACCCCAAGAACTGGCAGGCATCAGCTCAGGCCTGTCCCAGCAGGGTTTCAACCCGAGGGGAAGGGAAAAACAGAGTCTGTTTCAATGGCACACAAGCACACTTCCTGCAGCAGGTTATAAACCCAGTGAACTATGGAAGCTGGAAAACCCGGCCTGGAGTAAGCTTCCCTTCCCCCTCCCTTCTCCCAGCCTGGCAGGGGCTCCTCAGTGCAGGACCTTGCTTGTTGATTCAGGCTCAGCCAGGCGCCACAAGAAAATCCAATCAGGCCAGGGAAAATCGATTTTATTTTCATGACCTGACTCCAGCCTTCCTCCACCACATGTCCAGCTCTCGTGAATAGTATCCTCTGGGATGTCCTCTCTCTTCCAGGGCCCTGCCAAGAGTGCCCCCTTATGGCCAAAGAGGTAGTGCAGAAGCGAAGCAAGGGCACTGGGAGGGGACAGAGACCTGAGTTTATGTTTGAGAATATCACAATTTGCTGTGTGACATGGGGCAAATTGTTTCCCATCTCTGGGCCTTGAGAAAGAAGGAGGTTGTCTCGGATCAGCTAAGGTCTTTTCCATTTGAAACATCTAATTATGTGGGAGAATTCTCACCTTCCAAGTAGGAGACTTGGGTTCGATTCCCGGCCAATGTACCTTATATGCAGCCACCACCCGTCTGTCAGTGGAGGCTTGCTTGTTGCTATGATGCTGAACAGGTTTCAGTGGAGCTTCCAAACTAAGAAGAACTAGGAAGAAAGGCCTGGAGCTCCACTACCAAAAATCAGCCTATAGATCACAATGGTCCGATCTGCAACCAATCATGGGGATGGTGCAGGAGCGGGCAGCATTTAGTTCCATTGTGCATGGGTTGCCATGAGTCGGGGGCCGACGTGACAGCAGCTAAAGACAATTATGTGGGTGTCCCGGCCCCTCCCCCCAGTCCGTGCTTGACCACCATCCATACTTTGTGCTCTAATGGGGGAAATGCTTGGCCACATTCTACTGAGTCTTGTCTCCTTCTCCATCTTGAGTAGAAAAGGAGGGAGTTGGAGGCTGGTGGGTAGGCGAGTGTTTTTGGTGCTGGTAGCCACCAGGCTTTGGTGTGTTGTACGTCCTCAAATCGGCCCATTCCCTGAAAACAGATTTAAGGGAAAAAAAAAATAAACATTCAGCATAGGAAACTTTGACCCTGGCCTTGTCTGACCCCAGGCAATGGTGGCAGTGATCTCTGGGCAGAATTCCTTCAGCAAATACGAGGAAGGCCCTGCCCTCAGCACAAAGCCAAGGGCAAAAAAAAAAAAAAAGCCAAGGGCAGAATTCTTCCAGCCTTAGGAGATAAGACCACAACCAGGGAGAGATGAAGTGGCCCATCAAGTTCCACAATCCACACTCAGCTGATTTCCTGGGAATCCCCTAGAGAGGGCTTGGGGCAGTTCCTGACCCGAGCTGATGGAGCTCACTCCATTCTGCCCCCCAGGCCTTTGCTGCTTTGTCCAGCCTAAGCGGAGAAAGCCCCAGGGCTCCCAGCTGAGATACACTTTCCCTGGCCCCATCAGCGCCCCACAGCAGCTAGGATGCTCATAAACAGTCTACTGTCTAAACTGCCCAGGGGGTACCGACCAGTGTGGACCTCATCTGGGCCCTCATTCCAAGGCCAGCGTGGAAGGTACATGGTCCCTGCCCTCAGGAAGCTCACAGCCTAAGCCCCCTCCACCCGATTTTCAAGCCCGATAGGAATGTGGCAGGGTCACCACCCTCCCTAGTGCTCCAGTCCCCCGCCCACGAGATCTGGGTGGTGCACCTTCTTCCTGGGAAGCCCCGAGAAAAAACCGGGCGAAAGGGCTTCGGCGTCCAGGACTCCAACACCCAGAAAGCCACTGAAGCCGCTCACTTGGGGGAACCGAGGCTCCTTCTAGGGCCCCTCGGTGCTGCCCGGGAGTACGCCACCTCCCACCCCGAGATTTGTGGCCGGAGGTGGCGGACCCAGCTCCGGCTGCGAAGCAGTGGGTGTCGGGCTCACTTGTTTTTTTTTTTTTTTTTAAAAGAAATATTCAAATGTTTAAGATGCAGTGTCCTACTTACGAAAGACTAACAAAACGTTTTCAGTCTGATATCGGATAAATCACGTAATATAGTAGCCTTCAGAAGCAATTCTACTCTGGGGCCGTCGCCCGGCTTTTTGAAAAGCCGACCTGACTGTAGAGTCAAAGAACCGATGTGTGGAACGCAGGCAGCTGATTCCAGCGCTCCAGAGGTGCTAACCCCGCCAACCACGGAGGGGCGTGCAGACGCTTCCGGGTCTAGAGGGGCCGCGGGCCCGAGCGATATGGCGGGAAGCGAACAGCGCACGCGCGCCAAGCTTAGCGGCGGCCCCCGCCCCTCGCTCCTCCCCTTCCGACCTCCAGGGGCGGGGCTAACATGGCTTCCGCCGGGGGTGGGAACACTGCTCACTACTCCATCCCTAATTCGCCGGCGGTTGCTTTTCCCACGACCCAATTTTAGTTTCCAAGCCCAACCCTTACAGGGTCCTGAGGCCCCTCGTCCCCAACACCCAATCCCAGCTGCAAAGCACTGCAGAGCCTGAACCCAGGAAGGAGCCAATTTCCAACCCCCGTACCCCTTGCCTCCCACACCGTCTCCACGGACCCCCGGAGCCTCCGCCACCCCGACCATGGCCCAGAAGCCGAAGGTGGACCCCCACGTCGGGCGGCTGGGATACCTGCAGGCACTGGTCTCGGAATTCCAGGAGACGGAGAGCCAAGGTGAGAACGGCGGGATGGAGACCAGGGGGCCGGAGGCCACCGCGACCGCCTCCCGGACCTGGTTCCAGTGCCGCTTTCCCCTTGTAGACGCCAAGGAGCAAGTCCTGGCCAACCTCGCCAACTTCGCCTATGACCCCAGCAACTACCAGTATCTGCGGCAGCTGCAGGTCCTGGATTTATTCCTCGATTCGCTGTCGGAAGAGAATGAGACCCTGGTGGAGTTTGCCATTGGTAAGGACGGGGACCGACCTGCGGGGGCCCACCCTCCTTGCACTGCCTGGTGGGCTGTGGTGAATGAGTGAGTTGCTAGGAAAGGAATCAGCTGTGAAGCGCGATATGTCTTGAACAGACCCTTTTTTAGTAACACTGACTATTGAAGGGTCTAGACAAGTTCTAAAGAATGTCCCATCGTCCAGTTTGTCTGGTTGCCTCTTCGCGGTGTCATTTAGCTTGTTTGTCTGCCCCCTTCATTTCCCGTAACCTAGAAATTAGATTTAAAGTCTTTTTTTAAAAAATTATTGTTGTTGTTGAGAACATAAACACAACAAAACATACACCAATTCAACAGTTTCTGCATGTACTATTCAATGACAATGATTACATTCTTCGGGTTGTGCAACTATTCTTACTCTCCTTTTCTGTGCTATTCCTCCCTTAAATACAAACTCACTGCCCACTAAGGTTCATATCTAATCTTTCAAGTTGTCAATTTGATCCTATATAGATAGATCTTAAAAGAACAGAATGCTCCAGGCAGACATTCTTTACTAATTGAGCTAAACTATGGTTTGGTTTTAAGAAGACTTCAAGAGTTATTTTTGGTTTAAGTTTTAAAGAGTAATAGTTTCAGAGGTTCATCCAGCCTCCGTGGCTCCAGAAAGCCTGGAGTCCATGAGCATTTGAAATTCCGTTCTTCATTTTCCCCCTTGTGATCAGGATTCTTCCATAGAATCTTTGATCAAACTATTCAGTAATGGTAGCTGGGCACCATCCAGTTCTTCCAGTCTCATGGCAAAGGAGGCAACTGTTCATGGAGACAATTAGCCATGCATCCGTTTTCCTCTCCTGTATCCTGACTCTCCTTCCTCTGTTGCACCGGGTGAATAAAGATCAATTGTTGTGCCTTGAAGAGCTGCTTGCAAGCTTTTAAGACCCCTGGCGCTATGAAACAAACTAGGAGGTAGAACAGAAGCACCAAACACGTTATTAGGACAATTAACTGGGATGTCCCAGGAGTTAGCAGAATCAAGTAGCAAATGTTTTTCTAGAAGACATCCTAGGTGAGTGTGAATTAGATTTTTGAGATACCATTCAGATCTGCCCCAGTGTTTGAGGTACCCAGGGCTAGAGTACACATGGGGGTTGACCCCCCATCCCTTCTCACCGAGGGGCCTCACATGCATGTGGGTGGATACCAAGCTCCGTTCACACCCCACCAACAGCTGCCCCAGCTGCCCCTTGGCCACTCCTTAGGCTGAGAGTGCACACACAGCAGTGAGGGCCACTCCCGGAGCCAGGAAGGAGAACCAGGCCGCTGTGGAAGTGAGTTTAGGGCCTGGAACTCCAGGTGCCGGCGTGGGGAGTGGGCTTCAGGTGGGCGCTGCAGAATAGGGCCCTCTAACGCTGGGCCTGGGACAGGAGCCCCCGTTGCCCAGGTCTAGGAGTGGTGCTAGCTCTTCTCTGCCGCTCTGGAAGATTATTATGCTCAGCGCTGTTGTTAGGTGCCACTGAGGGTAGTTTAGACTCAGAGTGATCTCATGTGACAGAGTAGAACTATCCCATGGGGTTTTCTAGGCTGTAATTTTTTTTATATATATTTTGCCACGATTTTTTTTTAAAAGGAAGAAAGTTTGTAAAGACCTATTTTCCATTAAGTTTAGTTTTAAAATAAAAGAGAATCTGCCACCACAGTGAGATGCCACTTCACATCTTCTGTAGTTGTTAGATGCCATCAAGTAAATTTCGACTCATAGCGGTCCCGTGTGACCGAGCAGAACTGCCCCATAGGGTTTTCTAGGCTGTAATCTTTACTGGAGCAGATCGCCAGGTCTTTCTCCCATGGAGCCGCTGGGTGAGTTCAAACTGCGAACCATTTGGTTAGCAGCCAAGTGCTTAACTGCTTAATGGGTCTCTCAGATTTCCTCCTGTCCTCTGAAGTAAATCCTACACCCCCACCCCCACTGTTCTGTAACTGCTCCGCAGCTTCTGCTGTCAACAGACAGTGGCCCCTTCGGACGCCTGTGGCTAGACCTGCACCTGGGAGAGCTAGAGGATAGATCCCAAATCAAGCTTCTAACCCTGGAGAAAACTTGCCTAACATCAAAGAGAAGTTGTCCTAAGAATGGACAACTTATTAACCAGAAGTCTGCTCTGCCGGGTCTCTTCAGGTTCAGGGAGCAGCTTTGCCGGGCAGGGGCACCCTGCCATCCTGGCCCAGTGCGTCTCCTCCGTGGGAACTGGGTGGGGGGCTTGGGCCTGGCCTGGGCTGTTGCTCTCCTGGGCCTGGAGTCCATGGCCGACTTCTCCATGTCTTAGATGGATTCTTGTGGGCGAGTCCTGTCCCTCCTCGGAGCCTTGTCTCCTCACCTGTGCCTTGCCTACCTCGCAGGACGGTTGTGGGGATCAGAAGTGTATGCCTGTGAGTCTGTCTGCCTCTCTGTGAAGATACTTTGTTTAGAATTGACAGTTTTCTTATCCCCAGGTATCCTTTCCCAGCCACTTTATTGGTGTGTGTATGTGTGTGTGTGTTTCTGTTTTTCTTTCTTTTTTTTTATTGTGGTAAAAATATATATAACACAACATTTACCAATTCACCAGTTTTTACATGTACAATTTACTGACACTGATTACATTCATCATGTTGTATGACCATCACCAGTATCCATTGCCAGACTTCCCATCACTGTGAACAGATACTCACTGCTCCCTAAGCAATGACCCCCTTTCCCTCCCTCCCACCCCGGTGGCCGCTAATAAACCTTGGTCTCTGTACATCTGCCCATTCTAGCAGTTCACAAAGAAGGATCCTACACTATTTGTCCTTTTGTGACTGACTGACTTCGCTCAGCGTAATGTTTTCAGAGTTCAGCCGGGTTGCAGCCTGTATCAGGACTTCATTCCTCTTTATGTCCCATCCCAGCCACTTGTTCCTCCTCTTCTCCCCCTCCCCGTCCTCCCACCAGAGCAAGGCCCCCATCCCAAGAGCACTAGCTTTCTCAGCATTTGAATCCCTCCGGGAGATCCTGCGCAGATTAAAAATCTCTTGCATTTATCGTGCATAACTTAAGGGAGAGTCCCTGTGGCACTCAGCAGTGTATTTGGTTACTGCTGTCGTTCCCCTGAGTGGCTGTGGCACTAAATGGGGCACAATGTCCGGTGCTCAGGCTGCCACAGAAGAGCTCTGAGCTGCGCTTTGTGGCTTGGAGCCCTTTATCTCTGGTGGCAGGCCTAAGATTGTGATCTCCAGATCACAGAGCTGAGGTTATCACTATATGTCTTGAATACTCAGGCCTTGTGGCCTGGGGAGGAGGCTGGAAGGGGTGGAAAGCGCAGGCAGGGACCAGCCATGAGCTGGTGCCGGACCCGGAGCAGGGTTGGTCCTGGGGTAGCCAGCAGCGAGAGCTGGGTCAGATTGCTTTGCTGCAGCTTGCAGAACACGAACCACGATGTCCGTCGGTTGGCAAGCCGTGGGGGGTGCTTAGTAAGAGCTGGGCTTTGGGGTCAGACAGGCCTGGGTTCAGGTCCTTCCTCCACGGCTCACCGTCTGGGCGTCATTTCCCTTTTCCTGTCACCTGCCAGATGGGGGCAGTATCAGTGCCCGCCTCACAGCGTTGCTGAGAATTGGATGAAATAATGATGCTGTTGTAGGACCAGGGTCTGCAGCTGCAGTATCCCCTCTTCCTCCCACAAGGACCTGGTGTCCTGAGCCCCTTTGGGGTAAACAACTCCCTCTTCTGGGCTGGGATGGGATAATGTCCTATCAAGGGAACCACCCACCGGCTCCGGAGATTCTTGCCTTCTGGAAAAACATTACTGAATGATAGGGAATAATAGGAACATTGATCTCAGCGTCCCAGCAGGAGCCCAGGCGGAGTTAGCTGAGTGAGCCTTGCCATAATGTGTGCCGGCCCGAGCTCAGCCTTCCATCTCCAGAGCCGGGCGGTGGAGCTTAGTGATGATAGCAGCATCCACGAGTACCCACTATGTGCCGTGCACTGCACCACATGAGCGTCACCTCCTCTGAGCCTGAGTCACAATTGACGGGCGCTGTGCTTCTAACACCCGTTTCCACTGAAGAATCTGGGGCTTAGCAGGTGAAGTAGGTTCTAAGGGTTAAAAAGTGCCAGACCTCTGTCTTCAACCCAAAGCAGTTGGATTCTCGAAGCTACTCTCTTGACCACTTTCCTGCCCTTGGAAACTTCCCTAATTCCTAGGCTTGTGCACTGTTAAAGCTAGAGAGGAACTTAGTCCACATCCGTCCTTTTACTGACGGGAAAACTGAGGCATTGTCATCTGCCCCTCAGCCGGTGTCAGAAGGCAGGTTTTCTTCTGTCTGTCCTTGCAGCCCACCACAGTCACAGGTGGGTCCTTCCGTGGTGTTCTGAGAACGGTGTCTGCTCTCTCGTCAGTGCTCGGCTTCCTGTCTGAGGCCGAGAACCCCAGCTCCGTGGGGCTTCAGTTTGGGCTGCAGTTAGTTCTGTCCGTTGTGGCTGCAGTCCTTCTGTGTGACCTCCTCTTAAACTCCCCCTCCCCGCCCAGTATAGCAGCAGCCCTGAGGAAGGATCTGACGGCAGCAATTGCGGAGAACACGCAGGGGCTTTAAGTTTCCCTCTCTATATACCTTCCCTTCTTGGCAGTTTTGTTACTTAAACAAGGTTCAAGTAGCTGGCCTCCCAGAGTTCAGGGTAAATCACTTTCCTTTGTTCTATTTCCTGCAATACATGTAGCTTCCACCAGATGGTGGTGGTGCTCGAGAGAGGCTGGTAAATCCTCATTGCCTCTCTGGAAACTAGTGAAACTGAACATAGGCACACACCCCGTGGAGCCCTGGTGGCACAGTGGTTAAGCGCTACCACTGCTAACCAGAAGGTTGGCCGTTTGAATCCACCAGCCGCTCCTTGGAAACCCTGTGGGGCAGTTCTACTCTGCCCTATAGGGTCACTCAGTATGAGTCAGAATCGACTCTGACTGCAACGGGTTTGTTTTGTTTTTTAACGCACCCCATGACCCAGCAGTATCGTTCATTGTGCATCCAGACAAATGTTCAGCAATGTCACTGATAGCATTGTCTGTAACTGTCCCAAGCTGGCAACCATGGATACCGACACCAGATCGTTCATACAATATTTAGTAATGAAAATGAACAATCTCCAGCTACATGGAATAGATTAATCTTACAACCATGGTGTTAAGCAAACATTGTGATTTCATTACTATAAAATCCAATAAAAGGCAGAACTCAACTGTATAATATTTAGATATGTGTGTGTGTAGTAAAAAAAAAAATTAGTTAAATTTTAGAAAGGCCCTGCTTATATCTAGAATTAAGGCAAGGGAAAATTAGTCCTTCAAGTCAAGGAGAGATGGTAGAGGCCGCTCTGGCAAATAATTCATTTAAAAATTATGAAATTATTAGGAATGAGGAAGATGTTCACCTCTGCAGGTAGGAGAGAGGGAGAGGCTCTCACGAAGCAACATAGAGGGGTTCCGGATTGCCAGCAGTTTTTGTTCTTGACCTCGGTGGTGGTTACACAGGCGTTTGCTTTATCATCGTTGAGCTCAGCCTGTATATGTCAGCCCTTTTCTGCTTGTGCGGGCCTCTGCCAGTCTCTGGGGCTATGAAGAGATACGTGATTGACCCCTACCTTCCAGGAGTTCACAGTCTGGTCAGGGAGGTGAAATTCAGTCGCATACAAAGGAATGTGTACCAGATGTCACATGAATGGTACAAGACAGTTAATATCCATCAAGTGTCTACTGTGTGCCGCGGAGATGCCTCAATTACATTATTTAATTCTCTCTAGGAGCCCTGGTGATGCAGTGGTTAAATGCTCAGCCGCTAGCCAAAAGCTCCATGGGAGAAAGATGTGGCAATCTGCTTCCGTAAAGATTACAGCCTATGAGGCGCTTCTGCTCTGTCCTGTAGTGTCGCTTTGAGCCTGAATTAACTCAAAGGCAATGGGGATTGTTTTTTTAATTCTCTTTGCCCATTTTACTGATGAAGAAACTGAGGCTTACGGAAGCTGAGTGGCTAGCTCTGAGTCACGTAGGTCCTCAGTAGCAGAACTGGGATTTCAAGAAGATCTGCCCGCCCTGGAGCCTCGCTCCGTCCGCTGTGCCGTGTGCTCCCCCGGCCCTCCTGCCCTCACTCTATGGCCAGGCTCTGGGCTCACACAGCCTTCTGCTGCAAAAAGAGATTCCCAGCAGCTTTCTCTAGAGACTATTTTGCCCCTCCTACTTGAAATTTCAGAAGGAACTTTTTTCAAGATGCTTAAGTCAAATGAGGATTTTGATCCTGGGCTGGGCCGCGGTGGGTGGGCGGGCCTCGGGTGTAGTCATGTCTGGGCCGCCTTTTTAGGGTTTGCCTGGCTGCTGGGTGCCGGCTAAGCACTTGTCAACATGGCCTCATAACCCCCAGACAATCCTCAGACCCTGCCCTCTCTGAGCCCCCAGCTTTCTCATCCAGGCCGCACTTGGAGTTTCCTCTGTTGCCCCTCCTGGGGGCTTCCGTGGATCTTGGCGTCTAGAGGGGCCCTGCCATTTCCTCCCATTCTGTTTCTCTTGTCTTGCTCGGGTTGTTCAAAGCTGCTCATCAGCCAGTCAGGACTTGTTCTCCTTTTTTGTTTTTAACAGTGTGCTGTGGTTGGGCACTTTAGGATGCTTCCAGTTTTGTGTAGATGGTTTTCCCAGCCCTTCTTGCTTCTTCAGGCAGGCTACCTGAGGGGGACTTGGGGAAAGCTTAAAGCAGCTGAGGCCTCTTGCAGGTTCTGGCGCCATCTTGGCGGCTCCAGCCCAGCCTTCTCACCTTGCCCCTGAAGCTCTCTGCTGTTCCCTTCCCAGGTTCTCGCTCCCCTTTTAATCTCTGAGAGGCTTAAGAGGGGCTTAAAGAACGCCCCTGCGGCTGAGGTGAGCTCTGGCAGGGCACCTGCTCCATCTGGGAGGCTTCCAGGCCTCTGAACCAGGGGTGCAGGAGCCAGTCGTGAGGCCTCCTCCTCCCCCCAGCCCCCAGCAGATGCCATCTGCTGATCCAGCCCCACCCAGCCCCACGGGCAGTGATGCTGACTCACGGCTAGGTGAGTGACTCATGGCTTCATCTTATCACACTTCCACTGCAGCAGGAAGCTGCCCACTCCCCGCTCAGACGAACCCACCTGCTGGTCCCTGCTCCAGGCCAAGCCTGGCATCTGGCCTTGGGAGCATCAGTCGTCCTCCTGGCTCCACAGGGACTCAGTTTCCCCTGGGAGTGGCAACGGGCTCCCCTCTGGGACTTTGGGCAAGTTACTCAACCCCTCAGAGCCTCAGCTTCTCCACTAAGATGGGGGTGACAGTACGCCTGCTTGGTTGGGTTCAGCCATGTGTTCAACATGTGTTCAGTGTGTGTCCACTGTTCTGGGATCCGGAGGCCAGCGAGGGAGGCCCCGCCTCGCGGAGAGTGCCGGCTAGTGAAGCCAGCTGCAGGACGAGCCCAGGCGTGCTGAGGTCTGCACAGCTGAACCGGGCGGACGCTGGTCGAGATTGCAGAGAAAGCCTCTGAGTGTGGGTGGTCTGGGGGGTGCTCGCTGAGAGGGGATGGTTCAGCTGACTCCTGAGGAGGAAGGAGCAGCTGTACAAAGAAAAGGGAAGGAGAACCCCAGGAGAGGAAACAGCTAGTGCAAAGGCCCCCAGCAAGAAAGAGCTTGGTGTTTTGGAGGCCCTGAAAGGAGGCCAGAGGGCTAGGGCACCACGGTTAGCCAGAGGGTGGCCAGGGGTGGCGGGGACAGACCCTAGGGGGCCTGGTGGCCATGCAGGAAGGGGGCTCTGGCCTCAGGGTGATTGGGACTCAGTGGAAACCTGTGTGAAGCACAGTGGCTAGCACCCAGCACGGGCCCACAAGCGGGCATTTCCTTCTCTGGCACCCAGTGCGCCCGTTTGGCACCAGAGGGCCTCTTAGCGCCTCTTCTCCCTCCAGCTGCTCGTCCTCCTCCCAACTCCCAGCCTCCCCTCCTTCAGAAGCTACCTGTGCGGGCCAGGCAGGTGTCAGCAGCGTCCTGTGCAGCCCCAGCCCGCTGCACTCCTCCCAGCCTCTTTCCCGTCGGCCGCTACTTTAAAACACTTACACTTACAACTAATATTGTAGGGCGTCTCTGCGCAGGCCCCTGTGGACACGGCAGGAATAAGACAGCTGAGGTCTTGACCTCAGGGTACTTACTTTTAGAGGGGCTCGGGAGGCAGGTAGCCAGAAAACATAGGTGAAGAGAAGACAGTGAAGCGGTGACCAGGGCAGTGCCCTGGGAGTGGAGGGGACAGTCACACGGGGGCTCTCAGGGAAGCCCACACTGGCCAGGTGGGGCAGGAAGTGCTTGTACCAAAAGGTCCTAAGACTGGACCGAGGGATAGAGACGTGGAGGAGGATGGTGCAGGGCCGGCAGGCTTCCTGAGGGAGTGGGGACTTGGTTCCAAATGGCAGGCCTTCCCTGTAGCAGGCCTCACACTGAGCCAGGTGCAGCCAGGGAGGGGCACAGGGCCAAGGCTGGGCTGTCCCCGCCACCCCCTCACCCCCCTTCCCCTGAGGGGCAGCACAGGCACCTGCCCACCTTGCTTAGTATGATGTCCTGGTCAGGTTTCAGGCTGGGGCAGTGGGCGGGGCTGTGACTCCTGATTGGACTTGTTGGGCATATTGTGCAAATGAGCTGAGAAGCCATGTGGCTTTCCTGCACATGGAACCTAAAGGTGGAGAGACCATGGTGGCCAGAGGCTGTCAGGATGCTCAGGAAGTCACCTCCGGGCATTAGGGGGCAGTGCTCAGAGGTGAGATGTGAGAGAAAGGGGGGCCTGGCCTCACTGCTTGAGCACATGGGGCTCTGTCCCTGGGCTTTTCTGTTGTTTGTCCCCCAGAATCCTCATCACAGCAACCTAGAGGCTAAAATGGTCTGACTTCTCCGTCCGTGGTGCTGCATTTATAAAATGGTGTACTGCAAAGCTGTTCGGTGAGGCAGGAGTGTAGGTTGTTGGCATAGAAGGAGGTTCACAATACACGGTGTTTTTATTTTTTTGTTGTTGATATTGAGAATATACACAGCGAAACAGACACCACTTCAACAATTTCTGCTGTACATTTCAGCGACAGTGATTATCCTTCGTGCTGTGCAACCATTCTCACCTTCCTTTTCTGAGTTGTTCCTCCCACATTAACATAAACTCACTGCCCCCTAAGGTTCCTATCTCATCTTTCAAATTGCTGTTGTCAAATTGATCCCAACTAGATAGTTCTTAAAAGAGCATAATGCTCAAGGCAGACATTTTTTACTGGTTAAGCTGTGGTCACAGTACATTGTTAAATGAGAATAGCTGGCTTACAAAACAGTTACGGAGAATATCCCATTTCTACTAAATATTTCTGTGCGCACATAGAAAGCTGTGGGACGACGAAGGCAGGAATCTTAAATGTCTGGGTGGTAGGATTAAGGTGGCTTATATCTTGGCTCCTTTCTATAAATATTTTAACCCTTTATTGAGGTATAATTGACATACGATAAGCTGTACATATTTAAAGTGCACAATTGGATATGTTTTAACAAATGTATTCTGGTGGTGTAGTGGTTAAGTGCTGTGGCTGCTAACCAAAAGGTTAGCAGTTCAAATCCACCAGGCGCTCCTTGGAAACTCTATGGGGTAGTTCTCCCCTGTCCTATAGGGTCGCTATGAGTTGGAATCGACTCGACGGCAGCGGGTTTGGTTTTTGGTTATACCCCTGTGAAACCATCACCTCACCATTATTTTTAAACTCCTCTAAAATGATGATCTCTTGTGGGTCTTGTTTTTCTCACTTTAAAAAAAAGGAAAGCATATCAGCCATTGAACTGGCTGGACCACGCGGCAAAGGGATTTGTGGAAGGTCTCAGCCGAGTGAGGGGCAGCAGGCAGGCAGGTCTCTCCGGAACTCTGAAAAGGAGGGCTGGGGGGCTGGGGATGAGTGGACTTCTGACAGGCTGGGGCCCTTCCTTCCGGGACTCAGTGGGCAGGGAGGAGGGAGAGGCAGGCAGGAAGAGGCCCAGGGAGGGGGCCTCCAGATTCACCCTCTCTTCCCCAGGCGGCCTCTGCAACCTGTGTGCAGACAAGGCCAACAAGGAGCACATCCTGCAGGCAGGCGGCATCCCACTCATCATCAACTGCCTGTCCAGCCCCAACGAGGAGACGGTGCTGTCTGCTGTCACCACACTCATGTACCTGAGCCCGTCGGGCCCCGGCTCCCACCCTGAGCTGACCGCCCTGCCTGTGGTCCAGTGCATGCTGCGTTTCTCTCTCTCCGCCAACACGCGCCTCCGCAACCTGGCCCAGATCTTCCTGGAAGACGTCTGCTCCCCGAGCCAGGTGGCTGAAGCCCACCGCTGGGGGGTGCACTCTGCCCTGGGCATCCCATTGCCCAAGGACTGAGGCCCACAGCACCCCTGCTCCCGGGGGGCCTCGTGCAGGAGATAAAACCATGGTGGGGGCACAGGAGTGGGGCCAGCACAGCACCCCCAAGCACATTCTCCCAGAGTGGTGCCTTCTCTCTCACACAGTGCTCAGGACAGGAGTCTCCAGCGTGATGAAAAGGCGTTAGAAGACCTGCGGAACCAGACTTCGTGACACTGGCAGAAGAAAATGAAGGGTGGTGCCACTTCATGGGCTGGCTCGCCCCCGAACTGGAGGCTGAGGTCCTGCCTCCCAGGCCCACTCCACTGCAGGCTCCGCCGAGCATAGAACCTCCAGGTTCCTGGATCCACAGGCTTCGGAGAAGGGGCTTCTCAGGCGGAGCACCAGGGACCGGAGGCTCAGGAGCGTTGTCTGTACTTCAGTGAGTAGGGCATCGTCCCTGAATAGGGGGTCTGGAGTGATTTCAAGGGATAGAAATGAGAAGTCTCATGGCTAAAAGCATCTCGGGGGCCCTGGGAAGCAGGAAGGGTGTGTCAGCCCAGTGACTGTTAATGTGGCCATCAGGCATTAAGACCAAGGTCACAGAGGTGACAACACATCAGAATAAAGGCAGGAACCCGTGAAGCCACGTCTTCTCCCCTCACCACCCCCAGGGCTCTCTCTGCCATCAGGGTTAGTGAGAGCGAGTCCCTGCTGGTCAGCATGTTGTGTGGGACCCAATAGAAAGCTGGGGCTTGGGAGCAATGAGGGGTCCTGACCCCTCTTCTCCACTGCCTTAGAGTTAGCCCCTGAGATGGCCAAGGAAAGGTCAAGCGTCTTAGAAAGGGAGGAGGGATGGTCTCTGTTACGGATTGTGGATGGTCTCTGTTATGGATTGTGTCCCCAAAAATGTGTTGTAAATCCTACTAAATTCGGGAGTCGGGTTTTCTTTGTTATGTTAATGAGGCAGTATCAGTGCAGGGCGTGTCTTAAACCAATCTCTCTGAGACAGAAAAGAGCAGATGAAGTAAGCAATCAGAGATGGGGGAAGAGAGCTACCATGCCACATGGGATCTCCAAGGAACCCAGGAACAGACAAGGACCTTCCCCCAGAGCCAACAGAGAGAGCACCTTCCCCTAGAAGGCTCCTTCTAGCCTCCTAAATGGGGAGAATAAATCTCTCTTCGTTAAAGCCACCAACTTGTGGTGTTTGTTACAGCAGCACTAAGAAACTAAGACAATGTCTCAGTGGGAGCGGAGGCAGGCAGATTCGGAGCCACTGGACTCGGGAGAGCAAGGGGAGGGAGGGAAGGCCTCATCAGCCCTGGTCCAGTGCCCCTCCCACCTCCTGTACTTTTTCTGTCCCAAATAAAGGGCCCTAAGAAACCAGAGAGCTGAAGATTTTTATTAAAAGGTTCTTGACCACCTTCCCCAGGGTGCTCCCATGTCCGCCACGCTCTAGTGCACGAAAGTGGCTGGGCAGTGAGAGCAGTGGTCCCTGTGTCTCCCCGCCCCTCCATGCCCAGTCTCTCGACACTGCTGGGATGCCCCCTGGCCTGCCTTCCCTTCCCTCAGCCACTGTCCACTGCCGTGGTCCCTTGGCTTGTTCCTGGAGGAGCCCCAGGCCCTCGCAGTCCTACAGCGAGGTGCCCCGCTTGCTGTCTATGATCTCCCTCCAGTTGTCACTCCAGGAGAGCAGCCGTCTCCTCGTGGGGGGCAGGGCCAGGTGCTGGTTGTGGCAGCAGGTGAACAAGATGTGCTCCCAGCGTGGGGTCTTCTCTTGGCCTGGGGCACATCAGGGAGAAAGGTGGTGAGCATGGAATCCGGTTATCTTTACTCCTTCTCCCTAATCCAGATGGCTGGATGCAGGTTGCCAAGGAAATGGGTCCTACCTTGAATAGTGTCCTTGTCATCAATGAGCAGGTCCCCCAAGACCACCGTCTTGTCCCTTGTCAGGATAATGCGCTCCACAAACTGGGGCCCCAAGTGCTTCTCCACCCAGCGGTACTGCAGGAAGCAGAGACTGTCAGTGGGGTCTGGTGGGGTCTGGATTCAGGGCCAGTGAGCGGGTAGAACGTGGCTGGGAGCGGGAGCTGCAGCCCAAGAGGCTGGTCCCCTCCTCTGGCCCCTGCTATCTGTTTGCCCAGGAGGTGCCGGGGGCCTCCACACCTTCTCTCTCACACAGTGCTCATACTTCATCAGGGGGCTGGTACAGATGAAGACCTCGGTGCTGCAGGAAAGGGGTGCTGTTAGATGGAGGGGGCCCCCACATCACCCTGTGTCACTCCCTTGCCTCCCCACCCTATCTTACTCCTCCATGTCCTTCATCTCCCGCATGGCTTCCAGGGCCCCAGGGATGGGCTCCAAGTCCAGGAAAAAGCCTGGGGCTTCATACACACTGGCCACTTTATCCTGGAAGACACAACCCTCGTCTGCCTCCAGCTGATCTAGCCCAGCAGGACGCTCACAAGAAGGTTCCTGGAGGCCCTTCCGTCCCACATCAGAGTGTAAGAGGATTGTGCTTAGTGGGGGCACTCTCCCAAACTTTCTTGTGTGTGTGTTGCGGGGAGGTGAACTGTGAAGCGAGAGTACTGTTCATTTCAAACAGAAAGGGGGTGTCTCCGTAAATGGGACAGCGACGGTCCGCCCAAGGGGGTGGGGGGGTCCCCGCTTCCGAGGACGTCGTAGGGGTCGTTAGGGCTCCCCGCTCCGGGGGCGACGTGGGGTGGTGGGGTCCAGTCTCCCCTCCCGGGGGCGCCATGGGGTCGTGGGTTCCGGGTGGTGCTGGGGGACCTGGGGTCCGGGCCCCCGGGGGCGCCGTGGGGCTGTGGGATCGGGGCTCCCTGCTCCGGCGGCGTCGTGGGGCCCGGAATCCCCGCCCGCGCTGCGTCCCACTCATTCATTCCTACCGCCAGGTCGGGGCGCAGGGCGCGGTACTGCTCGCAGACCAGGAAGCCGCGGCGCTCCTCCAGCGGCACATGCGGGTCGGCAGGGAAGCGGCGGCGGAAGCTCCGCAGGAGGCCGCCCTCGAAGTCGGCCAGCACGCAGTCCATGTCCACCAGCACCCGCACGGCCCGCGCGCGCCGCACCGCCATCGCCACCCGAGGAGCTGCCGGGGGGCCAGGGGCGCGAGCGGAGGGCGGAGCCAGGAAGCTGGGTTGGGGCGCGGCCGGCAGCTCCAGCTCCGTCTCCGGAAGGGCGGGAGGCGCCAACACCAGCGCGGCGTGCGGGGCCGCCGCTTCTGGAGACGCGGCGGGAGGGGCCAGCCGGCTCATTTGTATAGGCCGCCGCGTCTGGACTCGTGGGCGAGGGTTTGGGGAGTCGGGTTTCTGATCCTCAGCTTCCCAGCCAGGTCACATCTGCCTACCCCCCCGGCCCCAAACCTCACCGCAAACGCACCCCGCTTCCCGAAATGTTACGGGGGCGGGCCTTCCAGCGCCCGACAGAGGGATAATTCAAAACACCGGGAGGCAAGCCGTTAAGGTAAAAAAACAAAACCTGTTACGGTCAAGTAGATTAGGATTCGTGGCGACCCCATGTGTTACAAAGTAGAATTGCCCCTTAGGGTTTTCTTAGCTGTAATTTTAACAGGAGCCCTGGTGGTGCAGTGGTGAAGCGCTCGGCTGCTAAGGAAAGGTCAGCGGTTGGAACCCATCAGCTGGTCCGCAGAAGAAAGATGTGGCTGCCTACTTCCGTAAAGATTTATAGTCTAGGAAGCCATGTGAGACAGGTTTACTCTGTCCTACTACAGGGTCACTATGAGTGGCATAGACTCCACAGCAGTGGATTTTTTTTCTTTTTTTTAATCTTAACGAAAGCAGATCGCCAGGCCTTTCTTTTGCAGTGTCTGGGTGGGTTCCAAACCCCAACCTTGAGATTAGTAGTAGAGCATAAACTTTTTGCACACCTAGGGAGTTTAATAACAAGTCAGGGCTACTTAAACCTGTGGGGCCTCACGTTTGTCCTAGACTCCATCCCTTCGGGTCCAGGGGGCCCGCGGTTCTCCCTTCCCTGCTTTTCAGGGCGAAGACCCCAGACTGGTGCTTGAAGCCAGCAGCAGCACCAAACCGCGAGTTGTGGGGGGTCCTGCTAAATGTTTGAAGTGAATGAATCTGTTCAGGACATGGGCCAAGTCAGTCAGGCTTCTAGGAGACCAATTCGTAACCCAGAGTTGACCTACAACATGGGAGCATCTATTTTAAACACCCACTTCTACCTGGAAGACACGGTTTCCATCAAGCTCAGGTAATGGGGACCGCCCTCCTTTCGTGGAACTGAAACCTCTTATCAATAATCAGCCCTTACATCCACCTCTGGAAATGCTGAATGTTGCTGAATTGTGTTGACTCCCCTCTTTGTAGATTTCATGCAGTTTCCTGACTACACCACAGTGTATCTCCCTACAAATTATAAACTCAGATCTTGCCGTGTTCCCCATCCGACCACCCCAATACTTCCCAATACCGATGGAACTCATCGCAAGGGGGACCCTGGCATCTCATTCTAAGGCCATCTAATTTCAAGACGCTAAGAAAGTTAGAA
>NW_004443964.1:7189593-7191539 GCF_000243295.1 Trichechus manatus latirostris | reverse complement strand
GCACCATAGGATTTCCAAGGAGCCACTGGTGGATTCAAACTGCCACCCTTTTGGTTAGCAGCCGAGCTCTTAACCACTGCGCCACCAGGGCTCCCTGACTCCTGTCACTACCTGCTAATGAGGTCGCTCCTCCTTCCTTCGCTCTCCTCTTTGACCACCCACCATCGCGAGGCACCTCAGAGGTGGAGAGGACTGGAAATTTTAGATGTTATGACCCAGCGCAGAGGGTAACTGGTAGAGTCTAACACATGTTGGCTAATCACTATCTTCAGCTATCAGTTAAACATATTATTCCTGTATTTGATTACTATAGATCTCAAGAGTTAATGATAACGTTGGTACTTTGAACTCATTCTATGAGCTTAAACCCATTTTCATTACAGAATTTTCTCTAGGGAGAAGCCCATTTCTCTCCGGGCCTTCAATAATCTGTTTTAACTTCAAATGACTCCTCAAATGAGTGGGCAGCATGGTTTACAGTAACAAAGAAAAAAAGCAACTCAACAGGCAGGAAAAAAAGACTTGACGCCATCTGGAAATGAAGACGCGGGACACGATGTTTCAAAATGTGTATATTGTTTACTTGAAGCGACAGTCCAGGATTGTGAAGTACAACACACATTTTCAAGATAAGACTTTCAGGTCATGGTCAAGCACCAGCATCATGCACACAGCATCAAGTTATAAGGAAAAATGCTTCCCCATGGCACCCATCCCTGGAGAAGCCCCACTTCTGTGAGACTCACCTCACGCTTGGTTCCTGTCAGTCTGGTTCTGCGTCCTAAACCTTCCTCTGTGTGGGAGGGAGCAGCAGGCTTTGCTTGCCAGCCAGTCATGGTAAGAACTGGCTTAGTTCTTAAATTAAACAAGGCAGTTGGCTTTGCTTTGCAGGCAGCAAGGCATGAGGCACAGGCCTCAATTGTCCCGTATGGCACAGTGGAATAGGAGATGCTTTCTAGCAAAGGACACTGGTTAAGTTAGGGCAACACCCAGGGGAAGGTTCTGCGTCAAGAATGCTTGGTGTGTCAGGGGCGGGGGCGGAACGGTGCCTGTGGACTGTTCACTGGTCTGCCCAGTCAAGGCGTGGTAAACCCAAGTAAAGCTGACAAGAAAAGGGTTTAAAAAACCTCAGTACAAAAGATCCTCTAACACATCTGGACCTAAATTATTTGTTCTTAGAAACACATTACTAAGTGTCACAAAGCTTTCCCTCAAATCTACTTCTAGAAAACACTCATGCCATGGCCAACAGACCCGAAGGAGTCAGGACAGAGAGAGGAACCTGTTCTTTAAAAAGGAAAAATAAAAATAAAATAAATTAAATAAAAAAGACAGCAGTACATAAAGTGCTTCTTTTTTAATGAAACAAATCCAAAAAGATGTACAGTCAGGCTCAAGTTGTGCAGTTCACAAGCATGGAGAAAACAAACACACAGAAGGACGGGGTCCAGACGGTTGGGGTTAACCCAGGACCAGGCTGGACTTTCCGCCGGGCGGGTTCCTTCGGGACGGCACGGGGGCCGGCGCCACCGGGCTGGGCACAGGGGCAGCAGGCACAGGCTTCTCCTCGCTCTGTCCCAGGCTGGCTGGCAGCTCTGTGTCCGCAGTTTCTAGGATAACAGAAAAACAAAAGTAAAACGCATAACCATTTCCAGTTAGGAGTCTAAGGTTTCTTTTTTTTTTTGAGGATGGTTGGAAATATACCTAAAGGTATAAAGAAGAAAACAATCATCAAGCATGTTCCCACCACCCGGAATTAATGGAGTCCTTGGGGTGGGGGGTGCAACACATTCTGTTGCTAACTGAAAGCCTACCCAGAGGCACCTCGGAAGAAAGGCCTGGTGATCTACTTCTGAAAAATCAGCCATTGATACCCCTAGGGCGCGCAGTTCTATTCTGACACACGTGGGGGCGCCATGAGTTGATTCAGCAGCAACTAGTTAATG
>NW_004443964.1:7186033-7187474 GCF_000243295.1 Trichechus manatus latirostris | reverse complement strand
AAACAATTCCCAAGGCCAACTCTTCAGACAAAGATTGGACTGGACTGTGGGACGTAAAATGATACTTGCGAAGAGTGTGTTTCTCAGCTCAAGTAGATACGTGAGACTAAACGGGCAGCTTCTGTCCGGAGGTGAGATGAGAACGCAGAGGGTGTCAGGAGCTGGTTGAATGGACGCGGGAAATCAGGCGCGGGGTGGGGGGAGTGTGCTGTCACAGTATAGGGAAAGCAATTAGGGTCACATAACAATGTGTGTATAGATTTTTGTACCAGAGACTAACCTGAAAGACAAACTTTCACTTAAACTACAACAACAAACGAACAAACAAAAAAGAATCAGAAGGGGAAGACTGTTAAGAGTTGAATTGTGTCCCCCAAAAATGTGTTGGAACCCTGTGGGTGTAATCCCATTTGGGAAGAGGATTTTCTCTGTTATGTTAATATAGGCATTATCCGTGTAGGGTGTATCAAACCTACTCACTTTTAGGATAAAAAAGAACAGATTACGCACAGCGTAGCAAGGACAAAAGGGGGAAAGATGCCACATGGAGATCTCCAAGGAATGGCTAGAAAAATGCTAGAGGAGCTAAGGATCTTCCCCCAGGGCAGACAGAGAGACTTCCCCTAAAGCAGGTGCCCTGATTTCTGACTTCTAGCCTCCTGAACTGTGAGAAAATAGATCTGCTCTTTAAAGCCACTCACTTGTGGCATGTTACTGCAGCACCACAGGGTCACTGAGTTGGAGTCCACTCAGTGGCAAAGGGTGTAGAGAACTAAGCACCATCTGACCTGCCATAAGGCAGGGAAATGACTTCTGCATGAAGATTTCCCGCAGCGGCCAACGCCAAAGTGCTCCCTGGAGCCATTCTTGTGTGTTATCGACCCGAAAGGTCCAGGCAATTTTCTTACAGCCAAACAAAATTTCTTTTACTTAAACTCATCCAAGTAGCCTGTTTTCAAGTAAACTTTCCAGCAGAGCTGGATTGACCTTTACACCACCAGCTCCGCCTTGAGTGACTTGCCCCTTGTCATTTCCTGACAAATGAGCTAACGTAAGAAACAGAGCATAATCAAGTGACAAAAATGATGAGCATTAAAAAGAGAATGAAAAAAAAAAGAAGGAATTGCATCACATCATACAATTCAGTGTACAGCATCTAAAGGAAAATGAGCGGGTGGTGAAGGGAAGTTGGGAAGATTTTTAGTTATTCAAAGAGACTTGATAAAACTTTTTTGTAACTTCCTAAGGGGCGCTCAGGACTGGCTCATTTGGGTGCAATAGTTACTTCATACTTTGTAGCAATAAAATGAGGAGCCCTGGTGATGCAGTGGTCAAACACTCAGCTGCTAATCAAAAGGTCGGCAGTTCAAACCCACCAGCAGCTCCAGGGGAGAAAGCTGTGGCAGCCTGCTTCCGTAAAGATTTACAGCCTTGGAAACCT
>NW_004443964.1:7178006-7185048 GCF_000243295.1 Trichechus manatus latirostris | reverse complement strand
GCCACACAAGGAACAGAAGCTCAAAAGAGCCAAGAAAGCCTTCCCCTAGCGTCAGCTCCCTGAATTCGGACTTCTAGCCTCCTAAACTGAAAAAAAATAAATTTGTTTGTTAAAGCCATCCACTTGTGGTATTTCTGTTACAGCAGCACTAGATGACTAAGACAGGTGGGAATTCAGTTCACTGCCAGTCTTGGTAGGACCCCCTGCCGAAGGCAGTTAACTCATGAATGGACCCCACTATAGAAAGCAAATAAGGCCTATGTGTATTCCACTCTGGTTTACAGATCAGGAAACGCTTCCAGAGTCATGTTTAAGAGGCTGACTTTTTTTCCATCTAAGCAAATACTGCTTCTTTGGCAGCAGTTGGGCAGATACCACCGCACACTTCTCCGGGCTCCCTGCATTTCTAATATGTGTTCACTGGCCAAAGTGAGCGAGTGAAGATTAGCTGGTTCTTGCTAACCAAGGGCTGCCACTGAAATATTTCAGAACGCAAAAAGCAGCAGAATCAAAAAGCCCAGAAGATTTTCCCTCAAGATCAGTCTTTTCAAATGGAACAAACTGGACACAAACAGTGACTAATGCACCTTCAGTCAAGGGAAAGAGGGGTTTCTCCTTAGAAGGAAGGGCACAGGCAAGGCTCACAAAGGGTCAGAAGATTCTCCTTCTACCTTGCCCCATAGAGAAACATTGCATGAGAGTGCAGCAGAGGAACTGTGTTCTCAGACGTTGCTGTTTCACTGTGAAGACTGAGTCACAAGCAGAGTGAGGAGGATGGAAGATGGGTCTGGGAAGGTTTATGGTAGTGTCATGGATTGAACTGTGTCCCCCAAAAGTAGCTGTCAGCTTGGCTAGGTGATGATTCCCAGTACTGTATGACTGTCTACCATTTTGTCATCTGATGTGATTTCCCTATGTGGTGTAAATCCTATTACTGTGATGTAATAAGATGGATTAGCAGCAGTTACACTGATGAGGTCTACAAGATTCGTGTCTTAAGCCAATCTCTTTTGAGATATAAAAGAGAGAAGGGAGCAGAGAGACATGGGGACCTCATACCATCAAGTAAGCAGTGCCGGGAGCAGAGAGCGTCCTTGGACCTGAGGTTCCTGCGCTGAGATGCTCCCAGACCAAGGGAAGACTGACGACAAGGACCTTCCTCCAGAGCCGACAGAGAGAGAAAGCCTTCCTCTGGAGCCAGTGCCCTGATTTCGGACTTCTAGCCTACTGGACTGTGAGAGAATAAACTTCTCTTTGTTAAAGCCATCCATTTGTGGCATTTCTGTTACAGCAGCACTAGATAACCAAGACAGGTAGTCAGGGACATTATAAGTGTCTTTATTTATATATAGTGCACTTTCCCTTAAGATTTTCTTGGAGAAAGGTGTTAATTTGAGTCCTCCAAGACAATGTCTTATCTACCTTTGTATCCCTGATCCCAGGACATTATGCTCAAGAAATGATTCTGAATTATTTTTTAAAATCTTTCTGTAAATAACATGCTGCTAAACTTGCAATCCTGCCTGATATTAAACAAATTAAATATATCTAAATTAAATATATCTGAAGGTCCCATAATCAGCTCTTTACAAAATGTACTAGAAAATATAGCTCTTGTTCATACTTGGAGCTTAATATTGGCCTTTAAAAATAATAATAATAATAATAATAATAAAAAACTGCATCACCAGACTCAACAGCTAGGGGCAGGCCATGAGGACACTGTCTTCCTTCTGGATGGAGCAGAGGGCCTTCTGAGGCTGGACTTGTCCTGATCGCTGCTACCCGACACTATAAACCGCTCATTACACTCATCAGTAATTCTCCGGCACTTGTTAAAGTGTCAATAAACACTTCAAAGATTTATAATAATTAAGGAAATGATTACAGCTCATTCCCACCATATAATTAGTAACATGGATGCTAACTGACAATTTACATCTGCCCCCTAAGTCATCATTTACAAGATCACCAGGTAACCGATGTCTTGCTGAATAAGCACCTCAGTATAAAAACAAACTGAAAATAAAATGCTGTGAGCTGAGCTTGAAATGCCAGAGCTGCTTAACTAAAACGTTCTCATCAAACCCAGCAAAAACCAACTTGATGAATGTCCATATATTTTTAAGAGATCCTCCCATCTTTTTCCTTGGACTGCACGTGAAAGGAGCTGAAATTCATTACCATCTCTCTCCCAGTATGTTTCTAGCATCTCTCGGCTGCAAGATACAAAACGCGGCCATGTGTACCGACTTCCTAGTTTCATTTCTCTTTCCTCACCGCCCAGACTACACAGGCACTCAGGGCAAGAGCAGGTTTCACTTCCCTGCCTTTTTCTCCAAGACACGATTCCAATCAAAATTCAGAGCTGTTCTAAAACCACGGGCAGAGCCAGAAATCTGGTCTTCTGAAGTACTCACCATGAATATCACCTTCTCCCTAGAAGAAAAAAACATTGAAAAGTTTACTTCAGATTTGAACTCTGCAATCCACAAATAAAGCAGTCACAGTTCCCTGCAGTGTAACATCTACTGGAAACCAAATGTGGAATTCCATTTTTTAAAATATATAATCTATTTTATTTTTTGTTGTTGCTAACAACAGACAAAGCAAAAACATACATCAATTCAAGTTTCTACAGGTACAATTCAGTGACAGGTTCCTCCATTATATAAGCTCACTACCCTATCTAATGTTAGCTAATCACTGTTCCCATCTGTTGTCAATTTGATCCCATATAGATAGATCTTAAAAGAGCACCATGCTCAAGGCAGACATTCTTTACTAATTAAGCTAAACCATTGTTTGGTTTTAAGACTTCAGGGGATATTTCTGGTTTAAGGTTTAAAGAGTACCTTAGAGCAATAGTTTTTGGGGCTGGAATCACGTTTTGATGCAATCAAGTACAGGGTCAGACCATCTTTATAAAAGTAACCTTTATTCAACTTGGGACCATGCTATACAAAAATTCTGCATGACCAATGGCCCCTCAGAGCCCTGGTGGCACAGTGGTTAAGAGACTGGCTGCTAACCAAAAAAAGGTCAGCAGTTCAAATCCACCAGCCGCTCCTTGGAAACCCTATGAGAGGCAATTCTATCCTGTCCTGTAAGGTTGCTATGAGTCAGAATCAACTTGATGGCAGTGGGTTTTAATGGCCCCCAACACCTAAACATCTGATACCAACTGCCACTTCAGAGGGTCTTTTATCAGAACGGGAAACTGGCAGATCTAGCCTTCCATTTCTCTCCCTTCCTTCTCATGTAGCTGCTGCAGAAGCCTCGATCAGTCCCAAAGGCACTTATACCTCTGCCCCCTACTCAGACTGCTGCTGCCTTGGGGGCTCTGAGGCCCCTAGTCAGGAGGACTTGCTACCCCAGACACACAGCCGGGGCTTCTTGGCAGCTCTCATGTACCACCCCAGATGCTAACACCAGTGCTGCAGGCTCCTAGTGCTCAACTCAAAGCCCTGGGCAGCACCGGCAAACAGCGAACAGTCCTCGAACTCCGAAATGCTACCATCTGTGGGATACACAGGAAGGAAGTGTGAGCCAGGTAAGACTAACCCTACGGGTAGAAGGGACATTTGAACGGGTCAAGGTCATGTTCACTCACTCTTCTGACTTTCTTCTCTTTATTTGTCAATCTCCCACCACTGATACGGTCTCTTTCCAAAACACCACTATGTAAAATTCCAGTGGCAGAACGGAGACCCTTAGTAAAACAAGCGGAAACTTAATTTCTACAACGTTTTCATGGCAAAGCCTTTCTTTTTCCGCATGTTATGTCACACTGACCTTCAGATCTAGAAAGTCTCTGGAGCTTGCTTCAGAAGAGTTCCTTCTCTGGGGCCAAGATGACTCAGAATCTTCCCTACCGCCACTAGACTGGGCACCTAAAAACCAAAATACACTCTATGAAAAATACAATAGGAAGACTGAGAGCAAAACACTTTAGTAACTGGCATTATGTGTTGACATCATATTACAGAATGAGAAGGTTAGGGAGGTTAAGCCTCTGGCTTAAAAATTACATATATATACTTTTCAGACAAAGATTAGACTGGGCCATGTAGGGTCGCTAGGAGTCAGGATCGACTTGACGACAACAGGTTTGTTTTTTGGTTATGGGACATAAAATGATACTCGTGAAGAGTGTGCCTCTTAGCTCAAGTAGATACATGAGACTAAACGAGCAGCTTCTGTCCGGAGGTGAGATGAGAAGGCAGAGAGGGTCAGGAGCTGGATGAACGGACGCGGGAAATCTGGGGTGGAAAGGAGGAGTGTGCTGTCACAGTATAGGGAGAGGAACTAGGGTCACATAACAATGTGTGCATAAATTTTTGTAAGAGAAACTAACTTTAATTGTAAATTTCACTTAAAGCACAATTTAAAAGAATTACATACATATAAAAACAAACCCACTGCCATCAAGTCAAATCCGACTCATGATGACCCCACGTGTTACAGAGTAAAACCGTTCCATAGGGTTTCTTGGCTGTGATCTTTGCAGGGGGCCCTGGCAGTGCAGTGATTAAGAGCTCAGCTGCTAACCAAAAGGTCGGCAGTTTGAATCCACCAGCCACTCCTCGGAAACTCTATGGGGCAGTTCTACTCTGCACTATAGGGTTGCTATGAGTTGGCATCAACTCAACAGCAATGGGTTCGTTTTGGGGGTTTTTTTTTAATTACTCTTTGCAGAAGCAGATTGCCAGGCTTTTTCTAAGAGCAGCGCTTTTGGGTAGGTTCGAACTGCCAACTTTCAGCTTGTGCCACCCTGGGATCTATGAAAAATTCTATACAGGGACTAACTAAATTTGACTTGAACCTTGCTCGGATCCACCACACAGACTCTTCGGTGTTTTCCATTTCTTAGCACCAGTCTTTCCTCTGATGATAGATTTTAACTGTTGTTTATTTTATGATTATTAAGCTAGTACAAAACCAGCTGAGGTTGTTTAACGTGGGGGCATCTCTTTGAACAGTGATTACAGATGTAAGCAATACCTGCGGACTTGGCCCAAGAAGGCGGATTTTCCTCAGATGTCCCGAAGATGCTAGAGGCCATTTTGTTCTTCCTCACAGGTTGTTCTGCTGGTTCCTCGAAGCCTAATGAGAAATTGGATCCACCACCTGGAGGCCGCAAAACCCTAGAAGTGATGGCAAAACATCTATTTCGGATCATACCAAAACATTTCTTGACATCAGTATTTTCAAACACTTTTCATTTCCCTCATCCATACGGCGCACATCCATCACATATACATCACATAAAAATCTACTAATGGAGAAAAGGCATTAATTCCATCATAGTGTAAATTCAACGCTGGATGTTAATACAGCAAATGTTGCTTTACAATATTTGTGGTAAGGTCATCACACAAGGCAGTGCCAACAGCCTGAAAGCCATCACAAATAACAGCCTAGTTGGTGTCTTCTTTGAAGGAAATGGCCGAAGACCAAATGTACCCTTTCCTACTGGACTGGACATAACTGAATATATATGCAAAGAAGTCTAGAAGCATGTCTTGTTATTTATCCATTTAAAAAGCATCTCCATTTTTATTTTCAACTAAATCAAAAAAGGCAAAACACACAAATAAAAGTTAATAAATTTAGAAGCCCAAGGAGAGCTGATAATAAAAAAAATGAGCCTCTTCTCTCTCAACATCACCGATAAGCCCTGTTTATACACTAGTACCTCACTGCCCTCACTAAGAAACATCAGTGACTAGCCACAAGGGAAAAGTCAACACGAGAAATTAACTGTAAGATTCTCTGGCAGGTTCTATACCCATGGTCCTCTGATACCATCTATAGCTGTTTATTCAACATAGTTTGACCAATTTTTCCCTTCCCTGGAAACTCTTCATTGCCACCACTCAAAACACAGCAAACAGATTGTTTTGTGGAAAGACTGTCAAACTACTGATTCAATTGCTTTATTGGTTATAGGAACAGTCTCGTTTTCTAATTCTTTTTAAATCAGTTTGAGTAAGAAACATTTTTCTACAAATGTATCCATTTCATCCAAGTTTCCAAATAAAGTTGTTCATTTGTAAACTCAGCTCATTATAGTAGAAAAGAAAGGCTGAAAATTAAACATCTAAGGTATAAATTTCCTTCCAGGTACCCCTTTTAGAAGCATTCCTTGAGTGGTGATTTGATATCAGCATTTTCATTATTGTTCCATTCTAAGTATTTTCTCATTTCCCTTATTTACTTATTTGACCCATGTTACTTAGAAGCGTATTTTTACATTTCCAAATACAGGCGTCTTGCTGGTTACTGATTTCTAGCTTTTAATTACAGTCTGGACAGACAAAGTCTGTATGGCACGAATCCCTTGAAATTTGATGAGACTTGCTTGATGACCCAATATGTGGTCAATTTTGTAAATGTTCTATGTGTGCTGGAAAAGAATGTGAATTCCCCAGTGTTATATGAGTTCACTAGATCATGTGTGTTCACTGAGTTGTTCAAATCTCTTGACTTTTTAATATGCTTTATCACTTGCTGAGAGAAATCAGTTAACAGCCTGCACTGTAACGGTAGGCTTGTCGGTTTCTCCTCACCATTCTGTCAAGATAAAGAGTTCTCTCTCAAAAGGACTGGCCCTGGAGTCTTATAGATCAGTACGGGAAACTGTTGGGCCAACTGGCTACCACTGTGATTAAACAAACAAATATATATATCCCTACCTCATTCCGTTTACCCAGATAAGTTCCAGTTAGGCCAAATACTTCAATTTAAAAACTAAAACAAAAGCACTGGAAGAAAATAAATATGAATACTATCCTAATCTTGAAGAACAGGACTTCCTAAGCACAAGAAGGAACACCAGAAACCATGAAAAGGCAGAGTAAACTTGGCATAAATACCTGTAACATTTGACAAAGGATAATGCCACTAGTACACAGAAAGCTCTTAAAAATAAAAAGAACCACAAGAGAAAAATGAACAAAAGGTACTAATAGGCAATTTAAAAATATAGATGGTCCGTAAACATTAAAAACTCAACGTTACTAGCAAATAAATGCAATTT
>NW_004443964.1:7168972-7177253 GCF_000243295.1 Trichechus manatus latirostris | reverse complement strand
AAGTACAATAAAAAAAAAATTTAAAAAAATAAAACAAAGGTATATATTTTTTGTTTATTAGATTGGCCAAAATGAAAAAAAACTGCCAGCAATTCCCAGAATTAGTGAAAGTGTGAGAGTATAAATTTGTACCAGCTTTCTAGAGGGCATTTGATATAATACATATCAAATATTTAGGTTTGCATTTTATCGGAACCAGCATTCCTACTTCCAGAAATTTACTCTAAGTAGATAATCAGCTATATACAAGGATAGTCTTATAAAGATGTTAATTTGTAAAATACTGGAAATACCCTAAGTAGCCACTAGTTGGGGATTGCTTATCAAAAATCAAAGTATGTTCATAGAATGGAAAGCTATATGTGGTAGCGTGAGACTTATCTTTATTAATGGATGTGAAAAGTTGCCCAAAACATACTGAATCAAAACCAAAAGGCTCAAAAGCAAATATGAGTCCAACTACCTATGTTATATAAAATTATGTGCATAGAGGTACACTTACCTAGCTGTGTGATCCTGATAAGCTGCTTAACCTCCCTAAGCCTCAGTTTTCTCTTCTATAAAATGGGGATGACAGTAGCTGCCTCATAAAACTATTTTATTATAAAAATTAAATCATAAATACTGTGCTTAGAACAATACCCGGAACATGACTATCATGACAATTATAACTAGACACAGATGTCTGGAAGTATGTTCATCACAATGTTACCAGTAGCTCCCTCTCACAGATGGGATTTCAGGGTAATTGTAATGTCTTTTATACTTCATATTTTTTATAGCAATTAATCTGAAAGTATTTTAAAGATTGCTTCTGGATTCAGGCTTCCTTAACAATTTCTTTTTCTTCTGATAATACCTACTTTTTCCTACTGTCCATTATATGTGAGCCTTTGTCTGTGGCCACCTGGGTCCACTCTGGGTCTCCAGACAGAAATCCCAGCTCCCTGGGTGGAGGCTGACAGCCTGGCCTCACACTCTGGGTACCCTAGGGATGCAGACTCCCACACTACCCCTTTTCTGTATTAAGTGGGACCCCTGCCGGGATCTGTACTGTCCTGGTCTTGTCTCTCTGCCAGCAAATGCAAGGCAAGGTCAAACCTAAGCAGGACCGAAGGAAATCTAACTTGGCCTACTATCAATATGGCTGCCTCTCAAACTTACCTAGTTCTTTCCATCTTCTCCGCTGATCTGGTCGGGCCACTTTCTTCACTGTTGCATGAACAGTCTTGTTTAGCCCCACCTCTGGGTCTTTACTCAAGTATTTCCTCCTCCCGAGGGTACTCCTCAGAGCTCTAGTGGCGCAATGGTTAAGTGCTATAACTACTAACCAAAAAGTCAACAGTTCAAATCCACCAGCCACTCCTGGGAAACCCTACGGGGTTTTACAGCATACCTTACTCTTCCCTCAGTGACTCTTCAACAAAACATAGCTCATCCCTGAAACTTTTAGCTCAAGCTCAACCTCCTCCATGAAGAGGAACCCTCAATGATCTAACAGATAAACTACCGGAGCTGAAAGGGATGTTAGTGATCCTCTCATCAGGAGTCACAAACTTTTTTTGTAAGGCCAGACAATAAATATTTAATGTTTTGTGGGTCATATGGTTCTGTCACAGCTATTCACCTCTGTCACAGCACAAAGGCAGCCACACACAATATGAAAGGCGTGTGTTCCAATAAAACTTTATTTATGCACACTGAAATTTGAATTCATATAATTTTAATGTATCATGAAATATTCTTTTGATTTTTTTTCAACCATTCATAAATGTAAAAATCATTCGCAGCTCAGGGGCCCTACAAAAATAAGCACAGGCTCTGTGTCACCCACGGGCAGTAGGGCAGGATGTTTGCAGAGCCCTGCTGTCTTGTTTCACAGCCTTATCTTTAGGAGAGAAGTCAGACCCTGAGAAGCCCCAAGCACAATGCCCAACCAACATTAAACTGACAGGGATGGGACCAAACCCCAAATTTTCAGTACAAGTGCTCGAAACAGGAATGTTAAATGGAGGAATCATACAATGCCATTTTTCTCTTTGAACTACAAGCCTATATAGTTGGCTTTTTTATTATAGTTTTCTTGTTTTCTAGCCTTAGATTTAGATTAAGTTCCTTGAGTACAGGACAGGGCTTCGAACTGGGTTTATTCAGGTTCAAACCCCTGCTGAGAATTTGCATTTCTAACAAGTTCCCGGGAAGTTATACATAAGAATCACCTGGGGATCTTGTTAAAAGGTAGATTCTGATTCAGTATCTCTGAATATCAAAGCCCTGGTACAGGAAGCCTGTCTTATATTTCTTGTATAGCCCCTCTAGGCTCCTCCCCTGAATTTAATATTAGTGTCTGCCCACAGTAAAATTCAATTTTCAATTCACAGTAAATAACAATTCATATTTCCCCGAGGAGAGAAGACTTTACTACATTCCTTTAAAACATGTAAAACACTTAAAACCCCACCCACAGTTTCATTAAGGTCTCAGATATAAATAGCCACTAGACTAAATTCATTACCTTATAAATGTGTACAGGCATATATTTTAGAAAAATGACAATTTTAGGTTTGCTTAAATCACAATTGAAGGTATGTTACTAAATTCTCATGAGGCTTTCTCTCATAGTAAAGTCTGAAGCAACTAGCTTTTTATCATTCGTACCCTCAAATCAGCAAAGATACTTGAAATATTATAATATTACAATCAAATTTAAACTTGCTTCACTCCCTGAAGATTAGAATTATTTTCTTCATTGTTTACAGTGATTTACTTTGGCCAGCTTAAAATCTTCAGAGCCCTAACGGGCTGCAAAACATTTTTGGCCTTTGGCCTTAAAAAAAAGAAAAAAAAAAAAAAAGACACTAGTACCCAAATACCAGCTTAAAAGACAGTCACAGCTCTGACTAGGGCAACTTTTAAAGGTCTATGTTCCTCTTGCAACAGTAGGTAATACCTATACAATGACGTCAGTGCTGTAGAGACCATTGGTAACAGCGAGACATCCCCAAACAAAGGATTTGGATCATAAGACAGAAATTATTTCAATCTTATTCTTTAAGATCCTACTATACTTTCTGAACTACATATATAATAATTAAATCAAAATTACATATTGAAGACTCAACAAAAATGTCCCTGTACTATGAATAGCAATTTTTAAACAAATTTCTCGCTCTTCCTTCTCTCTTTAAATCCCGGAGTTCCCATATGATTTCTGCAACTCATTCCCTCCCAGCCCAAATGTATAACATGCTTATGGAGCCAGAAAAACGGTACTGGAGAAGTTTGGGAGAACCCGGTGAGATTATAGAAGAAAGGGTGAGAAGTAAATAAAAGGACAATGCTACAGCCCCGAGATCACACTACGGGAGGCCAAACTGATGACAAAAGGCAAATTAAAACACTCATTTTGCAGAATCAAAAATCATTTGTCTCACATTTCAAATGTACCGCATCAAGACCACTAGCATGAGGATACATTTGACCTGGTTGCTGAAATTCTTGATGGAAGCACTCAACTGAACTCAACCCCAAAGCATAAAATCCAGATGACATGTCATCATTCCAACAACTGGAGTCTGACCAGCAGAAAGTTGACCTCATTGTACAAAATGAACAACCAAGGCTCAATTTGTTCCAGTGTCCCCTGCAGAAAATTCTCTCATCGGAAGGAAGACAACAGAAGAGGCAGTGACTGGTATTCTGGTAGGTCTCTACTACTCAAGTTCCCCATCCTCCCACGAACCACTACGTAATTTAGTTTTTTTAAAAAACAAAACCGTATTCACCCGTTCTACACTGTAAATCTGAAAGAAATGAGTTGAAAAAGGAACATCATCTCCAGTGCTTTCTACTAAGACTCATCTGTTGAGGCTTCTTTTTGTTCCCAAGTTGTCTAACCCCTGTGAGATACTGCTATTTCAGGCTGTCTTTCTTAGCCCCACAAAATGGCTCCCTTTGTGCCACTTGCCCAGGACCCCAAGGCTGGCTACACAAGCCTGCGGGTAGTGATCAGTGGCGAAAAGGTGTCCAGAAAAAGTGGAATCTAAGCTTCCTTGAAGCCTTGAGCAGGATCCCAGAGATGCCTGTAACCCACTTCAAAGAACGGTATGCAATTAGCCGAGACAATGTGGACCCCTTCCACAGAATCCAGACCCTCCCTACAATTTAGGCAAGGGCTTGGGTAAGGATCCCAGCCCAAACACCGCGCCCAGTGCCCTCTCCCCAAAACACTGTGGGACGAGTGGCAAGAAGGGCCCCCGTTTCCCAGGTGAAGACACTACGGAAGAGACAATGGATGTCTCCGGCCCCGCCCAAGAACAGGAAACCTCCTCCAGCAAAGGGAACTGGGGCCAGGGATGAACTCATTAGGAAACGTCAACGGGGTAAGCCAAAAAGGTGGATGCAGAGCCCGAGGTCCGAATGTTTGAGCGCAGAAAACCCCCTCGGCCTGGCTCGCTCCTCCTTCCGTTCTGGGGTGGGCGCGCGAGGGGAAAGAGAAGGGGTCTTTCCTTTGTTAGGAGAGGGGAGGAACCTGGAAGAGGGCCGGACGATTGGGTCCAGAAGCGGCGGGTGTCGCGCTGACCAGCCCCGCCCGACCTCAAATACCACCTGCCGGGCAGGCCCGAGTGCGGAGGTCATCGGTCAGGATCCGATCGCCGCACCCGAGCGCGATGTCAGCCACATGCCCCCAGTCAGAGGCAGGAGCGCGTGGCACGGGGGGGTGGGACAATGGGGCCTGGCCAAGGCGCCCCGGAGGCTCCCGGGCACCGGAGCGAGGAGTGGGGGGCGACTACCGCCCCGGGGCTGAGCCAGCCTCTGCAAAGGAGAGAAAGCGAACCGCTCCGCACGCTCGCATTGACGAACACCCACCATGCAGCCAGAGGCGGTCGACAGTCGGTCTCCACCCAGCCCTCACTGTGGGGCAAGAAATGAATGGAAGAGAAGAGGGGGCCGGGGCGGGACCGGCGCGCCCGGCTCTCCAGGCGACACAAAGGCGGCGCTGATAGCCGAGTCCCTGCCGCCCACCGGGCGGGAGGACGGCGCGCCGGTCACGTTACTGCCAACGACCGGCCGCCCGGACCACACGCGGCCCTTCCTGGCAGCGACTCTCTCCGCCCCTCAGCCCGGCTCGAGTCGGGTAGAGCCCGGGGGACTCACCGGGAGCTGTTCCTGCTGTTGGGGTCGACGCCCTTGAAGGTTGTGGTGGTGGTCATGGCGCCGAAGAGCAACACGAGGAGACGCGGAGAGCCGGAGCCGAGGGGCGCAGAGTACCTCCACAGCCGGCGACCGCTGCAGGAGCCTCCGCCACCGCCCGTAGCCCGGATACAGGTTTTATAGAGTCCTCAGGCCCCGCCCCCTCCCCGCTAGCATTGGCCGATTCAAATAGGTCTCTTGGTTCCTATTGGTTTCCTGAAGTGTCAAGCACAGTACAGCGACACAAGTGGCTCCGGCGGCCCCTGCTCAGTCTAAGCCTGCCCCCTTCCTGGACCGGGAGGGTCTGGGTAAGTTCTCCCCCTCCCCCACCTCCAAATCTCGGCGATGATTGGACCAAGGGTGAACCTGCCCCGTGCGCGGTGCAAGTTGTGCTCCCTGTCACTGTAAAAAAGTTACCTGATAGAGGCAAAAGCTCACTGTGGGGTGTTGCAACCGGCAGGTCAAGGGCAGTTTTGTCGTTACTATTCACTCCTTTGCCTTACACATAGTGGAATGGTAAGGGCATCCTCCTTAAGGGATGAAAATCACTGCTACAAGTTGACATTTATTGACTACCTACTGTGTGTCCCATTTGGAAACCTGACAGTCCCAAAGCAGCGGCACTATGAGTCAGCAACAGAAAGCAAGCCAAGACGATCCTGAACCCTTTCAAAGCGACTAGAAATTCTTTACAATTTAAAGTTACCATTTAGCTGTAACGGGTGATGCGTGCGGTGGACCAAAATTACAGTCGTTCCGATTTGGGGGCCTGTTCTAAGGCTGATGAATGCCGGGCGGCGGGGAACTTGCTAGAAGACAGCCCTGGCCTCTGCAGCTGTTTATAACCCTTCAGTCAGGACTCTTCCACCTGTCTGGGTAAATCTATCCCTGCAACAAATGCAGACACATTTGGAGGACTCAAGAATGACTGTTTAGAAGATCATAATAGAAACCTCTTGGCCAAACCAGAGGAGGCAGTTGACCGGTAACCCCTTCTCATGTTATGCATGTTTCCTCCACGCACAGCTCTTTCCCAGTCTCAGCATTTCCATAAAACGTGAACTACATTCCTCTTTGCAGGGCCTCCTCCAGCCATGCAGTTAGACGTTTGTATTCTGAGCAGTCTCAGTTAACCACTCTCCCTGGGCTTCATGAAAAGCCAGAGCTAAGTTCTCTTCTAGAAGGCAGGGGTCATACATTTATGTGCCTACCACAACAACATGAAGCGCACCACTTGAGTTAGAATCTCCCCTCCTGGCGTATTCTGAAAGCTGAGCCTTTCAAAAAACTTCCCAAACTCTTTCTCACACACCCTTTCAGACCAGTCTACTCCAGTGGCATGCCCTCCTCAAAAATCACGTAATTATGGATGAGAAGAGGCAGTAGACTATGGTGGTTGCCAGGTCAGGCTCTCACAGGAGAACCCTGGGTGTGGATCACGCCTCTTACCCTTTCTGAGCATTAACTTCCTCATTTGTAAAATAAGGATAAAATAGTACCTGGACTCCATAGGGTTGTGAGGATTGAATGAAGTAATGGATGTGAGATGCTTGGTACAGTGCTCAACATATTTATAGTCATCAACGTGATAACCATTTTATTATCAGAATTATTTGGAAAGTAATCACTTTTTAACAATCTGAAAAAAAAATTCTATATTAAACGAGGTTTGGACTTGACTCTAATGTCCTTTCAGCCTAAACTTTGAATTTGTACTTGATTTGCCTCATTTTCTCCCTCCCCTGTAGTCTAGCAGAAGATAGCTTGGTGTGACAACACAGCACTGGACTGAAAATCTAAAGGCCTAGGTTCTGTTTCTGCCCTTTCCTAATGTAAAACATTTAAGTCATTTAAGCTCTTGTACCTCAGTTTCCTCATCTGTGAAGTCAGGTTAACAGCACCTATTCTGAGTTGTTGTGAAGGTCAGAATGAGATAAATGTAAGAATGTTGTACTTAGAAAACTCACCCTGGATGCATATCAGAATCACCTACGAGCTTTTAAGGCATCCAAATGAATGCCACACCTTACCCTGACCCACTGAATTAGAATTCCTGTGCTACAAAGAAATCAATTCCAGGAAATCCCTTCTAATCAGATCAAACATATGAATAAGAGTAAACTAACATAAAACCCTTGATGGGATGACATCAAGGACATCATACATGAAGAAAAGCCAAGAGGTCATTAAAAAGCCAGAAAAGAAAGACCAAAATGGATGTCAGAAGAGACTCTGAAACTTGCTCTTGAACATCGAGTAGCTAAAACAAAAGGAAGAAATGATGAAGTAAAAGAAAGGAACAGATTTCAAAGGGCAGCTCGAGAAGACAAAGTATTATAATGACATGTACAAAGAGCTGGAGATAGAAAACAAAAAGGGAAGAACACCCTCAGCATTCCTCAAGATGAAAGAACTGAAGAAAAAATTCAAGCCTCAAGTTGCAATAGTGAAGGATTCTATGGGGAAAATATTAAATGATGCAGGAAGCATCAAAAGAAGATGGAAGGAATAGAGTCATTATACCAAAAAGAACTGGTCGACGTTCAACCATTTCAAGAGGTAGCATATGATCAGGAACCGACAGTACTGAAGGAAGACGTCCAAGCTGCACTGAAGACACTGGCGAGAAACAAAGCTCCAGGAATTGACAGAGTATCAACTGAGATGTTTCAACAAACAAATGAAGCGCTGGAAGTGCTCACTCGTCTATGCCAAGAAATTTGGAAGACAGCTACCTGGCCAAACAACTGGAAGAGATCCATATTTATGCCTATTCCCAAGAAAGGTGATCCAACCAAATGTGGAAATTATCGAACAATATCATTAATATTACACAAGTAAAACTTTGCTAAAGATCATTCAAAAGCGGCTGCAGCAGTATGTTGACAGGGAAGTGCCAGAAATTCAGGCCAGATTCAGAAGAAGATGTGGAACCAGGGATATCACCGCTGATGTCAGATGGATCCTCGCTGAAAGCAGACAATACAAGAAAGATGTTTACCTGTGTTTTATTGACTATGCAAAGGCATTCGACTGTGTGGATCATAATAAACTATGGATAACATTGCGAAGAATGGGAATTCCAGAA
>NW_004443964.1:7152023-7168837 GCF_000243295.1 Trichechus manatus latirostris | reverse complement strand
AACTGGACCAATAAGCAACATCATGATAAACGGAGAAAAGACTGAAGTTGTCAAGGATTTCATTTTACTTGGATCCACAATCAACACCCATGGAAACAGCAGTCAAGAAATCAAAAGACGCATTGCATTGGGCAAATCTGCTTTAAAAGACCTCTTTAAAGTGTTGAAAAGTAAAGATGTCCCCTTGAAGACTAAGGTGCACCTGACCCAAGCCATGGTATTTTCAATCGCATCATATGCATGCGAAAGCTGGACAATGAATAAGGAAGACTGAAGAAGAATTCACGCCTTTGAACTGTGGTGTTGGTGAAGAATATTGAATACACCATGGACTGCCAAAAGAACAAACAAATCTGTCTTGGAAGAAGTACAACAGAATGCTCCTTAGAAGGAAGGATGGCGAGACTACGTCTTACATACTTCGGACATGTTGTCAGGAGGGCTCAGTCCCTGGAGAAGGACATCATGCTTGGTAAAGCAGAGGGTCAGCGAAAAAGAGGAAGACCCTCAACGAGATGAACTGACACAGTAGCTGCAACAATGGGCTCAAGCATAACAATTGTGAGCATGGTGCAGGACCAGACAGTGTTTCATTCTGTGGTGCATAGGGTCGCTATGAGTTAGAACCGACTTGACGGCACCTAACAACAACAATAATGTAAAACCCGAGTTCCTGGGTGGTGCAAATGGTTAATGCACTCGGCTGCTAACCTAAAGTTGGAGGTTCAAGCCCACCCAGAGGCACCTTGGAAGAAAGGCCTACGGATCTACTGAAAAATCAGCCACTGAAAACCCTACGGAGTCCAGTTCTACTGACATACATGGGGGTCGCCATTAATCCAAATAGACTAGATGGCAATTGCTTTTAATGTAAAACCGACATCTGTTTAAGTCTGCTGTAAAGCAAGTCTGTTTGGCACACTCATCCTATCTTAAAATCAAACTGCCAGAAACTTCTGGAATAACTAGCCCTCCGTTCACGTACTGCAACAATTCCGACTAAAATCACTGCATTTTCTGCTGCAAGATGGAGATGTAGGGTAAGACAGCAAAAAAGATGGAACTCTGCTCTAATAGCCGTTGCTCCAAACAACTCATTTTAAAATGGGACATTAATGAGAGTATTTTTGTCCACAAAAATCAACACAGATCAGGATCAAAAATTGCAAAAGGATGGGGCAATGTGAACATTTGCTTTTAAAATCACTGAAGTCCATCATCATGTTTTTAAGAAAACACATCTGGGGTTATAGAACAATTGGCATAAAATCTAAGGAACTAGAAGATAGATGAAATCTTATGACAGGAAATGGTCTAACAGCTATTTTATGACCTATAGCAGTTTTTCAAACATTTATGCAGCAGAATCCAAATACATAAATGAAAGCAGAACAGCTGTGATTGAAGCTGGGCAGAGGGTCCTACATCCTGGCCCTCTCTGCTTATCTCCCCCATTCATTCTGAAAACCACTGCCCTATATGCTTAGCCATTTTCACCTTTTAAAACGTACTTACAGAGAGAATGAGTGAGGTCGAACTCTTTAAGTCTCCCGAGTAAGTGCTCAATTTCCCTTAAGCCCACACTGCCATCTCCCCTACTGTATTCAAAGTACGAGCTTTTTCCATTTGTAATTCAATTCCCAAAGTCTAATAATCAGTTTTCCCAATATTTTTGTAAATCAATATTCTCAGAATTTCTTCAGAATATATTGTTCTGAAGCAGGTGGCAATAAATCTTTACTGTTTAAAAAGACATGAGAAAAGTGTTTGAAGCCTAATTACTTTCCTTCCTGTTGGTTTTTCAATTTGTTACTGGGTGTGTAGAGAGCTTTACTTAACAATACAATGTACGATTAAAATAATCTGGAATGTATTTACTCAAACTAAAATAATCTAGAAGTTCTTCTACTTCATGTCTACTCATAACTAAATTTTAACCAAACACAAAAATACAACTCTCCTAAATATGCCCCAAGTTAGCATCTCTTAGCTTCCAAGCACCTGTTTTTGCCCTGAATGCTACCAGCTTTCCCACTATAATTTCAATCTGCCCCAACTGATTCCAAAATGCCTCCAGAAATGGGCACTCTATGCTGGCTTCATTCTTGGGATTTACTCTTCCTAGACGATGCAATCTAATTTGAACCAATCTTAGATCAGTATCTTTCACTGTGATCCAGTACACACATTTGAGGTTGAACCACATGAAACTGCAGATATCTGACCATTTTTGACCTACAAGAATGGCAATCTCATATGTTCAACAATAGTTTAATACATATTCTTACTACCTGATATACCTACCCTCTTAACATTTTCTATTCCGTTCTAATTCAGTATTAAAAGAAAATGTTGGCCATGTGGTGCTAAAGTTGGTTAAGTGATTGAATTAACGAACAGTCCACCAACAAGTATTCTTAGCAAGCTTAAAATCGCAATCACATTTTAGGGAGCCCCTTAAGTGTATCACTTGTGACTTAAACACACATCTTTACACGTACAGTCTGCATCTACCACTCCTAAAGCCAAATTTAGGATGCATCTGTCTATTCTTTTCTTAGCCATATCCTCCACAAAAAAAGGCAGATCGATGCCACTGAGAAAGACAGCCCAAAGAAGCTTATTTCCTCTTAAAACTCATTTCCCATCAAGCAAATGAATCAACTGAGAGGTCTCAAAATGGTTGTCATGTTCTTGCCTTCCTTTTATTCTATGTCAAATAGAATGGTCCATGCACTCTAAGGTCTGGCCTGCCCCTCTCAGGTCTTTTTTAACCACTCAACTGTGGAAATAGCATACTTCACATCTTCATTATTTCCTCCCCTTTTCACATTAAGAGATAGTAAGATTATATGGTTTAAATTTGTCCCATTTCCCCCAATTCTATGCTGCTATTTCTCTATTTTAAAAACAAACATTAAAAAAGAAAAAACAGAAAATAAGTGTTGGCGAGGAAGTGGAAAATTAGAAGTCTTGTGCATTGCCAGTGGGGAATGTAAAATAGTACAGCCACTACGGAAAACAATTCGGCAGTTCCTCAAGGAGTTAAACATAGAATTACCTTACGACCCAGCAATTGCACTCCTAAGTAAATACCCAAAAGACTTGAAAAATACTTGTACACCAACGTTCATAGCAGCATCATTCACAATAGTCAATGGGTGGAAACAACCCCTATGTCCATAAACAGATGAATGGATAAAAATGCGGTATATACATACAATGTAATATCACACAGCCATAAAAAGAAATGAAGTTCTGATATATATCACCGCATGGATGACCCCTGGAGACATTATGCTAAGTGAAATAAGCGAGACACAAAGGGACAACTACTGTTATGATTCCACTTGAGAGAGGTATTTAGAATAGGCAAATTCAGAGACAGGAAGTAGAATACAGGTTACCAGAGGCTGGGGCGGGGGCGTGTAATGAGGAGTTATTGTTTAATGGGTATAGTTTCTATTCAGGATGATAAAAAAGATCTGGAAAGAGTAGTGATGGCTACACAACATTGTGAATGTACTTCACTGTGAATGAATGCCACTTTACTGTACACTCAAAGATGGCTAAAATGGTCAATTGCTATATATATTCTGCCACACTAAGAACAGAAAACAAAAAACCTATAACCCATTTGACCTGCTCTTCTAGAGATGAATTTAGCCTCCTTTGTAGCAAATCCTAAAATGATCTCATAGTCACATGTCACTGCTTACTGGGCAAATAACACTCCACATTCCAAATAAGAGATTAAATTCCCAACTCGTTTATACTCTTCTGTAATTACGCATCACTCTGAGGAACTCTTCATTAGCTAGCCACTATACAGACCATAAGTCTCATTATAAAATACGCACATTTCTTACCACGTTCAGTACTAAACCTTGAATCATCACCTAGATAATCAGAATGCTGAAGCATCCTGTGGATGGGTCCTTTGGTTCTTAATGCATCAGGGAATCATTAAAATCCTGAGGAAGGTTTTTCCTTAAGGACTCATTAGGGTACAATTCAGTATTAAACATTTATTAAAAATCCTAAATGGGATGAAGATTTTATTCAGTGTTTAAAATGAATAGAAAACTATTGGCCTGTTCTCCAGTTTTTCGTATACTCTAAGGGCACGTCACTCGGTAGAAATTATGGTATTCAATTAAAACCTCAGCATCCTACAGCAAAGCCCTTACTGAATAATAACTGAAAATAACAATTTCCATTTAAAGAGTTCAGTGTGTGGTAGGCACTGTGTTAGGCAGCTAAAAAACAAAAATCCAAACCAGTTACCGTCGATTTCAACTCATGACAACCTCATGTTTTCAGAGTAGAATGGTGATCCACAGGGTTTTCAATGGCTGTGACCTTTTGGAAGCAGATCACCAGGACTTCCTTCCAAGGAGCCTCTGGGCAGATTCCAACTGCCAACCTTTTAGTTAGTAGCCAAACATTTAACTTTGCACCACTCAGGAGGCCTAGGCAGCTAAAACATACATCATCTCATTTACTCTTCAACTGATAAGGTGCTTAACTCTTAGGGTTGTGAGATTAGGCCTCTCAGAGGTGTTTCTCAAATAATTCCACATTGTTCTGAAAATGCATTTATGGGGTAGGGCCCAGGTATTGGTTATTTTTTAACAGCTCTCCAGGGGATTCTAACGCAAAACCACAATCCAGAATTACTGTTAGTCATATTTAAAAGCAGCAGCATCCCAAATTAAAAATAACCCTCAGTCGCACAGCTGGTCCTCGAGACAACATGGCCCCACAAAGACCTTGGAAACAAGCCTCCCTCAAATCCTGGGACTCCACTCTCCACTGACCTCCTGCTGTCACCATTGCCCATATAATTACACACTTTGACCTAAGTCTCTGTCTTCTCCCTCAACTTCCCATTCAATCTCATCCTCTTTAGGTGGAAAGATGTCTGAGAATCAGATTATATTACCATGAAAACAAAAAAACACTACACCAAATAACTTGACACTCCTTCTTATGTTTTGGCCTCAAACAGCTTGTGTGAAGGTAAGGGTGCTTGAGAATACAAATTTTCCGTATCTCCCTATACAGAACTGTTTACCTAGATATTACTTATTTACAACTTTAAGAATATAAATACATGGGGTATTAATGTGAGGGCAGCCAGAAAGAGTTCTGCTAAGTAGCTGGAACAGTTGACCACAATGGAAGTATAATCCTGTCATGTGAACCTCCTCCCCCAAGTTAAAAAATAAAAACGCAAAAATTACTTTCAGTATTTTCTACGATTCACTTATACTCAAAGTGTTTTTAAGAAGTGCTCTATAAATTCTACCACAGAATATTTGTCTTTTTAGTAGCTACTTAAGTGAAATAGAGAGCAATAATCAAGAAAATGGTGAAATCTTTAGTTCTATTCCCACCTAAATATCCATAAATTACAGCACACTATATTATGAAATAAGTGCCCTTTCTATACATTTCCTTCTGGTTTTTTGAAATTCTACTAAAAGTTTTTCTACTACAAAATGATTTATTTTTAAAGTTTATCTTCCCCAACATAGCAAACGCTCAGACCACGGTATTAGTTGGTAAAGTCCTCTGTTTTAGATCATGATTAAACAAGGACCCGATTCAAGACCCCTTCAATAATAAACAGAGGTTGCTGACTTGAGAATTCATTTCGATCCAAACATTAACTTAATTTTTAGAACACGACAAAATTCCACTATTTAACAGTACCTAGAGCAACAAGGCAAGAGAAACATACTTACCTGATCTCTTTGTACCAGGAATTCTTGGTGGCAGGCTAGCTACATCAAGTTTCATAAAGCAATTGTAAAATTAGATTGGTAGCACTATAACACACACACAGATATAAACTAGTTGATCCAAGATTAAAACACACACCGAGCTAAAAATCTACTGCATTCCTGCTCATTTGCTAAAGAGATCAGGGAGGTTAAAAAAAAAAAAACCTATCATGATAGAAAGTCGATTAAGTGAATGAAATCACCCACTTGTGGTGAAAATAGGGATGGGAGTTTGGTTTCTTGAGAATCAGTATCACAAAGACTAGACTCCTGAACAGGCTTCAGGAGGCCCAACCTCTAGGACCAGTTTTGTCACCATCTAGCTGTGACCAATAAGCCTCATGTGTCTCAGCTTACTCTTCTCCAAAGTGAGGGTTAGAATTAGACCATCTATACCTATCTTTCCAGCTCTAATGGTCTGTGTATTGGTTCTATAGCTGTGCACTTCCCGCATACACATCACTCTGCATAATAATGGCTGTAAAGAATAGACACATGTAAACTTATTTTCTGTTCTTCCACATCCTCAGATAAGAAATACAGACTGTTTATGTCAGGTTAGGGAGTATTTACTCATCAGAGAAAGCGAGCGCTAGAATGGTGAAGTGATTTGTCAGCAGAGTAGGCAAAAATTCAAATTTTTTCCCAGCTGCATGTACTGTCTCACTTAGCCTCAGGTGGTGATTACAGAAAATACTCGGGAGAAAATCCACATTATGACCCACTTTTTTTGCTAGCAAAGTTGCATATGTGGAACTGGACGTACCTAAGCTTTCTGAACAAAGAGGATGAAAAGTTCTGCTGCTAGTCATTTATATAACTTTGTTATTCTTTGTTCTGCATCAGCCTGTCAGAAATGTGAAGCAGCCTGATTTCTTCCTTAAAAGATTACTTCTAGTAGGTTTACTCATAGCATGTTTTTTTCCTAAGCTTCAACTTTCTATTTAACATTCTTCAGAATAAAGAAAACAGCTCATTTTAAACAAGAAGTTTATTTAAACAACAAGACGCTTGACTTGAAGGGAAAACTATCTAGGATTCGTTTCTTTTAGAGTAATTTATCCCTACTTAAAGACAGATTGCCCTACATGTAACAGCTACGTACAAAAAAGTTATAAAATTGTCCGTGGTTTTACAATGATAAATGAAAAAACATTAAAATTCTCCAATCAAACAAGGTATGCAAGGATTTTTTATGTCGTCGTTTTTTGTTAAACAGTTGAGAGCAAAATAACTTACTGGAATATAAAGATAAGAGCTGAATGAGCATGCCACTAATGGAGAAAGGGGGTATTTTCACAGAACCAGTATTTTTCCCCATCCCATCTCCACTTGATGTCAATCAAAACATACCATTGGCCATTTAGTAAAAAAAAAAAAAAAAAAAATGCAATATGTTTGTGCACATACACCAGTTACTTTATGTACAATAAAGGAATGGGGAAGGGGAAAATGAAAGAATAGAGAGAACTATACTGTAGTAGTCAGGATGTGGTGGAACCAAATTGTTGTGGTTTTCTAATTGAGAATGTATTCTTGGTCTGTAGGAACAGAGTTCTGGAGTAAAGTAGCAGGCTCCCTTTTTAGAAGACACCTCCTGTCTGCTGCTGAAACACATCGATTGTATCTTCATCCTCCATTTCCAACTAGCACAAAAGAGAAAAATACAAATTTAGATCTTAAAATGGATCATTTTCAAATTTAAGTATTCTCAAAAAAAATGCACAAGTTCCACCTGACTCCAGTGTTCATTGTTTTAGAAGCTTCTTATTTAATCAGACTAGGTTTAAAGAACTTTTTACTTGGCCTCCTTTCTAATGAAGGACGTAGAAACCTAAGTTAAAAAGTAAACACGTCCATGAGTTAAATCACCTCACGTTTAACTTAATTGTTAAAAACAGAGGGATGATGTGTGTAAAGGATCTATTTCACTGCAATGCTGTTTAGATTAGCAAACATTAGGAATAACCTAGAGATCAATACAAACTCAAAGAAATAAACCACAGTACACCCATACATGAAATACTATGCAGCTGTTAAAGAATAAACAGTAAGATTCACATGTGCAGAAATGGAAATATCCCTAAGATAATGTTAGGCTAAAAACAAAAAAACCAAACTGCAAAACAGCTTATAGCATAACTACATCTGTGTTTATATACATAAAATGAATATATCCTTGCATATATGTATGCACAGTGGTCACCTCTAGGCAGTAAGGGTGGGGACATGAGTGAGAAGACTTTTGAACTGCTTACTATGAACAGGTTTTATTCTTAAAAAAAAATAAAATTTTATCTTTTTTTTAATTTTAAATATGGTTCAAAAATTAAGCTTACAAGGTTCATTATACATAATACAACTATTTTAACAGCAGGAAGGTTTTGGCATATATGGCAACACTGTAAAGTGAATCAGCTCTGTAACAGTTTATGCTGATAATTAAACTCAAAAACCTCTTTCTGAAAACTGGTAAGTTTGAAGGTAAGAGAGCAACCGCGGGCACACCTAAAGACAAGAAAAAGGGAACTCTGCTTCTAACAAAGTTAAAATATAATAAAAGTAGGGCTGATGCACTAAAATATTCATGGCTAAGTCTCTTGAGTCTCAATATTCTCTTCTGTAAAATGGAATTAATACTCAGTTTTAAGAATTAAATGGGTTGAGGGAAATAGAACACTTACTAAGATGCTGGGCACATGCTAATTATACTACTGTTCAAATGGGCTGCTGAGATGTTCTAATTTATCACAATTTAGCTATTTAACAAATATTGGGAGAAACGTTCTAAAATGAACCAATTCCACCTGTTTCGTACAGGGTACTTTCTTTGCAGATTTTAGAGTGCCTTAAGGTCAGTTCTGAACAGATCCTCATGATTTAGTATCTGCAATTAATACAGCAGACAAACTCCAGAAAACTTTTTTTGGTGGGGGTGAAGAAGGTTAAACACAGAAAACTCTAATTATCTGAGAGTTTAGCACTAACGAATTATTTTTATTCAGTGTTTTACTTCTAAAACTACCAAAGCAGGTCACCATATCTACTAAAATAAAACTACTGGAATGTTAAATTTTATACTAAAGCTTTTTATATGCCATCAAAGGACAAAAGAGAATATTTTTTCTCTTTTATCAAGAGAATTCAGCTCCTCCTTGTGGCTACATACAATTAATTGCGTCTCAGAGACTGGCAATCACCAATGGAAATTTCTTGAAAATATCCTTGGTTCAAGCATAACCCATAGGCACTCCAAATCCTTGAAGATTATTAACAATCTGGATGTCTGCTTCATTCATGCTATCATTCATCTTGTTTTAATCAGGTGATAAAACTGAAATTCAAAGTGAAAGGTCTCCAATTTAAACTTCTGCTATCAAAATTTTTATTCCAAGACTGGAAGTCTTAAATAAAAGCTTGAAAGAGTAAAAAGAAAACAAGGAGCTTCTGCCACAGGAGACAGCCCAGCCTACCCCATGCAAAAGAACATAATGGCAGTGATATGTAAAGAGATTAAGGGATCACGGAGTCGCCTTTTGTAGTAAGGGTTTGGAAAGCCACCTATTATCAGAGCCCTCCAGGTCAAACTAAGCTATCAAGACTTGCAGTTCAAGCCACAAGGATTCAGGACTGAGGGGCTAAAATGCTTAGAATCAGCAGTCAGTCAGTCATCTGAGGGGAACCTGGGTATGGTCAAGGGCTGCGGCAACAAAAAGAAAACTACATTCTGCAGAAGAGAGATATGAGCCTTAATTATTTACTCCAAATAATGCTGGTAATACGGGAAAAAAAAACTTATTGAAGTAACTAAACGATCTTTTTGCTTTACTAATAACTGTATTTTCCTTTCTGTTCCCTGTTAGCCATATTTCACATAGCTTTGAACGCTGATAAAGAACTATAGTCCAACGTCTAAGAGTTCACAAATTCTTCAACTAAGTTGTTGAAAAAAATTACCAAAAAATGCTGATTTTTCCACTTAGCATCAAGAGATTTTTACCTGTGCAGGTGTGTCTGTTTCATTGATTGGCTGCCCGTCAAATCGGAATCTGATCTGCCTCATTGACAAACCCTGAACAAGAGAGTTTTAAAAGGAGTAAGAAGTATGTAAAGAAACGATAAGAGCCTCATATAGAAAAACTATGTGTATTTTGCCATGAACATATTAAAAAGGATACCTAAATAAATTATCGCCAATATGTTACCATTTCTATGTTAAATATGTAAAATAGGTAGGTAAAAATATTTGAGTTGATTTTTACTTCCTTTATAGTATCTTCTTTGCTCTTTTGGGAAAAATAAATCATTTTTTTCAATGTCTTTTTAAAAGAGCCTTACTGCTTTTGAGACCATAGCTACTCCAAGCTTGAACAGTTCATACAGTGAGACAAATACTGCACTTAAATGAGCTAGAAAAATATTGAAATAAAATTTAAATGAGATGCACACAGCAATATTCCTCAGTGCAAATTAAAAGAGGAAAAAAAATTCATCCTTAATAATAATGAAAACTGGAAGTCACCTAAAAAGGTGTAAAGATTAAAACTTTGCTACACTGACTGCATTTCCACCCAAGCAGTTCCTACCACTATCCAAGAATAACCGATGTCCCATACCCAGGACAAAGCTCCGCAGTCAGGACGTTTCCACCAGAACACAAGGCAGTAACCGTCCTAAATAAAACCTCAATCCATACCCATGAAATTCCTGGAATAACTAAAAAAAAAAAAAGCACCTGCTTTTTTATTTCCGTCTTAGTACTTACCAAAATCCAATTATTTATTTGCCAATCTCTCACTAGAAACTAAGCTCCAGGACAGACAGGAACCTTGACTGTCTTGGTTACACTGTATCCCTGCACACGGAGGTGCTCAGTAAATACACAAAATAAATGAGTGAAAAGTAATATCCATCTAAACATGCTTCATTTTCTTTTTTATTCAAAAGAAATATCAACAGCAAAACCACAATAAACTAAGAAAAAAAGAAAGAAATCTAGAGCCAAGAAGCTGGGGAGAAGCTTCTTAGAATTTAAGAGTTACATTTAGTAGAGTTCAGTCCCAACAAATTTTTATATGCATTTAAGGAAGAGATAAATGAGCCTAAGCATGTTCCTTCTGCAAAAACTGATTCTAGGTGTACTGCTTATCAAGCATTGATTACCTGACAAAGTGGCGGGGAGAGCGGAACAGGAGTGAAGAAGTAAAGATGCTGGCAACTACAGTCAAATGAAGACAGGAAAATAGAGCACCTTCGGAGCTATGTTGTGAAAGCCTGCACCATGCGCAAATTACAAACTTCAATTATTGTTTCACAAACTCCCGGCTTCAACTGATATTTAAGAACAAATTAAACTGAGTTCCTAGGACTAAAAATACTGACACAAAGTATTCAACAAACACTTGCGTGACACCTGTATATTCCCTTACTTAACGAGGATTCAGTCAGTCTTTAAAACTACCTGCACCAGAAAGATAGCTTTCCTTTAAAACTCTAGTCTAACAACTGTTTGACACATACTACTTTCAGACTAGATCTTGTCAGGAAAACAAGCAATCCTCTTCCTTCACTACATCCACTGGTAAAGTCAATGGTGTGGCCATGCAGGGGAATGAAAGGCAGAGCCAAAAGAATGAAGAGAACACAAGTAAATCATATCTCCTTCAGTGTCATCTCTATTTTAAAGATATGTTCACACACCAGAATGATTAAAAGAGCTATGAGGAGATTTTTGAAAGTCCCCGACATAATAAAATGTATCACAATTAAGTTATTACACAATTACAATTTCCCGTAACTCAGTTTTTCAGCTAAAATAACTCCTGCTTTTTATGCTTTTATCTATAAAAGCTCTTCCAACTAAAGCCTAACTCATGGATTTGCTAAAGCTCAAAGTCCAAAATTCAGGAAACTGGTTTTTAAGATTCCAGAAATGATGTAAATTCAAACAATGAATTTACCATAAAGCAGTATTCGAGCACCTGTATAAATCCCATCCCTGAGCTCTGCCCTGGGAGAGCTGTGAGGTCTCTCTTTGGGCCTGTTTATTTCACAAAAATGAGATGGAGTAAACACGTGAACCTGTGCTCTCTGAAGCCACCTAACACTCCACAAAATAATCTGTTAGGGTGAGCCCACACTGAAATTGAACAGTATGCTATGAATCAGTTAGCTGAAGGCTATGTGGCTACCACAGAGTAGGCACACGAACTCGAATTCCACAACCAACCTTTGGAGATATTAGTTTGAATGTTCTCTATTATTTTAAAGTATATACTGAGCATTCTATGTGCCATGGACTGGTCTAGGTGCTGAGATGCAACAATGAACAAAAAGTCTCTATCTTCACTGAGCTTACAATTTAGTGGAGAGACAGATAAAAATAAGTAGTGAAAAATACAGAAATCCAACCAAAAATAAATAAATAAAAGGATGGGGAGTGATGGGAACAGGGCTACTTTAAGATAAAGAAGGCTTCAAGGTAGTAATTGAACAAGACCAGAATAAAATGGTTGTGAGCTATGTGATTGTTTAGCTCAATACTGTCCAAAAGAAATAATAATGCAAGTCACACATTTAATTTAAAAATTTCTAGTAGCCATGTTAAAAATAGGTACAATTTTAATATTTTAACCTGATACATTCAAAACACTATCATTTCAGCGTGTAATAAACAAAAAGATTAAGTTTTTTTTCATACTCAGCTGTTAAAATCTGGTGTGTATTTCACACTTATACAGCACATCTTAGTTCAGACTGGCCACATCTCAGGTGCTCAATAACCACATGCGGCTTGTGGATACCATACTGAACACAGGGTTAAGAATGTAATTTGCAGATGGATTTGATCGAGTTATAAGAGCATCATCAAGGATGATTCTAAGCTTTTGACCTCAACAACTGGATGTAGAATGGTGCCATTTATTAGTGGGAATGCCAGAAGAAAAGCAGATTTCTGGAGGTAAAAATCAAAAGTCCTCTTTTGTATCTTCCATTTGAGATGCCTATTAGGTATCCACTGGAACCTCTCCAGAGATATGATGCCAAGTGAGTTCATTAGACAGTAAATATGAGCAATTAATCTTGACAGAGAATTCCTGGTCAAGATTTTCAACTGCCAAAAAAGCTTTAGCTATGCAAACTAGATTGGATAAATACTTTGTTTTTTGATAGCCTGTACCTAACCTGTAGAAGAAAAGCAAACCCGTTGCCATGGAGTCACTTCCAACTCATACTGACCCTAAAGGACAGAAGAGAACTGCTCCATAGCGTTTCCAAGGAGCAGCTGGTGGATTTGAAAAGCTGATCTTTTGGTTAGCAGCTAAGCTCTTAACCACTGAGCCACCAGAGCTCCAGCCTGTACCTACTACCCTTAAAAAGAAGCAGGGAATCAGCCCTATTGTGACACTTCAACTCTTTTCCTTAGAATGAGAGAAACCTTTTGAAAAACAAATGGATACTGTTTCACTCAGAACTCCAAGTTTTCCCTAATTTAATGGGAAAATTGGGATAGTTTTCCAAGCTCTTCCTGGATCAAATCTTTATATCATATTTACACAGCAACAGATAAGTAGCAGAATATAATTACATTTTTTATGGACACTCAAGTGCTTCTATTTCCTCTAGTAGTGCAAACTGAGAGTGGCCCCAACAAGTTACTAGTCATATATAATCCCAACCTTAAACATAATAACTAGGAAAATTCAAGGTAAATTTTATTTACCCTGAGTAATACTAAACTGATTTTAACACAGAAAGAAAATGCAAAATTTTTTATTAACCCAGTAACTCTCCATTTGTAGGACAATCTTTTGGAGCACAAAGAATGTTTTTTTTGTTTGTTTTTTCTAGCACCTGGTACAATGCCCCAAACACATGGTGGGCATCTGGTAATTATCAGATAAATAAAAAGCTCCTTTGGGGCGCCTACAAGTAATACGGGAAGTCAAAATTATGACCATTTTAGGATAGGTAGAGGGTATCAATAGATATGTATAGTAAAATGTTAACGGTTAAATCTACAGAGTGGACATATGGTTATTCACTATAAAAATCTTTCAACCTTGCTATAGGTTTGAAATTTTTAATAAAATGTTGTAAATTCTGACCATTTAAAGCTAAAATTTAGTAGTAATTTAAAAAAAAAGTCAAAAGATATTCAGAGAATTTTATTCAAAACCGACATATCTAAGCATGAGTTTCTACTCTGTATACAAAAGGATTACCTTCTTAAAAAATTCTCCTATAACCTGAAGGGGCACTAGTGTTTCAAATATGGAAGACGCCAGTGAATAAATTCTTTAGATTCATAGTACAAATTTACTCATTCTTAGGAGGATTCACTAAAACTCTTCAAATAAAAGTATACTAAAGATCCTAACTTTGTAAGGAACTGTAAGAAAGTTGGGAGCCCTGGTGGTGCAGTGGTTAAGAGCTCAGGCTGCTAACCAAAAGATCGGCAGTTCGAATCTACCAGCTGTTCTTGGAAACTCTTATGAGGCAGCTCTACTCTGTTCTATAGGGTCACTATGAGTCAGAATTGATTCAATGGCAATGGGTATAAGAAAGTAAACATGAAAAATTAAAAAGCACAGCATTCTATTACATTGTAAATACATTACTCATAAAAGCTTCAAACACTCCAAAAAAAAAAAAAAACCTTTATAACTTCAGTATCTTCACTATTTCTTTCAAACGCCCTTAGGAATCACAGATGATGCTCAAATATCAACTCAGACTCAATTTCCCAATTTATACACGTCTAAGTCGCCTTCTACTTTGAGCCTATTTTTAGAACTCACATGGTAAGTTTTGCTAGACTAATAAAATGATTTTCCCAACTTTTATACATTACACATTCAGTGTAGACCAAAAAATATACTTCAGCCAGGTTATTGTTGGATTAATCGATCTAGGTACTAGTTTTTGCTATACTTGCAAAAACTCGTCTTTAAAGTTGCCTTTGTCTTGTTACACTCAACATTACAAAAGGGAGCTCTCTGTCTTAGTTAAAATCAGGCATCTACCTCCCAGCATCAGTTCAAATCAAGAGAGTTGACCTTTCTACTTCCCCCTCTTGGCATCTACTCACTATTTTCTGAGTAAAATGCAAATGTTCCTATTATACAGGAATGTTTATGCTTCGTTCAGTGAGGTTAGATTTTTCTGACCTCTACTATTAGTGTGGAAAAGAAAAACATCACAATTTGCATGCTTCATGAAAACTGCAATGACCTTAATTTTATTTCCAAGTTGATTAAAATACTTAAAATAAATGTTTGACACAAGACAAATTTAAGTGGATAAAAAAGAACCTGTCAAGAAATTTTACTAAGTTCATGCTTTTCTTACATGCCCTTGGGAAGAAACCAAGTGTTGTGAATATACCTTGATGCACTTCTGGCATATGACTAGATCATATATAATACTAACCAACTCATGGTAAAGATTTTCATGAGGAATCAATATACCAAGTGTATGATAAAACTGCTATGCCAAGTTCATATTCATTTTACCAAAGACAGTAATTATAATACTTGCCAGTCTAGTTCCTATTCTCAAGAAAATAAAATTTGTTTGTTTTTTTAAGAATATTACTCAGTGGAAGTGCACATATCAGTTCCTCACCTGTCGTTCACAATAGGCTTTCATTAGTTTACTAAGTGGTGTATGCCTCTTAATCTTAAATTGCACCACAGAACCATCCTGCCCCGCCACCTTCAAATTAATATGATCGTTGTTCTCAGTCTTGACTCCTTCCTGTTGAAAGAAAAATAAAAGTATAATTTGGAAGATGTGAAAAACAAACGCCTTTTAAAGCAGCAGCAAAGCTGCCTCAGAAATCAACAGGTTTCTCCTTCTGTACAATAAAGCAGCATACAGCTGTTTTCAGCCTCTGAAATCAATCTGAAAGATGAGAAATCCTGGAGCAACAATATTAAAACAGCTGTCACAGAAACAGACAAGGAGCCTACATATAACAACAGATTTTCAAAGACGGGTCCCACCCAATTTACTGTAATTCTCCCAAAGTTAAATTTTCTAAAATGTCATATTTTGTCACTCCCAAAATATATCTTTCCCCCTAAAAGTTAAAAATAAGTGTCCTTTCTCTTTCAAAATGCATTAACTACAAATGCTGAATTAGGATGCCAAGAAAAAAATAAATCTAGAGCTTGCAATTCAAAACTCATTACAATTCTCTCGTTAAAAGTTACCGAACTCAATAACAAATCTCAATCTACATAAAAAAATCTAATCGAGGAATATACCGATTCTCTCTGGAGCAGCAGTAATAACTCAGAACCACAATAAATATTCACCTCTATTAGCAGCTTCGTTTTTATTTTTAGTTGAGACCGCTTATTCTCCCTCCCCTTTGTTGTCAATGGGTCAAACGGAGTTTTACTCCAAGTTTTTCTTGTAGATTTCGACCTAACCTGAAATTCACTAAAATCAAGTGCAGGAGGAATTCTGTACCCCCTAAATCACTTCAGATAGGAGCGTGGGTTCCAAAACAAACCGAAAAAAGAAAAACTCTTGGCCAGGAAGATTAGAGTCCTAGTCCTACCGGGAAAAGCCTCTGATGTCTCAAAAACCGCGTCAAAAAGTTAAGCCCTACAAAGTCTCTCTGCTTATACATCTGCCTCCAACTTCTTGAAACCACATGGTCTGCGCCGGTTAGAGGCTATTTGGCATCCAAGGAAAAACCGCTGCTCCTCCTCCTTCGGGCCCCTCAGGCCATCAAAGTGGGAAACACGCCCCGGGAATCCCCCAAGCCCCTCACGACGGCCCGACAGGCATCTGGCCTCCAGCCCCCTCAGCGACCCATTGATTCACCCCGAGCCCTAAAGGGCTGCCGCGGCCCCTGGCCGGGGTCCCCAGAAGCCCGCGGCCCCCATCCCCTGAGAGAGAAGCCCAGGGCGGAGAGGACTCCCTCGCCACCACGGAGGCGGCACCACCCGCCGCGGCTCGGCGCGGGGTTCGCGGGGGGTGAAGACACCGCGCGCCCTAACGCCCCTCCTC